>NC_056068.1:81480903-82156320 GCF_016772045.2 Ovis aries
GGTTAAAGAGTGCTTGAACTCACGTAAGTCAGCAGTAGGGAAGCCAGCATTTGAAAGTCGGTTCATAGAGCTGCTGTGCTTAGCCTTCGCCTGTACTACATTGCCTTCCACTATGCTTCATGTCTCTGACGTGGGGGCTTGGACGGTCAAGCATCAGCCTGCAGTGCGGGAGACAGGTTTGGTCCCTGCGTCGGGAAGATCCCCTGGAATAGGCAATGGCAACCCACTCCACTATTCTTACCTGGAGATTTCAATGGACAGAGGAGCCTGGAGGGCTGCAGCCCACGGGGTTGTAAAGAGCCAGATACCACCGAGCGGCTAACACTTCCAGCACTTTCAAGTGGCTTTGTTATTTGACTATAGTTCAGCCATAGGTAGAACTCTGGATGGTCTATTGGAAAAGAGCACCTAAGATCTGAGACCAAAAATGCTGGATTACAGTATTTCTGGGCTAGAGAGGCATTATTATAGCCTAGACCATGGTTTACCTGCATGGCCTAATTGACCTTAATGTTTTATTTGTTAGCACGAATTTGGACTCACCTGAAGAAAAAAGTAAAATCTTAATTTGGGAGTTCTGACTGTGGGGTAAACGGGGAAGGGGGGATAATGTGCTAACTGTCACTCAGAGGCTGAAAGCCCGCTTGGGGCAGAGGTTTCTGTGCCTCCTGGAGGTACTCGTACCAGCTGGAGGATTCCCACATCAGACGTACCCAAACAGAAACATGTTTGTCCTTATAAAACATTCTTGAATAACGCTGTTTATATGTCATTATAAATGAGTATTGTATATGAATTTATGAATTCATAAATGGCTCTCATAGAATTAATTCATAAAATGAAATACACATTTTATGTTGTTGTTCAGTCATGAAGTCATGTCCGACTCTTTGCAACCCCATGGACTGCAAATTTTAAATATGTCTGTAAATCTGAGAAAATTATATGTCTGAAGAGACTATTTACTTTCTGAAAGAGACTCCAAGAGTATTTTGCGGCAGCAGCATCTGGAAAGATGAGTCAGAATCTTGTCCCTTTACTGTAGATACCTTGAGTCATATGGAACTCACTTCTGAAAGTTGGTAATGGTGGCATATAGGCAATCTCACATAATACTTTTCAACGTAATACTTTCACAAGCACACTCTTGAGTAAATCAAATGAAATGCTCAGACCAGCAGCATTCAACAAAAGGTATTATTCTCCTATTGCATAATACGAGGTAATATTCACTGGACCCTGCACACCATGCTAACCATTTTATAGGCGTCCCTTCACTTAAGTGGTCCTTCAGCCCTTTATTGCCTGTATTGTTTTCAGATGAAGACATCCAGGCTTAAAGGCTTTAACCAACTTGCCCAGCTAGCAAATGGGAAAGGAACGATTCCTAGTTCAGGCTGAAGCAAACCTCAGCTTCTGTTATGAAAATAAACTACACCTTACTGAGCAGCGCTCTGTGTGTAAGGCTGACTGGTAGGTGTCCTAGAGAGTCAGGTCCTTTCATTGTCCTTCAACAAACTTATTCTCCGTACATGAGTGCCACAAGCCTTTCTCAGATCCTTACAAAGTCAGCGCTTAGAACCCTAATTTATAGCCTCCCTCTTTTCTTTTTGCTCTTTCTTTTACCCTCTCTCACCAACTGCTCACTTAATCAATATCCATTTTCATACATTTTTGGAAAATTTTTATTTTCAGAAAACACAGTTGCTTCACAGCGTTGGTTTCTGCTGCACAGCCAAGGGGATCGGCCATGCGCGCACACGCATCCTCTTTTCTGGACTTCCTTCCCATTCAGGTCTTCACAGGGGACCGAGCGGAGCTCCCTGTGCCGGATGTTTTCATTTGTTATCTATTTTAGTAAATAGTAAAAAGCATTTATTAAGACTCTCCACTAGGTCAGGCATAGCTGTAGTTTCTGGGAGAAGAGGGAAGAGGGTGGAGAATGAGACAGCATGTCAACACTCAAAGAGCTCAAAACCGAATGAGAGATACAGTCATAAAAAGAATACAAGTCAAGTTCAGCTGAGGGTGTCATAAAAGGCCAATGTGTGAGGAAAACTCAGGCACATCTCTTTCTATCCTATAACGCTTTTTGAAAAGTTCGTGTAATTAGAATTAATTCTTTTAACGCATATGGGGGATTCTTTTCTTTTTTAAAAAATTTATTTTTTTAACTGGAGGATAATTGCTTTATAGAATTTTGTTGTTTTCTATCAAACCTCAACATGAATCAGCCATAGGTATACACAAGGAACCTTCTAGCTATTCCTCTTATAATAGAAGTAGGCATTTTCTAATTCTTTGACTCCTAAAGCTTGACATTTGTGATGATGGACTTTTTTTAAACCAGAGAAATCCTTGAAAGCACCAACATCTGTGTATCTCAAGGTTAGGACAGTGCTGGACTCAGTCTAATCTAGGGGCTTCCCAGCTGGCTTAGTGGTAAAGAATCCACCTGCCAGAGCAGAAGACACAGACTTGATCCCTGGGTCGGGAAGGTCCCCTGGAGAAGGAAATGGCAACCCACTCCAGTAATCTTGCCTGGGAAATTCCATGGACAGGGGAGCCTGGTGGGCTACAGTCCACGGGCTCAGAAAAGATTCAGACACGACTGAGTGACTGAAACAGCAGGCATATCTGGACCACAATCCCTTGGCCATATCGGACAGAGCCTCCTTCTTGCCATTCGTCATGGTGAAGAGCATGGACTTCACGGCGTGCATTCTGGAACTCCCCTTCAACTGTCTAGTATAGAACACTGGTTCTGAGTCAAAACTGAACTTGGACTGTTTCTGGGAAAATTTCCATACTTAGCTTCTGTTCCTGGACAATGTCTACCACGAGGCTTGTCCTGGTTACAAGTTAGAGTTTTCCCCAAGATTCTAAAACTGGAGTCTAGAAGAAGATTCTTGCCTTTTAATGTGCTCATGTGGACTACAAGTCATCGCAGATTTATGTGGATTCTTTGCTCAGTGCTGAGGACGCCAACGTTCTGTCCTCCAAGGATCCCCAGGCTGGTTTGTTGATTGCTTATGGATTCAAGCATATCACTATGTTGAAGCACTTCTCAAATTAGATCTGATTCAACTCTGGGACTTAGAGAATGTTTCATCTTGCCTCTTCTTTCTGTATAAGGCAACACCCGCTTTACGTATCATATCTTTGTAGCTTGGAACTAACCTCTGAAGTTCCCATGATGTTTAGGCTCAAAATTATCATCAAATAATGACATTCATAATAACAAAGCTGACTGAAGGGACACTCTTGGTCCCCAGAGATGACTTGGGAATGTCTGCCTGGGAAGCATAAGGCTACAAGATCAAATTCAGTGTTCCTAATATTTAAAATTGCATCAGGAATATTCCATTGGTACATCTTCCCTAAGGATTATTTTTTTCAGTCACTTGAATTCAACGATGAGGTCAGTTGGGAAAAAGAAAAATGATTATTTTCATTGATTTACCTTGAAATCCTATTCAAAAAAGGAAATGTCCACACGGAGCGTTATTCATGCTCGTTTCCATGTTCTGCGGCACCCTACTCGCTCTCTGTTTTGTGATCTTATTTATTCACTTGGCTCTGCTGGGTCTTTGCTGCTGTGCGGGCCCTTCTCTGGCTGCAAAGCAGGCACTGCTCTCCTGTTGCGGAGTGCGGGCTCCAGGGCTCTGGGGTCGGCAGCTGTGACCTGTGGCCTCAGTAGTCATGGCTCCCGGCCCCAGGACGCAGGCCCAACGGCTGTGCACGAGCTTAGTTGCCCTGCGGTGTGTGGGGTCTTCCCAGATCAGGCGCTGAAGCCGTGTCTCCTGCACTGGCAGGCGGATTCTTTACCACTGAGCCACCAGGGAAGCCTCCCCTTCTCTCTTTGTTCCTGGGAAATTAATTCCTCCTGACTTTCCTCTCACATCTAAGATATTTCTTCTTAGTCTCATTCAGTTCAGTTCAGTCGCTCAGTCATGTCTGACTTTTTGAGACCGCATGGACTATGACATGCCAGGCCTCCCTGTCCATCACCAACTCCCAGACTTTACTCAAACTCATGTCCATTGAGTCGGTGATGCCATCCAACTATCTCATCGCTTGTCGTCCCCTTCTCCTGCCTTCAGTCTTCCCCAGCATCAGGGTCTTTTCCAATGAGTCAGCTCTTCCCATCAGGTGGCCAAAGTATTGGAGTTTCAGCTTCAGCATCAGTCCTTCCAATGAATATTCAGGACTGATTTACTTTAGGATTGACTGGTTTGCTTTAGGATTTATTTCTTAATCCATATTGCTGGTTTTCCCACTTTCCCTAACTCCCACTAAAGCTGAATCTTTGTCTCAGTTCTTCTTTTCTATTTACCTTTTTTTGGGGATAAGTAATCAAGTTTAGTTGTTTGACTTTAAATACGAACAACAGGCTGATAACGCTGAAATGTATCATTTCCAGCCCTTGGACAGCAAGGAGTCAGTCCTAAAGGAAACTGACCCTGTATATTCTTACTCCTTGGAAGGAAAGTTATGACCAACCTAGATAGTATATTCAAAAGCAGAGATATTACTTTGCCAACAAAGGTCCGTCTAGTCAAGGCTATGGTTTTTCCTGTGGTCATGTATGGATGTGAGAGTCGGACTGTGAAGAAGGCTGAGCGCCGAAGAATTGATGCTTTTGAACTGTGGTGTTGGAGAAGACTCTTGAGAGTCCCTTGGACTGCAAGGAGATCCAACCAGTCCATTCTAAAGGAGATCAGTCCTGGGTGTTCATTGGAAGGACTGATGCTGAAGCTGAAAGTCCAATACTTTGGCCACCTCATGGGAAGAGTTGACTCATTGGAAAAGACCCTGATGCTGGGAGGGATTGGGGGCAGAAGGAGAAGGGGACGACAGAAGAGATGGCTGGATGGCATCACCAACTTGATGGACATGAGTCTGAGTGAACTCTGGGAGTTGGTGATGGACAGGGAGGCCTGGCGTGCTGTGATTCATGGGGTCGTAAAGAGTTGGACACGACTGAGCGACTGAACTGAACTGAACTGATTCACTGGAAGGACTGATGCTGAAGCTGAAGCTCCAATACTTTGGCCACCTGATGCAAAGAGCCGACACATTTGAAAATACCCTGATGCTGGGAAAGATTGAAGGCAGGAGGAGAAGGGGACGACAGAGGGTGAGCTGGTTGGATGGCATCACTGACTCAATGGACATGAGTCTGAGCAAACTCTAGGAGATTGTGACGGACAGGGAAGCCTGGCGTGCAGCAGTTCATGGGGTCACAAAGAGTCCACATGACTTAGCAAGTGAACAACAACAACTTTGTCCCTGAACTAGAGACTAGTGTATCCACCGTCCATCTGTCAATTACAAATCGGTGTTTGCCAGTTTGCCTTCTGCCCCTGCAGAGACTGAACCCTTTGCTGCTGCAGCTGCTGACCTTCAACACACCATGAAGGGAGGTCAGGTTGGAGAGTGAGGCACTCTGCTCCGGGGGGACTGGTGGAGCAGGTCTCTAGATAGTTAGATGTTTTCAGGAACTGATTTTATGACCCCAGTCCTTGCTTCTCCTCATATCTAGGAAAGCACTAAATCCTTTCATGGTGACGTCAGCTCCTCAAGACCAGCAGAAAACCTTTTGGAAATAAGCACTTGATTGAACTCCCCCTACACTGAGATCATATTTGCTGACCTTCTCCCACTACCTCCTTGGAGCAGTTTCTCAGCTCTCTGAGGGGCTGTCCCCCAGGCTGCAGTCCTCATTTTGCCCCCAATAAAACTTTACTCCTAACTCTCACGTTGTGCATCTTTTGGTAGTTGACATATCTAACAGCTCTAATTTGATCCTAGTATCTTACATTGTGCTTCCTGGTGGCTCAGCTGGTAAAGAATCCGCCTGCAATGTGGGAGACCTGGGTTCGATCCCTGGGTCAGGAAGATCCCCTGGAGAAGGGAATGACAACCCACTCCAGTATCTTGCCTGGACAATTCCATGGATAGAGGAGCCTGGCGGGCTACAGTACGTGGGGTCAAAAATAGTTGGACATGACTGAGCAACTTATGCTCTTACATTTAACATCTCAAAGCCAGAACTTTTCACCCACCATCTGCTCAGGTGTCATGCATTGAACCATTCAGATCCTGACAGCAGTCTCTCAATATTATTTGTTGACCTTGATGAAACTAACATTTCACTCAATTTCTTGTAAAACATCTAAAGAGATGGTTTTCTTTCAGTGTCCCTTGGAGAAATGAGGGATCATTAAAAAAAATTTTGTTTTATTTCATTCATGAAATTACAGAATTATTATAGAAGGGATTTTAAGAAGTCATGCAGGGATTATCATCTTGGATCCCATATCTCAAAGGGCCTTCAAGATTATTAGTGGAGTTTTCAAGTTCAAAAGCACTAACGTTCGTCAACATTTTCTTGGGACAAGTTTATGCTTTATTGTTATTAGTATTACTGCTGTTCTTTGTTTTCGGTTTTTTTGTTACTTGGGGGTTGGAGACAATATATAAGAACGGTTAAAAGAGTAAAGCTGATTCAGGCACCTTGCATGCGAAGCTGTTTCAGTTGTTCTGACGCTTTGTGACCCCACAGAATGTAGCCCACCAGCTTCTTCTGTCCATGGGATTTTCCAGGCAAGAATACTGCAGTGGGTTTCCGTGCACTCCTCCAGGGCATCTTCCCGACCCAGGCGTCACATCTGAGTCTCTTACGTTTTCAGCATTGCCAGGCAGGTTCTTTATCACTAGAGCCACCTGGGAAGCCCAAACTTGGATCCTGACCTTGGCTAAGCCTCTGACCATGTGTCCTTGGGTAAGTTAACTACACTTTCCAAGCCTTGGCCACTTCCCTGGTGGCTCAGCGGTAAAGAATCTGCCTGCCAGTGCAGGAGACCTGGGTTGGACCCCTGGATCAAGAAGATCCCTGGAGAAGGGAATGGCAACCCATTCCAGTATTCTGGCCTGGAGAATCCCATGGACAGAGGAGCCTGGAAGGATGCAGTCCATGGGACCACAGAGAGTCCGACACGACTGGGTGACTAAGAATGCATGCATGCACGCAGCTCTTCATTAGCTCTAAAATGGTTATTGTGGGGTTTACGGAGAAAACACCGTAAAATCTGTATCCTGCAGAGAATGTTGAGAGCTCCAGATTTTATTCAAGGTTACTTCCTATACAGATGTCCATTCTGAATATGGACTTTCCAGCTTTGTTGGGGTATAACTGGTGAGTTAAAATTGCATTTCTTTAAGGTGTACAATGTGATTTTTTATACATTAAGAAATGATTACCATGGTCAAGCTAATTAATATACCCTTCACTTCATATGGTTTTCCAAATGTGTGTTAAGAATACTTAACATCTCTTTACTTAGAAAATTTCAAGTACACAGTGCGTTTCGTTAACTTCAGTCACCATGCTGTACGTCAGAGCTCTGGAACGTACTCATCTTACAGCTGGAACTCGAACCCTCTGGCCAGCCTGTCCTCTCCACTCCCTAGCCCTCGGGAGCCACCCTTCTACTCTTTGTTTCCTTGAGATCAACTTTTTTTGATTCCACATGTAAGTGTAAACAAAAACCATTTGTTTTTCTGTGTCTAGCTTATTTCACTTAACGTAACCCCTCCAGGTTCATCTATGTTGTCTCAAATGGGAGATTATCATTCTTTATTAGGCTGATTAATATTGCAATTTTTATGTCTACGTACATATATATGTGTATACACACACACGCATATATGTATCGATACACACTTTTTAGGCCATTCACCCTTCAGTAGACGTTTGGCTTGATTGCATATCTCAGATGCTCCAAATGATGCTGCCGTGGAGACGGAACGCAGGTATCTCTTTGAGATGCTGATTTCACTTCTCTGGCTTCTCCAAAGGCGTGGGATTGCTCGATTTCGCTGCCACATGGTAGTTCTATTTTTAATTGTTTGCAGAACCCCTCTGCTCTTTTCCATTATGGCTGCGCCACTTTAAACTCTCAGCAACAGTGTATAAGACCTCCCTCTCCCCCACAGCCTCGCCAAGACTTGCTATCTTTTGGCTTTTGGATAATAGCCATCCTAACACGAGTGAGGTGATATCTCACTGTGGTTTTTATTTGCACTTTCTTGATGAATAGTTGCATTGAACATGCTTTTATGTACTCTTTGGCCACTTGTGTGTCTTCTTTGGAGAAATGTTTATTTGGGGTTTTTGCCCATTTTGAAACCGGGTTGTTTGGGAGTTTTTGCTTTTGTGCTGTCTACATTCTTTACGTATTTTGGATGTTATCCCATCTCAGCATTTAGGGTTTGTGAGCATCTTCCCTCATTCTTCAGCTTACCTGTTTAGTTTCTCGACTGCCTCCTTCGCTGTGCAGACGCTTCTCAGCTTGATGATGTCCTAGTGTTTATTTCTGCGTTTCCTGTTCATGCTTTTGGTGTCACCACGGAAAAATCATCGCCAAGGTCGGCATCACGCAGGCTCCCTCCACGTTCTCTTCCAGGAACTGCATGGTTTCAGGTCTTATGTCTACGTTCTTAACAAATTTTGTGTTGATTTTTGTGTGTGGTGTAAGCTATTTCACTTTTTCATGCAGATATACAATTTTCCTCATGTCGTTTGTTAAAGAGACTGTCCTTTCTCCACTACGTATTCTTGGGGCCTTTGTTGAAAACTGTTGACCGTGTGTGTGGGTTTATTGCTAGGCTTTCTGTCTGTTCAGTTGGCCGGTGTGTCTGTTTTGTGCCAACACCACTGCTATCTAAGTCACTGCAGCTCTGTGTTACAATTAAACACCAGGACGTGTGAGCTCTCTGGGTCTGTCCTCATTACCCATTGCTCTGGGATCTTCTGTGGCTCCTTCCGTTCGAATTCTAGGACAGTTTTTTCTACTTTTGTGAAAAATGCCACTGGAATCTCGATAGGAATCACGTGAATCTGTAGATAATTTCGAGTATCGTGGACATTTTGAACATATGAATCCTTCCGACCTGTGAGCGTGGGTTACCGTTCCACTCATTTGTGTCATCTTCAGCTTCTCTCCTCAGTGTTCTATCCTGATAATCTCCCATGTGCCTGTTACCTCCTCCTTTAGGGTCACTCCTAAGTGTTTTGTTCTTTTTGCTGCTACTATAAATGGGATTGTTTTCTTACTTTCCTTTTCAGATAGTTTGTTGTTAGTGCGTAGAAATGCAGCTTATTTTTGTATATTGCTTTTGTATTCTGCAACTTTGCTGAGTTTTCCTGTGGATTCTCTGGGTATTTCTGTGGAGTCTTTGGAGTTTTCTATATATCGTATAAAATCATGCCGTCCATAGAGATAATGTTATTTTTCTGACTTGGATGGCCTCCACTTCTTTTTCTTACCTAACTTCTCTGGCTAGAAGTTCCAGTGTTTTCTTGACTAAAAGTAGCGGATTTGTGTTCAAAGATGCTTGAAAATTATCTGACATATTTCAGCTTGATAAAAGCTCTGAACAAAATAGAAATAGGAATACACTGTTTGAAATATTCTAGCTTTCAGTAATTCTGCAAGTGTCTATTGAGTACCCGTGGCGTGCCAGGAACTTGCAGTACACTGGCGAACAAGACAGAGCATATTTCTGCCCTTGTGCTTGTACTAGTGAGCGGTTTCTGTGATGTAAGCGCTTCCTCGGTGGCTGAGTCAGTAAAGAATCCATCTGCAATTCAGGAGACCTGGGTTCGATCCCTGTCAAGATCCCCTGGAGGAGGGCGTGTCAACCCACTCCAGTATCCTTGCCTGGAGAATCCCATGGACAGAGGAGCCTGGAGGGCTACAGTCCATGGGGTCGCAAGGAGTTGGACAACACTTAGCAACTAAACCACCATAGGCACTTTTCTGGGTACGTCACATGTATCACTTAATATTCACAATTAGCTTGATGAAGGAGGTAAGACTATTAACCTCATTTTTCAGATAAAGAAACTGAGGGCCAAGATGTTGAGTAACTCACCCAAGGTCATACAACCAAGGAATGGCCCCCAAATTCAAACCTGTGCTCCCCTGCTCCAAAGCAGGAATCAGAGACCTTCCTGGCAGTCCAGTGGTTAAGCTCTGCCTCGCAAGGCAGGAGACACCACTCTGACTCCTGGTCTGGGAGCTGAGATCCCACACAGCACGGAGCAACAGCCCCGGGCACTGCAAGAAAAGGTCTTGCACGATGGGCAGTGAAGGCCCCACGTGCACAGCCAAGACCCAGTGCAGCCAAGCTGTAATAAATAAGTAAGTATTCTTAACAATACATAGAGCAGGTATCGGCCAACTACAGCCTATAGGCCCCATCTGCAGGCTACTTCGTTTTGTAAATCATGTTTATTGGAACACAGCCACACTTAGTCATTTCTCTATTGCCTGTGGCTGCTTTTGCGTTACAAACAGCAGAGATGAGCAATTGTGACAGAGACTGTATGGCCCATAAAGCCTAAAGTATATATCCTCTAGGACTTTACAGAAAACATTTGGTGGTCCCTGTTGCAGACCTTAATTCTCCATCGTGCACTGACTCTTTGTATTAAAAGGCTGTGTTAAATTCTCACAGAAGGCATCATTTTAAATGGTGGACAAGCAAACCAGGTTCATAAAATATCAGGTGCTAGAAAGGACAGCCACTGTTACAATGATTATCCGAGGCTTTGCAGAGGTTCAAAATAATGCATTCAGACGAGAAAATAAAACAATTGGCGTCGATGATATGATTTTACACCTTGAAAATGTTAAAATAAATCTTCATTTTGCATTAAAACTATTAAAATAGACTTTTCTTCCGTGTGGCTGCGTGGCCACGCTGCGTTAGTTTCTACTGTGCAGTGAAGTGGCTCAGCCACGCGCGCACACACCCCTGCACACACCCCTTCCCATCCACGCGCACACACCCCTTCCTTCCCATCCACGCGCACACACCCCTTCCCCTCCACGCGCACACCCCTTCCCCTCGGACCTCCTTCCCATCCACACGCACACCCCTTCCCATCCACGCGCACACCCCTTCCCCTCCACGCGCACACACCCCTTCCCCTCCACGCGCACACACCCCTTCCCATCCACGCGCACACACCTTCCCATCCACGCGCACACACCCCTTCCCATCCACGCGCGCACACCCCTTCCCCTCGGACCTCCTTCCCATCCACGCGCACACACCCCTTCCCCTCGGACCTCCTTCCCATCCGGGTCGCCACAGGGCGCTGAGCAGAGGTCCCTGCGCTCTGCAGAAGGTTCTCATTGGTTGTCTCCTCCACACATAGGACCGATCGTGTGTGCGTGTCGGTCCCCGGCTCCCAGCTCAGCCCACCCCCCTCTTTGGTGTCTGTTTGCTTGTTCTCTACATCTATGTCTATTTCTGCTTTGCAAATAGGATCATCTGTACTATTCTTCTGGATTCCACATATGTGAGTCAATCTGTGATGTTTTTCTGACTTACTTCACTCTGCATAGTACTCTGTAGGTCCATCCATGTCTCTACAAATGACCCAATTTCGTTCTTTTTCATGGCAGAGTAATATTCCTCTGTACGCACGTCCTACATCGTCTTTATCCATTCCTGTGCTGAAAGACACTGAGGCTGCTTCCACGCCCCGGCTACTGTAATGCCGCTGTGACGAGCACCGGCGTGCATGCATCTCTTGCGGTTTTCTCCGGGTCTATGCCCAGGAGTGGGATTGGTGGGTCATATGGTACAGAACATAATAATCTTGCTTCTGCATGGTTTAACTTCTGTGTTTCAGGACTCTGTCTAAAAATCATTTTCCGAGAAAGGTCATCCTCTACTCCCTTAACTACAGTTGCCCACTCCAGCCCCCATTCCTCCGCTTTATTTTCACTTATCATCACCTAAATCCCTTCACTTTCTAATTTATTGTCGGTTCTTTCTCACTAGGTTGTAAGCTGCCTCGAGGCTAGGGCTTGTCTGTCTCGTTTGCCACTGTTTCCACTCGCTCCATCCGCGCCAGGGACCCAGCGCAGGCGCTCAGTAGAGATGTGAGACCACCTCGGTGGCGATGCGCCAGGGACCCAGCGCAGGCGCTCAGTAGAGATGTGAGACCACCTCGGTGGCGATGTGTCAGGGACCCAGCGCAGGTGCTCAGTGCAGAGATCTGAGACCACCTCGGCGGCGATTCCTGTGAAAGGAGAGATGGAGCGGTTCACACCAGGGTCTCGCGTCCCTCGGGAGTCTCGGCAGTTCTTCCCTGTGGTCCCTAAATGATACGTCACGTTTCCCGAGCTCTCGGGGCAAGAAACGCTTAAAGACCCCACTGCTAACTAAGCCTCCTGAAGATTTTCAACAAGCCTGAGGTAAGGTTTGGCTTTTGTTTGGGAAAAAGCCTCTGATGGTGGGTTCCCTCCAGCCCATGGGGTCACAAAGGGTCAGACATGACTGAGCAGCTAAGACTTTCGCTTTCTTTTCCTTCCTTTCTCCTTCTTATTACGTTTTAAGGTTAGACAAATGTACCACGAATTTACAGGAAACAGGCAAAGATCCTCATTTCTCCTCATGGCACGATTGTGACTATTGATGGGCTCTTAAGGGCTTTCCAGGCGGTGCTAGTTGTAAAGAACCAGCCTGCCAATACAGGAGGCGTAAGAGACGTGGGTTCGATCCCTGAGTCAGGAAGATGCCCCGGAGAAGGAGACAGCACCCCACTCCAGTATTGTTGTCTGGGAAATCCCGGGGACAGAGGAGCCTGGCGGGCTACAAGCCCATGGGGTTGCAAAGAGTCAGACACGACTGAGCAACCTCACTTTCACTTTTCACTTTCATGCACTGGAGAAGGAAATGGCAATGTTCTTGCCTGGAGAATCCCAGGGATGGAGGAGCCTGGTGGGCTGCCGTCTATGGGTCGCACAGAGTCGGGTGCGACTGAAGCGACTCAGCGGCGGCGGCAGCAGCAGGAGCAGCAGCAAGCTGACTTTCCTCCATTCATGCTCCCCGCCTTTCATCCTTTCTTGATCCTTTTCCTCGTGAAGGCGTTTTAAGGCATTGAGTTCCTACACCGCGTTATTTAATGATTCTTCAACAATTAGAGGATTTTGTTGCCTGCGGGTGGCACGATTTGCTTCTTACTTTTAGGTACAGAAATACTAGTACTAGAAACAGCTCTATATGAATATCTTTTCCTTTCCTTTGACTTGCTTCTTTAGAATTCCCAGCAGTAGAAATATTAAGAGTCTATTTTTTGCATGTAGTCATCTTTATTATAGTTCATGAATAATTAGAAACAGTCATGGATTTCTTTATTAAGACACCTAGACTCTGGTGAGCATCTGCTTTCCATGTGTTAGAAAATCCACTGCTGACTTGAGAGTGGGGAACAGGCCAGGGTCTTCGCATCATCAGGACAGATTCGCATCTCACAGGAAACCTGAAGGGGTCTCTGGGCCGCCCAGATCGCCTCCGCCATCGTAACAGACACGTCCACCCTTCCGCGTCCTCGGGACTTCCTTGCACCGCTCCCTGGTGGTCGGGTGGTAAAGAATCTGCCTGCCAGTGCGGGAGACGTGGGTTCGCTCCCTGGTCCGAGATCTCACCTGCTGCGGAGCAACCAAGGCCGTGGGCCTCAGCTACCGAGGCTGCGGTCTAGAGCCTGGGAGCGACAGCTGCTGCGGCCGAACGCCCTGGAGCCGCTGCTGCGCGACCGGAGAGGGCAGCACCGGGCGCAGCCGGGCCTCCCGACTCGGGAGAAGCGCGGAGCAACGGAGACCCGGCAGAGCGGGAAGAAAGTACAGAAGCGAGCAAGCAAATAAATAAAGCCTAAGAGATTTTCAGTGGGCACCGGGGCAACAGAACATTCTATTACTCCGCTGGTTTTTAAGGCACAGTTCCAGGGTTAAATGTTGCGCCTGAACAATATTTTCAAATCGTCCAAAAGTACTGTATTCCTTTACCAAATCAAATAAAGGACCCCAAAGCACCGTGTTAACCGCAGTAATGATTTGCTACAATCCACCTATGGGAGACTGCGACTAAGCACATAAAGCGTCCTGTGAACCGCAAGGAGGGTGGCTGAGGTTCCTCTGCTCTCCCCGAATCAAGCTATTTGGAGCCCCAAGCACACGCAGAACGGGAGTCTTTCCCGAAAAAGCTTCAATTAAAAAAAAAAAAAAAGTTCTCCAAATAGGAGATAATGCAGTCTCCTATAGATGGAATATACAATTCAGTATTCTCCCCCAAATCCAAAAAAATCTGCAAAGGAAACAAACAGGGGACGTGACCGCAAGCCGACACGGAGCAGTGTAAGTGTGGGCAGCCGGCAGTTTCTCGGCCACGGCTGGAGTCTGTGCTTCGGTTTTCTCGTCTGTAAAATGAAGACAATAATGGTTCCTACCTCATAAGTTTATTATCAGGAGTAAACGCATTGATTGGCATATAGTGCCTGGAATAGTCCCTGACACCCAGGAAATGCTAGTTTCTATTATTTTTAAAGCAGTGAGCACCCAGCAACACTTCATACACATTAGCTGGTATTTTATGTTTATTTTTTTCCCAGTTTTCCGTGCTGTGACTCAAGCTACTTGGCTTTGTTGCTTTGGCTTAATTATTTTTTGAAAATTGAATTGCCAGAAAAACAGAGTTGCCTTTACTATATGCAAATCGCATGAATATGTGTGTAAAGACAAACAAAATACAGAAGCTGCCCTAAAGACGCTAGCAGCGTATTGTGTAGCCGGGGAGACAGGCCTACACACAAGTAACTCAAGGGTAAGTAGTTCCAATGAAAGGAATGTGCTGACTATGTATCGAGAGAGGAAGAGTCAATTTCAAGCTTCTAAATCAGCATTTTCCTCTGAGGGGCCTGGTGCTTCTAGCCAGGATGGCTTTGGCTCAGATGTGTCCTCGAAAGAGTTGATGAGCAGGGACTGGTCTGCTGTGGGCGTTCTGGGAAAGCAGGCTGGCTGGGAAAGCAATCTTCCTTCAGTTCCATTCCAGGGGGCATTGAGGATAAGTTATCTGAATGAAGGACTAACCGTGCATTCATGGAATGACACTTTTATTGTTGAAAAAATCACCCGTTGTGACCAGACATATATTTTTCTTAATTTCTGTATACACTGTGTGCTTTGAAATTTTGCAAAGCGCTGCACTCCACAGTTTGAGGGGAACACCGCTTGTTGCTCCCTTTGTCGTGTTAGAGTTTGCAATTAAGAAGCGTGCTCAGAATGCCGGTGTTTAGCAAAGAGCGTTAGAACGTGCAGAACAGGAAAGACGCTTTCCAGGCTCATCCCTCGAAGCGTGTATTCTTTCCACAGCGTGGCGACTGCAATTTTTTAAATCTCACTTTCTGTGTGGTGTTATATCGCAACTATTTCCATGTTGTTACATTGTATCTATAAATGTAATTTCAAACAATTGCGTAGTGCTTCATCGACTGACTCTAGCATTCCATATCAGGTTGGTTTCATTATCCCCTATTAAAACTACGCTGTGACTTTTACCTTGAATATAAAGGTTTCTGTTGCTGTTGTCATTATCATTCTTATTTAAGATTAATTTCTAATTTTAAACATGATCACTAAAGTCAAATGCTAATTTTTATTTGGAAAATTCCCAACCTACACAGATTAAGAGGACAGTACATGAACACCTATGCGTGCATCACTCGGCTTGCAAACGTGTGAAATATCATTTTCCTGAAGATCTGAGTCTCCTACCTCTCCATCAGTGAGTCTGGTGATACTCATTTCTTCAAGACCCTGCCTGTACTGGGGATCACTGTCAACAACTAAAGCAACAGGAAACGTAGCGTTAAAACTTGGTTCACTTGTTACACCAAAAAAATAAGTAAATAAAATGGTGGCCGAGTGTTTAATTTGCATATATTTTGGCCCCACCCCCTCTGTTTAGCAGGAAAGTGTTTGGGGCGTGGCCCAGGCTCTGAGAACCCCCCAAGAAGATCAATGCAAAGACTTCTCCATTCAGAGCTACTACCTTCAGCCATTCGAATAACACTGAAGAGGTAATCCATAAACACAAGACAGTGTCTGTGTGCACCTGCAAGTCTGTTTTGCAGCAAATTAACCCTCAACAAGGTGTGAGGGCCATGTGCATAGGACTGGATGGCTTAGAACAAAGGTGTGGTGGGTAGGACGCGACTGCGGATTTGGTCATTGAGGAGCTTCCTGACGTTATACCCCAGGTAAGCTGTGCTAATGTCACTTATAAAAATATTTTGTGATAATTGTATGTGATATCAAAAGAATAAGAAATTCCCTTTTTGTTTTTTCTTTAGTTTTACTGAGGTATAATTGACTAATAAAGTCAAGGTTCCTTTCCTTGTTTTAAACTGCAGCACTGAAGCGTATGAGACCACAGCACCCCAGCAGGGGTCACACCCAGGCCCCTCGCAGTGGAAGCTCGGAGCCCTAACCTCTGCACTGCCGGGGGTTCCCGAGGCTCCTTTGCATTTTAAGTTTGGGATCAGAGTAGAGGAACATGTCTTAAAAAGTGTTTGCTGCTGCTGCTAAGTCGCTTCAGTCGTGTCCAACTCTGTGCGACCCCATAGACGGCAGCCTACCAGGCTCCCCCGGCCCTGGGATTCTCCAGGCAAGAACACTGGAGTGGGTTGCCATTTCCTTCTCCAATGCATGAAAGTGAAAAGGGAAAGTGAAGTCGCTCAGTCCTGTCTGACTCTTAGCGACCCCACAGACTGCAGCCCACCAGGCTCCCCCGCCCCTGGGATTCTCCAGGCAGGAGCACTGGAGGGGGTTTAGGGGACTTAATCTAGAATTATGCTAAGTCGGGTCGGTGGAGGGTGAGCCATACATAAGGGGATGAAAGCCCTGCTTAGGGTGGACTCGATACTAATGCGAACAAAGGTGCATAAGAGAAAGAAGGTGAAACAAGAGTAGGGTCAGCATTTGATGAGGTAAAACAAAACGAAACTGGATTGTTGAAAGTTTAAAGAAAAAACAAAGCACAGCACCAAACCTGTGCATGTGGGGAACGGGGAAGACGGCAGTGCGCGCTGTTCAGCGTCTCTGGCTTGCAGCTCCCGCCTCTGTAAAACAGGTGACGCGAGCACCTGGGTTGCCGGCCTTCTAGGCTTGCTATGAGAGCCACGTGCTTTTGTACGAATACGTACTTTTAAGGCGTCCTGGGCATGACTGGACGGTCAGAGTGACCGAGGGGCACGAGCGTGGTCAGGAAGGTTTGCTTTAAGAAAGAGAAAGGGGGAATGGAGGTCAAGGGAAAGCCTGGAACTGGAAGGAGACCTCGTTGAGGCCGATCTACGGCTCGGCATGGCTGGGCTGGGGAGTGACACTTTCAGACCCCACCTCTCCAAGGTGGGCGTCACACCCTTCCCAAGGGTGAAAGGACAACGCCCACTCGTGTAACTTCCCGGGGTCACACAGCTAGCAGGTTGAACGGTAGGGGAGGCAAGACCGCGTCAACCAAACTCCAGAGGAAGCAGTAAGGGGTAAGGACTCAGTGACTGCAAACTGTTTCCAGCACAGCTGGACCTGCGCCAGGCCCAGGGACACAGGAGGGTGCCTTTGCCCGTGACTTCCTTCCCCATCGCAGGCTAACGGAGGAGCACCGGCGGGAGCGGTCCACTTCCCCTTCCGCCCCTTCTGAACAGGCCGGCGGGGCTTCCCTCATCTTCGCTGCCTCCTTGCTGCTTAGGAAGCCTCATCGGACAGGTCGCCATCGGGCTCACAGTCTGGCGAGCCCCCTCCCTGCATACCCCGATGTGTGTCCTCCTGCTCGGCCTGGCCTTGCTGGAGATCGCCCGCTCCCCCGGCTCTGTCCCCCGACCCTGGCCAGCACCCTTCCCACGGGGAGGACGCCCTTGTCTCTCCCTGGCTGCGGATCCCGGATGTGCTTCCTCATCATTCTCAGGGGACTGACTGTGTCTTGCTGGCTGCCAGTGCTTAGGACAGGCACGTGGCCACGTGTCACCCCTGCGTTAGGCCTCGTGCTGAGTTGGCAGCTCTGTGAACAGATGGCCTTGGGGTCTCTAGGCCTGGGGTTCCTGCTGACGTTGCCTTTGACCACCTTCATCTGCCTCCTTCCATTCTGCGGCCACGATGACACCTACCACTTCTGTGACACGCCTGCCGTCACGCGCGGGCACCAGGCTGCCTCTGTGCCGCTGGCGTGCCCGCTGCAGCCTCCCCTTCCTCCTGATCCTCTCTCACGCCGTGAGGATGGAGTCGGCCCAGGGAGAGCGCCGGGCCTTCTCCACCTGCCCCTCCCACCTCACGGTGGCTCTCCTGCAGTTTGGCTCCTTACCCACCTTCGCCCCAGCGCCAGCTCCTCCCCAGGGGACGGCCGGGCGGGGTCTGTGGTCTACACCTTTTTCTCACCGCTGCTGAACCCCTGGATCTAAAGCACGAGGCATCAAGAGGTGACTCAGGCAGTGAGAAGACTTATGGCGAGAACGTGCTGACTCGTGGAGCCAGAAATAGCCCGTAGGAAAAACATTGCCCAAATCGGAGGTAGGGACATGATCCAAAGGACAGGAGGCTCAAAAGGAAAGAAAGGGGTGGAGGGAGGGCTGTGTCGCCTGTGAAACGCTCATCAGTACTCAGTCATCCACTTCCCAGCAGATTGCGGTGCTGCACCACCGACCGGTCCCCACCCACATAGTCAGCCTCCTCAGCCCCCTCTCTCATCACGTGTTTAAAATGAGGACCAGTGCGGGACCGTCTGTGAAGAAAGGAGGGATGGATGAGATGAATGGCCACGGTTGATACAGGAGATGCCGTCCTGTTGCCTATTTCAACGGCCTTCACCCCTGAAGGCAGGCAGGCCCAGTGGCTTCACACGTCCAGACGGCCTTTGCTTTTTCCCTTGCTCGGTTTCCACGGCCTTAATATGTTGTTTTATCTTTTATGTTTGAGATTCCTTTTTATTTTGATCCCATCACGTGCCCATCATTTTCTCTTTCGTCGTTCTTTAAAATTTATGTCTAATTGGAGGATGATTGTTTTCCATGTTGACTTGGCTGCTGCCGCACACCAACGTGGATCAGCCAAAGGTCTGCGCACGTGCCCCACCCCCCCCACTGCATCTCAGCTGTCTAGGTTGTCACACACCAACGTGAATCAGCCAAAGGTCTGCACACGTGCCCCCCACTCCCCACCGCATCTCAGCTGTCTAGGTTGTCACAGAGTGCCACACTGAGCCTCCCCTGTTACAGAGCGAAGCTCCACTGGCTATCTATTTTACACATGGTAATACGTGTGTTTCACTGCTACTCTCTCAAGAGACACGTTACCCATGTTGGCCGGAGATGTCGCGATACACTTTTAGAAAGGTACAATCAACATTACCGTGTGGAGCTGTTTAAATTGATTAAGGGTTCATTATACTATTTAGGATTGCCTTTATCATTCACATTTTGCTCTGTTAAGCTTTTGTTCCGACCTTGTATATGGTATAAATTCAAGTTTATTGTTGTAAAATTTTCAAAAATGCTGCATCACGAAATTCGGAGTGAAGAAGAGTTTTTCGGTGAATTTTATGCAGATACTTCCTGTGACTGGGCAACACGTGTACTAGTGTCTCAGAATATGACAGTTCTTCAGAATATAGTTCTGAGTCAGACGATGTGAATATTAGACCAACAAAAAGACAAAAAAAAAATCTTAGTAATTGACTCTGATATGGAAAGTGAAAATGAAACTCGAAGTGCTGGAGAACGCTCCTTTGCTTCTAAAGAAGAGCAAATTGAAGACAAGATTTCAAAAAAAATTGGAAGACTTTATAGGTGTGTCAGGTGTAACTAACTATTGAACATAATAACCCCCCAAAAGTTGTTACTATTTACTCAAACACGGGCATTTCAATATTCACTTACATAATAAAACGCCAGCCACAGCATTAGTTTCTGCAAAAATTCCCTGGTCATTAAAAATCTGTCTGGCCAGACTATCTGACAGTGATTTTTTATTTTCACAAAATCATACTTCTTCTTATGCGAGTGAGTTTCATATGTTTTGGTATCGCCTCTTTAAGAAGTCTGTAAGGCCCCTCGAAGCAGAAGAAGGTACTTGTTGTTTCTTTGTGTTTTCCGGTGCTCCTGTATTTGCTCACCAAATATGCTAGATACTTAGTCCCAGGCTCAAGACAAAAAACGTGAGCCCTAATCTTTCCTCCACATGAAAAAGGGATGATACTATTAGTGCATTCTTGCAGCAAGGGGTTGGGATGACAGTTAAAGAAGCTCATGATGTGTACAGTTACAGTAGGGAAGGACAGAGTAAGCCATGACCTCTTTCAAGTCCTCAGTCATTTCCAACCGAGACGCTTTCATTGTTTTTCAAGTTTGTTCAAGTCCGGCCTCTGGATGGCCACGTTGGCTCTTCCTCAATAGTAAGGAGTATCGAATCCAGACTCCAGGCTTGCTCTGCCTGCTGCCAGACAGGCCAGGGGATCGAACCACGCGGTGTTGGGCCAGGATTACCAGCCTTATTCAGACCAGTGGGCTCAGAAGACAGTGGACTAGTGTCCCGAAGAACCATCTTGCCTGAGTCAGAAATCGGGCTCCTTTGATTAGAAAGGAGGAGGCCCGCGGCTGGCCGCTGCACTTAGTACTGGCCGGCCTTAGAGCGGTGCTGCGATCGTCCTTTGTCCTTGCTGCTGTCCATGTGGGTCCACTTACAATGTCCCTGCAACCCTCCAGGACAAACGCTGTTCTCTATTCTGCAACTTTTTATCTCCATAAGAATGGAAAGTGCTAAACCTTCCTTTCAAGGTCAAGTCTGGGAGGCAGGGTGCAGAATGGGCCACTATGTGTATTTCAGGCTAGAGGTGACATTCTTTCACAGAGGGGCAGAGCCAGTATGACTAAGCACAGGCCACAGAGCACAAAGGTTAGAGCTAAAGGGGAAGGTCCCATCTGGAGTCAGGTTTCCCTTCCTTGTCACAGTCGTGCTACTGACCAGACCCTTGGCCCCTTTGTGCTGTGCTGGGCTAAGTCGCTTCAGTCATGCCTGACTCCTTGCAACCCTATGGACTGCAGCCTGCTGCGCTACTCTGTCCTTGGGATCCTCCGGGCAAGACTGCTGGAGTCGGCTGCCACCTCCTCCTCCAGGGGGTCTTCCTGGGATTGAACCTGCACCTCTTTGGCTGTGTGGATCACAACAAACTGGAAAATTCTGAAGGAGATGGGAATACCAGACCACCTGACCTGCCTCCAGAGAAACCTACATGCAGGTCAAGAGGCAATAGTTCAAACTGGACATGGAACAACAGACTGGTTCCAAATTGGGAAAGGAGTACGCCAAGACTGTATATTGTCACCTTGCTTATTTAACTTCTATGCAGAGTACATCATGAGAAATGCTGGGCTGGAAGAAGCACAGGCTGGAATCAAGATTGCTGGGAGAAATATCAATAACCTCAGATATGCAGATGATACCACCCTTATGGCAGAAAGAGCCTCTTGATGAGGATGAAAGAGGAGAGTGAAAAAGCTGGCTTAAAACTCAGCATTCAGAAGGCTAATGGCATCTGGTCCCATCACTTCATGGGAAATTGAAGGGGAGAAAGGGGAAACAGGGACAGATTTTATTTTTGTGGGCTCCAAAATCACTGCAGATGGTGACTGCAGCCATGAAATTAAAAGATAAGCTTTCCTTCCTTACTCCTTGGAAGGAAAGCTACGACAAGTCTAGACAGCATATTAAAAAGCAGAGATTTACTGACAAAGGTCCAAATAGTCAAAGTTATCGTTTTCAACTAGTCACATATGTATGTGTGAGTTGGACCACAAAGAGGGCTGAGCACTGAAGAATTGACGCTTCTGTGCTGTGGTATTGCAGAAAATTCTTGAGAGTCCCTTGGACTGCAAGGAGATCAAACAGGTTAATCCTAAAGGAAATCAACCCTGAATACTCATTGGAAGGCTGATGCTGAAGCTGAATCTCCAATACTTTGGCCACCTGATGCCAAGAGCCAGTTCGTTGGAAAAGACCCTGATGCTGGGAAAGACTGAAGACAAAAGGAGCAGGCGGGGGGCGGCGGGGGGGGGAGGATGAGATGGTTGGATGGCATCACCGACTCAATGGACATGAGGTTGAGCAAACTCTGGGAGACAGTGCCGGACAGGGAAGCCTGGTGTGCTGCAGTCCATGGGGTCAAAAAGAGTCGGACATGACTTAGCAACAAAACAACAACAGGAATTTATATTAGTCACCAGTTTCTATGCGGCATGGTTCCCGAGTCAGTAGGTTTTTCTCTCTGCAACTTTAAAAAAATGAGTAATTATTTAGTGCCTATAAGATATAGGCACATTAAATTCAGCATAGGTGACCAGGAAAAAAAAAAAAAAAAAGGACGACAAAAGGAACGGCGAGAGGGAGAGAAAGGGAAGTGGGAGGCAAAATGGAAAACTTAGAGAAGAAAGGTTAAAGATATGCGGCTGGAATTAAAAACTAGATTCCAGAAATGGCCCACAGTATCACTCAGAGATGACTGTAACTCTGGCCACAGTGGAAAGGGTCTGGACTTCAAACAAGTTGAGTTCCAGCTCGAGGCTGGCAGCTAGCTGCTCTGCGGTGCTGCATTCTGAAGCGCTGAGCAGTGTACCCAAACTGCTGAACACAAAGCATCTGAAAAGCCAGTCGCCGCCTCTTTGCAGCCTGTGGGTCGGCAGCCTGCAACCTCTGCCCTAGAGAGGCAGAATGGTTTTGTTTGTGCTTCCCAGAGTGCACTCCTGATACTTGCTAACGTGTGTTCCTGCTCAGGATGCACACAGTTAGACCAGTCAGACTCGCAAGTGGCTGGCGGATTGTTTCTCTGGAATTGTTTTGCATTTTTCTTTCAGGATTGTTCTGGCAAACTCCTGCCAAGTGCTTTCTCTCTTTCTCTCTCACACATAAGACTTCATTTCAACAACACTTTCAGAGTTTTCAGAGCTACTTGCCTTTGAGATGAAAGCTTTAGGGGCTACATAAATGATCATTTAAATATTTTTTGTATGTATTTAAAATTTGGGGATAAAAAATATAACCAGTACAATGCTGTTATGTAACAAAGTGAGTGAACTGAATTTAAGTCAAGAAAAACCTTAAGTAAATAATCCTGATAGCTCAAATAAAACATAAATCATGAACATTGCTTGAATATGGCTGAAGTTTGAAAAAAATGTTGTTTCCACATTTTATAATGTAGTCACTAGTGGCCACTGTTACAAAGCTCATCGATTATAGGGAGTGCAACAGGATGTTAGGTGATATTTGGTGAGTAAATACAGGAATGCCCAACACTGTAACACTCTGCAAACAGAGAATACAAGACCTCTGTTAGGCGCTTAGTTTCCGCTTAGGTGATAAAATGCAATTGACTTGAATTACTCGCTCCCACTGAGGACATATCCTGCTGCTGCTGCTAAGTTGCTTCAGTCGCGTCCCACTCTGTGCGACCCCATAGACGGCAGCCCACCAGGCTCCCCCGTCCCTGGGATTCTCCAGGCAAGAACACTGGAGTGGGTTGCCATTTCCTTCTCCAATGCATGAAAGTGAAAAGGGAAAGTGAAGTCGCTCAGTTGTGTCCGATTCTTAGCGACCCCATGGACTGCAGCCCACCAGGCTCCCCCTGTCCCTGGGATTTTCCAGGCAAGAGTACTGGAGTGGGGGTGCCATTGCCTTTTCCGGAGGACCTATCCTAGTAGAAGTCAAAAAACGAGTATATAAACACTGTTGTTTTTGTTCAGTTGCTCAGTTGTGTCTGACCCTTTGTGACCCCACGGACTGTAGCCTGCCAGGCTCCTCTGTCCATGGGATTTCCCAGGCAAGAATATCGGAATGTCTTGCCATTTCCTTCTCCAGGGGATCTTCCTGACCCAGGGATTGAACCCAGGTCTCCTGCATGGGTAGGCAGATTCTTTACCACTGAGCCACCAGGCAAGCCCTGTATAAATACAATATGGAGAGAAACGTGCTGTAATTGAGGTGCGCACAGCCACCACAGAGCATGAAGCAGGCGGGATTCTTTCTTTTTGGAGGAGGGGAGGGGATTAATGTGTATCAGAATAAGGCTTCATTGAGCAGGTGACACTTGGTTGAGTTTTGAAGGCTCCTTACAATTTGTCTCAGCTCAGTTGTCTAGGTACACAAAATTAACCCTACTTGGATATGTTAAAACTGCATGTCTGCCTAAACTACCTCGACATGGGAGAATAAAAATCTAGGCAATAATTAAAGCAAAGCTAAGTCTAGCAGCAATTAAACCAATTTAGAATATCATGGCCCTAAACAATTCCTGTTTGTGTTCAAACATGGACCTACAGGGCACGGTCAAGTTAAAAGGTGAGTTAGCCTCTTCGGGCTTGGTTGAACCAAAGTTGGCAGGGAGATCTCCAGAAATGAGATGAGAAGGAGTGAGAGTTGAGAAGGAACCCAGGGTTCTGTTCCCACAAGTCCCAGAGCCCCACATGGTCCCCCTGAGAAGAAGCAGCGGGAAGGATGGCCTGTGTCTAGATGGGCGCTTCCCTCGTTCCGGGGGGTTTCTCAGAGAGTCCGTCTCAGTGGTTCCCCAGGCGTTAGGAGCAGGATTCCAGCTTGCACTTCACCCAGCCTCAGGGAAGGCCGTGGCTGCCAGCTCTCGAGAAAGGAGGTAGAGAGGGTGGGGGGAGGCCAGGCTGACGGGGTTGCTGTGTGGTCTGGACCATGGGGATGGGCCAGCCAACCCTACTGGCCGCTGGCTTTTCTCGTGCTGTGAGGGGCCTCCTGTGTGGAGCTGCAAGTGAATCGGAACGTTAGCTGACCCTCCCGGAGCTCATGCAGCGACACTATTGATGTCAAACAGACAAGAGCAGGGCTCCCCACTCCAGTATTCTCGCCGGGAGAATTCCATGGTGGGCTCATGCAGTCCGTGGGCTCACAAGAGTCAGGCGTGACTGAGCGGCTGACACTTCCACTTTACCTACTAACCACAGGCAAGTCTTCAAGAGACGCTCCACTGCCGAGCCCGCGAGAAGGAACGCCTGTTCCTCCCTAGAAATATGACCCGGTTCCTAGGCTGTCTGAGAGGGGTGGGAGAGAGTTGTCTGCTCCCCCTGCGGGAGGGGTCCGTGCTTTGTTGGGACACCCAGGAAATAGAGTGTGATCTACTCAGGTTTTCAAGCTACGTACCCAGTGCCTATTGCTGGTCGATGCTCAATGCATTCTCGCAGATGAGTGGATGCATGAACAGTCCTATAAATTACACTCTGTGAGGCCAGGGGGTAGAGGAGTGCACCAGTGTCTCTATGGAAAGGACGGCCTCTCCGTGTGAAGGGCACCACGTCTGGAGGCAGTGCTGGCGTCACAGAACTCATCAGAGAGGACGCGACGTCACCGCGGGTCTATAGCTCCCGAGTATGACGAGACCTGGCGTTTCCTGATCCAGCCTTCAAGGGGCAAGGAATTGGGCAGAAGCAAAGGCAGAGTAAAGCAGAGGGCGAGAACATTCAGCTGCAACCAAAGCTCACAGTGTCGCTATTTCCGTCTCACTGAGGAGGCCCCAGAGGACAAGTACACTCGGTTGCAGAGAGAAGAGAGATTTCTTGTTCGCTCCTCAGTGCCTTGGATGAGACACAAAAGGCGAGGATAATTTTATTCGTATACTTGTCTCCTAAAAACCCAGAGTCTTACAATAAAACCCTGACTGTAGCCCGCCAGGCTCCTCTGTCCATGGATTATCCAGGCAGGAATATTGGAGTGGGTATCCATTCCCTTCTCCAGGGGATTGTCCCGATCCAGGAATCAAACACAGGTCTCCTGCATGGTAGGTAGATTCTTTCCCATCTGAGCCACCAGGGAAGCCCCATAATAAAACCCTAGCTGCAATAAGATGAAAATCAACTTGCCCAGTATAAAAGGTAGAAGTTAAATATACTTGAAGATATTGGGGCTGAGAAATGCTGAGCAATTGAGTATAAAATCTAGTTGCGGGCTTCCTAGCAGCTAAGGCAAACAGGGAAACATGAATTATGTAGCCCTTGTGGACAAGTAGGATGACATACATGTGTTCAGTAAGAGATAAGTGTGCGTGTCTGGGTGAGCGCGTGGAGAATGCGTTGAGAACTCAGGTGAGTCTTTATTCTAGGCAAGTTGAACATCTATTGTATCGGCAATGGGACTGTTTATCGCAAGGTTCACTACAGTTTTTAGGAGCTTCAAAGATATTCTCCACAGTGAGTCTTGTATTTTTAAACTGATTTGAAAGCTGACTGATATTCTGAAGTAAATTTTGAGGGATAGTAAGGGCCATATGACTGAGGGTTGTAGCTTCCCTGAACTATGGTCCAATACACAGTTATAACTTTAGGGAGCATGTTCATTCACTTTCTAGCTGACAATGGGGAGAAACTGATTATTTGCTGGAATAAAGAATTGTAATTCTCCACAAGACCTTGATAGGCCAGCATGATGAGCTCAATCTAAAAGGTTAACTTTAGAAAGAGATGAGAATAGGGGTGGGATGGCGATGGGGCTGGGAGGGAGGGATCTATGTGCACCCACGGCAGATTGTTGCTGAGGTTTGACCGACAACAACAAAATTCTGTAATGTAATTATCTTTCAATAAAAAATAAATTAATTTAAAAAAACCCTTTCACATCGTCAGTCTGAGTAGCATAATTCTAAGGACAGGGGTGAAAGGAAATTTTTAAAAAAAAAGAGAGATGAGAGGAAAGGAAAAAAGAAGAGGGAAAGAAAGTAGGAAGAGAGGGAAGGGGGGGAAAAGAAAGGGAAGAAGGAAGGAAGGGCACCCACCGGACAGCAGACTCAGCCCAGGGCAAGAGCGTGGCGTGTTTGGGAACGAACGAGCACAGAAATGCCGCCGAGATTTAGCGCAGTCGTGGACGACAGCGTCGAGACGCGTGCAGACTCTGCGGCCGTATTTGGTGTTAATCTCTGCTGTAACAGTCATCGGCTGTGTAACTAGCGGTGTGTCATGTAACTTCAGTTTCCTTGTCTCCAAAATGGGAATCTAAAGAATCAATAACATTTTTGCAATTTAAAAATAAATGCAAATACTTCACAGAAAGTTTGAAGAGTGAAGAAAAGCGCGAAGAGAACAGTCCTCTTGCGTTTTCCTCTTGACCCCACCGAGGATCCGTGCTTTCCTGTTTGGACTGGTGGCCCGGCGGCGGTAGCTCCGCAGGCAACGGGGCTTCTTCACGTTCCTCATTTGCTTGCATGCGTGCGCGCTCGGGCGCTCAGTCGTGTCCGACTCCCTGTGTGCCGGCGACGGAATGACACACCAACACTGCAGAGTGGTTTAAATCTTTATATTTTAACCCTTGCTTCTTACAGCTGCTTTATTTTTATATCCCTTGCACAACACCCTACAGGGCAAGCTGCCAAGCACTGCGATTCAGAGACTATACAGTCCGCAGGCACAGGGCGAGATAACCTTTACCTTGGCTTATTTACTGCAGCTAAGACTTTGTTTTGGGGAACTTCCTTATCAACTTAGAATCCGTTTTGTCCCAAGGTCTGTTCCTTTTGAGGAATCAGAGAAACATCCTTGTGTGCAAGCAATGTTCTTTTCCCACGGGAACAAATAGGATTCTTAGCTGAACATCTCGTTTGCAAGAATGTCCAGCCCTGGTTGAGAGTCTCGTTTGCAAGCACTTCTCAACCTTCTTTATACCTTGTTCCCTACACTGTGACCCCATCGACTAAAGCCCGCCAGGCTCCTCTGTCCATGGGATTCTCCAGCCAAGGATACTGGAGCGGGTTGCCATGCCTCCTCCAGGGGATCTTCCCAACCCCGGGATCGAACCCTCCTCTCACGTCTCCTGCATCGGCAGGCAGGTTCTTTATCACTAGCTCCACCGGGGAAGCCCTTTCCCTCAATTTAACGTTATATTATACGCACTTTCTCACTTTATTAAACCTTATAACAACTTGAATGTCCACAGTACCACAGTTCATGGCATGAATGTGCCTCAGATGACTAGAACGTCACCTTTTGATGAGTATTGCTCTGTTTCCTCATAAAAATTATTGTCCAAGCACACTGCACGTATCTTTTTGTATTTGGCTCCATATCCCTGACTCTTCCTCAGGACAGATCCTTCAATGTGAGTAGTGATTCAATGCATAGATTTTATTGAAAATTGCTGACTTCTTTCTAGAAAGGATGTGCTCTTTTAGCATCAGAGTTCTAAATTGAAGATTATCGTCTCTACTTTCAGAGTCCTGGGTAGCAGTCACTGGCATTGATAGAAGCTCGGTAACTCTCCAGTATTCATGTCAGTACAGAGGTCCATGGTTGCCCGACACTGGGCCAGGTCCTGGGCATTAGTGAGGAGTGGAACCCAGCCAGTCCCTGGCCTCATGGAGCTTGAGGTCCATGGAGAGTACAGAGATACACAGCAAACGCAGAGGCAAGCGCGTCGTGAAAGGAGTGACGAGGTCCCTGGTTATAGATAATAGCTCTCTTTCTTGTGCTTGATGGCTCTCCTTGGTGTCTAATTCACAAAGATTAAACATTTGGGGTAGAGAGTATTGTGGGCGTGTTTACTTGCTGTGCATGGAGAAGAGGCAGGCTGGTGTGTGCTCCAAAGCTACTTCCAGAAAAGGAATTAAAATTCTCAAGGAGCAAGACACTTAGGAACTTCCAGGTGAAAAATTCCTGACCACAATTCCACCCATCTTCCAACCCTCTTTGGTTGAAGGACCTCAGCCTGAGCTGAGAACTGGAGACTGATCACCTCCTCTTGGCAGAGAACTTGAATCCTGGGCCTCCCTGATAGCTCAGTTGGTAAAGAATCTGCCTGCAGTGAGGATACCCCGGTTCCATTCCTGGGTCTCCTATCCCTGGAGAAGGGAGAGGTGACCTACTCCAGTATTCTTGGGCTTCCCTTGTGGCTCAGCTGGTGAAGAATCCACCTGCAATGTGGGAGATCTGGGTTCGATCCCTGGGTTGGGAAGATCCCCTGGAGAAGGGAAAGACTCTCCACTGCAGTATTCTGGCCTGGAGAATTCCATCGATTGTATAGTCCATGGAGTTGCAAAGAGTCGGACACGACTGAGTGACTTTCACTTTCCAACCCTTTTGCCCCACATAGGGCTGTGCCACAGATGACAGCACAGACAGAAGCCTTCAGAAAAGGGAAGAAAACTTGCAAAGCATGCAGGGAGCCGGACTTTAAAAGGGCTGGCCGACCAGAGTAAAAAACAACACGCATTCGAAAGGAAAAAATCGCAAGTCAGCAAGAATATTAAGGTTGCATTATTCTGTTTAGGGAAAGCAGCAATGTCCTTACATCTTTTTCATATTCTTAAAGGTTGTGATGTATCTGCAGGCATCAGCACAGCAGAAACAAGCAAGAATACATTCCTGGTGGGGGAGAGCAAGGCCAATCCGGCGATTCTGTTAGTTTCCGTTTAACTCAGGGTGCCAAGTGTTCCCTGCCCCGCCTCCCCCCACCTTCTGTGGCATGTGAAGGGCTTAATCACTGGAAGCAAGGCCAAGCTCTGTCTCTACAGCAGTATGATGTGTGGGGGTGTGTGTATAGTTGGGGGTGTGTTGTTTTGGATACCATATAAACCTGCCCTGAAATTCTTTCCAGCTGATCATCGGCAGCAGAAAGAAAACTGGGCGAAGAGATTCTGAAATAAAATAATGCGGTTCTTTCCTTTTACGCATTCAACAGTCGCCTCTGTGGATGCTCTCTGTGCTAGTCATACGGACAGGACTTGGTGTGTAATTTTGGGACCATTTATAGAAGCGAGGGCAGGATTAAGCGCACTTAGTGTTACTCAGTCAAGCTCAAACTATTCACTGAAAAGTCCAGTGATGAGCTGTTTGGGCATCGATGGAGACATTATTCAGAAAAGCAGCTGAGCAAGAAGATGGTGGACTAGTGTCGCAAAGAACAACCCAGTTGAATTGCTCTTGGATCGAGCAGTTTGGAAGCCACTAGAGGCCTTTGCTGGAGTGGTCTCTGGGCGCAAGATGGAAAGCAGATTGTGCTGCAGAATGAGTGGGAGATGGTTGATGTGGAAAGGAGACCGGGAGCCCTCAGAGGGTGATGCAAGATGAAGGGGTTTCTTCCTCATTTTACCATGGGACGTAACGTTGCTGCGGAGGGGATCAAAGGGATCAAAGAGACAGAGGGAAAGACTTGTGCAGGGCCCCGGAGGGAGCGCAGGGGCTCAGAGGACTGGCTTTGCAGAGGAGAGGGGACACTTCTGGAAAGGCATGTGGAAACTTGCTGGAGGTGCAGGGCTGGGCAGAGAGTGTTCTGGGTCTAGAGCTGGTGAGGATGGTGAAGAGTTGCCACCAGGTAGCTTCTGTTATTTATTTCCTTTTTTTTTTTTTCAGTGAAGTTGGAGGCTGGGTCATTACTGTGGTGAGACAGGAGAGAGCAGAAGAGAGGTCTTAAAGAGACCAGGGAAATTTGCTCCAGTCATCATGGGGACCAGAGGGAACAGCTGATTCAGAGGCTTGGGGACAGTACTAGAGTTCATAACACCTTTTTACCACTGTTGTGGCACCAGTCCAGAGAAGGCAATGGCACCCCACTCCAGCACTCCTGCCTGGAAAACCCCATGGACGGAGGAGCCTGGAAGGCTGCAGTCCACAGGGTCGCTGAGGGTCGGACACGACTGAGCAACTTCACTTTTCACTTTCCTGCACTGGAGAAGGAAATGGCGCCCCACTCCAGTGTTCCTGCCTGGAGAATCCCAGGGACGAGGGAGCCTGGTGGGCTGCCGCCTACGGGGTCGCACAGAGTGGGACACGGCTGAAGTGGCACAGCAGCAGCAGCGGCAGCAGCGGGATTTTGTGACCTCCTATAGCCATGCTCAGCCTGGAATGAAGATGCTGGATATTTCAGAAGGTAACAGGATTGGCAGAGGATCAAGAGGGGAAAGTATCAGCAAAAGACTGATGGAAGAGTCGGGCCATCGGTCTCGGTTGGCTGGAGCAGGGAGGCAAGCCGAAAGGAGACGTCTCTAGGAGAGCCGGGGGCATCGAGGCAGGCTTACAACGGGGATGGACAGCCGTGTTAATGGTGTCGGCTGACGTTTATGGCTAATTTCCTAGCGTTTATGGCTAATTTCCTAGGGATCAGACACACTTCCTTTTCAGAACAATTCTAAGTGCTGTGTCCTATTGCTTTCTTCATAGATGAAGAAATTGAAGCAGAAACTTCGGCAGTTTGCTCCAGATCATTCCATTGGTCAATGACAGATGAGCTTGTGCTCTCGACAATCAGGCAAGGGAGTGAGGGAGTAGAGAGATTTGTGCTCTGGGAATGGTGTACCGAGCTTCCCTGTGCTCAGGGGTAAAGAATCCACCCACCAGTGCAGGAGATGAGGGTGCGATCCCTGGGTGGGAAACATCCCCTGGAGAAGGGAATGGCAACCACTCCAGTATCCTTCCCTGGGAAATCCCATGGACAGAGGAGCCTGGTGGCGTGCAGTCCGTTGGGGCGCCAAACATGACTTAGTAACTAAACTGCAACAACAGTGGTGCGCTGTGGATTAATATTTCACTGCTGAGCTGGACAGCTATTCCTCCACCAATGCTCATCACAGAGTTATTTATAATAGCGAGAAGGTGAAACAACCCAAGTGTCCGTGAACAGATGAATGGATAAACACAATGGGGTATATACAGACACAGTGGAGTATTATTCAGCCTTGAAAAGGAATGTGATTTTGGCATAAGCTACTACATGGATGGACCTTGAAAACATTATGCTTAGTGGAATAAGCCAGACACAAAAGGACAAATGGTGTATGATTCCACTTATATGAGGCACCAAGAATAGGAAACGTCATAGAGACACAGTAGGGTTGAGGTTGCTAGGAGCTGGGAGAGATTGTGGGCAGTTTTAGCTTATTAAGTAGAACTTTTGTTGGGGATGATGAAAAGTTTTGGGTAGAGATAGAGGCGATGGTTATACAACATCGCGAGTGTGTTTGATGTCGCTGAATTGTACATTGACACAGGGTTAAAATGATAAATATTACATAACATATATTTTACCACGACTTAAAAAAAAGAGATTTCAGTGGGGAGCTACTTCTGGGTGATTACAACCAAAGAGCTGTTGAAGAAGTGAGACGCTGAATTTGGAGGGAACGATGGTTGGAGCTGAGGAAGGAAGGGAGAGACGCAGAGCTGAATGGGTCAGCCAGCAGGAATCCTGTGTCCTGACGTTTGGCTATCCTCAGGGGCATCGCCTGGACCATTAGCAGCCCCAGTGCATGGACCACATGGAGGATTCGAACCAGACTGGGGTGGTGATTCACTTCCACTTCCGCCCCTTCTCCAGACTCCCTGAGGTTCAGATGCTGACTTTCGTGGCCTTCCTGATTGTGCACCTGGTCAGCGTCGGCGGCAACGTCTCCATTTTGCTCGTTGTCTGGACCTGCCGCTCTCTGCACACCCCCATGTACTTCTTCCTGGCCAGCTTGGCGGCTCTGGAGACCTGCTGCTCCTCCACCATTGCCCCTCTGACGCTGGCCAGCACCCTGTCCGCGGGGAGAGCCCTCGTCTCCCTGGCTGGCTGCGGTGCCCAGATGTTCTTCATCTTCCTGGGCAGCGCTGACTGCATCCTGCTGGCCGTCATGGCCTATGACAGGTTCGTGGCCATCTGCCACCCTCTGCGTTATAGCCTCAGGATGAGCTGGCAGCGGTGTGCCCGACTGGCCCTGGGCTCCCTGGTGCTGGGGTTCATCTTGGCCACGCAGCTGACTGTGCTCATCTTCCGACTCCCCTTCTGCGGCAGCAAGGAGATCAGCGTGTTCTACTGTGAAGTCCTGCCCATCACGAGACTGGCCTGTGCGGACACCCGGGTCCACGAGGCCACGCTGTTCGTGGTGAGTATCGCCGTCCTCACCCTCCCCTTCCTGCTGATCACCCTGTCCTATGTCTTCATCGCGGCCGCCATCCTGAAGATCCGCTCTGCCGAGGGGAGGCTCAAGGCCTTTGCCACCTGCTCCTCCCACATGACCGTGGTTCTGCTCCAGTATGGAGGTACCAGCCTCATCTACCTGTGCCCCAGCTCCAGCTACTCTCCGGAGAGGGGCCGAGTAGTGTCCGTAGTTTACACCTTCATCACCCCTATGCGGAACCCCCTGATCTACAGTATGAGGAATCGAGAGCTTAAGCATGCTTTGGAGAGAGCAGTGATGAGGTTCCTGTCGTCCTAAACGCTACAAACGCCCTGGATGCGCCTCTGTACCCTGTAGGGTGGAGACAGGCGGGTGTGCTCTCTGAGAGATGGGAGGCGGGGCAAGCGGTCATGGGTTTTGCACTGTTACTTCTTCCTTATATTATTTTCGAGAAGTCATTTTTCCTTTGTAAGGAAGAGATGGAAACAGTGGCAGACTTTATTTTTCTGGGCTCCAAAATCACTGCAGATGGTGATTGCCACCATGAAATTAAAAGACATGTATTCCTTGGAAGGAAAGCTATGACCAAGCCAGACAGCATATTAAGAAGCAGAGACATTACTTTACCAACATAGTCAAAGCTATGGTTTTTCCAGTGGTCGGGTACAGATGTGAGAGCTGGCCTACAAAGAAAGCTGAGCGCTGAAGAATTGATGCATTTGAACTGTGATGTTGGAGAAGACTCTTGAGAATCCCTTGGACTGCAAGAAGATCCAACCATTCCATCCTAGAGGAAACCAGTCCTGAATGTTCATTGGAAGGACTGATGCTGAAGCTGAAACTCCAATCCTTTGCCCACCTGATGGGAAGAACTGATTCATTTGAAAAGACCCTGATGCTGGGAAAGATTGAGGGCAGGAGGAGAAGGGGATGACAGAGGATGAGATGGCTGGATGGCATCACTGACTCAATGGACATGAGTTTGAGTAAACTCCAGAAGTTGGTGAAGGACAGGGAGGCCTGGCATGCTGCAGTCCATGGGGTCGCAAAGAGCTGGACATGACTGAGCGACTGAACTGAAGGAAGAGATGTTTTTAAGAGAACATCTTACCTGTTTGTTTTCTTCCTCATTATCTGTCCATTTCTTCCTCCATCCTCTCTCTAATGCTTGTACACACACACACGCGCGCGCACACACACACACGCACACACACACACACACGTTCACTTATCTCATGGCATCTCTTTGTGCCTATCCATGGTTGATACGGCCTGAATATTTGCATTCTTTCCAAATTCACAGGTTCAAATACTAATGCCCAGTGTGATGGCATTAAAATATGGGCCTTAGATGAGAGATGTTTAAGTCACGAGGCCAGAGCCCTGGTGAGTGGAATCACTGCTTTTATGAAAGAGACTCCTCAGAGCTCCCTAGCACCTTCTGCCGTGTGAGGGTGCAATGAGAAGTCTGTGACCTGGAAGAAGGCCTTTACCCAACCTCATTCTTAGATTCCTCATCCATAAACGGGGGATTAAAATACCCACAAGACCGAAATTCTGGGGTAGTTATAAGGATCAAAAGATAAAAGCGGAAGTACTTTGTGACTTTATGTTTTAAATTGTTATTATTATTTTGCCATGCAGTGTGTGAGATCTTAGTCCCCCAACCAGGGATCAAACCTGTGCCGCCTGCAGTGAAAGCAAGTCTTAACCAGTGGGCCCCCTGGGAAGTCCCTCCGCTGTGACTTTCAGAGGGCGATAACGCGGTGCACGTCAGGCTTGCTATCCTCCAGTAAAGTCTGTGCTCTTCCCTTAGAACTTCTCTCCAGTTCTCAGCAGACTCAAACATTGCATATATGGGCAGGGGCAGAGCCAGGAATAAAACACAAATCAAGCTAGGGCCGTCCCATATTATGATTTCCACAATGTAAGTGCTGAGTTTGTGCATTTCGAATGATTTATCTTTAATCCTCCATTATCTTCTAGGGAAAAGTGATGGGGAAAGCCTTAGAATTTTAAAGTTTTGTTGGTTTCTCTTTAACTTTCTACCTGGAGCTAACCCATCTCCATCTCCATCTCTGACTCTGCATTAGTCTGCTTCCAAATCACCCTTCGTTTGGACGTGCCTAGCGGTTAGGGCTCCGTGCTTTCACTACAGGAGCCGCAGGCTTGATCCCCGGTTGGGGAAGCTCTGAAGGCCACTCCCTTTCTCCTCATCTGTTCGCTGTCTTCCCCATTCTCTGTGCATCTCCCCTCCCATTCTCTCTCTGTCTTGCTGTCTCTCTCACACTCATCTCACATTCTCTCCTGTATATCCCTAGTTGATACGGGCTCCCCGATGGCTCAGACAATGAAGAGTCTGCCTGCAGTGCAGGAGACCTGGGTTTGATCCCTGGGTTGGGAAGATCCCCTGGAGAAGGGAGAGGCTTCCCCACTCCAGTATTCTGGCCTGGAGAATTCCATGGACTGTATAGTCCATGGGGTGGCAAAGAGCTGGACACGACTGAGTGACTTTTACTCACCCGCTCACTCACTGTGGACCGTGCTCCCGCCTGTGGTAGGCAGAGCAGGAAGTAGAAAGGTAAGTCAGAGGAAGCTCCAACCTGGGAGGAAGCTAAGTCTGGCCATAGCTGGGACTTCCCTGGCGGTCCAGTGGCTAAGACTGTGAGCTCCCAACGCAGGGCACATGGGTTCGATCCCCGGGGGAGAAACTAGACCCCATCTGCTCCAACTAAAGCTCCACGAGCAGCAGTGAAGGTCGAGGAGGCCCTGTGCCAGAACTGAGACCTGGAGTAAGAAAGGAGCAGACAGAAGAGCGTAAACCACACTGACTCCAAAGGCCGAGCGCTGCCACCACAATGCTCTGAGCCACCGAGGGAGGGCCAGCGACGGGCACCCCGGCCAGCCGGGGGTGGGGGGGCACCTGAGCTGCCCCGAGACAGGCTGAGGTCCGCGCGTGCGCAGAGGGGCGGGGAGGGCGCTCCTGGAGGGCACGCGCGGCCTGGCACAGGGCGTCGGCTCCGCGCCTCTGCTCCCCGCCTGCCGAAGCGCAAGCGGCGCCGCAGCAGCTTTCTCTGCCTTTTTCTGACCCGTATCGCAGGCCTCACGGGCAGAGACCACGACCAGGACTCACGTGACAGGAAACTGAAGGGTCAGTTTATTCTGAAAGACAAGAACCCGAAAGGGTCTTCCTTGGTTCACTTGCAGCCCTCGCTTGTGTTCTGCAATGGTCTGCGAGGTCAGAATCTGCAGGACTCCGGTCCTGCCCAGCGCTAGGTGCCTGGGGGAGATAAACAAGATACGGCCAAACCAATGTGAAGGATACCCTACCGAGCGAAATAAAACGAGCTGTCCGCTGCGGGTTTGTTCGGCGCCTGCAGTGTGCAAACTTGCGGTCACGACTCTTCACGGTGGGGATGCTTTGCGGCCGTGTTTCCAGATTCTGTCGCCACCAAACTCTTTTATCCCTTGGAATCTCTTAGAAATGTTTCATCCTGCCGAACCTACTTTGGAAAAGGCTGCCGTAGCTGATCCTGACTGAACACTGAAAGGGTGATTTCCCTAGTGATTGAATTACTCCAGGCACTTTTCAATTCCCCGGCCTCTTTGAGCAAATAGTGTGGTTACGAGTTAGCAGCCTTTTCTAGTGACTGAATAAGGAGTTAATGATTGCATATATCAACGCATTCATCATCACAGAACGCAAGAGATGCCTGTTATTATGACCTCAGACGCAGGGAGATAAGTATCTTGTTCAAGGTCACATAGCCAGAACTGAGCTTTGACCTAGGCCATGTGGTTTCAAACCCTGGGCACAAAACCGCTGTGTCTCCCAGCATCTGTGACTGCCCTGTAGGAGCTTGGGGAAATTGCTTCATCTTCCTGCCTTTCCGCTCATTTCAGTCTGCCAGTCGTGTCGCCAGGCTTCCCTTTCCACCACCAGCTCCCGGAGCCTGCTTGAACTCATGTCCATTGAGCTGGTGATGCCATCCAATTCAATTGCTTAATAAAACAGGGACAATAATATTTACTCCGCCTCCCTAAGCTACTGTGAGGTCTCCAGGGAAAGGACTCCCAAGCACAGCGGGACGGTGACAGGCGCAGCAAGGCCACGCAGACGTCCGCACGGAGCCATACGCTAGGTGGTGTGCTCTTGTGATTACAGAATGTTTAAAGACGCAAGTGCTCGATTGCGTCTCACCTGAGGTTTCCCTGCGCTTATCCTGTTAACTCTTGACAGTAGAAGAGCAAGCCTGTCTTCTCTAGCTCAGGAGTAACAGGACACTTCTCTGCAAGACGCTTCCTTACTGTGTCTCCCACTTACCAGGCTCTTCAGAGGAGAGCTGTGTGTCTAGGGGCTCCAGGGATTGAGGCATTCATATAAACATAAAAACCATTGAATATGGTACAAATTATTTACATTGCCAAACCATAGGCATAGCCTTGTGCTATAGGGAGATTTGTGGGCAGAAAAAACATCTGAGCAACATGACAGAAAACGCCCTATAAACAAGACACACTATTTTTAAACTCTCCGTTTTATTGAAGTATAGTTGATTTTCAGCGTTGTGTTAATTTCTACGATGTAGCAAACTGATTCAGTTATACATATATATATGCATTCTTTTCCATATCCCTTCTCCGTTATAGTGAATTATAGCATATTGACTCGGTGTCCTGTGCTATACAGCAGGACCTTGTTGCTTATCCATTTCGTATATAATAGTTTGCCTCTGCCAATTCCAAACTCCTAGTCCATTCCCCCTCATCTGACAGGTCTGTTCTCTATGTTTCTAAAATACATTATTTCAGACGCAGTTCAGTGACACAGTTCATCCTTCAGTGGAGCACGGGGCAACAACTGCATTTAGCCTTAAGGTGCAGGAAGGTCCTTTAATCCTTCTTAGGGAGAGGAGAGGAGAATCTGCAGGGAGCACGTGCGCGCGCGCGCGCGCGCGCGTGTGTGTGTGTGTGTGTGTGCAGTCAACTATTCTTGATTTAGCCTCCAAATAATTGCAGTGTGCCTACCTTGTGGTAGCCCGGGAAGATGAATAATATGAGACAGATTTTGTTTTCTTGGGCTCTAAAATCACTGCGGACAGTGACTGCAGTGACTGCAGCCATGAATTTCCTTCTTGGAAGGAAAGCTATGACCAACCTAGACAGCATATTAAAAAGCAGAGACATCACTTTGCCAACAAAGGTCCATCTAGTCAAAGCTATGTTTTTTCCAGTAGTCATGTATGGATGTGAGAGTTGGGCCATAAAGAAGGCTGAGTGCTGAAGAATTGATGCTTTTGAACTGTGGTGTTGGAGAAGACTCTTGAGAGTCCCTTGGACAACAAGGATATCAAACCAGTCCATCCTAAAGGAAATCAGTCCTGAATATTCATTGGAATATTGCTGAAGCTGAAGATCCAATACTTTGGCCACCTGATATGAAGAGTCAACTCGTTGGGAAAGACCCTGATGCTGGGAAAGATTGAAGGCAGGAGGAGAAGGGGACGACAGAGGAGGAGATGGTTGGATGGCATCACCGACTCAATGGACGTGAGACTGAGCAAATTCCAGGACGTAGTGGAGAACAGAGGAGTCCAGTGAGCTGCAGTCCACGAGGTCACCAACAGCTGGACACGGCTGCGCGACTGACCGCCAGCGGACCTGCCACTGCGTGAGTGCGAGTGAGTGGGTGCAAGAAGACCCAGGGTCTGCTCTTAAAAGAGATCCGAGCAAGTGCTCTTCACGGCGGGAGGGCAGAGGATCGTGCAGGCCGTCCAAGTGAGCCGGAGAAGGCCTCAGTCTTGAGGAGGAGCAGGGCCTTGCAGACATGGATGCAGAAAGGGCGACCCAGGCAGAGATAGGTGGGGATCACGGGCACAGTGGGTGCGGAGGAGAGGTGAGAGTTTGGTGAGGCTGCTGGTGTGTGTGTGTGTGTGTGTGTGTGTGTGTGTGTGTGTGTGTGTGAGGCTGGTGTGTGTGTGTGTGGCTGGTGGGTGTGTGTGTGTATGAGGTGACAGTTTGGTGAGGCTACTGGTGTGTGTGTGTGTGTGAGGTGAGAGTTTGGTGAGGCTGCTGGTGTGTGTGTGTGTGTGTGGCTGGTGTGTGTGTGTGTGTATGAGGTGACAGTTTGGTGAGGCTACTGGTGTGTGTGTGTGTGTGAGGTAAGAGTTTGGTGAGGCTGCTGGTGTGTGTGTGTGTGTGGCTGGTGGGTGTGTGTGTGTGAGGTGAGGTGAGAGTTTGGTGAGGCTGCTGGGGTGTGTGTGTGTGTGTGTGTGTGTGTGTCAGGCTGGTGTGTGTGTGTGTGTGGCTGGTGGGTGTGTGTGTGTGTGAGGTGAGGTGAGAGTTTGGTGAGGCTGCTGGGGTGTGTGTGTGTGTGTGTGTGTGAGGCTGGTGTGTGTGTGTGTGTGTGTGTGTGAGGCTGGTGTGTGTGTGTGTGTGTATGTGTGTATGTGTGTGTGTGAGAGGCAGTAACAGAGCATGGGGCTTGGAGCCAGGCTGAGTAAAGGCTTGAAGGCTATTTGAAGGCGACTCTGGACCCTCTGCTCTTGTAAAGAGAAGCCGCTGATGAACTCCAGTCAGAAGAAAGGCGTCATGGAATCGTATTGCCAGAAGGCTCGCTTAGCAACTTTGGTGCACTGTGGCTCAGTGCCCAGGCTTCCCTGGTAGCCAGATGGTAAAGAATCTGCCTGCAATGCCGGAGATCCACATTCCATCCCCGCGTCGGGATCTCTGGGCCGGGAAGATCCCCTGGAGGAAGAAATGGCAACCCACTGCAGTATTCCTGCCTGGAGAATCCCGTGGGCGGAGGAGCCTGGAGGGCTGCAGCCCGCAGGGTCACAAAGAGTCAGACAGGACTGGAGGGACTGGCAAGCATGCAGGCTGAAGGCCTTGCATGTCTCTGGCCTGATGGTCGGGGCTGGGCTCGCATCCACGACGAGGAGGCGCCAGGTGGCCGACCTCTCGAAGCTCATGGAAGGTGTGGGAGGCAGACGGGGTGACCGCACAGGGGCAGAGCTGTGATGAAGCCCAGTGTGCCACTGAAGCATGTTTGAGGGACACGATCCTAGAATGGCCAGCATTGTCCAGTTCAGATACAGAGAAGAGAGCTCTAAGGCGGTGAGACAGCATAGTATTGGCCTTCCTCTGGGATTAGAACTGTGTTCCTGGCAGCTACCGAGATGGCTCCTGGTCTTCGTTCCCGTGTGTATCCCCTCACCTTGAGTGGGGGCTGAACCTAGTGATTCCCCTTTGTTTGTTTAGTTTTTTGAATGTTGAGGTTTTTTTTAATTAATTAATTTTTAAATTGAAGGATAATTGCTTTACAGAGTTTTGCTGTTTTCTATCAAACCTCAACATGAATCAGCCATCAGTTTGGTTCAGTTCAGTCGCTCAGTCGTGTCCGACTCTTTGCGACCCCATGAACTGCAGCACGCCAGGCCTCCCTGTGAATCAGCCATGGGTACACATATATCCTCTCCCTTTTGAACCTCCCTCCCATCTCCCTCGCCATCCCACCCCTCTAGGTAGATACAGAGCCCCGTCTGAGTTTCCTGAGCCGTACAGCAAATCCCCGTTGGCTGTCTATTTCACACGTGGTAATGCAAGTTTCCATGGTGCTCTTTCCGTCCCTCTCACCCTCTCCTCCCCTCCCTTTTCCTTCAGTCTGTTCTCTTTGTCTGCTTCTCCACTGCTGCCCTGCAGCTAAATCTACCCTTCTAGATTCCCCATACATGCATTAGTATACAATATCTACCCTTCCCTTTCTGACTCACTTCACTCCGTATAATAGGTTCCAGATTCGTCCGCCTCATCAGAACTGACTCAAACGCATTCCTTCTGATGGTCGGGTAACACTCCACTGCGTATCTGTACCGCAGCTTCTCTCTCCCTTCATCTGTCGATGGACGTCTAGGCTGCGTCCAAGCTCTAGCTGTTGTAAACGGTGCTGCAATGAACAATGGGGCACATGTGTCTTTTTCAATTTGGTTTCCTCAGGGTATATGCCTAGGAATGGGATTGCTGGGTCATGTGGTGGTTTTATTCCTGATTTTTAAAGGAATCTCCACACTGTCTTCCATAGTGACTGTATCAGTTTGCATTCCCACCAACAGTGCAAGAGCGTTCCCTTTTCTCCACACCCTCTCCAGCATGTGTCGTTTCTAAACTCTTTGATGATGGCCATTCTGACCGGTGTGAGGTGATATCTCACTGTAGTTCTCATTTTTATTTCTCTAGTAATGAGTGATGTTGAGCATCTTTGCAGGTGTTTGTTAGCCATCTGTATGTCTTCTCTGGAGAAATGTCTGTTTCGGTCTTTTCCCCACTTTTTGATTGGGTTGTTGTTTTTCTGGTATTGAGTTATATGAGCTGCTTGTATATTTTGGAAATCAATCCTTTGTCAGTTTTTTCATTTGCTATTATTTTCTCCCATTCTGAGGGTTGTGTTTTTAGCCTTGATGATAGTTTCCTTTGCTGGCAAAATCTAAGTTTAGTCAGGTCCCTGCTTGTTCACTCTTGTTTTTATTTCCACTACTCTGGGAGGTGGGACTCACTTTTAATCAATAGAATACAGCTAAAGCGACGTCACAGTGAGGTTAGGTTCTAAACACGTTTTGGTTTCTCTCTCTCCCTCTCACCTGCTTGATCTGATGGGCTTGAGCTGCCCTAGGAAGGGGCCCATGGGGTCAGGAACAGCCCTGATGAACTGGATCCTGCCAGCAACCATGTGAGTGACTTCAGAAGCAGGTTCTTTCCCTGAGATAAGGCATAGCCCCCAGGCAACACCTTAACTGCAGTCTTGAGGCAGAGGCACCCAGCTAAACTGCACCTGGACTCCTGACTCACAGAAACCATAGAGATAATGTTGTTCCATTCTGTTTTAGGGCAACTTGTTACGCGGCAATAGATAACTCGTGCAAAGGGTAAGGGGGTGAAAAGCACGACTCAGGAAGCGTATTCTCCACCCTCCCTGCGGTGGGGAAGAGCTGCCATGAGGGAGCAGAGAGGATCTTCCCCTTCAGTTCTCTGCTTCCCGTGTCTCCTCTGACCGCACGACACAGCCCGGCCGGCTGCCTCCAGGTCCCAGGGTCACAGCAGCCCTGAGGGCTAGGACGGGCTGCGCCTCAGGTCTTTCCTCCTGTGGGGAAGAGAGAGGGGAGCGGAGACCCAGGCCCCAGGGTCCTCTTCTTGGTTTGTTTGCAAAAATGAAATTAACTATTGGTCATCTACAGCCAAAATGAAACACTTCAATTAATCTTATTACACTCGTCTGTTACCCGAGTCACAAACTGGACTATAGCCCGCCAGGCTTCTCAGGTCATGGGATTTCCCAAGCAAGAATACTGGAGTGATCATGACTTCCTCCTCCATCCCTGACCCAGGGATCGAACCCGCATCTCCCGCATACCACGGCACCACCTGGGAAGACCTACTGGGTGAAGTGAGTGAGTGAGCGTCAGTCGCTCAGTCGTGTCCGGCTCTCTGCGACCCCACAGAGTAAAAAGCCTCTTGATGAAAGTGAAAGAAGAGAGCGAAAAAGTTGGTTTAAAGCTCAGCATTCAGAAAACTAAGATCATGGCATCCGGTCCCATCACTTCATGGCAAGTAGATGGGGAGACAGTGGAAACCATGGCTGACTTTATTTTTCTAGGCTCCAAAATCATTGCAGATGGTGATTGCCGCCATGAAATTAAAAGATGCTTACTCCTTGGAAGCAAAGTTATGACCAACCTAGACAGCATATTTAAAAGCAGAGACATTACTTTGCCAACAAAGGTCCGTCTAGTCAAGGCTATAGTTTTTCTAGTAGTCATATATGGATGTGAGAGTTGGGCTATAAAGAAGCTGAGCGCTGAAGAATTGATGCTTTTGAATTGTGGTACTGGAGAAGACTCTTGAGAGTCCCTTGGACTGCAAGGAGATCCAACCAGTCCATCCTAAAGGAAATCAGTCCTGGGTGTTCGTTGGAAGTACTGATGTTGAAACTGAAACTCCAGTCCTTTGGCCACCTGATCGGAAGAACTGACTCATTTGAAAAGACTGTGATGCTGGGAAAGATTGAGGGCAGGAGGAGAAGGGGACGACAGAGGATGAGATGGCTGGATGACATCACCAACTCGATGGACATGTGTTTGGGTAAACTCCGGGAGTTGGTGATGGACAGGGAGGCCTGGTGTGCTGTGGTCCATGGGGTCACAAAGAGTTGGACATGACTGGGCAGTTGAACTGAACTGAACTGAGAGTGTAGCCTGCCAGGCTCCTCTGTCTGTGGGATTCTCCAGGCTAGAATATTGGAGTGGATTGCCATTCCCTTCTCCAGGGGATCTTCTCGGCCCAGGGATTGAACCCAGGTGTCCCGCATTGCAGGCGGATTCTTTACCATCTGAGCCACCAGGGAAACCAGACAGTGAATGAGCCACACTCAGTGTTTTGAGGAGGGCATGGCAACCCACTCCAGTATTCTTGCTGGGAGGATCCCAGGGACAGAGGAGCCTGGTGGGCTGTGGACCATGGGGTCTCAAAGAGTTGGACACGCTGAGGTGAAACTGAACGCTGCTTCTTTAGTGCGGAAGCAGCCACGCGCTAGACACGGCGGGAAACCCAGCACCAGGGCAGAGCAGGAAAATGAAATGCATCAGCCAGAAGGGGCGCCTGCAAAGCCTCAAGCCAAGGCGCTCTGCACCTGCCCGGAGACGCTGCAGCCCACTGGGCTGTGCTAGAGTCTTCCTCACCGGCCTTCGCGCTCCCCTCGCCCGGGTCCCGTGTCCCTCAGTAACTTGCCTTTCTTCAGCTTATTTTACACAACTAGCTTCTGGAAGTCAGACTTCCGCCTGTCATGGAAGAGCAAATATTCATAGAAGATGAACAAAATTGGGTTCACACCTAACAGGCGCTTTAAGAAAGTCTTGAAGTCTGTCCTGGCGACCTTTAAATAGAATGTCATAAGATCTCTGATGATGCTTTCCTTCATGGGTTCCTGGACTCCCAAGTGCAGTTAAGAAGGCTTTAAAAAACTGTAATAAAAATTTTTAATAATTTTTTGTTTGTTTTGGCCATGCTGTGCACCACATAGTCCCCAAACCAGGGATCGATTCTGTGCCCTGAATTGGGGGTGTGGAGTCTTAACCACCAGTCCACCAGGGAAGTCTGAAGGGGGCACTTTATTCTGGCTTTCATGTGTTAAAAGTTTAAAGAAAATCAAATAGTCATTTCTGTTATGGCCTCATAGGATAACCAAAAGGTCATTTCATTTTTCTTCACAGAAATATCCTTCCACAGGAAACCCGATTCCTTTCTGTTTCCTAGTTCTATTGAAATACAGGTGACACATGCGTTGCGCTAGTTTAAGGGGAACCACATGAGTTTAAAGAAAATCGCTGGCGTGCAGCTGGTTTACAATGCTGCGTTAGTTTCAGGCGTAAAGTGATTCAGGTATCCGCATACTCATTCTTCTCCAGATTCTTTTCTCATATGGGCTATTACACAAATCTGAGTAGAGTTCCCTACGCTATTCTTGTTGGTTATCTATTTTATATACAGCAGGGTGTGTATGCTAATCCCAAATTCCTAATTTCTCTGTCCCTGCCATTTTGCTCCTTTGGTAACTATAAATTTGTTTTCAAAACCTGTTAGTGTTTCTTTTTTGTAAATAAGTTCATTTACATCAAATGACTGGATAAATGCATATTCTGCAAGATGATTGCCGCAAAATATCCATCACCTCACACAGTTACAATCTGATTTTTATTATGATGAGAACTTTCAAGGTCTATTCTCTTGGCAACTCTAAACGCATAACACAGCATTGTTAACTACGTGTATGCTGTGCATTACGTCCCCCAGGGCTTACGCACTTTATAACTGTACTTTTCGGCCCGCTTCACCCATTTTGCTCCCCAGCACCCACTCCTGGCAGTCATCTGTTCTCTGTATCTATGAGTTTGCAGAAATCAAATGTCTGATTATCCAGTAAGTGTATTTTCTAAGTGTTATAGAATCATTCAAGCACAATAGCCACAAATAAAAATAAACAATGTGTGCTGCATCTTTGACTTAGTAAGAATAGAATGCTGGATTTCTAATTAAAAAAAAAAAAAGATATGCAACAAACAGCAGAGGTTTACTGTAGAGCGCAGGGAACTATAGTCAATATAATAACCCGTAATGGAAAATCATCTGAAAAAACAATATACGTTCAACCAAATCATGCCGCTGTGCACCTGAACTATTGTAAGTCAACTATACCTAAATAAAGTATATACATTAAGAAAAAAAAAACTTAAAGAGAAAAGGTTGAGAAGCACCAGTTTTGATCAACTCCTTGTCTCACAGATAACAACACAGGTTGTGTGATGTCAGGTGACAGCTGTTTTGTGGCGGAAACTGTCTAGAATGCAGGCCTCCCGGCCCTGTGTCAGCAATTGCTCCGTGGCCCCAGAGCTGCCCTCCCCGCGTGGAAAAGCCATCTGGTGACAGGAAAACTTCCTTAACTATTCAGACAAAGGTAAGGAGTAAGAAAGAGTGGTGGAAGTTATAGGGAGGGAAATTTTTTGTTCTGCATAACAAGAAACTGTTAAACATCAGGTGGAACTGTTCAACCAGATAAAGTGTTTGGGAGTGTTTGGAATAATAGTTAAAAAAAAAATTACAGTACGTTGAGGCAGAGGCTGAATGGCTACCCTTGATCATCTCCTAGGTCCTTTGCAGACTTCTAATGTAGAGAGCTGCTCACGTCTAATGTAGAGAGCTGCTCACGTGTCCGCGTCCTCAGAAGACTGTTAGAGAGCGTTGAGCTAAGCCGTCAAAGTTAACAAACGTGTGTTAAGGAGAGAAGCTGGAACGCGATTTCTGACTTGTTCGCCTTTCCCACTGCTGACCACCTGGGGGCGCACGAGCCTTCCTCGGACCCGAGACAGGACGGCGACCCCGGATCGCCGGGTGCAGGGACGCGGACCGAGGCGAAGACCGGGGCGGGGCGAGGGTGCAAACCGTCCTCCCGCCGCAGACCGCCTCCACGGGAGGCCAGCACGCCAGCATGGATGGCCCATCGAGATCGCACCGGAGGCCGAATTCTGCTAGGGTTATGGAAAAAAACCAATCTTTAAAATATGGATAATTTTAAAAGTCTCTACTGAACTTGTTATAATACTGTTCCTGTTTCATGATTTGGTCGCTCGGTTCCCGAGCAGGGATGGAACCCACACTGCACGCCCCCAACCCCGTGCAAAGGGGAAGTCTTAACCCCGGGAGGGAAACCACAGAGCCAGGGAAATATTCACAGCATTTAATCTGCATGGATAGCGCAGATTCTTTCCCTGAAGCGAGGACTGACCCTTCGCTACCGCCGGTCCCAGTTTTTGAGCTCCACTCCTTATCTGCGGGACATGGCGTTTGTTCCCGAGCAGGAAGACGGACAGGGAAGAGGAAACAAAGCGGAGGTGCGGGGGCGCGGGGGGGGGGGGGGGGAGACGGAGGGGCAGGGGGAAAACGCGCCCAGCTCTCGGAAGGGAGCCCGGCCGGCAAGACTGATGGCAGGAGCAGCCGGGGGCGGCGGGGGACGAGACGGCTGGACGGCATCACCGACGCGGTGTCACGAGTTTGAGCAAGCTCTGGGAGTTGGTGATGGTTAGGGAAGCCTGGCGTGCTGCAGTCCATGGGGTCCAAAGAGTCGGACACGACTGAGCGACTGAACTGAACTGGCCCACCTGGAGAAATCAGATAGGAAATAACAGCTTAAGGTTTGCAATACAAACATCTTCCTTTTACACCTCTGCCCCGCAGGAGACGAATCAGCCGCTCCTCCTCTGGCAACAGGCCTTGCAGCAAACGGGGAAGCTGTACTATCTCTGATTCACCCCCTAGAGAAGCAGTAACTTTGCAAAGGCGTCCACACGGTGAGTGGCAGCTGTTCTGACTGCATCACTGAACTACGTACATTTCTCTGACGGATCCCCTTGGCCGACATCATAAAATCCAAATTCTTCGTCCCAGCCCACCCAACCCTGCCTCACCTCCAGTAATTTTCACGAAGTAGAGTTTTTCAGCTCCAACCCGCAGTTCCCAGACCTTACACATTCCTTTACTTGGAAGGCCCTTCCTCCAGGCAGAATTAGTAGCTCTCTCTCCCATCTATTGGGAGGCTTCCCAGTTGGCGCTAGTGGTAAAGAACCCGCTTGCCGATGCAGAAAGAAGACGCAAGAGACGCAGGTTCAATCACTGTGTCGGGAAGGTCTCCCAGAGGAGGGCATGGCAACCCACACCAGTATTCTTGCCTGGAGAATGCCAAGAACAGACGAGCCTGGTGGGCTACAGTCCATGGGGTCGCAAAGGATTGGAAGAGGGGTGTTTGCTATGACCAGTGGGTTCTCTTGGCAAAACTCTGTTAGCCTTTGCCCTGCTTCATTCTGTACTCCTTGATTTCCTATTTTTGCATTCCAGTCCCCTATAATGAAAAGGACATCTTTTGGGGGTGTTAGCTCTAGAAGGCCTTGTAGGTCTTCATAGAATCGTTCAACTTCAGCTTCTTCAGCGTTACTGGTTTCAGCATAGGCTTGGATTACTGTGATATTGAATGGTTTGCCTTGGAGATGAACAGAGATCATTCTGTCGTTTTTCAGATTGCATCCAAGTACTGCATTTTGGACTCTTTTGTGGACTGTGATGGCTACTCCATTTCTTCTAAGGGATTCTTGCCCACAGTAGTAGATATAATGGTCATCTGAGTTAAATTCACCCATTCCAGTCCACTTTAGTTCTCTGATTCCTGAAATGTCAATGTTCACTCTTGCCATCACCTGTTTGACCACTTCCAATTTGCCTTGATTCATGGACCTGACATTCCAGGTTCCTATGCAGTATTGGTTTTTACAGCATCGGAATTTACTTCCTTCACCAGTCACATCCACAACTGGGTGTTGTTTTTGCTTTGGCTCTGTCTCTTCATTCTTTCTGGAGTTATTTCTCCGCTGATACGAACAAAGCTAGTGGACATAATGGAATTCCAGTTAAGCTATTTCAAATCCTAAAAGATGATGCTGTGAAAGTGCTGCACTCAATATGCCAGCAAATGTGGAAAACTCAGCAGTGGCCACAGGATTGGATAAGGTCACTTTTCATTCCAATCCCAAAGAAAGGCAATGCCAAAGAATGCTCAAACTACCACACAATTGCACTCATCTCACATGCTAGCAAAGAAATGCTCAAAATTCTCCGAGCCAGGCTTCAGTAGTATGCGAACGGTGAACTTCCAGATGTTCAAATTGGAGGAACCAGAAATCAAATTGCCAACATCCGTTGGATCACTGAGAAAGCAAGGGAGTTCCAGAGAAACATCTACTTCTGCTTTATTGATAATGCCAAAGCCTTTCACTCTGTGTATCACAACAAAATGTGGAAAATTCTGGAAGAGATGGGAATACCAGAACACCTGACCTGTCTGACCTGACCTGACCTGTCTCTTGAGAAATCTGTATGCAGGTCAGGAAGCAACAGTTAGAACTGGACATGGAACAACAGGCTGGTTCCAAATTGGGAAAGGAGTACGTCAAGGCTGTATATTGTCACCCTGCTTATTTAACTTATATGCAGAGTACATCATGAGAAACACTGGGCTGGATGAAGCACAAGCTGGAATCAGGGTTGCCAGGAGAAATATCAATAACCTCAGATATGTAGATGACACCACCCTTATGGCAGAAAGTGAAGAGGAACTAAAAAGCCTGTTGATGAAAGTGAAAGAGGAGAGTGAAAAAATTGGCTTGAAACTCAACATTCAGAAAACAAAGATCATGGCATCTGGTCACATCACTTTATGACAAAGAGGGGAAAACAACGGAAACAGTGAGAGACTTTATTTTTTGGGGCTCCCAAATCCCTGCAGATGGTGACTGCAGCCATGAAATTAAAAGGCGCTTACTCCTTGGAAGGAAAGTTATGGCCAACCTAGACAGTATATTACAAAGCAGAGATATTACTTTGCCAACAAAGGTCCGTCTAGTCAACGCTATGGTTTTTCCAGTGGTCATGTATGGATGTGAGAGTTGGACTGTGAAGAAAGCTGAGCACTGAAGGACTGATGCTTTTGAACTGTGGTGTTGGAGAAGACTCTAGAGAGTCCCTTGGACTGCAAGGAGATCCAACCAGTCCATCCTAAAGGAAATCAGTCTTGAATATTCATTGGAAGGATGATGTTGAAGCTGAAATTCCGTACTTTGGTCACGAAGAGCTGACTCATTTGAAAAGACCCTGCTGCTGGGAAGGATTGAAGCCGGGAGGCGAAGGGGCCAGCAGAGGTTGAGATGGCTGGATGGCATCACCGACTTAACGGACATGAGTTTGAACAAGCTCTGGGAGTTGGTGACGGACAGGGATGGCGTGCTGCAGTCCTGGGGTCGCAGAGACTCGCACACGGCCGAGCGCCCGCACCCAGGCGGGACCGCCCCTCGGCCCGGGCGCGGGCCCTTTAAGGGCGGGGCGCGGGCCCTTTAAGGGCGGGGCGCGGGCCCTTTAAGGGCGGGGCGCGGGCCCTTTAAGGGCGGGGCGCGGGCCCTTTAAGGGCGGGGCGCGGGCCCTTTAAGGGCGGGGCGCGGGCCCTTTAAGGGCGGGGCGCGGGCCCTTTAAGGGCGGGGCGCGGGCCCTTTAAGGGCGGGGCGCGGGCCCTTTAAGGGCGGGGCGCGGCCCAGGTGAGGGCGGGCACCGCCGGAGCCGCGCCCCCGGAGCCGCGCCGGGAGCGCGGGCGGGCCTCGCGGGGCCGCGGACGCTGCTTCTCGCCCGGCCGCCGCCTCTTCCGGCCGCGCACCTGGGCCCCGGCCCCGGCGCCAGGATGAAGGACCGGCTGGAGCAGCTGAAGGCCGTGAGTGCGGGGGCGGGCGGCGGCTTCCTCCGGCGCCGGGCGCAGGCCTGCTCTCCCCGGGCCGGGCGCGCGCGGCGCCCGCCCTGGACGCCCGCGCCCCGCCCGGCTGGACGGCGTCTGTCGGGGGCTGGGGTCCGCGGGGGCGTCGGGAGGGGCTCCCCGTGAAGGTCGGGGGCGCGCGCCGCCTGCCCGCCGCCGCCGGGCGCCCCGGGTCCCTCTCCCCTTGGGGGGCGCTGAGCCCGCTGCCCTCGCCCCCGCGAGAGCCGCTCCCGTGCGCGACCGCCTGACCGTGAGCTGATCTGGGCCAGCGGGTGTTCAGCGCCCCGGCACCCCCAGCTGTCTGTAATTATTAATCCCCCGCCTGCGACCCGCATCCGAGGGACGGCTGTGATCAGAGCCAAGGGTCTGAAGGGAGTCGGCTTCCAGCCCTGCTGCGTAAAAGCGGTGAAACCTTAGGCAGCCTACTCTTTTGAACTTGTTTCCTTGTCTGTCGAAGGAAGGTTAATGGTACCCTAGAGATTTGTGTTGAGATCGGATGATGTAATCGGGCTTAGTATAGAGAGAGGGTAAAGCATGGGTTTTTACGCGCAATATTCATTGACTCGTTGAAAAAGTAATTACTGAGTGTTCTCTATGGGCAAACCCAGTGCTAAGCCCTGGGGATTGGGTGACTCAGGCTCTATCTTAGGGGAATTTAAGATCTAGCCTTTGATGCAATGTCGTCCCATCTACTTGGGAGCTTGTGGGAGGCGCGGCCGCTTAGGCCTGCCTCCAGAGTGAGGGAATCAGAATCTGATTATCCATAAATCTCTCCAGGTAATCATGCGCACACTGAACGAAGTCTGAGCAACAGGGGTCTGGATAGAGGGGTTGCCTCCCCGCTCCACTGCCTACCAGCTCTGCCCGTGACCTTGGAGCCTAAGTTTTGTCATCTGTGAAATGGGTATTCCTGAGGACTAAAACCGAGAGAGCTCGCACAGCCTTTTACGGTGCGTGGGGCACCCAGGACTAAGCACTGGTGAACCTCACGCCGGTCACTGAAAATCTCCTCGGAAAAGTGGAGCCTTGAGCAAGCGTGAGGGAGTGCTGGGCTGAGGTCCCAGCTGTTTCCTTTCCCTGCCCTCGCCCGAGCTGAGACCTTCCTGACCCTTTCACCTCTCATAGTAGGCCTGCGTTGGAGGCAGGGGAGAGGAGGGGATGGTCACTGGTGGTGGGTGTCAGCCGCCGTGCCGCCTCCTTGCCCTTTGTCGTCTGAGTCTCGCGACGTCCCTGAAATGACAGAGCAGCAGTGGCTGCCTCTGTGTGTAGAGGGGAAGACTAGAGCTCGGCCTGGGGAGGACGGATGCCCCGGGTCACAGGGCGGACGGGAGCCCGATCCAGGGAGGAGCCAGGCTCCTGACCTCTCCCCGAGCCTTTGCCCCAGAGGCAGAGAGCAAAGCAGAGCGTGGAGTTGAAGCTCACCGGTCCAGCACAATCTGCAGTCACGGGGTGGTGCAGAGCTGGTCGGCGGGTGAGGCAGTGCCCTTCCTTAAGTGAGGAAGTCCATTTCCAGGGCAAGATGCCCTTTCAACAGACAGCAGAGAGCATCAGTGAGCTCTGAGTCCCAAGTATAAATTCAGCTTGTTGGGAGGAACCCAAGCAAGTCCCTTTTTTTCTCCGAGCCTCAGTGTTACCGTCTGTAAAATGGCGGCAATGCTGCGTCTCTCCCTTTTCCTCCCGGGAGCGCGGTGGGAGTGAGACTGTAGACTGTAGACGGAGCTGTGAGGCTGGCGGTGCGGCCTCGTGGAGCAGGGGGATGGATGACGGCGCCGTGCAAAGAGGACGGGGCTCGCACGGGGCTCGGGTTCAGGACATTCTGACCGTGGCTTTGCCGCCGAGCGCCTGCTCCTCGCTGCCGCTGCGCCTCACTGCTGCTCTCACGCCACTTTGTAACACAGGTGGAGTTCGGTGGATCTCCGAGGCCCTTCCAGCAATGTTAACGTTTTCCTTGAAGACTGATAATGTTAGGGTTTCGGTGGGTTTTGGCTTCTAGCTCACCTCCCCTAGCCAGCCCCTCCTTACTCCCGGGGAGAGCGCGCGCCCCTTCACGGCAACACCGTTGCCATCTTCCCTCTCTGATTCCTTTTGTCAGGGTTTGCTAACCTGCTCAAAGGCAGTTTCACCCTGAGCGGCAGTGCGATCTCTGTGAGCCGGGATCTTTGTAAACCCTGGGGCCCGCGGAGAGTGACCTGCCCCGACAGCTGAAGAGCCGCCCTGTGCGGGGCGTCAGTGCTGCTCCACGTGGATAGGAGGAGAATAGTGAAGCCAGGAGGCTGATGACTCTAGAAAGCATTTTTTTATTTTTTAGTTGCTTATTTACTGACTGTGCTGGGCCTTTGTTGCTGCCCGAGCTCTCCTGGAGCTGCCGTGAGCGGCGGCCCCTCTCCCGCTGTGGTGCGCCGGCTTCTCTCCGCAGCGGCTTCTCTCCTGCAGACGGTGGGCTCCAGCATCTGAAGCGTGTGCGTTCAGTATCGCGACTCCGCGGCTTCTGGAGCACAGGCTCAGTAGATGCAGCGCCCGGGCCTCGCTGCTCCGAGGCCTGTGGGATCTTCCTGGGCCAGGGATCGAACCTGTGTCTCCTGTATTGGCAGGTGGATCCTTTACCGCGGAGCCACCCAGGGAAGCCCTGGCGAAGGCGTTTGTGATTCTCAGAGCTGCCCAGGGCGGGGCCAGGCTGGTGGGACCTGGGAGGCTTGGTGGGATGTTGACTGTTGTAGGAATCTGCGCCTTCTTGGAAAGGGGGGCAGCCCGTGAGGAGGTTCAAAGTCTCCATCAACCCTGAGGGTGTGTGTGTCTACAAGGGCTTCACTGGGAGCCTGTTCCAAGGCTCAGAGGATCACCGCACCCTCCCCTCAGGTCACTGAGGGTGAAATGAGATAATCCCTGATAATCACCCAGGGCAGGCAACTCAAGTTCCCCAGACGGACGGGCTGGGAGCAGCACCTTCCCCGAAGGGTGCCCCTTCCTGCCGCAGTCACAGGCTGCGACTTACCCGGCTCTTGCCCTTCTCCTCCTGGCGGGCCGGCCCAGAAGCCTGCGCTTGGTGACGTCAGGCTGGCCGGGAGCTGTGGTGCCCACGCCCAGCCTGTCTCAGCAGGCAGTTCCTGCCGAGGTCTCAGCCGCTGAACTTTGGATCCGCTGAGTCCAGACCCTTCCGGTCCCGGAGCCTCTTGCCCGGCCCTGGTTTCATTCAGCCAGTGTTCAGCCAGCACCTTCTATGTCCCTGCCCTCCCAGAGGCTCCCGAGTGAGGGTGGGAATTGATGCTGAGGGACACAAGTCGCTGGGCCTTGGGGATCACAGTCAGCGATGGAGGCATATGAGGAACAGACCTATGATCCCATCCTTGAGATGGAAATAGCTCCTTGAAGACCCCGTGGGCTGGTCCCTGGCGCTGGGGCTTTAGGGCCCGAGGGCTCTTCCCAGCAGTGGTGCTTCCGCTTGAGTCCTTGTTGAGACTGAAATCTACTCTGTTCAGAGGCTGGAGAGGCTCCTTAAAAGAAGCACAAAGATCCTGGAACTTCTCACCCATTCTCCCTTTGGGCTTCACGGAGACACCACTATTGGTGCTTTTTAACCTCTGCCTGCCTCTGCTGGGCATCTTGATATGTAGTTTTTTTATTTTTGGCAATTCTACAAGGCGTGTGGGATCTTATTAATAATAGTTCCCCAACCAGGGATTGAACCCAGGTCACAGCAGTGAAAGAGCCAGGTCTTAACCCCTGGACCACCAGGGAATTCTAGGCAGAGTGCTTATACAAAGCCCTGGTCTGAAAGAACACATGGTTGTATAGGGAAAACAAAGGGATATGGTCCATGAAAAGCAGACCCCCAGCATCAAATGGAAACAGTGTCAGACTTTATTTTCTTGGCTCCAGAATCACCATGGACAGTGACTGCAGCCATGAAATTAAAAGACGTTTACTCCTTGGAAGAAAAGTTATGACCAAACTAGACAGCATATTAAACAGCAGGCATCACTTTGCCGACAAAGGTTTTTTTAGTCGAAGCTATGGTTTTTCCAGTAGTCATGTGTGGATGTGAGGCTTAGACCATATGGAAGGCTGAGCACCGAAGAACTGATGCTTTCGAACTGTGGTGTTGTAGAAGACTCTTGAGAGCCCCTAGGACTGCAAGGAGATCAAACCTGTCAATCCTAAAGGAAATCAACCCTGAATATTCATTGGAAGGACTGACGCTGAAGCTGAAACTCTAGTACTTTGGCCACCTGCTGTGAGGAGCTGACTCATTGGAAAAGCCCCTGATGCTGGGAAAGATTGAAGGCAGGAGAAGGGGATGACAGGGGATGAGATGGTTGGATGGCATCACCGACTGGATGGACATGAGTTTGGGTAAACTTCGGGAGTTGGTGATGGACAGGGAGGCCTGGCGTGCTGCAGTCCACAGGGTCACAAAGAGTTGGACACGACTGAGCCACTGAACAACAGCAACTTCAAGGTTGATCCTGCTCACAGAGTGGCAGCAATGTGTGGAATGGAGGTCATGGACTTGGGATGCGTGTCCAGAGAGCTGGAAACATCTCGGGGTTACCGGGTCCTCCACAGAGAGCCGATCAGGACGCGTGAATGACATCGCCACCTGAGGCACTGAAGACCAGACTGACTTTTCGCTCTCTGTTCGGTCTTGTGTCCTGCAGGGCTTGTCCGTGGCCTCCTTCCCATTTTGAAGTTCCCCATATGAGTGCCCCAGGAGCACGGTCACATCGGTCGTACAACCGTCAGAGCAGGGGCCGTGCTTCCCCTTTGAAGGCTTCTGGGCCTTCCTGCCTCCCCTGTCTCCCCGGCCGGATTCGCTCCCTGGGAGAGCTGCCCCGGGGCTGGGAGAGCTGCCCGGTGAGCAGACGGCAGTGCAGCTGAGACGGGAGTGACAGGGATTGCGAGGGATTACAGACCCAGCAGCCAGAGGTCAGAGAGAGAATGTGGGGCTGGGGGAAGGCGATTAGTTCTATTTTTACTCCCGTGGTTGCGGGGGGAGGGGGGAGACATGCTCGAGCGTGCTGTCTTCCCTCCCTTTAGGGTCCCTTCCCCGTTTGGCAAAATTCCTGCCCGTCTTCCCAGGCTTGCTCCTTGCAGGTAACACTCCTGAAACACAGCCTGGGACCTGCCCCCTGCCTGCCAGCAGCCCTGGTGGGTTGCACGTTGCTTCAGAGCAGAATATTTCTCTTCTATTGTCAGTGGGTTTTTTCTTTTCTTTTTCTTACCACGGTGTGGGCTTGAAAGCACCTTCCGTCCGTCTTTTATGAGTTGGACTCTAGTCCCCTAAGACCTGTTATCTCTCAGACCCATGGGTCTAAGACTGGTTGGAGTCACCTCACCACATCAACTCTGGTAACGATGGTCATTGATTGAGCTGCCGCTTCCTGTTGGAAAGGGTGTGTGCGTGTCTAATCCTCTCCGCCCTGCAAGGCACGGTGGTGTTGTAGTATCCCCATCTCACAGGTGAGGGAACTGAGGCCCAGATGGGCCCGAGGTTCGAGTGGTGAGATCAGGAGCTCAGCGAGCCCCTCTTGCTCACCTGTTGCTGTCGCTGGCTGCCTCCCCGGCTGCCCGGTGTGCCCCTTGGCGTGGTGGCAGACGAGACCCGCGCCCTTCCGCGTGGCAAACTGCCTGTCGACTGATCACTAACGTCTTGGCCCTTACTCACCTTATTCTTCACCGGGACTTACCCTTCTGGGTCCATCCCCTCTGGGCTAGTGAAACTTGACCCGCTTGAAGTGCAGCATTTACTCTGGAACCCGTAGACTTGCTAATGAAGCCAGAGGTCGCTGGTTCCACCTCTAAGGATGAGGATGGGTGAGTTCCAGGGCTCCTCCCTGTACCTGAACTTCCAGCCCTCCTCCTCGTGGAGGGTTGTCCCCTTTCAGGAAGACCGCAAAGGAGACCGTGTGGGTATCACGGTGAGAACCCAGCCGCCTCGGCGCTCCCCTGGAAGGTCTCACGCATCACGGTGAGAACCCAGCCGCCTCGGCGCTCCCCTGGAAGGTCTCATGCATCACGGTGAGAACCCAGCCGCCTCGGCGCTCCCCTGGAAGGTCTCACGCATCACGGTGAGAACCCAGCCGCCTCGGCGCTCCCCTGGAAGATCTCACGCATCACGGTGAGAACCCAGCCACCTCGGCGCTCCCCTGGAAGGTCTCACGCGTCCCTGAAGGCTCGCTACCAGTGTCACCGCTGCAGGGAAGGTTCCCGATCTGAGCTGACAGCGTTCAGCAGGCCTTCCCGGAGCCTCCACAAACTCCGTATTTTTGTTGATATGTAGAAGCAGCCACGTACTGTTACGGTTTTAGAAGCCGCCTGCCAGTGAAGCCCTCTGTGAGAGTCCAGACCACACTCCCACAGCCCAGGAAGCTGTAAGCCTATGGCCTTTCCAGTGGTCATGTACGAATATGAGAGTTAGACCACAAGGAAGGCTGAGCATCGAAGAATTGATGCTTTCAAACTGTTCTGCTGGATGAGACTCTTGAGAGTCCCTTGGACTGCAAGGAGATCCAACCAGTCCATCCTAAAGGAAATAAACCCTGAATATTCACTGGAAGGACTGATGTTGAAGCTGAAACTCTGATACTTTGGCCACCTGATGCGAAGAGCTGACTCATTGGAAAAGCTCCTGATGCTGGGAAAGACTGAAGGCGGGAGGAGAAGGGGACGACAGAGGATGAGATGGTTGGATGGCATCACTGACTTGATGGACATGAGTTTGAGTAAACTGCGGGAGTCAGTGGTGGACAGGGAGGCCTGGCGTGCTGCAGTCCATGGGGTCGCAGAGTCAGACACGATTGAGCAGCTGAGCTGCAACAGCAGATGGACTTGCTGGGAGGTTCAGCAGTCCCGAGGGGCCTTATCTCCAGCGTTTTATGTCAGGCCTCTCTGCAACTTCCTCCCCTCTCTGCTGTTGGGTCAGCCTGTTTCCTGGCTGGGCCATTTCCATGGCAACGCTCCCCTGTCTGCATGTGGAAATGAGAGAGGCTCACCCCCACCTAAAGAGATCAGTGCAGCGTATGCTGTCTGGGTTTGTTTGGCTGCTTGGGTCAGGGAACCCGCAGGAAGGCAGCGAGCTTGCTTTTTGTAGGAATATGTGTTTTATGCTAGACTAATTTTAGACTGGCAGAAGGGTTAGAAGATAGTACAGAGAGTTCCTGCCTACAGGTTTCTCCCATTGTCAACGTCCCACGCTGTGATGGGACGCGTGTCTAAACTGGGAAACCGACCTCGGTGCGTTGCTCACCGCTCAACTCCAGGCTTTTTGTGGGTTCCACTCGTTTTCCCACGGATGGTCCTCCCTCTGGCCTGCGGTCCCACCCAGGGCACCACACTGCGTTGAGTCGTCCTGTTCCCTCAGCGTCCTCTGAGCTGGGATGGTCTCAGTCTTCTCATCACGACCTCTTTGGCACAGCCTCTGTGTGTTAGCGCTTTGGACGTGTATTTCTGGGGGACCAGGGCTGTGGTTGGGTGGCGGCAGTTGCTGTTAAGACGCATCTCTCCAGGGTGATGGACCTCAGGGATCTGTGTCCAGTGGCCCACCCTCCTCCCGGCTCTGGTGCTCAGTCTTCAGGATCTGGGGAGGTTGCTTGGCGCCTTTATGCTTTGGTTTTCTCAGCTGTAAGGTGGGGAGGGTCCCCAGAAGATTCTTGCAGCGATTAAATGCCTTGGTAAATTTGAGACCCATGTCTTAGGCTCTGGTCTCATCTTTAGTTATTTCTTAACCACACGCTGGCATGCGGGATCTTACTTCCCTGACCAGGGATCAAATCTGAAGCCCCTGGGCTGGAACTGCGGAGTCTTATCTACTGGACCGCTAGGGAAGTCCCAGGCCCGTGTCTTAGAGTCCTCCTCGCAGGTGGGCTGCTCAGTGACTGCCAGCACTCCTGGGCCTCCCTGGTGGCTCAGCCGGTAAAGAATCTGCCTGCAGTGTGGGGGACCTGGATTTGGTCCCTGGGTGGGGGAGACCCCCTGGAGAAGCGATAGGCTGTGCACTCCAGCATTCTGGCCTGGAGAATTCTGTGGGCTGTATAGTCCATGGGGTCTCAAAGAGTCGGATGTAACTGAGGGACTTTCACTTTTACAACCATTGGTGTGCAGTGCTCTCGGAGCCTCCTGGGGGGGTGGTGGGGCTTGGGGGACAGAGGCTGAGAGCAGGTTGGGGAGGAGGCTGCAGCTGAGGGAGGCAGACAGCGCAGGTCCCTTCCTCTTTCCTGGGTCCTTGGCAGCGGGATGCTGAGGGGTGTGGGGTGTTGATGGGGTTGGGGGAGGGGAGGAAGCCAGGGAAGTGTGGAGAAACCTAGGAGGGGAGAGGAAGCGAAGGGCCCACCTTTGAATCTCCCTGAACGCTCCTGGGGTGAGAGGGACAGCAGGGAGGAGGTGTGGCCTTCCTTCCCCAGGTGCCTTCCTGCAGGCATCCTCTGCCGTTTCCCCAGGAGTCACCTCGCCATCCGTTCTCTGATGCCCCGTCCTCGCCTGGGCGTTGGCCCCTGGGACTGAGGGCGGTCATCTCCCTCCACATGGTGACGGAGTGGCCTGAGTGCCTCGCATCTGAGACCGTGAGGCTGCGGGGAGAGCAGGGTGCCCAGTCCGGTCTGTGCTATTGGAGACGAGAGACGATCAGTCAGTGCCGCTGGCTGAGCGAGTGGACAGACGGGTCTGTGACTCTGGATGGGACCTTGTGAACGAGAAGAACGTTGTGGGCGAGGCACTTGGTTTTGAGACTCCAGCTCTTTGTCTGAAATAACCCACTGTGACCCAGGGGTTGGGCTGCGCAGGGGCCCATTTGTTCCTTATTGGCCGCGTGGTTCTGGGTGAGTTAACTTCCCTGATCACAGATTGCTCGTCAGTGTGGATGGCGTCTCCCCGCTCGGTGCTTCTGCCTTTTCCTCCTTCCTCTCTTTAGATGACCTTCCATCTCTCTTCACCACTCCTTCCCTGGATCTTGCTCAAGGCCTGGCGGACAAAAGCAGCGGAGTGAACGCGGCACGCGGGGGTGCGGCTTCGGTGAGCTCTGTGTCCAGCAAAGGGCGTGCAGGATCTTCGCAGGCTTCACAGACGATTAACGCATTCTGACCGTGGGCTAACACACAGATGAAACGCTGAATTCCACAGAACATAAGCCACATAGGACTTGTTCCCTGGCGACGATGTAGTAAAGTTAGAGATTAACTGTACAGTAATAGCTCTCCTTAGGTCTGCCCACTTTGAAGATTTTAATTCTTAATGTGTTTAGAAAGAACTGACTCATTGGAAAAGACCCTGGTGCTGGGAAAGATTGAAGGTGGGAGGAGAAAGGGACAACAGAGGATGAGATGGTTGGATGGCATCACCGACTCGATGGACGTGAGTTTGGGTGGATTCCGGGAGTCGGTGGTGGACAGGGAGGCCTGGCGTGCTGTGGTCCACGGGGCTGCAGAGTCGGCCGTGACTGAGTAACTGAACTGAACTGATTTAGAGAGTTTGCCTACTTTTCTAAATAACTCGTGGGCTCAGAAGAAACCAAAACGGAAACGACAAACTGTTTAGAAATGAATGATGAGGAGTAAAGGTCTACATTTTTGAGAATTGGCAGAAGCAAAGGTTACAGAGAGCCCTGTTTCTATAAATGCATGTGTAGAGAGATGGCTTCATTCACATAAACGAGCCACATGTCAGTCCGTTCTAGGGGACCTGCTGTCACCCAAGAACTGGCATCAGAGTTGCGTCTTTAACAGAAACTCATTTTCGTGAAGGCCGGTAGCATGGCACGGTCTTGGGAGTTCACTCTGCACCCGCGTTGCTCGAAACGCTTCACACACACTCACTCATTCGACCCGCACGACAGCTCCAGGGGCAGCTACTCAGGCTGCACGTAGGGCGCTGAGTCTCAGAGAGGCCGAGCCACTCGCTTAAGGTCGCACGGCTGGGGCTCCAGCACAGGCAGTCGTGGGTGTCTCTGCAAACCCGCACATCTGTGGGCTTATGCGCACCGGTATGTTTCTTTAAAAGGCTAGAAACGCTACTTATTCGGCTGCCCCAGGCCCTAGCTGTGGCAGGTGGGGTCTTTTAACGTGGTGTGCGAATTCTTAGTTGCAGCTTGTGGGGTCTGGCTCCCTGGCCAGGGATCGAACCCAAGCCCCTGCACTGAGAGCTCAGAGTCTTAGCCACTGGACCACCAGGAAAGTCCCTGCACAGGAATCTCTTTCAGTCCTGCACGTAGACGAGTCCAGTTCAGTTTCACCGACATTGCAGCGTCCCTGAAATAAGTGTGGGTGTGTTTCTGAGCCGGGCTGGGGAGGGCGTCTGCAGACAGAGTGTGGAGGGTAGGAGCTGGGAGGCCCGGCTCCCGCAGCCCTGCATTCGAGCCCTGACACTGCTCCTCATTAGCGGGGTCACCCGGGGTGAGCCATCTAACCGAATGGAGTGGGAGTCTCCGCTGTGAGTGGGGTGTCACACGTGTCCCTCCTGGGGTTGCCGTAAGAAGCAAAGGTGACTTTTGAAACCACAAGCGTACCTGCAACAAAGTACCCTCACTATCGTCGTGACGGTGGAAGGCCTGAGGCTCTGTCAGCTGGGACTTTGGCTCTTGCCCAGTTGTCCAGGGACTCGGTGGCCTTGGGCTTATTTGGTAATGAGTTTGTTCCTCAGCGTCTTTATTTCAGATGGGGCCAGCTCTTGCCTCAGACTGTTCAGCCAGAAGCAGTCTTGAAGGTGAGCGCCTGCGGCTCACCGAGGAAGCCGCTCTCGCGTGGTTGTTTCCTCTTGGTTCAGCGGGAGGGTGTTAGGAAGAGGCAGAAAGGGGAACGTCCGCCCCAGGAGGGTTTCGGTTTAGGAGGGCAAAGGGGCGTTGACGGAGGTCCCTTGGACCCTGAGATGGGGAACAGAGAGCCCTGAGTGCCTGCTGCGTGCTGACACTCAGACTTTCTGGCTCTCTTCATTGGAGGAGAGAGACTGGAGGAGCCAGACGCTGGGCCCAGGCAGGGGTGTGTGTGTGTTTGGAGTCCTTGGATGTGCTGGTATTTGTCCTTGGGAATCCACAACCCCTCATCCTGGAAGGGAGGCTCGGGGGGTGGGGGAGGTAGGCCGTAGGGACGAGGAGAATCACACGTCCTTGTCTCTCTGAACCAGATTTAGTGGGTGAGGATCTGGGTCTGTGAACAGGAGTCTCCCAAGCACAGAGCTCTTTCCATGTGGGAGGAGGAAGCAATTGGAGGGCCGACGGGCCAACCACGGTCCTTCCCCCGCGGGGACATCGGGATCAGACGCGCCTCCCCAGGCCGGACTGCTGGTCCCCCCTTTCTGTTATCATCTCCTTCACCCCGAAACTTTCCCGAGCACTCCTGAGTCTCCCTCTCTCTGTCACCCACTGCGGGAGGGGCATCAGAGAGCCCGTAAACAGAGACCTCCGCATTTGGGGCGGCCTTTTCCTCTGTCCGTTTCTTTGTCCCTCCCACCTGGACGCTGATCGGAAGGATCCTTCAGGAGTTGCTGGTGACTCGGGTGAACGCCGCAGCCATGCCTGACCTTGGAAAGGAGGGAGGGGACTCCATCTTCTTTCCCTTTTCTTTAGAAAGCGCCATTCATGTGCTCTGGTGGGGTTCCTGCTGGCTAAGCGTGTCTCTTTCCTTCTCTCGTTCTCTCTCTCTCTTCTTCCTTTTTCTCTCTTGGCAAGAGGCCTGGTTCTGAAAGTGAAATCGTGGTTTCAGCCTCAGTGTAAGAAGCAGATGAAGGTGGAGCTCTGCAGGTGGGAGGGGTGCAGGCTTGACTCCCCCACCAAATTCCCGGGGGGGTGGTTTCTGAGGCTTCCCCGAGGTCTCCTGAGGGTCCACAGAGTCGCGTTGGAAAGCTAAGCTTCTTACTTGGTGAGAAAACCGAGGCTTAGTGGGGACCAGTGCCGGCCCGAGGCCCCCACAGCCCCTGTCTCAGCCCCGCTTTCAGCCAGAGGGTGGTGGCCACCTAGCACCTCCCCGGGGCTCCTCAGGCGGCAGACCTGCCACGCAGGAGACGAGGGTTCGATCCCTGCATCGGGAAGAGCCCCGAAGAAGGCCGCAGCAAACCTCTCCAGTATCCTTGCCTGAGAATCCCGTGGACAGAGGAGCCCGGCGGGCTGCAGTCCAGTCCACGGCGGGGGCAGGGACGGACACGCCCGAGCAACTGAAACGGCAAGGGCCCTGCGGGCGGCAGAGGTTCCTCTGAAAGGAGCCCACGAAGGGGGCCCACAGGCTGAGCCGACGGAGGAGGGCCGGGGCGCGGCCAGGCTGGGTGGCGGGGTCGCGGGTGGCGAGCCCTGGGTCTGCATCCTCCTCCCGCCGCCGTTTCCAGAGAGGGGCCCGGGCCGGGAGGGGGCGGAGGGGTGGGGGACAGAGGTGAGCTCAGTGCGGCCGGCCGAGTCACGGCTGTGCCTCCTGGCAGGCGAGGAGCAGGGGTCAGGGAGGAGGAAGCGGGTGGCGGGCGCGTGGCGTGGCAGGCGTTTTCAGCTGCGGCCGCTGGTGCGGCTGCTGCAATGTTCCTATTGCCACACGCCTCGATAAAGATGCCCCAGCGCCCTTCCAGGCGGTGCTAAGTCCCGCCGGCCCGAGATAAGGCGCCTCACGTGCTTTGCTGGCCCTGGGGCTCCCGAGGCCCCCTGGCCCCTGTGAGAGCACGGATGTGTCTGGAGAGAAGGACCGCCGCCCAGCACCTGGTGGGTCTGTTCCCAGGGAAACCCTGGCCCGGTGTCATGTGGCTCAGACGACCTGGGCTGACGGCCGCTTCCTGGAATTGTCTCATCTGGACTGCTCTTTGTTGCTGTAGCTGTCATTTCTGGGGGCAGCTCGCTGCAGTGGGAAAAACTGTAGGAAGAGCTTCCCATCCTGGGAAGATGGGAGTCAAGGAACCTGGGTTCTGTTCCCGGCTCTTCCGATAACTCGTGATTCGGTCTTGGGCTGTGGTGAGAGAATCTCTTAAGTAAGAGAATTTGCCGATAGAATCTGCAGGGTTACTTTCGGCTCTAACGTTCTGTATCTTGTTTTGGTTCTTTCCTGTTTAAGAGCACTTAGACCCAGATAAAAGCTGTAGAGACGACTTTGCTGGATCTTGCGTGTGGTGGTTTTATTGAGATGTTACCACGTGCCAGTATTTTGGTCATCGGAGGCAGACAGCTGACTCATTGGAAAAGTCCCTGATGTTGGGAAAGATTGAGGGCAGGAGGAGAAGAGGGCATCAGAGGTTGAGATGGCTGGATGGCATCACCGATGCAAGGGACATGAACCTGGCAAACTTCGGGAGATGGTGAGGGACAGGGAGGCCTGGCATGCTGCAGTCCACGGGGTCGCAAAGAGCCAGACACGACTGAGCAACTTAACAACAGCCACAGCCGTGTGCTGTTCATCGTGTAAGGAACTTAAAGTGATTATCTCATTTAATCCTCACGAAAGCCCTGGTGGACACTGTTGCTCCTGTTTTGTGGGTAAGGAAATTGAGGCTCAGAGATGTTGAGCCAAGTAAATAAAGAGGCATTGAGCCTCAGTGACTAGCATGAAGCGGGGTTTCCCAGGTGGCTCAGTGGTGAAGATTCCAACCCTGCCAGTGTGGGAGATGCGGGTTTGATCCCTGGGTTGGAAGGATCCCTTGGAGAAGAGCGTGCAGCCCACTCCAGTATTCTTGCCTGGGAAGTCGCATGGACAGAGGAGCCTGGAGGGCTACAGTCCACGGGCTTGCCAAGTCAGACATGACTGAGCGCGCAGGCACGGTGAACATGCGGGGAGTCACTGACCGAGCTCTGGTGGTCCTGCTGCTGCGGAATTGACCGTGACGAAGCCTTTATGTGAGCACTTCTGTGCGTTTAGACTGCACGTCCTTACAGTTAGGTGGTGGGGAAAGAGACACTTACTAGGCACTCCTGTGTGCTGTGCGAAGCTTCCCACCGGTGAGCCTCTTAGGAGTCCCAGGGTCTGTGGTGTTGTGGCCACTTAGCAGCAGAAACCCGCAGGGCAGTCAGAACTTGTTGCAGGCCTCATAGCAGGCAAGTGATAACGACAGGCCTTGAGCCGCAGCTCCGGGTGACCCAAGGCTGCTTTTTCCCCAGTTTGGGCACCCTCTCACTGGAGGTGCCTGCTCAAAGCCGGCAGGTGGGGAGTCCCTGTCTGAAGGCCAGGGCTCTCGTGCGTATCATGATGGAGGGCTCAGCCTGCCTCCCGTGCTCCGGGACACAGTCGTTCCCAGCTTCCAGAAACGTCTCTGAGTCCACCCCACGGTGCAGCCTCATCTCACTTCCTGAGCACATTTGCCCGTTTGAATGAAACTGAGTGGGCACACGCGTGTGTCTTGTGTGTGAGTTACGTGTGTATCACAAGCCTGAGGTGTTTCCCTCAGCGGGGGTCTCCATCAGACGCTCATCAGGGCTGTGCCGAGTCACGTTCCTGCGGGAAGGTCGGGCTCCTGTTTTCTAGCGAGGGCCTTGGAGATCCTTCTTGGGAGACGGAGCCCTCTGGAGTCCACTGAGATGCCCAGGTATTGATGATAGTTGGTAAAAGCAGCATTTTATCTCAAACTTCAGAGACTGCTAGGTGGATCCAGGCCGCTGGTCTCAGTGGGAGTTAGTTATTAAACTAAGTTGATTCAGTTTTCGTTACATCTACAGCGTATGGTACGCGCTCGGTATACATTCAGAATAGGTTAATTAATGACAAGTACAAGTAATTTCAGGGCCTCCCTGGTGGCTCAGCAGTGAAGAACCTGCCTGCAACCTGGGAGCCAAGGGCTCGATCCCAGGGTTGGGCAGATCCCCTGGAGAAGGAAATGGCAACCGGCTCCAGTATCCTTGCCTGGAGAATCCCATGGACAGAGGAGCCTGGTGGGCCACAGTCCCTGGGATTGCCAGAGTTGGACACAACTTAGCGATTAAACCACTGCCACAATTGACTTCATTTCATACTTTTTTTCCTTTGGCCTTGCCATGTGGCCTGCGAGATCTCTGACTGAACGCATGCCCGCCGTGCTGGGAGCGCGGAGTCTTACCCACTGGGCCACCAGGGAGGTCCAAGCAGGAGCAACTTTAATTGGAAGTGACAGAAGCTTCTGGCTGAACAAGTGAGAAGCAGTATTGCAAGAACACTGTTGAAAGAGGACTGGGAGCTCTGTGGAGCTTGCTCTGAGCCCAGGAGTGGCTTTGGAGGGTGGAGATGAGGGTAGTGTCTCTGTTGGGTGTTGCTAGAGGGTGATTTGGTTCTGTTCATTTCACGATTCAGAATCCTCAGGGAGCCTGGGTGGGCACCGATAACTTTCCCAGAATCATGTGGGGAAGGTAGACGAGGTTAGGTACCTTCCCGAAGGAAGGTGTTCTGGGCAGGCACACACTCCAAGTCTCCCGGCGAAGCCCAAGGCAGCCCCGGGCCTCCGGGAGTTCAGGTCGGTGGGGAAGGGTCGATAGGTGAAGGGGTGATTAATATGGGCGGGGTGGGACTGAAGAGGGTTTGCACAGAATGCATTGGGAGCTCAGGGAGGTTTTAAATGTTGCAGGGGGTTGGGGTGGGGGAGTGTCAGATCAGGGGGACAGAAGTTTGTTCGAGATTGAATTTTAAAGGCTCAGTGAAATTTTGCCAGCTGGACACATGCGTTTCAGGAAGAAGTCCTCCTCCGACGGTCCGGCAAGATGAGAGCATGGCGTGTCCAGAAACGTGTTAGGGGCTCCAAGCGCCTGCCCAGAGACGCACCACAGAGAAGACAGCATGTACGCCTGTGGCTGGTGGATGCAGAGGGCTCCCAGAAAACAACACGATTCTGTAAAACAGTCGCCCTTCAATTAAACAAACAAAAGAGTTGTGAGTGGGAGCCAGATCTTAGGGGGCCCGTGAGCTCTGTTAGGCTTCGGGACTTTTTTTTTTCCCCCTTAGACCATTTTGGGGGCATTTCCCCCTCTTTTATTTTCCTTTTCTTGAACACAAAATCTTAAAGACTACTGAAGGAGGTGACAGTACCTGATCAAACAATATCTAAGTACCTAACAGTACTTAACTGAATTCTTAAGGAGTGAATTTGGTTTCAGGAAAGGGCCTGGGATTTTCTAGGTAGGAAACATCCTACCTGGGCACAGGGCCACTAGGCTTTGGGACTTTTAATCCTGGGAAACGGCAGGAAGGCGCTCGCGGGGCCGGAGCGGCGTTCTCGACGTCCAAGTCCTTGCACGAGACTGTGACCCTCGGGTTGTTGAGGGCTGCAGACACGCCAGAGAACGAGGTGGAGGGCGCTCAGTTCTCACCTGTGTCTGCCTCTCTGCGACCCCAGGGACTGCAGCCCACCAGGCTCCTCTGTCCACGGGGTTTTTCAGGCAGGAATACTGGAGTGGGTTGCTGTTTCCTTTTCCAGGGGAATCTTCCCCACCCAGGAATCGAACCCAGGTCTCTTTCATTGCAGGCAGATTCTTTACCCACCGAGCTCTCGGGGAAACCCGAGATGAGGGGGGCGGCAGTCAAAGGCGGCTCCTCAGGGCTGAGAGCCCCACCTCTCAGGGAGTTCCAGGAGCTCCATCAGGCGTAGACCATCCCGGGTCGGTGGCCGGGGAGGGAACGGGGGCCTGGTGGCCTCGCTTGCTCCTGGAGTCCTGTGTTGAGAGTGGCGCGTCTTGGCTTAGGAGGCCACGGGCCCCTGAAGCAGGTGGAGAGCCAGGATCGAGGTTCACCCCCCTCGCCACCTCCACCCCCGGCACCCGTCTCCCTCGTGCCTAGAGGTGGGGCGCTGTGTGCGCTGCAGCAGTCCGGGGGCGTCTGGGGAGAACGCAGAAGCAGCTCGGGCCCTCTGGCGGGTGGGAATGGGGGCACTTCCTTTTGCTGCCAGTTCGTGGTCCTGCAGAGGTGGCTGAATGAGACTCAGAAAGCTGGGGGTCACTGGGGTCACTGGAGGCTGCAGGAGGGCTCCCTGTTTCCTATGAACACGAGCTCTGACCGGGAGCTCTCGCGGTGCCGTCTCCTTTACAACAGGTAGTTGCTGAAAACAGGAAAAGGTTTGCTCCCACTGTGAGGATTTGAAGCTGGTGCTTTGGAGGAATCGGCACTGTTCTGATACATATATCCCTGGTGGGGTAGTTCGTGCACCCGAACGTTGTGGAGAATAGGTTAGAAACACGGGATCCAGACCCGAAGGGCGGGCTGGGATCTCTTGTCTCCAACACTAGCTGTGTGGTTTTGGCCGAGTTACTTAGCCTCTCTGTTTTAGTCTCCAACCGGAGTAAGTGACAATAACAGCACCAATCCCGTCATCACCAGCCCACGAAACATGGTGTTTACTGGGTGCTGGCGGTATGCCAGGCACCAGGCAGAAGCGTCTCGTATTCATCGTGTCACTTACTTTATAAACAAACCTGTGATTTAAGTGGTGTTACGATTAGCACTTTATAGACGAGGAAAGCTGGGGTCGATCGACTGATTGGTGTTTTTCTTTTTTCTCTCTCTCGCTATAGTTAATTGAAAGCTGCTCAGTCATGTCTGACTTTCTGTGATATAGTCCATAGGCCAGAACATTAGGGTGGGTAGTCTTTCCCTTCTCCAGCGGATCTTCCCAACCCGGCGATCGAACACAGGTCTTCCGCACTGCGGGCAGATCCTTCACCAGCCGAGCTCCCCGTAGTTGGCTTACAATGTTGCATTAAGTTCTGGTGTGATTCAGCAGCACGCATATGCACATTCTTTGGGAGCTAGGGCTTAAACTCCCGTATGAGAGGCTGACGCGCCGCAGAGCTGTTCTGCGGTCTGCAGGCCATGTGTGAGGCGCGCACTGCAGATACAGCCCCCGGTGCTTGGCGCGCGGTCAGTGCTTTCTGGGGGTTTTGGTCTCACCTCGTCCTTTTCGTCCTTCACAGAAGCAGCTGACGCAGGATGACGACACCGACGAGGTCGAGATCGCTGTTGACAACACAGCTTTCATGGACGAGTTCTTCTCCGAGGTGGGTGCCTTCCGGTGTGTTTCTTCTGAATGGACGTAAGGAACCACAGCTTCCTTAGGCAAGAATAAAACCCGTAGGTCTTTCAGGGGCAGCAGAGGAAAGCCAGTCTTCTGCTGGAGGGGAGCCAGGCCGAGAGGCTGCAAGGAGAGCCTCCTGTTACCGGGGAGGGCGTGGGCTTCTAATCTCACTGAGAAACCCAGCAGAAGGCAAACCATGTGCAGCAGAGAGACGCTGTTAGAGTCTTATGCTCCTGATGACATTTTCATGATGCCCTTTCTTCCTACAGTACAGAATTTAAATAGGGAACCAAGCCAGGGCACCCAGCCACGAATGTAAGGAAACGAAAAGAAAAATGCATTTCATGGAATTTTTAGGCCTGTAATTGAGATAGATCAGAATTGTTGTTACCAAAAATTCAATCCCTTTGACTTAATTCTGGTAACAACTCACAAACCAAGAAACCACCAGTTTGAAATTCGGCAGAGGCAGAAATGGGTGGCCCGTGTGCACAGGCTCCCGCGGCCTTTGAGGGAGAGGCTCCTGTGGGAGGTGCTGTGGGAGACGTGAGTGATGGAGAGCTTGGGGAAGGGGTGCATGCATCACGGACAAAAACGCAGGCTGTGGGCCAGGGAAGCTTGGGTTCGCAGCTCAGCCCTGGGGACGTCCCCTGGCAGTCTGGTGGCTGAGACTTTACCTTCCAGCTCAGTGGAGGTGGGTTTCCTCCCCAGTCGGCGGGGACCTAAGATCCCTCGTGCCCCATGACTCAAAAACCAAAGCATGAAACAGAAGCAGTATTGGAACAAATTCAGTTAAGGCTTTAAAAATGAATGACCTGTAAGAAAACATCTCAGCCCTGCTTCTGACAGCTGCTGTTCTGTGAGCATTCCTTCCAGGCTTGCTTTCTTCACCTGTACACTGGGACTGTAATATAATTCCCTAAGGACTATCAGGAGGATTACGCGGGCTCCTGTTTCTGAAACGTTCATGAGCACCTGCCATACACCAAAGCGCTCCAGCGTGCACTGCCACCATACTGCGGCTTCCTTAGGCTTTTAATTGCTGTATCTGAAGAGGTGTCCTGCTCTCTCTGCGGGGCAGGTGTGGGTTCCTCTCGGCCTCCGGGCTGTGGGTGTGGAAAAGCCACCCTCTGGTCCGCCTCTCAGTGGAGCGGGGCTCGGTGGCTCCCGCCACTCATCTGTGAGGGTCATAGTGGGCTCAGGGTGAGTGTGAGCGTGTGCACGCCTGATTGGGAAGTTAGCCCGGACTGCGCCCCACCCTCCCTGAGGAGGGGCCCGTCCCTTTGCTGGAGGAGTCATAATGAGATCAGACAATGCTTGAGTTATTTATGGGTCCAGTGTTGTTCTAGGTGTGGACCCTGGAAGGAAAAGCTCTTTCAGTTCAGTGCTGGGGGTGGGTGTGAGGAGCTGTGTGACGTCACTGCAGCTCATCGCCCTGGTCTTGCCTTGGAGAACCAGTTACATTGACTTCTTTCCTAAGATCAGGACTTTCTGCAATAACGGTGTCCTCCCTTTTCTCTTAACCCAGTAAGAGGGGACCTGAGAGGCAGTGTTCCTTGGGAGGTGGGCAGATGGGTGGGCCTTGGTTTCCATGACCTGGTCTTAGTCTACCCTCAAGCCGTAAATAGCAGTTGACCTTGGGCCGGTTCCTGAACCCAGCTGGGCTTTAATCCCTGCTCTGGAAATCAGGAACAGCAGAACTTACCTTTCAAGCCTGGCCTGAGGATTCCCTTGAGATCACATGAGGATCGTACATCTGGAAAGCATTATCTGAGCCGGAAAGCGCCAGATGGAGGGCAGTTATTTCTGGAGACTTAACAAGGTCTTGGGGGCTGCTGCTTTTCTTCTTGCTTTCTCTTTGTTAAATGCTTTTTTATCATTAAAAAAAAGAAAGCCCCATCATATTTAAGGTAGAGAAGGGGACAGCAAGCTTGGCTGGAAAGAGCATGATTCTTTTGGACTTAATTCCTTATCTGCCACTCTGCCACTAACTGTGTGACCTTGGGCACATGTCTTTTTTTTTTTTTTTCCAACATTTTATTTTGTATTGGGGTATAGCTAATTAATGGGCTTCCCTGGTGGCTCAGAGGGTAAAGAATCTGCCTGGAGTGCAGGAAGATCCCCTGCAGAAGGGAATGGCTGCCCATGCCAGTATTCTTGCCTGCGAATTCTGTGGACACAGGCTGCAGTCCAAGGGTTAGAAAGAGCTGGGCATGACTAGGCGTCACTTCGCACTCATAGCTGATTAACAATGTTGCGATAGTTTTGGGTGAATAGCAAGGGATTCAACCATACATATACATGTAACCATTCTCCCCCAAACTCCCCTGGATGCAGGCCTCCGCGTAACACTGAGCGGAGTTTTATGTGCTGCACGGTAGGTCCTTGCTGGTCATCGTTTTAAATGTGTACACCACAGTATACATGACCGTCCCAAACTCCCTGACTCTCCCTTACCCCCATTTTCCCCGGCAGCCATAAGCATGGTCTCAGAGCCTGTGAATCTCCTTCTGTTTTGTGGGTCAGTTCATCTGTATCGTCTCCTTTTAGACTCCACATGTAAGGGATGCCATGCAGTATTTCTCCTTCTCTGTCTGACTTACTTCACTCAGTGTGACGCTCTCTAGGTCCATCCACGTGGCTGCAGATTTTCCCCTTCTTTTTCACGGCTGAGTAATATCCCGTCGCTTGTACGTACCGCATCTTTTTATCCATTCCTCTGCTGATGGGCGTGTAGGGTGCTTTTGTGACTTGGCTGTTGCAAACAGTGCTGCTGTGGACATTGGGGTACATGTATCCTTTCGAGTCATATTCTCCAGAGGTACGTCCAGGAGTGGGATTGCAGGGTCACATGTTAGCTCTATTTTTAGTTTTTCAAGGAGCTTCCATATTGTTCTGCTAGTGGCTTTACCAATTGATATTCCCACCAGCAGTGTAGGAGGGCTCCCTTCTCTCCGCATCCTTTCCAGCACTTATTTGAGGATTGTCTGGTGATGGCCGCTCTGGCTGGTGTGAGATGATATTTCACTGTTGCTTTGATTTGCACACCTCTGGTCACTAGTGATGCAGATCTCTGCACATGCCTACTTGGCCATCTGCCTGTCTTCTTTGGAGAAATGTCTGTTTAGATGCTCTTCTATCGGGCACATGTCTTAACCGCTCTAAGTGTCTGTGGGTTTAGCTGTGAAGTGGGGAGAAAAATATTCATCTCCTAGATAAGTTGGGGGTGAAAGGAGCCAACACGGAGAAAGTGCTCACAAGAGACGTCGGAGAAGGTTAATTCCCTCCCTTCACATCTAATGGGGTGCAGAGAGGGTCCGTACTGGAGGCTCTGTCTCAGGCAGAGACAGGAGGGGGCCGGTGCACGGGTCTTGGTCTGCATCTCAGCTCGGCTCGTGGCAGTGGTGTAGCTTTGAAAAGTTGTGTAACTGCTCTCAGCCCCACCTTCCTCTAGAACAGGCCTAGCAGTGTAGTTGTCGAGTCACTAAGTCGTGTCTGGCTCTCTGTGACCCCAAGGACTGCAGCACACCAGCTCCTCTGTCCTCCACTGTCTTTCTGAGTTTGCTCAGACTCATATCCGTTGAATCGATGATGCTATCCAACCATCTCATCCTCTGTTGTCCCCTTCTCCTCCTGCCTTCAATCTTTCCCAAAATCAGGGTCTTTTTCAGTGAGTCAGCTCTTCACATCAGGTGGCCAAAGTTTTGGAGCTTCAGCTTTAGCATCGTTCCTTCCAACAAATATTCAGGACTGATTTCCTTCAGGATGGACTGGTTGGATCTCCTTGCAGTCCAAGGGATTCTCAAGAGTCTTCTCCAACACCACGGTTCAAAAGCATCAATTCTTCAGCGCTCAGCTTTCTTTGTAGTCCAGCTCTCACATCTGTACCTGACCACTGGAAAAACCATAGCTTTGACTAGACTGATCTATGTTGGCAAAGTAATGTCTCTGCTTTTTAATAATCTGTCTAGGTTGGTTATAACTTTCCTTTCAAGGAGCAAGCATTTTCATGGCTGCAGGCACCATCCGCAGTGATTTTGATTTTTATAATAACTTTGATTTTGACTGTATAATAATCAGAGTTTTTTTGATTATTATATTCATAATAACCAGCAGTATTTCCTGCTGGTTGTTATAAAATGAGAAAGTAATGGATATACCTGCACAGTGTGTGACCTATGGTAAGTTTGTCTTCAGTAAATTTAAGCTTTTTCACCATTCTGTTCCCCAGTATATTTGTTAATGTGTACACACACACACACACACACACACACACACACACACACACACACACACACACACACACACACACACACACACACACACACACACACACACACACACACACACACACACACACACACACACACACACACACACACACACACACACACACACACACACACACACACACTGGAGAAGGAAACGGCAACCTACCCCAGTGTTCTTGCCTAGAAGATCCTGTGGACGGAGGAGCCTGGTGGGTTGCTGTCCATAGGGTCCCACAGAGTTGGACATGACTGAAGTGACTTAGCTCGCACGTATATATCACAGAGTCTACTTTAGAGAATGTGGCCTGGAAATATCCTCGAAGGTGGATTACAGTGTATTCCAGATAATGGGGGTTGGGTTATGAAAAGGTTTCCCTCTTCACGTGTCTGAGGAACACACCCAGTGCCTCCTGCAGAATGGGGCAGAGTGGCTTGCTTGTGAGTGTGCTCTTGTGATAAGAGCACACAAGACGTTCATCTCTCGGACTTTTGGACTGCTTCCAGCAAGTATGTCACCCCTGGTTATTTGCAAGGCCTGACGGTGTGAATCACAGATGGTCAGGGAGGTATTTGCAAGGTGCAGATACAGTCATAAGACCAGGAGGTTTTCAAATTGTACTCTGCCCTGTGAAACTCAAATGATTTCTCTCGCCTCCCAGTTACTACAGAAAAGGATTGGCCCTGGGGTGTTGAGGCCTCACAGGCTGATTAAGCCAGGGTCTAGCAAATGATAAACCTCAGATTTCCGTCTACTTTGCAGTTGTCTGCATGTTTGCCCCGCTCTTTTTGTTCAGCTGGCGGAGAGGACAACGTTTTAGAGGAAACAGGACCTACCTGAGAGATGGCGTCTGTTCTGATTGTATCTGCTTATATAATAAACCCCTCTACCAGTTAGTGGGGTAGAATAGCCCTTCTGTAACACTGATGGAGTCTGTGGATTAGGGATTTAGGGTTCAGACAAGGGCCCAGTGGAGGTTTTTGTTTTTTTTTCTTTGTGGCCCTGAGGTGTGACTTATGGGATCTCAGTTCCCTGACAGGGATTGAACCTGGGCTCCAGCAGTGAAAGCACTGAATCTTAACCACTAGAATCACCGGGGAACCCCCAGAGGCGGGTTATTTTTGCTGCAGTTTCTGGCGCCTTGACTAGCCGGAGTCTGGAGTCTCAGAGACTTTTGACTCAGGCGTCTGGTGCCTGAAGGAGGCCGGGGGAGTCTCAGAGGAGACCTGTGCTTCACCACTTTCTGTGGCCTGGGCTTCTCAGGGTCATTGGTTTGGGGGGCAGCTCAGGGCTCCAAGGCAGGCCCGGCAGCTGTGGCAGTCACACCGCCCATCGCTTGTGCTGTGCGCTGTTGCTGAAGCAGTCAGAAGCCTGCCTGGTCCAAGAGAGGACTGCACGGACAGCCCTCTCCCTGAGCAGAGGGACGGCGCTGTGCCGTGGCCGTGTGGCCCGTCACCTGCTGTTCTCTTTCTCCGGCCGCACTGGGTCTTGGCTGCAGCACGCAGAGTCCTTCCCTGCGGTGCGTGGGCTCTTCGTTACGGTGTGCAGACTTCTCAGTAGCTGCAGCACAACAGGCTGAGTTTCCTTGTGGTGTGTGGGATCTTAGTTCCCCGACCAGGGATCAAACCCATGTCCTCAGCGTTGGAAGGCAGATCCTTAACCACTGGGCCAGCAAGCAAGTCCCCATGCCATGTTTTAAAACCACCAGAGTCACAGCTCCATGTGGCATCACCCTACACCAGCATCACTTCACGGGAGGCCTGGGATCGATCGCTAGGTCGGGAAGACCCGCTGGAGGAGGACATGGCAACCCACTCCAGCATTGCTGCCCTGGGGTCTCCCACGAGCGGAGGAACCTGGTGAGCTCCAGTCTCTAGGGTTGCAAAGAGCCGAACACGGCTGAGTGAGTGAACACACACACCAGCATCACAGGCAGGGAGCACGTTCAGAAACCCTCTTCTCAGGGAGGAAAGCTACCCAGGTCCTTCGCACTGCCCTCCTTGTGGCCCTTTGGCTGGCGACGGGTCCCACAGTCGTGCCCACCCTTCGCTCGGAGTGGAGATCAGAAAAGTGAGAAATGGCTAAGGGGCAGGACTGTCAGGATTACCACAGGGCCAGCCACAATCCAGCCTCTAGGCCTGGCAACCCCGCTGCCCAGAACAAAAAAGGGGGATATGCCGGGGGCCAGCGTGAGGAACTCCGCCCGTGGCAAAGGTCTTGAGGAAGGAGGCTTGGGATAGGCAAAGACGTGATCAAGCCTCCTTCCTCATGACCTTGCCATGGGCGGAGTTCCTCATGCTGGAAGGGCGGGGCCAGGTGAGGTGGCTGTTTGGATTGCGGTATGAGATGCCCAAAGACTTCAGTTACGTTTGAGAAACACTCCATGCTCTTTTCCTCCCTTGGAGACTGGAAGTGCACATGAGCTTGTTACAGGCTCTAAGGATCCCTACAGTGAAGAAACCTGGTCTATTTACCTGTCTCAACAGTTATTTTTTCATGGAGCCCTTTCTGACGTGTAACTTCTGCTAATGAGAGAAATGAACTCATTGACGAGAATGCTGTCATAAACTTTTCTTTTTCGCAGTGGTTTATGGAGCAAGCTTGTCTCCAGAGTTCAGTTCAGTTCAGTTCAGTCACTCAGTCGTGTCCGACTCTTTGCGACCCCATGAATCGCAGCACGCCAGGCCTCCCTGTCCATCACCAACTCCCGGAGTTCACCCAGACTCGTGCATCGAGTCGGTGATGCCACCCAGCCATCTCATCCTCTGTCGTCCCCTTCTCCTCCTGCCCCCAGTCCCTCCCAGCATCAGAGTCTTCTCCAGTGAGTCAGCGCTTCGCATGAGGTGGCCAGAGTATGGCCTTGGCTGGCGCCCTCGGTTGCGTTGAGCTGCAGTGTTCTCGCCCATGAACAGGGCAGTGACGGGGACATCACAGCCGTCCAGGGAAGAGCCTGGTTTCTGGGACAGGTGTGAGTTAAATCAGGTTTAGTTCTCAAATACATTATTGTGCGGGGTAATGTCAGAACACAGACAAACAGCACTTGAGTGTTTCGCTCCAGCACGTGTATCTCCTGCTCGCCCTGCCCTTCCCCGGCTTTGGTTCTCTGGCACATGCACGGAAAGGAAGTTGATTGCCTGCGTCTGCTGCCATGAAGCACTCAGAAAGGCACCTTTGAGAAAAACCAACGCTTCCAAGAAAAGACAGACAAAGTTAGGAGAAGGAAGAGACAAGCTCTGCGGTTGGCCGCTTGCCCATCCTGAAGTCCTGGAGGGGTTCTGCGATTTCCTTGGTGCGCCGACTAAATCGCTGGATTACTCAGAGGCCCCGAAGCAGCTCCAGATGGGGAGCCTACTGAGGCCAGAGGGAGGGGCAGCTTCTGTGAGTGGAGGATGAGTGAGGCGGCATTGGAGGCCCCTGACCTGGGAAGCTCTGTGGACAGGCTGAGGACGGAGCCTGGGGTCCAGTTCTCCCATCTGCTGGGCCGTCTAGTCAAGTGTCTAGAGTGACTCTGAGCTTGGGGTCCAACAGTCTCATCCTACCGACTTCCTACCTTGTCTTCCTGCCACTGAACAGACTTTGAGTCAGGATACTCTTCACGTTATGGAATAATAATATTCTGGGAGATATTTTTCGAGTCATCCAGTCCTTAGGAGTCATCAAAACCTTACGCTTGTGACTTCTTTTTTTAAAAATTGGAGTATAATTGCTTTGTGATGTTGTGATAGTTCCTGCTGTGATCAGCTGCCTGGGCCCATGTGTCCCCTGCCTGCTGGGCCTCCTCCCCCCCAACAGCGCAGCCCAGCCCTCTCGGCCGTCACAGAGCGCTGGGCTGGCCCCCGGGCGGCGCCGCGGCTTCCCGCCCACAGTCTGTCACGCATGTCGTGCCTCCACGTCAGCGCTGCTTACCCAGTGCGTCTCGCCCGCTCCTTCCCCCGCTGTGTCTGCCTGTCCATGCTGTGTGTCTGTGTCTCTGTTCCTGCAAATAGGTTCATCTACACTGGTTTTCAGATTGCACATGTATGCATAGGCTTGGATTACTGTGACATTGAATGCTTTGCCTTGGAGACGAACATAGATCATCCTGTCGTTTTTGAGATTGCATCCAAGTACTGCATTTCGGACTCTTTTGTTGACCATGATGCCTACTCCATTTCTTCTGAGGGATTCCTGCCCGCAGTAGTAGATACAATGGTCATCTGAGTTAAATTCACCCATTCCAGGCTATCTTAGTTCGCTGATTCCTAGAATGTTGACATTCAGTCTCACCATCTCCTGTTTGACCACTTCCAATTTGCCTTGATTCGTGGACCTGACATTCCAGGTTCCTATGCAATATTGCTCTTTACAGCACTGGACCTTGCTTCTATCACCAGTCACATCCACAGCTGGGTATTGTTTTTGCTTGGGCTCCATCCCTTCATTCTTTCTGGAGTCATTTCTCCACTGACCTCCAGCAGTGTGTTGGACACCTACTGACCTGGGGAGTTCCTCTCTCAGTGTCATATCATTTTGCCTTTTCATACTGTTCCTGGGGTTCTCAAGGCAAGAATACTGAAGTGGTTTGCCATTCCCTTCTCCAGTGGACCACATTCTGTCAGACCTCTCCACCATGACCCGCCCGTCTTGGGTGGCCCTACCCGCCATGGCTCATAGTTTCATTGAGTTAGACACGGCTGTGGTCCGTGTGATCAGATTGGTTAGTTTTCTGTGATTGTGGTTTTCATTCTGTCTGCCCTCTGATGGAGAAGGATAAGAGGCTGATGGAAGCTTCCTGACGGGAGAGAGACTGAGGGGGAAACTGCGTCTTGTTCTGACGGGCAGGGCCGAGCTCAGTAAATCTTTAACCCAATTTTCTGATGATGGCTGGGGCTCTTTCCCTCCGTTATTTACCTGGGGCCAAACTATGGTGGAGGTAATGAGGATAATGGCACCTCCGTCAAAAGGTCCCATGATGCACTGCTACACTCAGTGCCCCCGGCCCTGCAGCAGGCCACCGCCGGCCCACGCCTCCGCCGGAGACTCCTGGACACTGAGGCAAGTCTGAATCAGTCTCTTGTGGGGTCACAGCTCCTGTCACCTGGGTCCTGTTTGGGCTGGACTGGATGAAGCACAAGCTGGAATCAAGATTGCAGGGAGAAATATCAGTAACCTCAGGCATGCAGATGACACCGCCCTTAGGGCACCCTTATGGTGAAGAACAACTAAAGAGCCTCGTGATGAAGGTGAAAGAGGAGAGAGAGAAGTTGTCTTAGAGCTCAGCGTTCAGAAAACTAAGATCATGTCATCCGGTTCCATCACTTCTTGGCAGACAGATGGGGAAACAATGGAAACAGTGAGAGACTTGATTTTTGGCTCCAAAATCACTGCAGATGGTGACTGAGCCATGAGATTCAAAGACGCTTGCTCCTTGGAAGGAAAGCTATGGCCAACCCAGACAGCATATTAAAAAGCAGAGACGTTACTTTGCCAACAAAGTCCATCTAGTCGAAGCTATGATTTTTCCAGTAGTCATGTATGGATGTGAAAGCTGGACCATAAAGAAGGCTGAGCAGTGAAGAATAGATGCTTTTGAACTGTGGTGTTGGAGAAGACTCTTGAGAGTCCCTTGGACTGCAAGGAGATCCAACCAGTCCATCCTAAAGGAGATCAGTCCTGGGTATTCATTGGAAGGACTGATGCTGAAGCTGAAACTCCAGTACTTTGGCACCTGGTGGGAAGAACTGACTCACTGGAAAAGACCCTGATGCTGGGAAAGATTGAGGGCAGGAGGAGAAGGGGCCGACAGAGGATGAGAGGGCTGGACGCCGGCTCGACCCCTGGTCTGGGAGACCCCACGTGCTGCGGGGCGGCTGACCCACTTGCTACACTCCTGAGCCTGTGCCTCGAGCCTGGGGCCGCGGCTGCTGAGCCCCGGGCGCGGCTGCTGATGCCCCTGCGTCTAGAGCCGGTGCTCCGCAGCGAGAGACGCCCTGCCTTGCGGAGCTTGCACACCACAGCGAAGACCCAGTGCAAGCAGAAATACGAGTGAATATAAACGAGGACTCGAGTTCCTTCCCCCGCTTGCTTTGCCAGTTGCAGAGCTGTGATCAGGTTTTCTTTTCCTTTTTTTAAAGAAGTGGATTGTTCATTGGAGGAAAGGGCTGCTGGAAGCTGCATCGTGAGTTGTCTTTCCGTTGCATCTCAGGGGCTAAGACCCTCCTGTGTGGCATCTTACGAGGTTTCTGTTTGTTGACTGTGGCCGTGTTGGCATGCCCCTCACTGTGGAGGGCAGGCAGGTGGCTGTGGAGGCTTCGAGACCTCTTCCAAGCCAGCTGTGCCCTGCTCATTGCAGCCACCCCCGGAGGGGCTGTGGGGCCGGGGCACCTGGTGCCTGTGAAGACAGAGCTGAGGCTGAGCTTCACACGCGGGTGGCAGGGTCCATGCGGGTCAAGGCACGCCTCCCGGTGCTTTCTTTATATTCAGTTGGCTGCACCGGGTCTTAGCAGCAGCGTGCAGGAGCTTCCTCAGCTGTGGTGTGGACGCTCTTGGTTTCAGCCCGTGGGCTCTGGTTCCCCAACCAGGGATTGAACCCAGGCCTCCCGCACTGGGAGCGGGGTGTCCTAGCCGCTGGGGCTCCAGGGAAGCCCCGGGACTTTCCCATGCACACCTGGAGCTGAGGAGCCTCTGCACGGGCGGGCACGCTCCAGGGTCCCGACGGTCGTCCAGGGCGGTCAGCTGGTCGGAGGCGTGTCCAGGGGCGCTGGGCAGTCCCGCCGGGCAGCCGGGCTTCGGCGCTCTCCTGCCTCTCCTGGGCGGCTCTCCTGCCTCTCCTCTCTCTCTCTCTCTCTCTCTCTCTCTCCCCCCCCCCTTCGCTGCGTCTCACTCCGCCCGTTCTCTCCCTTTCGCTGTCTGCCTCTCTGCTGTCTCCCTGCCTCTCCCTCTTGCTCACTGTGGCTCTGGCTTCTGGAGCAGCGGAGGCCCTGCCGGTGTCCTGAGCCTTCCCTCTGACGCTTCCTTGGGTTTTCCTGGCTCTTCTTGACTCCAGCCGCGACCCCCCTCCGAGGTGGGACCCCCCTCCGAGGTGGGCGGCCGGTGGCTCCTCAGGGAGCGGTGAGGCCGGAGCCTCGTGGACGGCTGCCGGCGCGCCCCTCCCTGGCTGGATGGGGTGGGCCGGGCGCGCCCTGGGGCCGTGGGCCTCGGGAGGCTTGCCCGGGGCCACCGCCTCCCTCCACGAGTGCGGCGCTGGGCGCGGAGCTCTGCTGGTCTGCGGCCAGGCTCCCCCTCCTGACGCCTCTCTGCTCACAGATCGAGGAGACGCGCGTCAACATTGACAAGATCTCCGAGCACTTGGAGGAAGTGAAGAGGCTCCACAGTGTCATCCTGTCTGCGCCCATCCCCGAGCCAAGTGAGTGCCGCGCGGGGCTCAGGCGCCCGCCGGGTCCCGCTGGGGGTCGCAGGGGAGGGCGTGTTCCCTCAGGCCCGCGTGCCCGCGTGTCACCGCCGCCCTCCTCCCCCTCCCCTGCTCTCACCGCCCTGTTGGCGCCTGTCTGTTCCGAGGCCGCGCCGGCTCTCCGCCGCAGCGCGCGGGATCTTTGCTCTCTGTTGCAGCATGCAGACTCTTTAGTTGGGGCCTGTAGGATCTGGTTCCCTGACCAGGGGTCGAACCCGGGCCCCCTGCATTGGGAACGCGGAGTCTTAGCCACTGGACTCCAGGGACGCCCCCGTCCCCTCTGCTTTTCCTGGCTCCACTGGGCCAGACTCTCGTCTCCTTCCCAGCGAGCCCAGCCCCGTGGCTGGCGGGGACTCTTGCTGCTGCCGGCGTGCCTTGCCTCTGCCCCCGCCTTGGGTTTCTGGAAGGCACACCTGGGCTGTTTTCTCTGCTTGGAATGCTTCCCCAGACCCTCCTTTTCTTCCACGAGGTGTTTTTATTCTGCGGGTCGAGGGCAGGGTGCCTGGAAAAATGCCTTTAAAAGCTAAGCTCACTGCGTTCTGATGATGGGTGTCTGGGGAGCCCCTGGGGATGCGTACTGCCCTGGACGCCTGAGAAAGCACTACGCCTCCTCTGCTGATTGTTGTCGCTGACAAAGTGTTCAGTCTCTGCTAACTGATTCTGCCGGCCTTTGTTTACCCAGAAACCAAGGACGACCTGGAGCAGCTCACGACCGAGATCAAGAAGAAGGCCAACAATGTGCGGAACAAACTGAAGAGTAAGGGGCTAAGGGAGCAGCCAGCCCCCCAGCCGCCCCGCGTCTGGGGTCCAGCCCTCCTGCGGCAGAACACGTCCTCATGGGGGTGACGTCGCGCGTGGCCTCTTTGCTCGTGATCTGGGCTCCGTCTTGGCGTGACGGATGATAGCCCCAGAGCTTTGTCTGTGGTTGAGTGAGGCGAGAACTGAAGCCTGGGGACGGGAGCGGTGTGTGCTTTCAGCTGGTGGATGTCTGGTGGCTCGGGTCCCTAAACTCAGTCCCTCGCCTTTTCCTGGTCCCGTTTCCTCCCCCGGCAGCTGCGCACGTGTGAGCAGTGCTGTCAGTGATACGAGGATGCCGGGCAGATCGTCTGCAGGCGTCTCCTGGGGGCCAGGTGTGTCACCTCCCCCCACGCCCCCTCCCACCCCTCAGCTGGGGCAGCGTTCTGTGAAGCCGCTGTCGCAGATTCAGTTCCTCTGGGAGCCCAGAAGCCTCCTCAGGTCCGAGGCTGTCGTCTGCATTCTTGCCCCACTTACTGTCTTTGGTGATGAGTGCGCGCCGTTGGTCAGGGAGAGAAAGTGGCGTTGCTGAGCCTGAGGTATCATTTCTTCGCCCGCTTTGGACCGTACTGCTTGTTTCCATGGGGATGGAGTGGAGGTTTCCGGTGGCCGCTTCCAGTCCGGCAGTGAGCCTGTGCCCCTGTCTGCGTGTTCGTGTTTGATTTCCATGTTAGCATTGCGAGGGGGGCCCTGCAGCGTGCCCATTGTACAGAGCGGAGACCAGGAAGGCTGAGCGCTCGCGGCTTTTCCAGGTGGCGTGCCGGGATGTGGCTGGGAAGGGACTTGAGCCCGGGTCTCTCGGTGATGGGGACTCGTGCTGTTAACTGCTGCGCTGGGGCATGGCCGAGTGAGACCCTGCAGTGAAGGTGTCCTGGGGCTCAGACGTGAGCCGGGTGTCGAGACAGGACCTGCCTGCCGTTGGTCTCCTGGGCCGGTGTGTGTGTTTGAGAGAGGAGGCTGCATCGCACGGTGAGTTTCTTGGAGGAGAGCAGGGGCTGCGTTGCTAGAATAAGCTTCTCTCCCATCCAGGCATGGAGAGGCATATTGAGGAAGACGAGGTGCGGTCGTCGGCAGACCTTCGGATTCGGAAATCCCAGGTGAGATTCTTGGCCTAGCAACCGTCTATCCCAGTCTTTAAAAATTTTTTTTCCCTTAGCTGTGGAGTCTTTTTAAATTTTAAAAAATACTTATTGAAGTAGAATTGATCACAGTGTGGTGCTTCAGATGCGGCAAAGTGATTCGGTCAGGACATACACACACGCACGTGTGTCTTGCTCTTTCAGACCCTTTTCCGTTGTAAGTTATCACAGGATATCGAACATCGTTCCTCGTGCTGCGCAGTGACCCTGTTCCATATATGGCAGTGTGTATGTGTAAGCCCCATACTCGTAATTTATTCCCCCACCTCCCCTTTGGCAACTATGAGTTTGCTGTCTCTCTGTTTTGTAAATAAGTTCATTTGTGTTGGTTTTTAGACTCCACATGCTTCATACCAGTGATGTCGTATGACATCTGTCTGTGCCTTGCCGCGTGTAAGTGAGAGACTCTCCGGCGCGTGCACGTCGCTGTGAGTGGCCGTATTTCATTCTTTTCTCGCGGCAGTGTTGCGCCGCGTCTTCTTTATCCACTCATCTCCTGATGGACACAGATTGCTCCCATCTCTTGGCTCTTGTGACTAGTACTGCGGTGAACACTGGGGTCTGTGTATCTTTTCTAATTAAGAGTTTTCATCTTCTCTGGATCTGTGCCCAGGACGGGGGATTGCCGGATCGTATGGTGGCTCTGTTTTTAGTTTCTTAAGGACCCTCCCTCCTGTTCTCCATGACACCATTTACGCTCCCACCGACAATGTAGGAGAGTTCCCTTTTCTAGCTGTGGATCTCTAAAAACAGACAGACAAACAGACCTTATTTGGAACTCAGTGTGAAGAGCTGGTAGCGGGGAGCTGCCCAGGTCAGAGTGGGGGACAGGGCTGAGACCAGCCCTGGTGGCCCCTCTCGCACCGTCCTCTCAGGAGGCGCCTGAGGTTCCCAGAGCACAGAGGAAGGTGTAGTGAGCCTCCTTGGTTTACAGGAGAGGAAACTGAAGTCTGCTCTCTGGAGACTGTTGGTCGTCGGTTGTCCAGCTTGGAGTCAGGCTGCTTGGCGGTCATGAAAGATACGACCCTTGTCACTGAGGAACGGGCATGACGTTCCAGTGCCACAAGGAAGCTCTGACATAGGACCGCAGGAGAGAGGGTAGGAAGATAGGACCAAGTCCTGTGCTCCCAGCATCGGGAGAGCCTGGAAGGACTGAGGTCCCAGAGGAGGCTGGGCCCTGGGTGGGCAGGGTGTCAGCGCGGGCAGGCTCAGGGAAAGGTTGTCCTTGGAGGCATGTGGGCAGGAGTGGTGTGTGTAGAGTAGGGGTGGTATAGGGTGGGTAGGGGCAGACGTGAAGAGAACAGTCTGTCTAGAGACAAAAGTTTGTCACAGGATAGTGGGGGTTGCGTTTTTGGTAGAGAACCCAGTGCCATATTCCAGGGGCCTTCGACTGCGGTCTCGGGAGTTTGGATCTGATCAACTAGCTGGTATGCATTTACTTTGGGTTGCAGTCTGTTAGGAGGATAATCTGCTAGCCATTTGAAAACTGGCTCAGCGTGGGGCACGTGGGTCTCTCATTGGGTTTTTGCAGTGATTTTGGTCTGAATTTGCCTGGTGATGGTGGGTTTTAAAAAAGTGTAGATATTGGTGATTTGGCAAAGGAAAAACCTTTGTTGGGTCTTGATGCTGAGAAGTGGGCAAGGAATAAAAATGATGATGATTTGAGTTTAGGCACCAGGGCTGTTGATGGAAGCATTGAGTCAGAAGCAAGAAGATTTGAAGCAGGAAAAGCTGGGTGATCCGTTTGAGTAAGAACGCAAGGGTCTTTGGATGTGGAGGGGAGTCGGGCAGGGCCTCTGGGATTCCCAGAGTATCTCCTTTGGCCTCAATTACTCTGTGAGTTCAGCAAGACAGGTTAACAGATAACTGAAAACATGCTTTGAAAAGGTGAGCTGGCTTTCCCCGTGGTGTGAAGTTAGGAAGCCAGAAACACCGAGTCTTGCCCCTGGCCTTTGGGGTTTTGTTTTTCATTTCTTTCACACTTTTGAAAGATCACTTTCCAGTTATAGTTCTCACACAATCTTGGGTATATTCCCCCTGCTGTAGAATGCATCCTCGAACCTGTCTGACACCAGGACTTCGTGCCTCCCCTCCCGCACGCGTCTGCCCCCTCTCCGCCTCCCCGCTGGCCGCCGCCAGCTCACTCCCCGTGTCTGAGTCTGCTTCCTCTCTGTTACGGCCATAGTTCGTTGTGTTCTTTAGGTTCCACATATCAGGTGATGTTATACAGTACTTGTCTTTCTCTGACTTGTTTCACTTGGCATGATACCGTCTAGACCAGCCGAGGCTGTCACCAATGGCAGGGTTTCACACCTGACTGCTGGGTAGCATTCCCTGTGCGTGCGTGTGTACGTGTGTGTGCACCTTCTTTATCCAGTCCACTGTTGATGGACGCCTGGGGGGCTTCCGTCTCGCGGCAGCTGTGAGTGATGCTGCTGTGAACACTGGGGTGCCCGTATCGTTCTGAATTAGTACTTTTTACACAGATATATACGCACATATTTTACACATGCATATATTTACACACACACGCACACCCAGGAGTGGAGTTGTTGGGCCACATTGTAGCTCCATCCTCAGTTTCTGGAGGAATCTCAGTCCCCAGTGGCTGCACAGTCTGCCTTCCTGCCAAGAGCTGCCCTAGGCCTCGCGGTCCCGGGTCTGGTGCTGCTGTGGGCGAGGCTGGGGCCGGGGCGCTGAGCCTGTGCCCCTCGCTCCTGGGGGCTCACAGCCTTGACCTTGTCCCCGCAGCACTCCGTCCTGTCCCGGAAGTTTGTGGAGGTGATGACCAAGTACAACGAGGCCCAGGTGGACTTCCGTGAGCGCAGCAAAGGGCGGATCCAGCGGCAGCTCGAGATCAGTGCGTGTCTGCAGCGCGTTCTGTGCCCCCTCCTGGCCTGTCGGGCGCTGGTCTGTCCGGTCGTCAGGGCCAGGGAGACGGGGCCTCCAGGTGGCTTCTGCCTTCCCTTTTGTGCCCCAGCCAAGGACGGGGCTCACGGCACTGCCGCCGCCTGGATGTCGTGTCTTAGGCTGAAAGAGGGTGGCTCCGTGCTACCAGGTCCAAGTGTTGGTTGCCATGGGAACCAGCATTTCCACATCCATGGAGGGAAATACCTGCTTCCTGGGGCTCATGGCATCTTTGCTGCCTCTTTGACAGCAGGGAGTGGTGCAGGTTGCCCCGTTTGTGTAAAGGAGTTAACACAGCCTTACCCTTTAGGAATCGGTAACTTTAGGAGTAACTTTAGGAATCAGTAGCAGTCAGGGCTCCACAGCGCAGAACATGCTCTGAGTGCAGGAATTAAATGGACATGGTCGCAGGCAGGGAGGGCAGGCCGGCCAGGGCCTGGGGACAGGGTGCGCTTGGGCAGAGCAGGGTGGGGTAAGTCGGTTGGAGGGAGGGCTCACCTGGGAACTGGCCCTTTGTCCTGAGGACTTTGGACCCGGTGGCAGAGTGAAGGGGGCCAGGAGATGTTCCAAGCTGGAAAGGAATATAATCCGACACAGACTTCAGGAGGGTAACTGCTGATAAGGTTGAGGCTGGATGGGGTTAGGGGAGACATCGGAGAAAGGCGAGCAGGCTTTAGAGGCCACTGTGCTCCCACTGGGATTTCCAGGTGGTTCAGTGATAAAGAATTGTCTGCCCATGCAGGAAACACACGAGGCATGGGTTCGATCCCTGGGTTGGGGAGATCCACCAGAGGAGGAAATGGAAACCCACTCCAATATTCTTGCCTGGAAAGTCCCACGGGCAGAAGCCTGGTGGGCTGCAGTCCACGGGGTCGCAAAGAGTTGGACACAACTGAGCGACGGAACATGGCCGTCTTCAGGAAGCTTTTGAAATGATGAGCTTTGATCTTCTATCTGATGCTCTCCTTCTTTTGTTATAAAGCCGGCAAAAAGACTACCGACGAGGAGCTGGAGGAGATGCTGGAGAGCGGGAACTCTGCCCTCTTCACCTCGGGGGTGAGTGATGGTGCGGGGCTGGGGGGTGGGAGGCCCGCAGGGGTCCTGGGGGCCGTGGCGGGCCTGGGGGCCGACGGTCCATCTCTCTGCGGCCCACTGTAGATCATCGACTCTCAGATTTCCAAGCAAGCCCTCAGCGAGATCGAGGGCCGGCACAAGGACATCGTGAGGCTGGAGAGCAGCATCAAGGAGCTTCACGACATGTTCATCGACATCGCCATGTTGGTGGAGAACCAGGTGAGGCGCTGGGTTCCGCGGGGGTGGGGAGGGGGCTTCCTGAGGAGGGCGGGGGGGTCCGAGAAAGCCACGGGGGGGTCGAGTCGGGAGGGAGAAGCATCGGGAATTGGTGTAGCGGAGTCCCAGAATCCCAGTACCCCAGTAGAGGAAGGCACCTGGGATGCTGACGCTTAGGGGGTTGCCTCCTTGTTATTCCTGCTGGTTACTCTGGCCTGGAAGTCATGTCTATGTAACGTGAGGTGTGAAGTGCTCTGTAATGTACCTGTTCCCTCCGGCCTTGGGATCATCATCATTGTTAATTTTTATTAGTGACGCGGGTTCTTAATGGTGATGCCTTAAAACACTCTTCTGATAGGAACTATCAGCGTTTCACTGGTGACGCTGAAAACATGGGGTCTTTCCCCCAGTTTATGGTGGAAAGTTAGGTGTCACAGAGATTTTTGTGTTTTCCCACTTTTGCTTTTTCTTCTGTATGAGTTTTTCCAAAAATGTTGACTGTTTTTTTTTGCTGAGGAACAACAAAAGCAATGAAGGGACAGCAAAAATAATATCAACGGGAAAACTCGAGTCCCTCACGGAGCCTGCTCCGTTCTGGGCCAGCTTGCCCAGGGACGGACGGCCCTGCTCCCTGCCTGTGGGGTCAGTGTCTCGGGTCCCCTGGCCCCTGCTTCTTAGGGTGCAGTTAAATTCACCGCCAGGCAACGGTGTGGAGCCACCCTCACCGTGAGCTCCCAGTGGCTCTGCCACCTGGAAAGGATCAGAACCTGCTTCCCGTGTAGCAGGAATCCTAATGGCGCCCGAGCGCCACGTGGCTGGTTTTGACACGTTTCCTGCTCTGGGCTCGGGCACCTCTGCTCCATCCCCTTTCGCCCTTGGAGACCGTTCCTCCCGTCCCTCCATCTGCACTCTTGTTTTTCTCCCCACACTGCCTTGCCGAGGAACTGGTTTGAGATTCAAGTGATGGTAAGTGCCGTTCTCTCTGCAGAAAGCCAGGGGTTGCGTGGAATGAAGGTCTAGGTGGGTGGAGGGAATTCCCATCTTAAGATGCACAGAAATCAATTGGGAAGACTGAACTTCAGGTCAGGAAGTAACAGCTGGGGAAAGGTCGGGAATCTTGCTGAGTGACCATGATCTCTTAACCAGATAACTCAGGTAAAACCAACGTCTTGTTACTTACAGGGCCTGGGGATACCTTAGAGAAAGCAAGCGTCCCCACCTCAGCTGTTCACTGAGCACCTGCCGTGCACCAGGCACTTTCTGTAGTAGTGGGCACTTGGTCCAGACTGAGCGAGCTTGGCTCACATCTGAGTGACCAGGAAGAGGCCAGCCTTCCTGGCAGCGCGAGAGATGCGTTCTGGCTTCTCTTCTCACGTTTCATTTTAAGAAAAAGGGGCGCGGGGCACCCTTCAGGATATTCCAGGTGTCTAGACCACGTGCTCCTGGTGTGCAGGGTGCTGTCTGGCAAGACATAACTGAGTGGACATTTCGAGGCCGGGTGGCCGCCGCCTCGGCCTGGGAAAGCACCGGCCACCACGGGGAGGTGTGCAGGGTTACCCCGTGGAAGGCCGCATGGGCAGGTTTCCAGGCGCTCCCCATGGCCTCGCACGCGAGCTGGGACCGTCCCGGGGTGCGTGTCCAGGGTGTGACCGGACTCTGTCCTCCGCAGGGGGAGATGTTAGATAACATAGAGCTGAATGTCATGCACACGGTGGACCACGTGGAGAAGGCTCAGGAGGAGACCAAAAGAGCCGTCAAGTACCAGGGTCAGGCCCGGAAGGTGAGCCCCCCGCCACCCTCAGAGGACAGGTCCATCGTGTGCGCTCTCTCGCTGTCTCCTCCCTCTCCCCGTCTCTGTCTCTGCTGCCGCCACCTCTTGCATCCGGGGAAAGGGCGCCATGATTGACCGTATTGAGAACAACATGGACCAGTCCGTGGGCTTCGTGGAGCGGGCCGTGGCAGACACCAAAAAGGCGGTCAAGTATCAGAGTGAAGCTCGCAGGGTGAGCCCCGTGTCTCGGCGGGACCAGCCGGCTTCTCCTCTCCCTGGTCGCCCCCATCCATGTCCCTGAGATCCCCCTGCCTTCCCTCTGTCCAGCCTCCTCCTTCATCAGCTCTCCCTAGGGAATAGCTCCCCTTCCCTCCCTGGCGTGTCCCGCATGGATCTGGCTCCCACCATCTCCACCCGAGAGCCCACACTGGCAGGCAGTTCTGCAGGATGGACCCGTCACTGCCCAGCGTTGCTGCTGCTCTGCTAGACAGAGCTCTTGGCCCATCCGGCATCACGCGGCTCCTCTGCCCTTTAGGAGCTTCCTCTGCGCTGCCTTCCACTCGGCCCACACCTGTCCTCTTTGGTCTCTCTTCCCTGCTGTGAACCCGGCTGTGTGCTGATGGCTGTGTCAACGCTCAGGGCACACCTGTGTTTTCTACTTGCTAGATCAAACAGTTGAGAATCACTTTAGTCCCTGGCCACCTAGGAAGCGTAGGAACCTGGGATTCAAATTCGGGTTCCAGCCCGGCTCTTCCCATCACCTCATCCTGCTCCACTGCCTGCCCCCACCTTTAGTTCTGGTGTCCCTGTTGCTTGGAGCATCTCTGCCCAGTCACCGCAGTAGCCAGCTCTGGTGGGGTTTGCTTTTTAGCCTGCTCTTTTCTGACTTTGTGCTCTGATATTTCCATTCTTCAGTTCTTTTTCTTCCAACTTGTTGCTTGGGCAGGTGTCTAGGGAGCTGGGAAGTTATTTCACATGATGAATCCTGTCCTGTTCACAACAGGACCTGTACTTTCAGGCCCTCAGTCACTGTCCTGGGTTTGACAGGTGGGAGTGTTCTTTGGGGGAGAGATGGATGGGAATTTGCATTTAGGACTGTGTCAAATACATCTTCATACTCCCCTTGAAAAGGAAAAGCTCAGTCCCGTTATACCTTGGTTTACTGCTGCTTAGAGACCCCGTGACGGTTGCGGTTACGTCTGTCCACACGTGAGGGCTGCAGTGTGAGCTCGGAGCTGAAAGAGGCTCCGTATTTACACCTGCTGGCACTGCTAGTGCAGAGGCAACTTAACAGGAGGTCCCAGCAGAGCGTCTTTACGTAGGGATGTCAGCTTTCCATTTCACTCTATCTGGGTCGAGAAGATGCTTCCGGTGCAGAGGTGGGTTTTGGATGGCTGACTGCGGCTTTTTGGTGGTTTGTAATAATGACTTGTTTTTATTTCTCTTGTCCCTCTCTCCAGAAATTGGTAATTATCATTGTGATAGTAGTTGTGTTGCTGGGCCTTTTAGCGTTGATTATCGGACTTTCCGTTGGGCTGAAGTAAGGGCGGCCGTGCTGACATGTAAGTAAAGGGAAGGCTCTCGGGACTCTGGACCGGCTCGCTCTTGAGAACCTAGCCTGGGATTTCCGGTCCTGCGTCTCCTCTCCCGGCTGTCCGCAGACACGCCGAGTGCTCACACTGTCAGTCCTGTGCCTGCTCTGACCTCCGTCTGGTCCTCTTCTTGGGTCCTGGCTGCAGCTGGGCTCGGTCTCTCGTTGGTTTCTACCCCGAGGGGTCTGGCTCTGGTCTTGTCGATGTGTTCCTCGTTTCCCGAGCACCTTGCCTTCACTCCCGGTCCCGAGCAAGCCTGCTCCTCAGCTGGGTGCAGTCTCCAGCCGGGATCCGGGGTATGTCCTCCAAGCTCTCGCTGTCTTTCAGGGCTCTTGGGCTTTGCCTTCCCTTCCTTTCCTTGTAAACGGAGCTTTGAGTCAGGGTTCATGGCTGTAGGGCTGTGTTAGTGGCTGACTGGCTGGATCTCCAATCGCTAAGGTGTTTTGAGTGTGCAGTTGTGCCAACACCTAATACAGGCATCATTGGCTCCTCACACCACCTTCAGGAGACAGGCGCTGTTATCATCTCTGTTTTATAGGTGAAGATGCTCAGGCTTAGAGAAGTTAAGTAACAGGGCCAAGTTTGAGCACACAGCTAATAGTGGACCTAGGGGAATTCTGTCAGAGCTACTCTTCGTAAAACAAGGTGGCCATTTATCATCGTCTGTAAAGTCTAGAGAGCCTCAGAGGATGGCGACTTTAAAATTTAGGATATTAATTTGTAAAAAATCTGGTAAAAACAATAGAGCTGGCCACTGACTCAGGGCTTCATGTATGTAGCCACAGCATGGCACAAGAGACCTGTTATTGGGACTGCGAAGACTTCCGAGGCTTCTCAAGTGTTTTTCTGACTAAAACATAGCATTATGTATGGTTAAGGACAGACTGGTAAACGCTGAAAAGGTGAGCGGAATTAACTTTTAATATTATTGCCAATAATCTTATGGCACGTTCACACACTCGGATGAGGTTTTACATCATTCAGACTATGTTATCAACAGTTTGGTACCCAGTCACAAGGTCACAAGCATCATTTCTCAACACTCAAATCTCTTTGGGACTCTCATGTTCAACAAGATTGTGACTATACTCTCAATTATTCAACATGTTCCCAATGTTGGAGGTTTGCTATTATTGTTTTGCTATGACTAACAGTATGATTAACTTTTATAATGTTTTCCTCTTTCTTACAAATTCATGGAAGGTGGGTTACTGCGGTAATAGATACACAGACGTGATAGCAGAGCTGACCCTTCACTTCTTGCCTGTTTGCCTTTTTTTCCTTCCTCCTCCTCCCATGTGACTAGAGGATCTCAAAGTCAGATTATTTTTAACCCTAAACATTCAACTTGATACATACATCCACTAGGTGACTGATCTCGCATAAGTAATTAACTGATTTACTTTTTTTCCCTCCTGGTACTGGGACTCTAGTCCTTGACATTTTTTTGTTTGTAGAATTTCGTTCTGACGCTTCACAATCCCTCTGGAAAGGATATTAACATTAAGAAAAGGTATAATAGTCAGTGTCTCTCCAAATCCATGGATGAAAGATGCCTTCCAAATTCACAGGGCCCCTCACCATCCCTAATTCCAGGAATTCAAAATGTAAATCATTTTGTAAAATGAGGAGGCAGATCAGTCCATTGTTTTTAGCTGACTTACCCGACGTCTAAGATGCTAAGTTGCTGAGCCCTTGCTGGGTCGCTTCCCCGTTCCCTGACTGAGTCCAGGCCGACCGGCACACAGGCTTGGACTCGGGAGTCAGACCTCAGAACAGAAACACCCGACGTCCGTGCTCCCCACCTGTGCTCTAGGATAACAGTATCCCCCCCATTTTCGTTGGGGAAGCTCGGTGGAGCTCAGCCCGCAAGGCAGAGCCGCCGTGACAGGCCTCCTGGACATTTCCGTGTCCTGTTCGCTGTGCCTTTCTGCTTCTAAGACAGGCTGGGTGGGCGCTGAGGGAGTGAGAAGACTCCAGTGCCAGCAGGCCTCGGAGCCGCATTCGGAAGGAGCTGATGGGGGCCCTGCACACAGCACGGGTGTCTTTCTCCAGCAACCGTGCCTCGCCACCCACACGTCCCCCCTCAGAGCTGACAGCCCCTGGGAAGGGTTCTAAGAGGCCCAGGGGTTTCCCTTTTTTCCCCTTCTGTCTCTTGTAACAGGGCTTTTGGATCTTCCCAGGTGGCTCAGTGGTGACGAATCCGCCTGCCAAGCAGATGTGGGTTCGATCCCTGGGTCAGGAATTTCCCCTGGAGAAGGAAATGGCAACTCACTCCAGTATTCCAGCCTGGGAAACCCCATGGACAGAGGAGCCTGGCGGGCTGTAGTTCGTGGGGTCACAAAGAGTTGCGTATACCTGAGCATCTCAATCAGACCAGGACGTTGGGCTCTTGCATGCTGGTGCTTCCTTCAGGCCCCGTCGCGGATGCCTGTCGGCTGTCGGGTGTGTGTTGACTCTTCCACGACTGTGTGCAGCTCATCTCTCCTCTCCGTCTTCCAGGTGTGTGGCTGAGTCTTACTGTCACTCTTCACCGTCACCCGGGGTGCTGACCCGACCAGCATCTCCCCCCGCCCCGCCTGGCGTAGAGCCCAGTTTCACCCCAGCCTGGTGTGGCCGCCACCCCTGCCTTCAGATGGGAGCAGAGTGTGAATGGCCTTCCTGAGAGAGGGAGCCCCGTTCCTTTGTTTCCCTGTAACCACCCCTGGGCCTGACCCGGCAAACGGTCTCGCCCGGGAGGAGCCTGAGCGCCTCCCCACCTTTCCTACCCCACCGGCTCTGAAGCGCCTCCTCCGGGACTGTGGGAACCACACCGGCTTCCGTCTCCCCTCCGACGTGTCAGACTGTGTCCTGTGCCTTGGGGAGCCCACCCGAGACCTCCCCAGGTGCTGTACTGTCTACCTCACGGAGTGTCCTCCCCAGCACTGTAATGGTTTGTTTTAAAGTGGGATATCTTTAACAAAGCAAGGGGATTCTTCCAAGTTTGGCAACAGTAAGACCTGGGCCGGAGTCTCCTGCCTGGCAGGATCCCAGTCCTCCCAGCTTATGGTCCTTGTCTGAAAGCAGGAGGCGCGGGCAGAGGTCGCTGTGGTCTCGGAAGCTGCCTTCTCTGAAGTGCAGCCTTGAAACGACGCTCCCAGTGTGCTGAGCTCCGTGGCCACCTTCCACCTCTGTCTCTGCTGTCCTTCCTCGTGTGGACTCAGGGACGCACCGCCTGAGACCGTCATCTGAGGTTACTGTCTGTCTAGGCTGGGCTGTGGCGTCACCGTTCCCGTATCTGGGTCTGGGGAGCTGCTGTTCACTGCGGGGAGGCCCAGAATAACCAGGCCTGTAAAATCAGCCGGGGCTCAGGTCCTTGAGGGTCAGGCTCTGGGAGCTTTCAGACGGGGGCAGCTGTGAGTATTTCGTGTGTTCCAGATGTATTTTTATAATCGTGTGTGTGACATGTATCTACATATATGCATGCGTCTCTCAGGAAGTAGGGAACTGGAAATGAGGATATTCTAACCTCAAAAGAGTAACTTGAACTAGGCTAAAAATCAGGAATCATAGTAGAAATGTGATCTTCTCCTGTCATTGGGAAACTTGCTGTTTTCTGCACAAGCGCTCAGACCACCCAGATGGCTGGGGTGGGCACCAGGCAGGTCCCCGCTAGCAGACACGAGGAGGGACGAGCTCACCACCGCTCCCCGCTTGCTGCCCAGGCTGGGCTTGTCCTGAGAACACCCCATCGCAGTCTGGTTTTGTTCGCATGACCGTGGGGCTGTCCTGTGTCCAGGACTAAGCCAGCTCGGGAAGCCAAGGCCCACTCAGCAGTTCCTCCTGCTCCCAGGTCAGTGGACTTGGTAGAGTGCGTGTCGCCCCCACTCGTCATGGAGGAAACAGCAGCCGGGAAATGTTTAGGCTCCCGGCTGTCCTGGCCAGCCTCCCGATCCGCACTTCAGCTTTGACTTGAGTGCCTTCTAGGATGGGGGAGCAGCCTGACCCAGGCACCCCGCCTTCCTGTGCCAGGGCCACTCACCCAGCCAGTGCCCAGCACTCGGACGGAGCCGAGGGGGCCCCGTCGCCTGTGGCTGTGATGTCCGACTCAGGCCTGGCTCCAGCAAGGCAGGCAGCCAAGCTCCAATCGGACCTTTGCTCTCCTGAGACTCAGGCCTGGGGCTTATCATTTGGATACAAGTGAAGGGTTTTTTTGTTCTTTTTTTAAAATGTAAACTGGATAATTTTAATTGCTAATTTAAAAATAAATGACTCTATATACTGACTGTGAAGTGGTTCTGGCTCCAGGTCCCTGCGAAACACTTGCTGATGGGCTGCCCCGCGTGGTGACTTGCGTTTGTTTTGGAAAGGGGTGAAAAAAAATTTTAACCGTGTGCTAGAGCAGGTGGATCCAAAGTTCTAATTTTTGAAAATGGTTTAACTCCCAAAGAATGCACTGTAAAGATCCATGTATTTGGATCTTAGATTTCAAGGGATTCCCCCCAAAAGACTCTGGCTTACTCACTGAGAATATCTGTGGCTCTGGGGTGAGTGGGGTGAGCCTGATGTGATGTGGCCGCAAGGCAGAACGATCCTCTGAGCTTGCTGTAGACTGTGACTCTTCACGGAGAGGTGATGTGTCTCTGAGCATCCTGGGTTCTGGAAGCCAGATCCATCTTCCTTGCCCTTCACGCCCGCTTCCGCACCCAGGCCCATCCCTGCCTGCCTCCCTCTGAAACCCTCTCTGCAGTGCCGTCGTTCCTCACGCGCTTTTTCTTTCCTCGTCTGGACGAACAGAAGAAGATCATGATCATGATCTGCTGTGTTATCCTTGCGATCATCTTAGCTTCTACTATTGGGGGCATATTTGCCTGAAAAAACACCAACAGGTGAGCCATCTCTGGGGGCCGGGGGTGGGGAGGGGGTCAGACCTGTTTTCACCTGAGATGCTTGTGTCCTGAAGGCTTGTCACCCGGTGCCTTAATCTGCGTGGGATTGGGTGCTGCAGTAACGGCTGGAGAAAACCCAGAAACAGGGACATGAGTGAAGGGGGCGCTGGTAGAGCATGGGTGGACCAGGAGGCAGGAGGAGGCGGTCTGTCCTGTAAGCAGGTCTGGCAGCAGAGGGTTTTGTTGGGAATCCTTTGCCTAAGGGTGTTGGCTTCCTGTAGCGAAGGCCCTCCCACAGTGAGGGCTTTGGCACAGGGGAATGGTGGAGAACAAATTCGTTATTGACTAGAAGCACCCTGAAACTCTGGAAGAGGGCCACAGGGTGAACCCAGAGTAAGTAACGTCCTTCCCTTCGGAGGTCAGGAAGGTTTTGCAGCCCTGAGCGCGGCCGCGGCCGCGGCCACCCTGCCGTATGCTCTGATCTCCCCTCCGTTTCTGTCGTCCTTTCAGCCCTCACAGATGGACCCTCACCTGCTTTCTCAGTGCTTCTTCCACCTCTGTGGGGCCGCAGCTTCGCCGCCGCAGACTCCTCCCGAGTTGTTCTTCCCATTGTGAAACCTCATGTGAAACAGGACCTCAACCTTCTCCCCATTCAGAGTGACGCAAAGGGAGACAGGAGAATACGGCCTGGGGCGGCAGGCAGGGTGACTGGCTGGGGGTATGGCGCTTTGTGGCGGGTTAGGAAGGCGGTACATGGACGAGAATGCGTAGGAAGGAGACCCTTTAGGAAATGGGCTTGGAGCAGGAGCCCCCCGACTTCAGCTGTTGGGGGCGGGACTTCACCGCAGGGGGTTGTCCATCCGCTGCTGCTTCTGCACTTCTGGTTCCAGGTCTCACCTTTGACCCACCCTCCGTCCCTTCCTTCTTCAGAGCCTCCGTCTCTGAGGCGATTGTACAGTGATAGAGCCCGAGCATGGCTCCTCACTGCTGTGTCCACAGTGCTTAGCACAGCGCCTGTCACTTAGAGCTGCTGTCTGTCCACTTTACTATGCTGATTTCTGCTATGGACGAATCCTTGGATTTGATTCAACACTTTAAGGCATCAGTGGGAAATGATCTATATCACAAGTCTATAAAAATGCCAGAGTGGGTTGATCCACTTATGCAAAAGTACAGGAGTGCCCCCTCACCCCCCATTTCCACAACATACACTTTGAAGTCCTTTATCTACAGGAGGTGGGGATAGGAGTTGTGCATAGCCTGTTACTTTGTAGAGAGGGCTGGCCCAAGGATTGTGGTTCTGTAATTAAACGTGGACCCCGAAAGAAACAGGTTTATGCTGTGACTGAATGCCCCACAGTCATCAACACCACTGCTCCGTGAGCCCTAAGAGGTGACGATGTTAGGTTAGAAGGCCAAATGAACCCGTCATTATTACTTCTGATTCATGCTGCCAGCTAAGACGGGCTGCAGTGGCCAGCAACGCGTGTACAACCAACTGTTCCAAACACTGTCCTCTATTCAAGGTTCGGGTGTGTTCTAATGCAGGTTGGTGATTATTGTACAAGATTCACTAAAAATACATTAAAATCACAGTATACGATTCTTGAGCATCACTCAACTGCTTAGATGAATCTGTACTTTGGAAAGTAGAGTATTTTGCCATCAAGTCTAACTTTTTAAGAACGGGGGGTAAAAAAATGGACACTTCAGTGTGCTGTTTTCTGCCCACTTTCAAAGGAAATACTTCTATCAATCTGTATCTCCTTTGGTTTGCATACAGGATAGCAACCACTGCTAGCTAGCTCTGAAAAACAGATGAACTTTGTTCAAGGCAAACACGGAGCTGGAATCACGGGCTTTTGAATGACCCAGGCCCTTGCTCATTCAGCAGTAGGGATCTGAGTGCCGGGCAGCCCCTGCCCTGTGCTAGGACCTATAGGGACACAGACGCAGAGCCAAGCACCCTCCATCCTCAGAGGGTTTCAGGCCTAGGAAGGACCACAGCATTCAGCTTTTCCGTCAGTTTCTTTTGCTAAAAGGCAAGGGTATGTCTCTTGCCACACTGTCCCAACACCCGCCCCCCCCTTCCACGACTGAGAGAAGATGGGTAGCTGGGCATAAATAAATATGTTGTCAATTATTTTGTGTACTGCTGTCTTCTCTTTGTTTTTCTAGAAACAGTAGAAGTTTGTAACTAGTAAAGTGGCATAAGCTTCCCGGTGGCTCAGAGGGTAAAGCACCTGCCTGCAATGTGGGAGACCCGGGTTCGATTCCTGGGTCAGGAAGTTCCCCTGGAGAAGGAAATGGCAACCCACTCCAGTATTCTTGCCTGGAGAATCCCGTGGATGGAAGAGCCTGGTGGGCTACAGTCCATGGGGTCGCAAAGAGTCAGACACGACTGAGCGAGCTCACTTCTAAAGTGGCATAAAAACTAGCTCCTGAAGTGTGTATATATAAAAGGTTGACTTGTATCAGAGGCGGGAAAGGAAATGTGATTTAGCCTTGAAGACATTCTTCTTTCCGTTGAGAACCAGTCAATTAGGTCTGTTCTGGTTCTTAATCCTTTAAGGCACTGAGCGACCAGTGAGAAGTCACATCATCTTGAGCTGATGCTCACACTTTAATATAATGCATTTAAAAGAACCTGACAGGCGATGTACAGTTTTTCAGAGCGTCTGTTCATATGCTGCTCCTCGGTTGTGACATCAGAGGTACCCAAAGACCCAAAGGACTGGCTTAGGGGCGCGAAGGCGTGGATTCCCACTACACACGCTCAGGCATGTAGAACTTGCCCCAGTACCGCCCCCGGTGGGTCAGGTCGTAGGGGCTCAGCACCTTCCGTATCCCCAGCATGTTGGCGGTGGTGATGCGCTCAAAGGTCCAGGGGTTCTGGTTGTTCCGTTCTCGCTCCTCTTGGTCTTTCTGCATCTTCTCTAGAGTCTCACGGCTCACGGCCTTGGCAGGGAAAGGCAACTTGTGGGCAACTTGGTTAAGGATGCCTTGTACCTCCTGGAATTCGCAGCGCCCACCCACCTCGACTATGAGGCGGCCCGCCTTCACAGGGGTCACATAGTGGTCGATGGCACCCTTGCCGCCCCCCATGCGCTGCCCCATACTCTTGCGGGTGATGGCCTTGAACGGGGCTGGTACTCGCCATAAGGCAAACATGTTCTTGGGGTCCATGAAGCGGTTGATTGTCAGGCGCATCATTTCAAAATGCCCCCAATGGAGGTAACCGCCACCCAGTGCCTAGAAGTGAATGGAAGCATTAGAAACACATAGAAATTTAGATATCCTTCATTTGTGCTTTAAAATAGGTGGCGCTAGTGGTAAAGAACCCTCCTGCCAATGCAGGAGACAGACAGACAGGTTTGATCCCTGGGTTCGGAATATCCCCTGGGGGAGGCCATGGCAACCCACTCCAATATTCTTGCCTTGAGAATTCCATGCAGAGGAGCCTGGCAGGTTAGAGACCATAGCATCGCAAAGAGTTGGATGCAAGTGAAGTGATTTAGCACGGCTGGGTGCTGTTCTTAACGTCTCATGCTAATTGTGGCTTCAATGATACACATGAAAGTAAAAATATAAATTCTAATAAGCACAGTGGAGGAAAGCCTAGGGTATGATGGTAACAGAACAAGTGTGGGCCCACTGCAATGGACAGCCAGGGAAGACCTCTTTGAGGAGGTGAGGTTTGTAGCTAACGCCAGAAGTGAACGAACCAGCCAAGGGAAAACAGATGAGCGTTCCAGGCAGAGGAATGGCACACGCGAAGCCCACAGTGAGCCTGAGCAGAAGCCAGTGTGGCTGGGGCGGAGAGAGGAACGCGGAGCACACCGAGGTGCTGAAAGGCTGGCAGGGGCTGGTTGGCCAGGCTTTGGGAAGCAGACTTGAAAACCTCTGGCTGCCTGGTGGGAACTAAACCGCCGTCCACAGCCATTTGTGTAGATAACGACGTCAAGTTTTCACAGACGCTACCTGATGAGCAGGATATGTCTAGACATCCCACATACTGACTCATGGATAATCTTGATCAGAGGTGTGAGTAGATCTCACGGTCTGACTATGGGATAAATGAGGTAACTTCTTCCGTCTCCTGCTTTTACATTATTTTCACTCCACATTAAAAAACATTTATGACTCAATGCTTACTGGGTGTTGCACATCAGTTTAAAGAGCTGCTGGTGGCAGTTCTAGTGAAAGCTGCGGAGGAAGAGACCAGAAGGAACCCAAGGAGTCTGTTTTAGTCCCTGGCTTCCGTCCTGTAGCCGTCTGACGCTGAACTCACCAAGATTGCAAAGCTGCCTTCTGTGAACTCAGTGGCTTCAGTGGAAGGACCTCGTATGTCACGCAGGTTTTTAGGCTCTCTTCTCACTTTTGGCACAAGCGGTGCCCTTTCAACAAATCTCAGCTTGGGCTTTTCAGGAATGGAGACATCTAAAAGGAGCCATAGACAAGCAAGAATAAATCAAACCAAAGGATTTTGACTTCGGTCAATGTTGAAGGAGTCATTTTTTTCTTAGACAGATTCATAACAACCAGGTCAAAGCCTTAAAGTTACCACTCAACAACAATTCCAAAAGTGTATTAGATTTACCTTGTGGATGCTTTCATTGACACTGGAATCTTTTGACTATGACAGTTGTTGATAGAAATGTTTTTGAACCTTTTAAGATAGCAAAGTTTTAAATTGCCAACCAAAATGCCTTTTTAAAATGCCTACCCTACAGGGACTGTTAGGGAAGGTATAGAGATATGAGACAGTCACAAAATAACACAAGGTAACATTTTTTTGTGTATGTGAATGTTTCACGTGCTGCAATTAAGCTGAATTCTTTACACGCATTATCTTTTTTAATCTCCAAAACAACTTTATAGCCCTGTTTTTTTTTAGGGCTTCCTTTTTAGATTTTTTAAACTTTTACAAGTTTAACACACATATATTAAAGGGTCCAATAAAAAATGTGAATTACCACAAAGTGAACACACAAACGTACACACATAACTATCATCCAGATAAAGAAATGGAAGGTAGTAATTTTAATCTCCATTTTATAGAAGAGGAACCTCAGGCCTGGAGACATTTTATAATTTGATCTGGGCCATCCAAAACAGCAAAGCCAGACAGTATGATACTATATTGTACATAAAAGCAGTTAAGTTCTCCTGCTTGCCACATTCTTACTGGGAGACTTACAACCTAGTACTTCTTTGATTTATGCTCTTTGCTTTATCTGTTCAAGGGCATTTCACACTGAGAGCTGTATATATCCTACCATGTGCTTGCCTGGTGAAGGTAGGTGGGCAGAAACCCAGGCCACACACACTATGTCTTTATCAGGTCTGACACTTTGACAATATGGAAAAAAATTAACTTGTCATTTACAGTTATTTCCATAGTAAAATAAGCATGGGTCTGTGATGGAGTCAAATATAAAACAGGAGACTTTAAGGACTACAAAAACTTCCCCCTGCCATTTCTATGTGTCTTGGGCTTCCCTGGCAGTTCAGCAGTAAAGAATCTGCCTGCCAATGCAGATGTGTGTTTGATTCCTGGGTCAAGAAGATCCCCTGGGGAAGGAAAGGGCAACCCACTCCAGTATTCTTGCCTGGAAAATCCCACTGTCAGAGGAGCCTGGCAGGCTATAGTCCAAGGGGTTGCAAAAGAGTCAGACACCACAAGCACACAACAGAGAAACCTAGTAACATTTTCTCCCGTCTCCACGGCTGTATGCACTCCCGTGGGTGTAGTAGTTTCACAGCTATTTGTACAAGATGAGGCAGCTTCAGAAGTCCAGGCATCTTTCATATTTTTGAGATTTCCAATATATTTTCAAAAGTGTAAGATTTATCAAATTGTGGCTTACCTTGCTGTTTATATTAATAAACTAATGCTTTTCACACAGTAGGTACATGCACTTACGTGACCTCATCTGGAGCAAACACCAGAAGTCTAAATTGGAGGCCGATTAGCTGCAGCTGAGAAGGGGGCTGCGGGTCTCGCACCAGTTGCAGGGCATAGGGGAGGTAATCCACTGATGATTTTAGCATTTAGAACACTGCCTGGCGTAGAGTGCCTTCAATACACGACTACTGAATGGATGAATGGGAATAGGGGCACAAAAAAACGCCTGCTCTTCACCCACCCCCCGCTAGGTTCCATCACAGAAAAGGCTTATAAACCAGAAGACAGATAAGCTCTCACCTTCAAACGTTGGCACCGGGAGCAGCGTCTTCAGGCCGGCACGGGCGGGCGGCGCTGCCCACGAATCTACAAAGAAAGGTCAGATTAAACCCCGAAGGCGACAGGGCCAGGGCCTGACGCGCTCTGTGCCTGACGCTCCTGAGTGGGCCGCGGGCTCCACTCTGGGAGACCCGAGGCTCTCGGCCCCCGAGAGGGACCGGTCGGGGACTCGGCGGCGACCCCCCGTCGCGCGGACGGTTCTGCACGAGTCTCTCCGCGTGAGGGGCGGAGGGCGCTGCAGGCCCGCCCGCGCTTCAGCACTCGCGAGGGCCTCCGGCGATGCGAGCGCCCGACGGGGCGTGGGAGTGAAGCCTGGGGGACAGGGGACAGCTGACCTGACAGGGTCGCTCGCAGGAGGGGGGCGCGGGCGCCACTCAGCAGCCGCCACATGGTCCCGCGCGCGGGGCCGCCGAAGGCGACGCCCGGGAGCCTCGTCCCAAGCCGTTCCAGCCGTGACTCCGTCGGGCCGGAAGTTGCGTTCGCGCCGGTCCAGGCCGCAGAGAGTCCCGGGTGGAAGCGGAGGAAACCGGAGGCTCGGGACCTGGGTTCCGGCCTGGCGCCCGCACGGGCTGGCGGTCCGTCCCGAGATGGGTCCGGCGGGGACGGGCGCTGTCTCCGCCGGGGACCGCGCGGAGCGGGCCGGGCGCGCGTGGTGAGGTGCTGCCGTGCGGTTCACTGCAACCCACCGCCTCTCGTGCCTCCTCCCTCCCGGGACGTGGGAGAAAGCGACGGACGCACGATTACCTTAACGTTTCCCGGGCGCTGCCCTGACTGCGCCTCGTCCTGGCGTTGAGTCCTCAACAAATCTCTGCAACAAGCGCGTCCTTACACCCACTTCGCAGATTCCATCTCCAAGGCCAGAGGTTTAACTTTGCCCAAGTCCCACACCGGGAAAGTGGTGCAACCCGATTTTGAGCTCAGTCTGCGATTCCGAAACGAAGTGAACGCCCAATGTCAAAACCTGGTATCCAGTTAAAATGAAAAACGGTGCGATTATTCTGGGAGAAGATTGGGCAAGTCATCTTTATGGGCCCGAAGCTTTTTCATATTTAGAAAGAGGCTCTTTCCCCAAGCTTCCAGACGGAAAATGGGATTACCAGTCGAGGCTGATATCTAATGTACTTAAGTCCTGCTAAATCCGCGCGTGGTCTTTCTCCAAGGATTAATTTCGTAAATGGCAACAATAAAACCTGTAATCTCGCACAGCTGTTGGGAGAACCCTCCCTGCCCACAGTTTTATGTACTTCTCGACTGCACGTTGAATCTGTATCAGATGAGTTAGTGGGTTTTATTGCAGCCACTCATATCTGTGCCAAGAACGGCTCTGAAAGGGTTAAACTGCCCCCCACCCCCACCTGCCCGGCCTGGGCCAGATTTTGGGCAGCTCTTCTGTGCTCTCCTTGCCTCTCTACAAAAAGTGGGCGATTCCCACGTGCTCAGGCATTTAAAAGTCGCAAGCGGAGCGCTGGATAACATTGTTTGGGGTGGAGAATAAGCCCGCAGTACAGACACTCCTTGATTGGACTCTTAAGTCTTTCGGTACCCTGAAACGTCTACCTCATTACTTATTTTAAAAGAACTATACATTAACTCAAATTTCTGCATTTAAGTAGTAACTGTAATGTCTATTTTTTTCTTTATAAGAGTTAAGTACAATGGAGGCTACAAATATGAAAATCTAGTGGTCCTATCTTTATGAATTTATGTAGAGAGGATATGATGGGAATACAAACAGCTAACACTGAGATATGAGAAGAATAAATAAAGGGTGTGAAAGATGGAAGGATGGACCTGAGGTCTTCCCGGATCACAGAAAATGATTTTTCCCCTTAAATTTTTCACAGCTGTTTATTTACACTTCTCTTCTGATAGTGCAGGGCTAGTTTTTTGTAGGAAAATGAAGTTCAGGGATTACATGAATTGCTATACAGCTAATATGGTGCAAAATAGGGAATCTTGACAGACTGAGTTTTATTGGAATGTTTGCTAGCATCTCCAAAAAGCTGGTTTTAAGACTTTCCTCAGACCTTCGTTAAACATGTAAATATCTGGTTACTACTTATTCAGTTGAGTTCAGTTCAGTTCAGTCGCTCAGTCGGGTCCGACTCTTTGTGACCCCGTGAATTGCAGCACGCCAGGCCTCCCTGTCCATCACCAACTCCCAGAGTTCACTCAGACTCACGTCCATCAGGTCGGTGATTCCATCCAGCCATCTCATCCTCGGTCGTCCCCTTCTCCTCCTGCCCCCAATCCCTCCCAGCATCAGAGTCTTTTCCAATGAGTCAACTCTTTGCATGAGGTGGCCAAAGTACTGGAGCTTCAGCTTTAGCATCATTCCTTCCAAAGAAACCCCAGGGTTGATCTCCTTCAGAATGGACTGGTTGGATCTCCCTGCAGTCCAAGGGACTCTCAAGAGTCTTCTCCAACACCACAGTTCAAAAGCATCAATTGTTCGGCACTCAGCCTTCTTCACAGTCCAACTCTCACACCCATACATGACCACAGGAAAAACCATAGCCTTGACTAGATGGACCTTAGTCGGCAAAGTAATGTCTCTGCTTTTGAATAGGCTATCTAGGTTGGTCATAACGTTTCTTCCAAGGAGTAAGCATCTTTTAATTTCCTGGCTGCAGTCACCATCTGCAGTGATTTTGGAGCCCCCCAAAATAAAGTCTGACACTGTTTCCACTGTTTCCCATCTATTTCCCATGAAGTGATGGGACCAGATGCCATGATCTTCGTTTTCTGAATGTTGAGTTTTAAGCCAACTTTTTTGCTCTCCTCTTTCACTTTCATCAAGAGGCTTTTTAGCTCCTCTTCACTTTCTGCCATAAGGGTGGTGTCATCTGCATATCTGAGATTATTGGTATTTCTCCCGATAATCTTGATTCCAGCTTGTGTTTCTTCCAGTCCAGCGTTTCTCATGATGTACTCTGCATAGAAGTTAAATAAGCAGGGGGACAGTATACAGCCTTGACGCACTCCTTTTCCTATTTGGAACCAGTCTGTTGTTCCATGTCCAGTTCTAACTGCTGCTTCCTGACCTGCATACAGATTTCTCAAGAGGCAGGTTAGGTGGTCTGGTATTCCCATCTCTTTCAGAATTTTCCACAGTTTATTGTAATCCACACAGTCAAAGGCTTTGGCATAGTCAATAAAGCAGAAATAGATGTTTTTCTGGAACTCTCTTGCTTTTCCATGATCCAGCAGATGTTGGCAATGTGATCTTTGGTTCCTCTGCCTTTTCTAAAACCAGCTTGAACATTGGGGATTTCATGGTTCACGTATTGCTGAAGCCTGGCTTGGAGAATTTTGAGCACTACTTTACTAGTGTGTGAGATGAGTGCAATTGTTCGGTAGTTTGAGCATTCTTTGGCATTGCCTTTCTTTGGGATTGGAATGAAAACTGACCTTTTCCAGTCCTGTGGCCACTGCTGAGTTTTCCAAACTTGCTGGCATATTGAGTGCAGCACTTTCACAGCATCATCTTTCAGGATTTGAAACCGCTCAACTGGAATTCCATCACCTCCACTAGCTTTGTTCGTAGTGATGCTTTCTAAGGCCCACTTGACTTCACATTCCAGGATGTCTGGCTCTAGATTAGTGATCACACCATCATGATTATCTGGGTCATGAAGATCTTTTTTGTGCAGTTCTTCTGTGTATTCTTGCCACCTCTTCTTAATATCTTCTGCTTCTGTTAGGTCCATACCATTTTTGTCCTTTATCGAGCCCATCTTTGCATGAAATGTTCCCTTGGTATCTCTAATTTTCTTGAAGAGATCTCTAATCTTTCCCATTCTGTTATTTTCCTCTATTTCTTTGCATTGATCACTGAAGAAGGCTTTCTTATCTCTTCTTGCTCTTCTTTGGAACTCTGCATTCAGATGCTTGTATCTTTCCTTTTCTCCTTTGCTTTTCACGTCTCTTCTTTGCACAGCTATTTGTAAGCCCTCTCGAGACAGTCATATTGCTTTTTTGCATGTCTTTTTCTTGGGGATGGCCTTGATCCCTGTCTCCTGTACAATGTCATGAACCTCATTCCATAGTTCATCAGGCACTCTATCTATCAGATCTAGTCCCTTAAATCTATTTCTAACTTCCACTGTATAATCATAAGGGATTTGATTTAGGTCATACCTGAATGGTCTAGCGGTTTTCCCTACTTTCTTCAGTTTGAGTCTGAATTTGGTAATAAGGAGTTCATGATCTGAGCCACAGTCAGCTCCTGGTCTTGTTTTTGCTGACTGTATAGAGTTTCTCCATCTTTGGCTGCAAAGAACATAATCAGTCTGATTTCGGTGTTGAGCATCTGGTGATGTCCATGTGTAGAGTCTTCTCTTGTGTTGTTGGAAGAGGGTGTTTGCTATGACCAGTGCATTTTCTTGGCAAAACTCTATTAGTCTTTGCCCTGCTTCATTCCGCATTCCAAGACCAAATTTGCCTGTTACTCCAGGTGTTTCTTGACTTCCTACTTTTGCATTCCAGTCCCCTATAATGAAAAGGACATCTTTTGGGGGGTGTTAGCTCTAAACGGTCTTGTAGGTTTTCATAAAACTGTTCAACTTAAGCTTCTTCAGTGTTACTGGTTGGGGCATAGACTTGGATAACTGTGATATTGAATGGTACCTTGGAGATGAACAGAGATCATTCTGTCGTTTTTGAGATTGCATCCAAGTACTTTATTTTGGACTCTTTTGTTGACCATGATGGCTACTCCATTTCTTCTGAGGGATTCCAGCCTGCAGTAGTAGATATAATGGTCACCTCAGTTAAATTCACCCATTCCAGTCCATCTTAGTTCGCTGATTCCTAGAATGTCAACGTTCACTCTTGCCATCTCTTTTCTGACCACTTCCAATTTGCCTTGATTCACGGACCTGACATTCCAGGTTCCTATGCAATATTGCTTTTTACAGCATCAGATCTTGCTTCTATCACCAGTCACATCCACAGCTGGGTATTGTTTTTGCTTTGGCTCCTTCCCTTCATTCTTTCTGGAGTTATTTCTCCACTGATCTCCAGTAGCATATTGGGCACCTAATGACCTGGGGAGATCCTCTTTTGATATCCTATCATTTTGCCTTTTCATACTGTTCATGGGGTTCTCAAGGCAAGAATACTGAAGTGGCTTGCCATTCCCTTCTCCAGCGGACCACATTCTGTCAGACCTCTTCAACATGACCCGGCAGGCATGGCTTGGTTTAATTGAGTTAGACAAAGCTGTGGTCCTAGTGTGATTAGGTTGACGAGTTTTCTGTGAGTATGGTTTCAGTGTGTCTGCCCTCTGATGCCCTCTTGCAACGCCTACCATCTTACTTGGATTTCTCTTACCTTGGGTGTGGGGTATCTCTTCATGGCTGCTCCAGCAAAGCACAGCCACTGCTCCTTACCTTGAACGAGGGTAATGCTACTACTACTTATTAAGAAACTCTAGAGATGAGGTCCAGGAATTTCTGTCATGAAGTAGCCCTCTCAGTGATTCTAATACCTAATCAAGTTTGGGAATCTGTGCTCTGTGAGCACTTTGAAAGTTTTAAAAAGTAGAGTATAGGCACAAGGCATTGTTTCTGGATTATCGAGGCCGATATCCACTGACATTTATAATTCTCCTATCTGTATAAAAAATATCTAACACCTCAGTTTTTAATTTCTTATTCTAAATTCCAGAGATGAAGATGAAAAATCTGTAGCCCAGTCCAGGTCCAGGTGTTGACTGAACATAACATGCACACATAACATGCATACACACACGTGTGCGTGTGTGTGCGTGTGTGCGTGTGTGTGTGTGTATGCTCTCACTTTAATAAAAATATTGGATTCTTGCTTATCAGATTCTAATCAGAATATCATAATGTAATAAATAACCACGCAGGCTCTTCACTTCAGGAAGCCCACAGAACCTTCTCGAGGGGCTAGTTAATATTAGCTTTTTTTTTTTTTTAATAAATCCATTTAGCTTCCATATGGTGTAGAGCATTTGTAAAAGGGCAATGGTACGATAGTTTTCCACCACAAAAACAACGTGCTGGCGACTTCCCTGGCGATGCGGTAGTTCAGAGTCCGCCTGCCGTTGCGGGGGACACAGGTGTGAGCCCTGGCCTGGGAGAATCCCACGCGCTGCGGAGCAGCTGAGCCGGTTCGCCACAACTAGCGAGTCTGTGCTCTAGAGCCCGTGAGCGGCAGCTACTGCGCATCACGTCCCGGCTGCAGCCTGAACTTCTAGAGCCCGCGCTCCGCAACCGGAGAACCACCGAAGTGAGAAGCCTGTCCACGCAAGCAGGAGCAGCCCCCGCTCCCCAGGCAGAGAAAGCCCGTGTGCGGCAAGGGAGACCCAGCGCAGCCAAAACCACGCAGGTGAATTAAAGACACGCTGCGCTCTAACGCAGTGTTGGTAATGAACGTACTGCAGACGCGCTGTTTACCGAGCGCTCTCATGCACACGCAGGGTACCCTATTGGAGTCCTTTTTTTCTGTAGATGATGGTGGAAACAAGGCTCAGGGAAGTCTCCCGTCATTGCACGTGTATCCACCGAGCGTCTAGCTTACTGCCCCGAGAGGCATGCGTGTCTACACACGTCCCAGAGCTCTCCAGCTAAATTAGAGTCAGTCAGACTCTTGGGGGGTTACTGGAGTTTCACAAGGCAGTTATTTGCAGCATTTCTCATGGAGTGAGTCGACAGGCACGAAGAATGGATCAACCTCTAATTGTTTGACCAACAAGAGGGAACCATGACAACTGCTGGTCTTGCTTTTGTCTTGGAATTTATAGACGAGATCCATGGTGTTTCTTTTTTTTTTTTTTTCAGGTTTTAAAACTTTTTATTTGCATATTAAAAAACTGTGCATTCCAATAATTAAAATCATTTGAACAACAACAACAACAAAGGCACTCTGATTAAACTGCAATTTACAGCCCGCAGAACACCTTGGACCAGCTTTTTACTCTAGATTTCACCGTCGTCCCACCCAGCTTCCTCCTTCACCAACATGCAAGTTCTTGTCCTTCCCTGCCAGCCACAGAGGCAGATGGGAGAGGCAGGCGCGGCCTACCTTGTCAGTGGTTCTCCATCCTTTGATGTGAAAAGGGGTAGCACAGTCATTTAAACTCGATCCAGCCTCTTTGCATCTTACAAAGTTAAACAACTGAAAGAAGTAGAATAGGAAGGCAATGCTTGTGGAATGTTCAGTGCGTGCTGGCGGCGCAGGCTTCATTACGACTTGCCTGCTTGCTTCTCCTGTTCAATCGTTTCTTTCGAAGGCAGTGGATTTTTCTCTTGCGTTTCCGTTTTCTTCAATTTCGACTTATCGAACTTCTCAATCTCAGCCATATCGGGTTTATCAGACATGGTTGCAGAGGGCGTGGAGCGAGCTGTGAGCGAGTGAAGTCAGGTCTGCGCTGTGGCAGCCGCCGAGAGCCCCATGGTATTTCTATGAATGTTTTCACCATAGTAAATGAATCCCCATTGTGGCTTAGTCAAGTTATTTACAAGTCTGTTATTATAGACCATGCTGTAATAAACATCCTTATTCATACCATTTTGGTACTGTTTTGGTATTTCTATTGGGCAAATTCCAAAGAAAAATCACTGGATCAAAGGGATGTTCACTTAAAATCATTTTGCCTTATAAAATTGCATAAAACCAGGTTGCCTAAAACCAACAATGTATGAGCATGACTGTTTCTACACACCCTTTCTGAGAAAGGATGTGAAAGTTCTTTTAGAGCTTTCCAATTTGACAGGTGAAAAACCACAACCCATGTTATGTGCATAACAGGACTTAACACAGAATTGCCTCTGACTCAGTGTGGCCTGAGGCCCCAAGGTATGTGATAATTCCTGAAATTCAGATTGAGGAGTTGAGCTTCCTAGTCTGGACTTATTAACATAAAGGAGCTGATGGGGACCGGCTTTGCTGTTCTTAGCTACCCACTCTCCTCTAGTGTGCAGTTCCTTACTCAGTCGTGTCCAGCTCTTTGGGACCCCATGGACTGTAGTCCGCCAGACTCCTCTGTCCATGGGATTCTTAGGCGAGAACACTGGAATGGGTTGCCCTTTTCTTCTCCAGGGGATCTCCCTGACCCCGCGGTCTCTCACATTCCAGGCAGGACCTTCACTACCTGAGCCACTAGGGAAGCCGCAGTCTGTAAGAAGCACCGGAAAAATAAAAAAAGGCAGGGGAAACTGGTGATTACAATAAGGGTTTCTCTGGACAGAGCTGATATTCTGTGAGTTTCACTTCCCTCCCGGCTGGTCAGGGATGAAGTGCTCGGTGAGGCTCAGTGAGAGCCAGTTGAAGATCATCTCGCTGACACAGGACTGGGAAAGTCTGTGTCTGGAGGCTGACCAGAGCAGCCCGCGGCTCCAGAGAAGGAAGTGGCCACGGCTGCACTGATGTCAAGTCAAAGGTGTGGCCGTGCTGTTGGCCGGGAGGGGACCCCCGTGCAGGGTGCAGTTCGCAGCTTTCTCGCATCCTCGCCAGCAGGACCCCCTGGAGAGGCGAGGCGAAAGAAGCCAGGGGAGTGGGACCGACGGATGGCCAGGGCCAGCGAGAGAGTTACAGGCAACAGCCGGCTGTTCAGCAGCGGTGGGTGTGCCGCAAGGCACCTGCGGGGCCCTCCGCAGTCAGTGTGCGTGTCCTCTGAAAACCCCGTGAAGCACCGCGAGGAGAAAGAGTCCACTTTACAGTGTACCCTGGGTGACTTCCCTGGTGGCCCCGTGGTTAAGACTTTGCCTTCCAGTGCCAGGGGTGTGGGTTTGATTCCTGGTCGGGGGGCGAAGATCCCACATGCAACCCGGGCCAAAAACCCAAAACGGAGGTAATATTGTAACAAATTCAATAAAGACTGGAAATGATCCACATTAAAAAAAACCCCCTGAAACAGCTTTCTCCGACCCAGTGGAATTCTGTAACAAAGTATCCCAGACTGGGTGGCAGAAACAGTAGAAGGTTACTGCCCGGAAAATCCCATGGGCGGAGGAGCCTGGTGGGCTGCAGTCCATTGGGTTGCTAACAGTCGGACACGACTGAGCGACTTCACTTTCACTTTTCACTTTCCTGCATCGGAGAAGGAAATGGCACCCCACTCCAGTGTTCTTGCCTGGAGAGTCCCAGGGGCGGGGGAGCCTGGTGGGCTGCCGTCTCTGGGGTCCCACAGAGTCGGACACGACTGAAGCGACTCAGCAGCAGCAGCAGCAGCAGCAGCTCGGCTGTTCTGGGGGCCCAAGTGTGCAGTCGAGGTGTCAGCCGCCTTGGTCCCTCCTGAGTTGTGGCAAAGGGCCTGCTCTAAGCATCTCTGCTGGGCTGGCAGATGGCCGTCCTCTCCCTGCGGCTCTTCATACCGTTTTCCCTCTGTGTTGGTCTGTCATGCATCCAAAGCCCCACCTTTTATAAGGACACTAATCGTATTGGATTAGGGCATAACCTTGGTTACCTCACTTTAACTTGATTTCCTCTGTGAAGATCCTTGCTCCAAATAAGGCATTTTTAGGTACTGCTGGTTAGGACTCCAGCTTACCTTTGCTAGGGGGAGAGGAGGGTACAGGTCAGCTCCTAGCAGGTGCCATGACTGTAAGCCATCCCAAAGGGGTCAGAGGTGAGGGGTCAGGGGCAGGAAAGGTCTTAAGTGTTGGTACATGTGCAGAAATGAGACCTAAAGGCCCCTCCCCTTGCCTCCATTTTTGTTTTCACTGCTCTCTCTCTGGCTGAAACTGAAAGAGGGGAGTAGCCTTACTTTTAAATGCAATTCCAAGTTTCAATTATTACACAACTTTGGACATTTTAGTTGCTGAAGTCAATATGTTTTCTGTGACTGGGAGTGACAATACAACTCTTTTTTTTTTTTTTTTAAATCAAGGAGTGAGGAGAAAACGCAACAAAACGGCCTTCCAGAGCGAGTCTGGATAAGCAGTAGCAGGCTAAGCTGTAGCTGATTTCCGATAGCATCCTCTGGGCTCTGCGTAGTGGCGCTGCTTGCCTCCTGGTTACACACTCTGCATATTATCTTTGGCTGCACCCTGCTGCATTCGGGGGTTCCCTGACCAGGGACTGAACCTGGCCCCCTGCCTTGGGAGCACAGAGTTTTAAACACTCAACCACCAGGGAAGTCCCTAGTTTGCAATTTAAAAAAATTACTAGAGATGATGAACTTTTCTCATCTTTTTGGTTTCATATCTTTTTGTCTGTTTTTCTGGATGTGTGATTCGCTTTTTTGTGTGTTTTGAGTTTCAATCAGCCTGTTCATTTTTTTTCTTCCAGATTCAAAGCTGCTTGCTGTGTATATTAACTCCTGTTCAGGTGTATGTGTTTTGATTTTTTTTCATCTTTCAGTATGTCCTTTAACTTTTTTGAGGCATGATGACTATAATTTTTTAAGCAGTAAAATCTACCAGTAATTTTAAGAGTTTTTTAGACTGATCATATGATTATAAGGGACAGAGGTAAAGCTCTAACATAATTCTTTTCCAATTTGAAAATCCTCATTTGGTATGTGACTTTATAATGTACTGAATTCCCACATTTTAATTTTTTTGGGTTCCTTCTGACATTTCACTCCACTCCCATAGTCTCTCTGTTCTGAAACCAGTGCCTCACTGTTTTAATTATCATTACTTTATTACACATTTTTACATACATCTGGTCAAGTTCTTCACTTTTGCACTATACTCTGTGAAAAAATATCATGGCACATTTCGCATGCTTGGTCTTCAAGACAAAATTTAAAACTGTTCTTTTCTTTTTTTTTTCATTTCACGTTTGTTTTATTCCTCCAGGTATATTGTTAGGTCCTTTGAAAACATGAGAGGGTAGCTTTTTTATTTCATTTATTTTTCTTTTTAAAAAAGTTTATTTATTTTTAATTGGAGGGTAATTGCTTTACAGTGTTGCTCTGGCTGGAGATTCCAATACTACGTTGAATGAAAGGGATGAGAATGGGCATCTTTGTCTTTCTGAGCTTGGAGGAAATGTTTTCAGTTTTTCATGGTTGAATAAAATGTTGGCTTGTAGGACTATCGTATATAGCCTTCATCATATTGAGGTATATTCCCTCTATTTCCACTTTGTTGATTCCATATTATTTTTAAATGGGGGATAGTATTTGGCGGCAATCTTCCTTCTTCTCTCCCTTGCATCTTCACGAAAGTAGTTAGGCACAACTGACCCCTTCTTGACTACTTTTGAACTGTGGTGTTGGAGAAGACCCTTGAGAGTCCTTTGGACAGCAAGGAGATTAAACCAGTTAAACCTAAAATAAATCAACTCTGAATATTCATTGGAAGGAATGATGCTGAAGCTGAAGCTGAAGCTCCAATACTTTGGCCACCTGATGCGAAGAGCTGGCTCATTTGAAAAGACCCTGATGCTGGGAAAGATTGAGGGCAGGAGGAGAAGGGGATGACAGAGGATGAGATGGCTGGATGGCATCACCAACTTGATGGACATGAGTCTGAGTAAACTCCGGGAGTTGGTGATGGACACGGAAGCCTAGCGTGCTGCAGTCCATGGGGTCGCAAAGAGTTGGACACGACTGAGCAACTGAACTGAACTGACCACTTCCTGCGGGAAGCAAGCTCAGCCTTTACCAGCCAGGACCACTAGAGGTCACAAAAGCGCTTAATATAGTCACTGAAACACCGGAATGCAGTCTGGAGCATTAGCGGTTATGCAAAAATAAATCCACACAGATTGCATTTAATTAAGGTTCCTTGTCAAAGTGGAATTGTGATTCCTCATAGCAGACCCATCGTCAGCCTCACTCCCCTGTCCCCTACCCCTGCCAGTACAGATGAACCCAGTTAATCACTAGTGTGCTGAGTGACATCAGTCGTGTCAACCCTCTGTGGCCCTATGGACTGTAGCCCACCAGGCTCCTCTGTCCCTGGGATTCTCCAGGCAAGAATACTGGAGTGGGTTGCCATGCCCTCCTCCAGGGGGTCTTCCCGACCCAGGGATCGAGCCCACGTCTTTTATGTCTCCTGCTTTGGCAGGTGGGTTCTTTACCCCTAGTGCCACCTGGGAAGCCCACTCGATCACTAGGCAGGAAGTTAAAATGAGGTTTTCATACACGAAACCAGCCTAGGATCCTTGCTCTTTGCCTTCCATGCCCCTCTTTTTCCTTCCGTGTCAATCATTAGAGCAAATGTTGGGTGCAGGACTCACACACACACACACACACTTTCCTTTGTGTGTGCGTGCAGTTGTTGAGAAAAGGTCGTCTTGGTCTGATTTTTATTTTTTGGCTGTGCCATGCAACATGTGGTATCTTGCTAACAGTTCTTTGACCAGGGATTGAACCTGTGTTCCCTCCATTGGCAGTATGCAGTCTTAACCGCTGAACCACCAGGGAAGTCCCAAAGTCATCTTTGTTTAAAATTTCCCCCCACGTTTCACTGCTCAACTATTATGCGTTGAGTGGAGAAGACTTGGAAAACAGAGAAACAGACAAAAATTGACCACTAGTCGTTCTGTCATGCAGAGGTGGCCACCGCCACACCCTGGGATGGGTGATCCTGGGATGCTGTGTAGTCTAATGTCTTCACTGGGCTATGCATGGATGTCTTTCCATGTGACCAAGCATTCATCTTCAACACGAACTGTAGGGGCTTTTAGAACCCCGCCGTGTAGCTCCCCGGGGTTCTCCTGTTTTGCTCTATTGTTGGGCATACAGAGGGCTTCCATCTTCCCCGGGCTACAACTGTCATATGTCGTGTGCGAGCACTCAGTGGTAGCCGACTCTTTGAGACCCCGTAGTCTGCCAGGCTTCTCTGTCCATGGAACTTTCCAAGCAAGAACACCGGGGTGGGTTGCCGTTTCCTGCTCCAGGGGATCTTCCCGACCTAAGGATCGAACTTGTAAAAACTGGCAACAAATTAAGTGTAGAAGAAACGTGCATGGGCGTTAGGTCGTGCCCGTTGTCTGACTCTCTGCAACCCCGTGGACTGTAGCGCAACAGGCTTCTCTGTCATGGGGTTCTCCAGGCAAGAGTTGCTGTTCCCTACTCCAGGGGATCTTCCTGACCCAGAGATGGAACCCACGTCTCTTCGTCTCTTCGGTCTCCGGTGTCGGCAGGCGCCACCTGGGAAGCGCATTTTCTCGCCACTCCCTGAGGGCCTCTTCCACTCCCTGAGGGTCCTGGCCGTTGTCTGGGATCCTGTGACTTCCTGACAGCTGTGAGGGGGTGGGGACCTGGGCCTGCGGGCCGCGCTTCTCTCCCGGGGGCCAGGCTGCTGCCAGAGGGCAGGTGCTGGCTCCGAGATGCCGGGAGCGGTGGCCTGTGGCGCAGGGGCTGTGAGGTCTGTCCGCGTCTGGGTCCAGTCTTAGGGAGTCTTGAGGGTGCACTGCTAAGGCTTCTTCTCTAATCGTCCCAGCTGCCTTTTGTAAAAGTTTATTTTTAAATTGAAGGATAATTGCTTTCCAGAATTGTGTTGGTTTCTGCCAAACATCAAGATGAATCAGCCACAGGTATACACCTGCCCCCTTCCTCTTGAACGTCCCGACTCTCTCCACATTCCCCTCCCAGGTTGTTACAGAACCGGGTTTGAGTTCCCTGAGTCACACCCAGCTGACGTTTTGATTCTTACGTATCTGTGTCCTTTCATGCTTTTCCCCTTCCTATAAATTTCAGAATTGGGAATTTTGGGGGTCAAAGTTGAGTATATCTTAGGTCTTCTGATACGTTTTCATATTCTTCTCTAGAAAGTTTGTACCAATATTGACTCCAACAAGCAGAGTTTAAGAGTTTCTTTGTCTTAAATTTTCCTCCCAAAGATCTGTAACTACTCCAGTGTCCTGGCCTGGAGAATTCCATGGACTGTATAGCCCACGGGGTTGCAAAGAGTCAGACATGACTGAGTGACTTTCACTTTCACTTTTCATGTGTGTGGTGTACATATGTATACATATGGAGAATAGGGTGAGGTTATCGATACATACCTATATTTTACATCCAAAATATTACATGTTTTATTTATGGAGCACAGTTACAGATATATATGTACCTTTAATATATGAAACACGTTATATGCTAAATTTATATTAATATTAAATATAACTATGCATAAATAGAAATTATATAAAATCTATTTGAAACGTGATTTACCCAGAATAAATATTGGAAATGGAAGGGGAGAGTTGTGCTATAACATCATTGATCTAGTTGTGAACCTTCTGGGAGTTTCATATGGAATAATTTTTGTCACATGTATGGATGAATGTATTTGTGTGTGTGTGTGTGTGTGTGTGTATGTTTATAATAGGTGATTTGAAAAGGAGTACTTGGTATAGATATAAATTATTTTTTAAAGATTTCCTTTATAGAAGAAAAGACTGTGTCAGTTAAACAATCAAAAAAAGATCAGAATGACCTTCCGAATATCAGCCAGGGGCCCCTTTTCCCTCACCCTACATTTCAATGCTGTCTCACCATCATGGTCGTGGAAAACCAGACTTCTTTCATGGGTCACAGACGTTGAGACTCCAGCCATTTGCTTCATTTATTTTGCATTGCGGTTTCCATATTTTTAACCCGTAATACGGTAGCGTCGAAAATACCCACTTTGCGGGGGGCACAGATTTCAAACGATGTGAAAAGACAATTCCAGCCATCCTTCGGGGGACGTTTGCAAGCAGCTCAGTCCGCCGCCTCTTAGTACCGCGTGAAGTTGGCTGTGATGTGCTCCTGGTTGACGGGCACGTAGTCGGCGACTCCTGGAAACAGAACAGCGGGAAGTGACCGCGGCGCCCGCGCCCGCGCCCGGCGCCCTGGTTGCGGGTGGGCCGCTCAGTCGCGTCCGACTCTTGGCGACGCCGCGGGCTGCAGCGCGCCGGGCTCCTCTGTCCGTGGATTCTCCAGGCGGGAGCTCTGGAGTCGGTTGCCATTTCCTTCTCCAGGGGACCGTCCCCCCCGCGGCGGCAGCTGCGTCTCCCGGGCCTCCCGCCTTGGCAGGAGGTTCCTAACCCCCGGCGCCCCCTGGGCAGCGCGTTAATTGCGCAGCGGTAGGGGAACAAGACCCCGCCCCCGTACTCCTGCCTGGAAAACCCCAGGGACGGAGGAGCCTGCTCGGCTGCAGTGCATGGGGTCGCGAGGAGTCGGACGCCACTGAGCGACTCAGCAGCGGCAGCGGCAGGGCCGCAAGATCGCCACCGAGGTGGCTAGTGTGAAGGAAGCATGGAGTTGGGATTTTGAGGCCTTTTTTCTCAGGCTCTCAGCGGTGGTGTGGAGCAAATCTTTGCCCAAGCCTTAGATTGTGCCAGCCTCCTGCTCTCCTATATACAATTGGACTGTTAGTATTTATGCTGAAGAATTATTTCCAGGGTTAGAAACAATGACTGCCAATGTCTAATACAATATTTAACATAATAAATGTGCAGGAAAGTTGTTACTATTAACATGGTGTAGGTAAGCCAAATTTAGAGCATTCGCCTTGGGAACGCATACATTTTGGAGGACTTAAAGAAGGGCAGCTGGTTGAGAATTTTGTCTTCTGGAACACAGATTATGACATAATTGACGACTAAGTTTGAAGTAACCAGGCGTCAGAAAGCTTGACAATTCCAGGCCCAAATCGTTTTGGATCTCAGAGGACATTTTTACCCCCAGAGAAGAAAAGTAACTAGCAGACAGGAGAATAAGCCTGACGTAAGTTTCCAGGGCAATTAAAGAGATGGAAACTGTGAGAGAAATAATGGCAACAGTGATACGCATTTTTGAGCAAATAGGACGCAAAACGCAGTGACCTTACTCCTCTCTAATCCTCACAATAACCTACAGGGCAGTGCTATTTCCAGTTGATAGCTGTGGGCACTATGGCTCAGAGAACAGTCATTATCTGCCTAGTGCAGCTGGAAAATAAGAAAAGGGGCTTTAGGAATTGCCTGGTGGCCCCGTGGTTAGGACTCAGTGCTCTGCCAGGGCCCAGGATTAATCCCTGGTCGGGGAACTAAAATCCCACAAGCTGGGCTACATGGCTAAAAACGAGAGAGAGAAGGGGTTTCAAACCAACGCTTCAGTTCAGTTCAGTTCAGTTCAGTTCAGTCACTCAGTCATGTCTGACTCTTTTCGACCCCATGAATCGCAGCACGCCAGGCCTCCCTGTCCATAACCAACTCCCGGAGTTCTCTCAGACTCACATCCATCGAGTCCATGATGCCATCCAGCCATCTCATCCTCGGTCGTCCCCTTCTCCTCCTGCCCCCAATCCCTCCCAGCATCAGAGTCTTTTCCAATGAGTCAACTCTTCGCATGAGGTGGCCAAAGTACTGGAGTTTCAGCCTTAGCATCATTCCTTCCAAAGAAATCCCAGGGCTAATCTCCTTCAGAATGGACTGGTTGGATGTCCTTGCAGTCCAAGGGCCTCTCAAGAGTCTTCTCCAACACCACACTTCAAAAGCATCAATTCTTCGGCACTCAGCCTTCTTCACAGTTCAGCTCTCACATCCATACATGACCACTGGAAAAACCATAGCCTTGACTAGATGGACTTTAGTCGGCAAAGTAATGTCTCTGCTTTTGAATATGCTATCTAGGTTGGTCATAAGTTTTCTTCCAAGGAGTGAAAATTAGAGATACCAAGGGAACATTTCATGCAAAGATGGGCTCAATAAAGGACAGAAATGGTACGGACCTAACAGAAGCAGAAGATAGTAAGAAGAGGTGGCAAGAATACACAGAAGAACTGTACAAAAAAGATCTTCACAACCCAGATAATCATGATGATGTGATCACTAATCTAGAGCCAGACATCCTGGAATGTGAAGTCAAGTGGGCCTTAGAAAGCATCACTAAAAACAAAGCTAGTGGACGTGATGGAATTCCAGTTGAGCTGTTTCAAATCCTGAAAGATGATTCTGTGAAAGTGCTGCACTCTATATGCCAGCAAATGTGGAAAACTCAGCAGTGGCCACAGGACTGGAAAAGGTCAGTTTTCATTCCAATCCCAAAGAAAGGCAATGCCAAAGAATGCTCAAACTACCAAACAATTGCACTCATCTCACATGCTAGTAAAGTAATGCTCAAAATTCTCCAAGCCAGGCTTCAGAAATACATGAACTGTGAACTTCCTGATGGTCACGCTGGTTTTAGAAAAGGCAGAGGAACCAGAGATCACATTGCCAACATCCGCTGGATCATGGAAAAAGCAAAAGAGTTCCAGAAAAACATCTATTTCTGCTTTATTGACTATGCCAAAGCCTTTGACTGTGTGGATCACCATAAACTGTGGAAAATTCTGAAAGAGATGGGAATACCAGACCACCTGACCTCCCTTTTGAGAAATCTGTATGCAGGTCAGGAAGCAACAGTTAGAACTGGACATGGAACAACAGACTGGTTCCAAATAGGAAAAGGAGTACGTCAAGGCTGTATATTGTCACCCTGCTTATTTAACTTCTATGCAGAGTACATAATGAGAAACGCTGGGCTGGAAGAAACACAAGCTGGAATCAAGATTGCCGGGAGAAATATCAATAACCTCAGATATGGAGATGACACCACCCTTATGGGAGAAAGTGAAGAGGAACTAGAAGCCTCTTGATGAAAGTGAAAGAGGAGAGTGAAAAAGTTGGCTTAAAGCTCAACATTCAGAAAACGAAGATCATGGCATCCAGTCCCATCACTTCATGGGAAATAGATGGGGAAATAGTGGAAACAGTGTTAGACTTTATTTTGGGGGGCTCCAAAATCACTGCAGATGGTGACTGCAGCCATGAAATTAAAAGACGCTTACAAGGTTACGTGACTCTAAGATCTTTCTTATATGCTTGGCTGCAATTCCACAAATTCTGACAGGCCAGATTTTGTTAAAGTCGTGACAGGTGCTAGGGAAGACATCTCTCTTGCTGTTGTCTTGGACAATGAAGCATCTCGACAAAGCTTCAGTCTGACTCTGCTGTGACTCTACTGACTTGACAGCTGTGTGAAGGGATGGTCACATCTCTGTGAACGTCGGGTTAACTTCACATCATCCTTAGACAAAGTAGACTAGTGCTCTTTAAGGCAGAGAGTATTTTAGCGTTTGTGCAAACACTTTGGAGATGGTTAAGGTTTTTGCTGAGTCTGTGTTTCCTTTGCAATTTCTCCAAGCAAGCATTCTTCATTTTGGCAATTTTTAAAACACTAGTGTGAAAGAAGGTGAACAATGGACCCCGAGGGAAGCTGTGGACGTGATTCCTGCTCCATCACTTACTACGTGTGTGCCTGGGGGGAGTCTCTTTTTCTTTCGGAGACAGTTTTTTTCTGCTTGAAAGGAGAGTCACTAATACCTACAGGGTTGATGTGAACAGGAACTGAAATACCAGCACGGCGTCGATGGCTGTTATTTTTACCCCTCTCACCGACCTCCTCTGGCTGTGAGTGTGCTGTGCTTTCGTTTCCCGCATACGTGTCTTTTAAGCCCAAAGTGGCCATCTTCTTAGACCACACACTTGTCTTTTTTTTGTTTTTTTGTTTACGTCTTTCTCACATCTGCTTTTGTTTTCTTTAGCTCTTACTACTTTAGGTCAATCCACTTTTCTTCACTGAATACTTTTTCCACTAGCTCAGAGTGGTGTTAGAATTCTTGATTTTTTTATTTGTTGTTGTTTTTTCTGAGCCACATAGCATATGGGATCTTAGTTCACCAATCAGGGATCAAACTCTCGCCCCCTGTAGTGGAAGTGTGGAGTCTTAACTGCTGGACCACCAGAGACGTCCGAGGATTCTTGATTTTTTAAAAAAAAACTATTTTAAATAACTACTCATTTGTTATCCATTTGTCTATCTAACATTACTGTATATTCATGATATATGTGCATACGTACATACAAAGCTGTTATATATACAACTATTTATATACACATACTCTCACAAGTATTTATTGACTAAATAAATGAATGAATTAAATATGGAAATGAAAGAACTTAGGCTTCAAACAGTGGGAAAAGTGCCTGCATTCCTCTTCTTCACTCACCTTCTATTAAAGGTGTTCTGCCACTCAGGAATTGCCAATATGTCTTGTCATTAACATTTCCAGCGATATTGTTAATTGAAGAGACCTCAAGTCCCCAGGATGTCATTGTGGTTTCAAACCTGTGAGAATAATATCATACGTGATTAATGCCTCGCTCCAAGTCAGGTAGTAAGAAAAGATGAAGGGCCAGAGACGTTCTAAATGCTTCAAAGATCAGAAAAAGATGCCTGAAAGAGAAAGTGCAGATGACTTATGAGCAGACCATTCACTTCACTTGGAATTAAATAACAATACAAATGAGTTTTCAAAAACATCAATAAGCAAATTAAAAAATGTTAATGTCCAACAATGGGCAAAAAAATTAGGTGAGTGATGGAATAAATATCCACGATCGACTCTTTGGCAGTTATAAAATTCATATTTTTCAATACTTTCAGTGACATGGAAAAATGCTTATGCAATAATAGTAAGTGAAAATGTGGGGTACACATTGGATGAGAGATATCTATCTATCTCATGTATGTATGGATCACAAGTATTTATAATACACATGGAGAAAATACCTGTAAAATTATAAAAAATACCAACAGTGATTATATTCTGGGTTGACTATGGATGCTTTGTTTTCTTCTTTCCCCCCACAAAATTTCTCCTATGTGTATTTACTACATTACAAATTCAGGCAAAATTAAAGCTAAGATTGGGGAGGAAGTAAAGTATGTTCAGAAGATTGTTGGCAAATTAGGTATTCTAGAAACGAGATCTTTATCCTGACCTGTTCTACAGAAGCTGGAGAAGTTCTGGAGCTGGCCTGCGAGCTGCAGACACACGTACTTATCCTAACCCTGCGCGGCCGCTCCCGCGTCACTCATTCATCAGTTCCTTGGCCTTTGTCAGTCTTTCTCCCGGACGTCTCTCTGCAGAATTTGGATTATGTCATCTTTCCTCTGAAAGTAACTCATCTTTTCCTCCCACGACTTAGCATCTTCCCCTTCCTCCTCTTACAGCTTAGCTTCTCCATATGTCCCTACTGTTTCCTTTTTTGCAAACTATAAACATTCCCCAAAGCTTAATGTTCTCCTTTTAATTTTATTGTTTTCCCCAGTTGGGCAGTGGAAAGAACATGGGCTTCGAAATCAGTCAAATGTGGCTTCAGATCTCAACTCTGCTAGTGACATGTTTTGTGATCTTTAGAGCATTACTTAACGATGTTGGATCTAAGTGGTTCCATCTGTAAAGTGGGAATAATTCTGTCTCAGGTTTTAGTGGAAGCATTGTATCTGCCACCTGCGACACTGTCCTTAACTTCCGCCATCGCCTCTGTCGGATGAGAACCCAGTCTCCTTTGCTTACCCTGCCTTCTTCTTCTAGGACTTCTTTTTACCTCCAAAAGCTTCCCGATGATTCCGTTTCAAACTCAGACAACTGGACTTGTCTAAGGGGATTGTTTTTCTCTGAAGGACATTCTTTCTCCCTGACAGTCCCATCGATGGTTCTGAAGCTTCTTTCTCTTGGCTCTCCACGTCCAGCCCCTCACAAGCCCTGGGCGTCTTCCTTGGCAGGAGTGCGTTTCTCCTAGATACAGCCCTCCTCACTTTGTAGAACAGCTCCGTTTCTGTGGTCACGCCCTAGCTTTCCTCCTAGTCATTCATTCTCCAACCCAATTAGCATTTTGCAACACCCTTCTTTCTCAAAAGCTTGCAATGCTTCACCGCAAGGTGGAGCCCATTTCCCCAGCCTGGGATTTCCGGCTGTCTGTGGTATCACTCAGTCTATCCCTTCAGGCACCGTTCATTTAGTTCAGTCCCTATTCTGTCCCTAGTCAAGCTGGTTTATTCATTGACCCTAAATCTCTTGCTCAGTTCTGTCTCAAATGCTTCGTCCTCCTCTAAGAGTTAGAGGAACTTATACCCAACACTTGTTAACTCGGGGGTGACAAAATCCCCTCTTCTTGGAATACCATCCTTTCATATCTTGCTGTATAAGGCCTCTTCTTCGAGACTTCCTTGACCCTTCTAATCCGCTCTGTGCTCTCTCTCCTTTGAATTCCTGTTTTGAAAACTCCATCATCATCTATTTAATTTTTATGAGGGCCTTTCCTCCTTACGAGATCACAGGCACCTCGAGGGGCGATTCGATAAAGATCGGCTACTTTGTAAGAAGGGGACAAAGCAGGAATATGAGCAAGGAGAGAGAGAGAGAATGGGAGTTCAGACTGAACTTGGAAGGAGCGGTGAACGTCGCTGGAGCACTCACTTGAACTTGGGGTTTCGGCGCTGCGCTTCCTCTAGGACGACAAGCAGCACAGATCCTTGCTTCACACTGACGCTGATGGTCACGTTGAAGAGCAGCTCCACGCCCCTCAGCTGGTTACTTATGGTGTAGACGACAGTGATGTTGGAGGCTGAGGTGGGAACAGGGCTGGGAAAGTCGGACTGAGTTGGTTGTACCTCTTGATCTGTGAAGAGCACAGAGGCCAAACTCAGTAAAGATTATGGAGTTCGCAGTCTAGGTGCAAAATCTCTGTTATTGGCAGAGCATCGCAGAAAGCATTTCAAGAAATAGCAATGGTTCTGCGTCTTTTGTGGAATGTTCTGAGAAACTTGTGTGATCTAGGAAGCTGTCTCCCGTCCTAGAGAAATGGTCACAGCTGAAGAACCGACAGCTCCCTTAATAATGAACATTTCTTTTCTTAAAAGAGTTGTTAAGCTGAAGGGAGGGTTGTGAGCCCTAAGTCACATATCGTACATGGCACTCCCTGTTCACCTGGGGCTTTTTGTTTACCCGCAGAATCTGGAAACAAAAGTAAGATGTTTCAGACCATTTAACAAAATCCCTGGGTAACTAGTGTGGAATCCTAGGAAGGACTCTATGGCCACCTTGTTCAAGCTGGGAAATCTTTGGTAAGCAGCCCAAGGAATTAGGTGAGTGTGGCTGTGTTTGTACAATTGGAACTGGATTGCTTAACTGTGGTCTCTGTAGACTCTGTCCCGAGACTGACAAAGAGCTTGCTAATCCCTGCTTCTACCAGGAAGTTCAAGCAATGTAAGGAGAATCATATTTTATGTCAGCGTGTGATTAGAAAGAAATATATAATATCTCTGTGCCAGGTTTTCACCCCACCCCTGTGGTGCGCTGTGAGCATATTTTTATATCTCTAAGTCTTGACTATAAAGTCAACTTTGTTCTTCTCCTGAGCTTCCCAGGCAAACTCGGTGATTGGTCAGACTTTCGTTGCTTTTGCACCGTGTGACGCTTCTATTTCTACTCAATACTTCTTTCTTTTAAAGATTTTTTTTTTGATGTGGAGCATTGTTTAAAGTCTTTGCTGAATTTGTTACAATTCTGCTTTCATTTTATGGTTTTTGGCTGCTTGTGTGAAGGGCAGGGAAGCCTGGCATGCTGCAGCCCATAGGGTTGCAAAGAGTCGGACATGACTGAGCGGCTGAACACATATGGGGCCTTAGTCCCTTAGTCGGGGATCGACGCTCCAGCCCCTTTGTTGGAAGATGGAATCATAACCACTGGAGTGCCAGGAAGTCCCTACTTAATATTTATTTCACTCTTCCAAATGCTGCAGTTTTGTCTACGTCTTACCTCCTGGCTTTGTAAAGAGCAGATATGTAAAGACAGCATCATGTTTGGTGTGCTTGTCAAATGGATGAAGGAAGTCACGGCCCAGCTCTCTCCACCAGCGTCCCGCAAAATGCCTTGCCTATAGCAGGTGCTCAGTGAACATGTGCTGAATGACGTGGACATGGGACTGAATTCCAAGGGCAGGACAGCACGGCTGCCTGCTAACCTACAGCTCTGGGGGACTGGACGTCAGATGTGGCTCTGCCTGCCTGGACGTCACAGGTATAATAAGCCCTTATGCCACTTACAATTGGTCCAGTTAGGTCCACCTGTCATTCCTGGCCTAAGACACCACTTTATAGGGAGAGACAGATGTTCAGGGTCCTTACCAGGGCTGCAGGACACTTGGGGCACATCTAGGTAGGTCTTGCCTTTCAGTGAAGGGAGGATTTGGGCAATGGACATGGGGTTTTGGAATTTCCCCTCCTTGATCTCGTCCAGTACAGTATCCACGGTCTGCTGGCAGTCCCACTGCTTGTTAGGCCTCTCAGGTGTCACGGAGAGAGCCTGGGGCCAGGGGGAGGAGACACACACACACACACACAGGTTAGGTATAGCTGAGAGCTGGCCTTTATAAGTCCTGTAAGGGTTAGACTCGATCACTGATCTTTGTGATCAGCCAGAGGTTCTAGACGACGTCTCTCTCGTTCATAGCCGTGTCCCCGCTGCTTAGTGCAGTGTCCGTCACACAGCAGTCCCTCAGTAAACATCTGAGCTACATTTAGACTGAGGCTTCCCAGGTGGCTCAGCGGTAAAAAATCTGCCTGCCTATGCATGAGAGGTAGGAGACCCAGGTTCATTTCCTGGGTCGGGAAGATCCCCTGGAGGAGGACATGGCAACCCATTCCAGTGTCCTTGCCTGGAGAACCCCAAGAACAGAGGAGCCTGGTGGGCTGTAGTCCATGGGGTCGCATTGAGCTGGACACGACTTGGGGACTGAACGGCAACACTTACATCCAGGGAGTGCTATCAGGGTGGTGGTACTTGCTCACGGTACTTAGATGAAGAAGGGCGAGGAGAGCTGGCAAAGCAAGCCTCTGGGGAGCTCTCGTCTAGGACAACCTGGCCGTCTCACCATGGGAGACCTCTTCTGCTCTCTGCTCTGCACACCCTTCCGGGTACTGGCCCCTCATTTGATCACACAGGACCGCCAGCCAGAGATTCCTTAGCCCGGGCCACAGCGGAGGATGCAGGGGTGGTGTTGGAGAAGACTCTTGAGAGTCCCTTGGACTACAAGGAGATCCAACCAGTCCATCCTAAAGGAGATCAGTCCTGAATATTCACTTGAAGGACTGATGCTGAAGCTGAAACTCCAATACTTTGGCCACCTGATGCAAAGACCTGACTCATTGGAAAAGACCCTGACGCTGGGAAAGATTGAAGGCAGGAGAAGGGGACGACAGAGGATGAGATGGTTGGATGGCATCACACACTCAATGGACATGAGTTTGAGCAAGCTCTGGGAATTGGTGATGGACAGGGAGGCTTGGCATGCCGCAGTCCATGGGGTCACAAAGAGTCGGACACGACCAAGCACCTGAACTGAACTGAACTGAAGGCGCTGGTGACCATCTTTCTCAGACACTTTGAAGAAGCAGGAGAGGAGCAGAAAAATCAGGACTGAGACATGATAGAGTGATCCCTAATATCTTATTTGAGACCTTTATTCTGATTAATTCTGAAATCACCTGGATCCTCTAGTTTATGTGAAATATAAATCTCAGTTTTGTTTTTTTTCCTCAAGCAGGAACTGTTGGAGTTTCTGTTATTTGCACAATGATTCTCGATGAATACACTGTGCAAGTCACTCCACTGAGCTTTCTATCTCATTGGTAAAATGGAAATCAGAGCTCCTGCCCTACCTTTGGAGCGGTCATTGGAGGTTCAGTTGGGATGCTATGCAAAGGCATTTTTTTTTTAAATAAACACTTTTTTTTTTTTTGCCAAGTCTCCTGGGATCTTAGTTCTCCAACCAGGGATGGGATCGGTGCCCCCTGTGGTGGAAGCCCAGAGTTTTAACCACAGGCCTGTCGAGGAAATCCCTGCAATAGCGTTTTGTAATGTATGATGTGGAAGCTGTCCTTCCATCTCCCCCGCTTCAGGGTTGTACTGACGGGAGCCACCAGAGCATGTTAATGTGCTGGGGTTACTGACAATTGATTCACTTGAAGCTTTGCATGAAAAATGCGAGAGGGGAGCCAGACATGGATGTGAGCTGGAGAGAACAGCGTGAGCACACAGGCAGTTCTGACAGGCACTGTTGACGTCCACAACCGCGACAGTGCCTATTCCCAGAGTCCATTTTACTGGGATCTGTGGTTAAAGGCCATCAGTTAGGTCTTCCCAGACGCCACATCTTGTCTGCTAGCCACGTTCCCCTCCCAGACCCCGCTAAGCGATGGGTATCCCTTTGGGATAAAACACCACGAACACCCACTCTTTAGGAAGGAGTGATGCATTGAGCAAAAAGAGAAGGGGGCAGCAGAGGATGAGATGGCGAGATAACAGCACTGACTTGGTGGGCACGAATCTGAACGATCTCGGGAGGACAGAGGAGGACAGAGGAGCCTGCTGCAGTGCGTGGTGCCGCAGTCCGAGGGGTTGCGGAGTCCGACACGACTCAGTGATGGGACAGCAACATCGATGCGTTAATTGTTAGAAGTCAGTAAGAGCTCGGCAGGAGAAGTTTACAGCTTGGCAGGAGAGGTTTACCTCTCCAAGTTAAGTTCTTGCCAGAGGAACCTTGAAAGCATTGGCATGTTGATGGAAGAAAGATCAAGGATTCAGGAACAGAGGGAAGGCCCCATGAGTGCCCCTGGGAAGCAACATGAGTGATCTAGGTCACTTGAAGGGTGATGATAGCAGGCGGAGGTGACTGAAGGCTGCAGAGGAAGCTTAATTCACCTTATTCCCTTGGGAGAGACCACAATTATTAAAATCCACATTGTATCTGTGATTCTTTTATACCTTTGCTATGATGGGGAAAATGAAATCCCAAGAGAGTAATTTTCCCAAGATTGTGGTCAACCCGGGATTCAAGCTCAAGTTGTCAGAGCTTTAGAAACCTTGATGCTGACGCTCCAATACTTTGGCCACCTGATGTGCAGAACTGACTCTTTGAAAAAGACCCTGATGCTGGGAAGGACTGAACGCAGGAGAAGAAGAGGGCAACAGAGGATGAGATGGTTGGATGGCATCACCGACTCAGTGGACATGAGTTTGAGCAAGCTCCGGGAGTTGGTGAGGGACAGGGAAGCCTGCGTGCTGCAGTCCGTGGGGGTCGACATGAGTGAGAGACTGAACGGCAGCAGAAACACTTGGCTTTCGGCGCCAGAATATTTCAGGTTAGAACAAGTTTATATAGCTGACACCTGGTGGTTTCAGACTTCAGATTGCCTGGGTAAGAAACGCATGATGGGGTTAGGCAGAGGCAAGAAAGCCACCTGACCTTTGATATTTGGATATGAATGAGGCCCTGCCTTTTCCCAAGGACAACTTTAATTCTCAGGTACAACTTATCACAGTGTACCTTGCAGAATTGACAAACCAAATTAGCAAAAGCAAACACCTGTCTCTCTGGCACCAAGGAGAGCAAGGTTATCTTAAATGGGTCATGAACAAAACACCATAGATTTCTTCTTCCAAACTTCCTTTGTTTCACTACAAAGCTTTCTAGACCAGAGCCCTGGGAATACTCTTGTGTGATTCAGCCAGTAAAACAGTGTTTTGTTCTCTGGCAAAATTCCACTGACCGCAACATGATGTAGAAACTGATTTTATTTTCATTAGTTGGTTCCGTGGCACACGGGGGATTTTTATCCACTCTTCTGTGTAACATGAAACAACTTCTAGTCTATTTATGCCCTTTGCTGATTTTTATCTTAATTTTTAAAATATTAAAAAATTGAGATGTAATTGACATGGAACATTGTGCTCCTTTCAGGTGTACGGTTCATCTTATGTTTGTATGCACTGTCGGACGATTGCAGTATAGTCTAGCCATCCATTGCCACACATGGTTTCACAGTTTTTATGCTGTGATGAAAACTTAAGAGCTACTCTCGTAGTAACTTTTAAATATATAATATAGTACTGTTAGCTATAGCCACCATGCTGTACACTGCATTGCTAACTTAATATGCAGAGCACCAAGCCATTCTGTCCATCCTCCTGCACTAATCCAGAGCTAAATTAGATTTAGGGCTGGCATCATAACACCGTGATTCTGTTTCTTTATTTTTTAGTGATGTATAGTTGATTTATGGGCTTTCCAGATGGCTCAGCTGGTAAAGAATCTGCCTGCAATGTGGGAGACCTGGGTTCGATCCCTGGGTTGGGAAGATGCCCTGGGGAGGGGAAAGGCTACCCACTCTAGCATTCTTGCCTGGAAAATCCCATGGGTTGTATAGTATAATTTTAGTTTCAGGCATATAGGATAGTGCTTCGGTGTTTTTGCAGATTATACTCCGTGATAGGTTATTACCAGATGATGGCTATAAAGCCCTGTGAACGCAGCACGGCCTTGTTGTTTGTCTGTTTTATGCCTAGTAGTTTGCGTCTGCTAACCCCACGCCCCTAGTTCGTCCTCCCGCTTCTCTCTCGCTTTTGGTGACCACAAGTTTGCTCTCTGTATCTGCGAGCGTGTTTCTGTTCTGCGTATACGTTCACTGTGTTACCTTTTAGATTCTACAGGTAAGTGACGGCATACAGCGTTTGTCTTTTTCTGCCTGTTCAACTTCACTAAGCATAATATTATGATTCTCTGGTTCTCGGGCGTTCCATGTTGGCAAGGTCATGGTGCAGTTTTTCTCTTACTCCTATAGGGCTCAGAAGGTAAAGAATCCGCCTGCAATGTGGGAGAACCAGGTTTGATTCCTGGGTTGGGAAGATCCCCTGGAGAAGGAAATGGCTACCCATTCCGGTATTCTTGCCTGGAGAATCCCATGGACAGAGGAGCCTGGCAGGCTGCAGTCCGTGTGTGTGTGTATGTGTGTGTGTGTGTGTGTGTGTGGTTGTATTTGGAGCTATACAAATACAGGGGAACACTGCACAGACTGTGAACTGGATGGCCAGACGCATCTGGCGTTGCCATGTAGTAGGGATCTTTGTGAGGCTGAATTGACATCAAGAGAGTAAAACAGCTTGACAAAGATTAGATGTTTAGGCAGCTTTGGCTTATTTTCATTAATCCTTTTGAATATGACCCCACATTTTTGGGGGATCACGATACAAGGCAAGATGGAATCAGAAGAGTCAATGTTACTTGAGGACTTACTCGAATAACCTTATTTTTAAAAACACACCAAACCCTCATTCGAAGTCACTTCAATTGTGTCCGAGACACTTTTCGACCCCATGGACTGGAGCCTGCCAGGCTCCCCCGTCCCTGGGATTCTCCAGGCAAGAACACTGGAGTGGGCAGCCATGTCCTTCTCCAACGCATGAAAGTGAAAAGTGAAAGTGAAGTTGCTCAGTCCTGTGTGTCTGACTCTAGCAACCCCATGCACTGCAGCCCTCCAGGCTCCTCTGCCCATGGGACTCTCCAGGCAAGAACACTGGAGTGGGGGCCATGTCCTTCTCCAGGGGACCTTCCCGAGCCAGGGATCGAACCTGCGGCTCCTATGTTTCCTGCACCGGCAGGTGGGTTCTTTCCCACTAGGGCCACCTGGGAATTTTTATGAACAAACTGATCATTGTTAATAGTAAATGAATACATTTCTTGGAGTTACTATTTTTCCCCAAGGAAACAAAGAGGGTTCATGTATATTTGTTTTTCTACTTTACCGGTGAAGTAGAGGGGAGTTAAGGCTTACCTGCATTTTTCTGGGGGCGGGGCAAGCTGTACGGCGTGCGGGGCCTATTTTCCTGACCAGGGACTGAAGCTGCCTCTCCTGCAGGACGCGTTTACCTGCATGGCAAGGCCAGTGCTGTAGATGTCCCCGATGATGCCACTGTCTCGGATCCTCGTGCTGATATCCTCCACGATCTTCTTTAGCAACTGAGCGAACAAGGCACGGTACCCATCCTCTGCACCTATGGGGATCCTGTTGTACATACAGGTCAGAGCCAAGGTCGCCGCCGCTCCTGCGTCTGTGAATCACAGCAGAGGGTAAGCCACCCCCTCCACAGTTTGAACAACCAACATTTTACTGTTGGACTGCTGCGTTCAGTGGGGGCTTTCCTAGGGGCTCAGGTGGTAAAGAATCTGCCTGCAGCGCAGGAGACCAGGGCTTGAGTCCCCGGTCAGGAAGATCCCCTGGAGAAGGAAACGGCAACCTCTGGCACTCTTGCTGGAGAATTCCACGGACAGAGGAGAGGGGCGGGCAGCAGTCCATGGAATCGCAGAGAGTCGGACACGACGGTGGGGCTAACTTCGGTTTTTCACTTTGCTGTGTTCAGTAACCTCCCTGACCCTGCAGGACAGCCTGTGAGACAGGCCCTCTGACTGCGTCCATTTCAGGGGTGAGGGTATGGAGACTCAGAGCGGTCGGGGAACCGCCCAGGGCGGCCTAGCTGGTAAGGAGCAAGGGCCTGAGCGGCGCCGCAGGACGCCACGGCTCACGCCTCAAAGGACAGCCCACTGGCAGCACTTTCAACCCCGCCTCGCATGTCCCAGCGTTTATCTGTCAAAAAGCCGGTGCTTGGTGAAGTTCCAGCCGTCGTCACTTCTCAGCGAAGCCTCCTCTGTCATCGCACCCAACAGGCGCCGTCTCTTTTCTGAACTCCTCCAGCATCCGCTGTTTGTACCTGCTTTGTCCTCTCTGCCCTCTCTCCTTACCCTGCCGGGAGCTCTCAGATGAGGGGGCGGGTGGGGCCTGCCTCCTCCGGGGTACCTGGTGCAGGGGTCCTCGGCCCTTTCCTTCTTATTATGTGTGAGCTAAATGGACAGACTCTGGCACAGTGAGACCAGAACAGACCAGAGACTCGCCAGATGGCATTTTCCCTCACTAATCTTTTCCTCCCCACTCTAGTCTCCACCCCAAAGTTGTGTCATCTCGCTGAGGACGGCAGTGTTGGCCGAGAAGTCCCAGTTCCTGAACTGGCAGAGACGCCCCAGCCACGAGAAGGTCCCTGATGAGAAACAGAGGCCAGTCTGTGTTTGACCCACAGGGAAGATACCTGAGCAAATATCGACCTGAGTGTTGGTCTAGTAGGGACTGAAATGAGAGAGGTCATTGAAGCTGCATATGTAAGGGGTGAAAACGTGAGCTGATGCTGTTGCTTAGACAGTGGCAGAGGAGAAAAGGTGACCACAAATGAGGGACCTCACAGAGGGCATTGTGCCGAGAAGGGGTCATTATGTGTGATGGGGTGGAGGAGAGAGTGTCCATTCACAGGCAGCCTCACAGGATGCAGGAAGAAGGTTCCAGTGCATCCTTGAAGGAGAGCGTCAAGGCTATAAGGTTCAGAGAGGAGCTGTTTAATGTCAAGAGAATGTTTGGACATTGCAAGGAGAAGCCCTGAGAAGAACAGAGCGTGGACGCATCAGTTCAGTTCAGTTGCTCAGTCGTGTCCGACTCTTTGCACCACAGCACGCCAGGCCTCCCTGTCCATCACCAACTCCCAGAGTTCAGTAGGGATTAAAGAGGAGGCTCAGGGTGGGGCTGAGTCTAGATGTTGGTTTAATCATTTGACTGCTGTTGGGACGACTCTTGACTTGGACGACATGCTTATTGGTTCCAGTGGAGATTCTGGAACTGCCAGACACGTCGAGGTTTGTCCTGGTTTTCTGTTTCCCTTCTCTCTTTCGTGTGTACCTTATGCTTTATTTATCCCTTGCACGCCCACCAAGTGTCTGCCCAGCATCTCTCACCTGCTGACATCGTCCCGGCCCTCCCCTCCTCCTCCATGGAAAGCAGCCCCCGCCACGGTTCCCCCAGCTCTACCCCTCAGTGACCTTGGTGTTCCAAGCTCAGGGAAGTGTCTGAAACCAGTGACTTACCCACATCAAAGGGAGCGGAGCTGGCCAGCAGGGTCTTGGCGAAGCGGGCTGCTATGGGTAAGGTTGTCTCTGGGTTGTTCTGGCACAGCGCCAGGATGGCCAGACTGGGCCCATAGAAGGTGGAAGCGTAGGAATCGAGGCCTTGAGAGAGGACAGGAGCCTGCGTAAGACTAAAGTTCACCGTAAGGAAGGCATTTGTGAAAAAGGAAAAGCCAGACCTTTGAAAAGGACATGGCTAGAAATCCTGTCCAAAAAGAAAGATACTGTGTTGGGAAGAGATAACTTCCTGTGTCTCAGAACAAGAATGGCATCTGGCAGGGGAATAGAATCAAAGGGAGGCTGCTGTCTTCAGGGGAAGGCATGCAGTCAGGTCCTCCTGGGAGGGCAGTCTTTTCCAATTCGTTGGACCGAAGTGGAGATCTCACATGGGGATTATCAGAGTGGCCTGAGTGGAGGCACACTGGGTCTCTTCCCTCCATGTCCACCCTCCCCTCCTTCTCTTCACAGACTTAAAATTCTCGGGAAGGGCCATTTGCCTCTTCCCCACTGCCTTCTGATGGGGTCTTACTGGAAGGTGTCCAGCTCTCCATCTGGGTCCGGAGGGTTGATACTTTGTCCCCAGGGTCTCGGCAGGAGGAGGTGAGGGCCATGATGGTGAGGGCTAGCTGACCAGCGGTCAGGCCTGTGGAGGAGGAAACAGACAGCACCGTTAAGCAAAGGCCTTCTCAGAGGGGAGTGCTCCAGCGGTCAGGCTGAGCTCTCTGCTTCTTTCCGTATCTTTTTGATTTTTTTAAAAATGATGTGATCAGATAGTTTTCTGACCTTTCTTAAGGAAAGAAGTGTGGGAAGACACTGTAGGAAGGTGTAACCTGGTGACCTCTATGTGGTTTAACCACCTCATTCGAATTTCCTGGTATCTGTTTAGAAAAGCAGCAAGAATACCCCTGCAAGTTCATATGGAAACATGTCTAGTTACAAGACGCTTTTAACTCTACTCAAGTTTCTCTAACTTGGACCTCCAGGCAACTCCTGTGAGGCAGGCAGAACAGAGATTTTAGTGCTTTTGTTATTATCGCTGTTTGTGTTTAAAGTATTTATTCTTTTTGGTCATGCCATATGGAATGACCCAGCCAGGGATTGAACTTGCGTCATCTTGCATTGGAAGCGTGGGGCCTTAACCACTGGACCGTCAAGGAAACCCTGCTATTAGTGTGACTGTTACTCGAATGACCTGCATTTTGTGAACCACGGGGGTGAGGTTGGTGGGAATCTGTGAGCCCTTCAGGATCACAGAGTTAGTAGGTGGAGGAGTCAGACCTGCAAGCCTGCTCATTTACGTTTAATCTGAGCTCTTTCTGCTTTGCTGCCCTCCCGTATGAATGCACCCACCGGAGTTTCCGTCCTTCCGGGGATGCAGGGAAAGGTGTTTGGGTGACTTAGGCACCGTCACAGGTAGCACTGGGTGGAGGGGCTTGGGGAGGGGGTCTGGGAGTGGAGGTTCAGGGAGCCGCCAAGGGGCTCTGGTTTCTTACCGGCTGTGTCACTGGCCATGAGGTCGAAAGTCAGGAGCCTCTGGGCCTCCACGTTGCAGGCTCCTGCCAGGTTCATGGCGATCAGGATGCTGGGATTCGGGAAGGTGGAGTTGATCACCGAGTTCTCCATGAGAGCTTGGATGCCATCGACCCAGGGCTGCTCTGCTGAGGGAACAGCTGCGAAGGGCAAAGCCATTTACTAAACCCCTCATCCTCACTCTCTCTTCTCAGAAATGTTTTCTGCATCTCTTAGGAGAAAGTGTCTTTTAGCTTTGGTATCCTCGGGGATGCCCCCATTGGGGGTGATTATTAAAGAGAAATGGAGAAAACGCCGAGGTTTCCTTTTGAGGCCAGTTAGTCCCTGCACGCATGCTGAGTCACGCAGTCGTGTCCGACTCTTGTGACCCCATGGCCTGTAGCCCGCCAGGCTCCCCTGTCCATGGGATTCTCCAGGCGAGAAGACTGGAGTGGGCTGCCATGCCCTCCTCCAGGGGATCTTCCCCACCCAGGGATCGAACCTGGGTTTCTTGCACTGCAGGCGGATTCTTTACCATCTGAGCCCCCGGGGAACCCCAGTTAGTCCCTACATCTTTCCAAAGAACTAAGGTCTTTAAGAAAGTGATTTTTTACTTCCAGCACCAAACGCTGTGGCTCACAGACGTTTCACGCTGTTTCCAGCATGTTCCCAGAAATCACCGATTCCCTTGCATCCATCCTTTTCTCACTTTGCCATGAGATATAAGAAGGACCTGGGCTACGACCTAGCCTCAGCGGGCACCCAGCCTTCTCACCACCAGTGGCTCACAGGCAGGACAGTCACCGAGGGTCTCCCCCCAAATCATCAGCCATCATTCCTGCAACAGCGTTTCAATCTCTTAGTGTGAAATGCAGAGACTTGCCTGTCAAAGAACTCATACCACTAAGTCGGGAGAGATGAAGCGTACAGACTCACACCCTGCAGGGAACCCCTGTCACGACTGCTACTTTCAGGCTCTCTCGTCACTAGATGCCAGGGTCTGGGCTTTCTGCCAGGGTAACCGCTTCCCGACCTCCTTGGAAACCACGCCCTACTCACAGCATGAGCTTCGGGTCTGGGTGCTGGTCCTCGTCGCAGCCCAGAGAAGGGTCAGGAGCTGGAGGGCAACCCGGGCCATGCTTCTGCCTCCTGGCGCGTCCTGTCTCCTGGTCCGGGTCCGCTGTGTGCAGGTGTCGTGTTTCCCTGCTCCCCTTATATATGCGGCTCTTTGTAAAGCAGCCTGCCTGCTCCCCAGCCCAGCCACTCCTAAGCGCTTATCCTGATTTCTGTTTGCTCATGCAGGCTTGCCTACTCCAGAGCCTCCAAGGCATCTGAAGGTCATGTCTCGGCAGCACAGTCAGAGGAGATGCTTGGGACTTCGTCTGCGATGAAGGCCAAGTGTCCTTTCCTAAAGTCCCGGGAGGCTGGCTAGTGTGCGAGTCTTAAGGGGACTTTCTCCTAAGCCTTTCTTACCCAGAAACCTCTTGGCTATTTTTCAGCAACCATTTCATTGAAGCTGGGGTGATCCCTAAGGCCCTACCTCACCTACAGTTCGTGGGGTTCACGGCAAGAATACTGGAGTGGTCAGACATCGCCTCTTCCAGCGCACCACATTTAGTCAGAACTCTCCTCTGTCACCCATCCGTCTTGAGTGGCCCTGCACAGCGTGGCTTCATTGAGTTATGCAAGCCCCTTCGTCACAAGGAGGCAGTAATCCACGACCGGGAAACTTGGGCAAACTCTGGGACGTGGTGAGGAACCAGGAGGCCTGGCGTGCTGCAGTCCGTGGGGTTGCAAAGAGTTGGACACGATTTGGTGATGAACAGCAACGCCTCACTTCCAGTCGGAGGCACTTGTTTCACGAGAAGTGCTCTGAGGCTCTCAGGCGGCATGGGCCACGTGAGGGCTGGCTTTATGCAGTGAACTAAGCCATCACGACTTGGGTTCCAGCCCATGGGCAAACAACGGACCGCAGTTCCCCAGAATTTTTTTACTTTTTAATTTCTTTTTCCTACCTAGGGAAGAAAGCAGTTTCAAACACCCAAGGATTTCAGATGTTGTTTTTTAAAGTAAGTAATTGGAAAACGTGGAATCAATGAACTATATCAAGCAATATGTATATATTAATTTTTTTAGGATTGTGGCTGTATAATAAAGCAAAGTAAGCCTCCCCATCATGGAGAACTGAAAATAATGAGATTATGAAGGAGGGAGCTATGTTTTTTCTTTTCTAACGACCTATTTTTAAGTAGCTTCTTTTAGGAGGCCATTCTCCAGTGACTCCCAACTTAAAATAAGATTCAAAGGCCTTCAAACAACCTCTGGCCCTGTGAGATCTGCCCTCTGGCTTCCTTCTGGACCTCACCTCCATCTACCGCCCCCCTTGCCCTTGCCGCTTCTGCAGCACCTCTTGCTCCTCGCGTCTGCGTCCGTCGGCCCCCTTAGCTCTTGCTGTCCCCTCTGCCCGGGGCATCTTCACTCCAAATACTGGCACGACGGTCCCTCGCTTCTTTCATCGCTCTGCTCCGAGGTCAGTTGTTTTTGGTTTTAATTTTATTTATTTTTTCACTTTTGTGGTGCTGGATCTTGGTTGCCGTGCGGGCTTTTCTCCTGCTGTATTGAGTGGGGGTACTCGCTGCTGGTGGTGTGCGGGCCTCTCCGTGTGGCGGCCTCTCTTGCTGTGGAGGGCGGGCCCAGGGCACGCGGGCTCAGTTGCTCTGTGACACGTGGGATCTTCCCGGATCAGGAATTGAACCCCTGCCCCCTGCGCTGGCAGGTGGATTCTATACCACTGGCCACCAGGGAAGCCCGAAGGCCAGCTTTTACTTGTTTTCCGTTCCACGTTTCATCCTTTCAATGGTAAACTTTCAACTGGAGTAGAGTCGCCGTACAAGGCCCTCATTCCTGCTGTACTGCAAAGCGAATCAGCCACGTGTGTGTGTACCTCCCACCCTGGGGTCTCCTTCCACAGGCCGCCACGGAGCTCTGAGCGGAGTTCCCTGCCAAAGGTCTGCCCTCAGCCCCAGGCCCCTGCGCGAGAGACGGCCTCGCCCGCCGCCCGCTGCCCCGTCTGCCACAGGCCCTGCCCCTGGTCACACTGTGCGTGATTCGGTCACTGTCTGCCTCCTTCCCCACGGGAGTGCCGGCTCCGTAGCGCCAGGGGCTTCCTCCATTCTGTCCACTGCTTGTCCCAGGTACTAGGTGAGAGGCTACCTAGTCAGAATCAAAGGGATCCTTTACAAGTTTTAAATTTTGTCTTTCTATTGAAATATAGCTGATGTACGACATCGTGTGAGTTCCTGGCGCACAGCGGAGCGATCCAGTTATACACGTGTAGGCTCCTGTTCATATTCTTTCCCGGTGCGCTTTGTTACAGGACATTGGACACAGTCCCCTGGGCTGTGCAACAGTCTTCATCTGCTTTATCCGTAGCACGTGCATCTGCTAACCCCAGGCTCCTGAGCTGTCCCTCCCCACCGCTCAGCCCCCTGTGGTAATAGTAGCTGTTTCCTAAGTCCCCGAATCTGGTCATGTCTTGCAAATAAGCCTATTTGTATCGCATTTTAGAGTCCACATACAAGTGATCTCATGCGCTGCTTGTCTTTGACTTAGTGTGATCACATCTAGGTCTCTCCATGTTGCTATGAACAGCATTATCAAATGCACATTTTTTGAATGAGTGAATTAATGAGCAAATACATAGCATAGGTGATAAAGCATTTCTTTTCTCTCTTGGAGAATGTCGGCGGTGGTGTGGGGCGAGAACACAGGATACGCATCAGGGTGTGATGCACGTCTAACATCATCTTATGTTTCCACCTCCTGGCGTTCATGCCCTTATATAATCAGCCCTCTTGAGATGGTTGGATGGCATCACCGACCCAATGGACATGAGTTTGAGTAAACTCCGGGGGTCGGTGATGGACAGGGGGGCCTGGTGTGCTGCAGTCCGTGGGGTCGCAGAGAGTCGGACACGACTGAGCGCCTGGACTGACCTGAGCTTCTCTAGCGTATGAGTTGACCTTGCTTCTGATAACTATAATACAGCAGTGATGGGATGAGGTTGCGGAAGACCAGCTCCGTCTGGCTTGCAGTCCCTGGCTCTTCCTGCCTCTTGCTCTGATGAAGCGTCTGCTGTGTTGTGAGCTTCCTTACGGAAGAGCCTGTGTCGGGAAGAGCTGAGAGCATCTTTCAGCCCACAGCCAGGCAGGGCAACAGTCACGTGAAGGAGCTTGAAAGCAGACTCTTCCCCAGTTGAGCTCTGAGATGAAGGCAGACCCAGCCAATATTTTTTTTTAAGTTGATTTGTTGTATTTTCATTCTGTTCAGTTCAAAATTTTTTTTTTTGTTTGTTTTTTTTTTTTTTTTTGGCTGCACAGCATGTGAAATCCCAGTTCCCTAATCAGGGACCAAAACCGTGGCCCCTGCAGTGGAAGCTCGGAGAGCCAGCCACTGGGACTCGAGGGAAGTCTCTCCAGCTGACATCTTGATTGCAGGTTTATGAAAGAATGGAAGCAGAGGACTCAGGCAACCTGTCCCGCCACTCCTCACCCAGAGAAACTGTGAGATAACTGTTGTTGTTTTAAGCCATTAAGTTTTAGGGTGTTATACAGCAATAAGTAACTAATACGCAGTATTTGGTGGGCGGTGAAGCAGTTTCGGGCTGCATGGTGGAGAGCCTTCTGAAGGAGTAGAATAATCCTCACACCTTTAAGATGTGCGCATCCTAATCCCTGGAATCTGAATGCATTAGGTCAGGTGGTAAAGGGGAGACAGGCTGGGACCTGGGACCCTTTGCTGCAATGTCTGAAGCTGGACAAAGTCTCCTCAAGCCACAAAATACAAAAAAGCAATAAAGGGCTGAAAGTAGCTGTGCGCATGCGCAACAGGGACAAATTCTGGACAAAAAGTACATAAAGATCAAAAAGCTCAGCTCGCACTTCTAAAGAGCTGGGAGCAAATGCAGGGTGCTGTGTAGGCCCGTCTGTGCCCTCCACAAACAGGTGGGCTAAACACCTGCGCTGCCCCTCCTGCCTGACCCGTGGGCATGCACCACTACCTTCACCCCCCCCCCCCCCCGTAAGGAACCAGCTCGCCTCTGCTGGGGGAGCCGGCTCGAGGGGGACTCTGTTATTAGCTCCTGCTGCCCCCTGCTGTTGCAGGAATCCAATAAAGCCTTGTCTGAATTTCTTTTCTGGCCTCTGATCAACTTCTTTTGATTAAAGAGAGCAAGAACCCTGGTTAGTAATTATTTATATTTTCTTTGTATTTTTTGCTTGAGCTTCCTGATTTTTTTTGTGGACCATCTTGACGGGCTCAGTGTCATCACAGGGGTCCTTCTAAGTGGAAGAGGGAGGCAAGAGAGTTAGAGTCGGAGGAGACTGATGGAGGATGCAGAGGCCAGCATGATACGATTGTTGACTTTGAAGATGGTGGAGCTGAGAGCCTAGGAATGCAGGATTCCTGTGGAAGCTGGAACACGCAGGGAAAGTGATTCCCCCCTAGAAACTCTGGAAGAACACAGCCCTTTTTTGACACTTAGATTTAAGCTTCTGACCCAGTTCAAACTTCTGACCTCCAGAATTGTGAGAATAATACTGTCTTAAGCCAGTACAGTGGTGGTAATTTGTTATAGCAGCAGTAAGAATCTCATACAGGGTTGGGAACCAGCAAGATGCTGACCTTGGGTTCCAGAGCCTGTGGAACCCAAGGTGGGTTCCAGAGCATGGGTTATCTCAGCGGTAACCAGCCTGAGACAACCCACGCGCCCTTGACGTATCTTCTCTTTAAACATCCACTTTCTTGTACATTACCTCCTACAGCCAGGGTTGCTTCATGTTGACACAATTGTTTCCATTTGCAAATACTTCCGGAACAGGAACCAAAGAGTCTATAGTTTCTTAAGCAGCATGTTTTGACAGTCTTTGGCTAACTCTTGACTGGACTTCTTTATTTGTTTGTTTTTTCCTGTGCCTCAGTTTTTGGTATCTCTCTGGATATCTGAAAGGTTTATTTGTGTTAATTACTTCGTTGCAGGCATAAGTTTCTGCCTTCAGACTCAATCTAGGTTCTGATATAATCCCAAACTATAAGAGCTTCTCAGAATGCAAGTGTGGCCAGAACTAGGTTTCATTTACCAATATTCAGTTCAGTTCAGTTCAGTCGCTCAGTCGTGTCTGACTCTTTGCAATCCCATGAATTGCAGCACGCCAGGCCTCCCTGTCCATCACCAACTCCCGGAGTTCACTCAGACTCATGTCCATCGAGTCTGTGATGCCATCCAGCCAACTCATCCTCTGTCGTCCCCTTCTCCTCCTGCCCCCAATCCCTCCCAGCATCAGAGTCTTTTCCAATGAGTCAACTCTTCGCATGAGGTGGCCAAAGTACTGGAGCTTCAGCTTTAGCATCATTCCTTCCAAAGAAATCCCAGGGCTGATCTCCTTCATAATGGACTGGTTGGATCTCCTTGCAGTCCAAGGGACTCTCAAGAGTCTTCTCCAACACCACAGTTCAAAAGCATCAATTATTCGGTGCTCAGCCTTCTTCACAGTCCAACTCTCACATCCATACATGACCACTGGAAAAACCATAGCCTTGACTAGACAGACCTTAGTCGGCAAAGTAATGTCTCTGCTTTTGAATATGCTATCTAGGTTGGTCATAACTTTTCTTCCAAGGAGTAAGTGTCTTTTAATTTCATGACTGCAATCACCATCTGCAGTGATTTTGGAGCTCCCCAAAATAAAGTCTGACACTGTTTCCACTGTTTCCCCATCTATTTCCCATGAAGTGATGGGACCAGATGCCATGATCTTCGTTTTCTGAATGTTGAGTTTTAAACCAACTTTTTCGCTCTCCTCTTTCATTTTCATCAAGAGGCTTTTTAGTTCCTCTTCGCTTTCTGTCATAAGGGTGGTGTCATCTGCATATCTGAGGTTATTGATATTTCTCCCGGCAATCTTGATTCCAGCTTGTGTTTCTTCCAGTCCAGCATTTCTCATGATGTACTCTGCATAGAAGTTAAATAAGCAGGGTGACAATATACAGCCTTGACGTACTCCTTCTCCTATTTGGAACAAATCTGTTGTTCCATGTCCAGTTCTAACTGTTGCTTCCTGACCTGCATACAGATTTCTCAAGAGGCAGGTCAGGTGGTCTGGTATTCCCATCTCTCAGAATTTTCCACAGTTTATTTCGGTCCAACAGTCAAAGGCTTTGGCATAGTCAATAAAGCAGAAATAGATGTTTTTCTGGAACTCTCTTGCTTTTTCCATGATCCAGCGGATATTCGCAATTTGATCTCTGGTTCCTCTGCCTTTCTAAAACCAGCTTGAACATCTGGAAGTTCACGGTTCACGTATTGCTGAAGCCTAGCTTAGAGAATTTTGAGCATTACTTTACTAGCGTGTAAGATGAGTGTAATTGTGCGGTAGTTTGAGCATTCTTTGGCATTGCCTTTCTTTGGGATTGGAATGAAAACTGACCTTTTCCAGTCCTGTGGCCACTGCTGAGTTTTCCAAATTTGCTAGCATACTGAGTGCAGCACTTTCATAGCATCATCTTCCAGGATTTGAAATAGTTCAACTGGAATTCCATCACCTCCTCTAGCTTTGTTCATAGTGATGCTTTCTTTTTTTTTTTTTAACTGTCACTTTATTGTTAAGATGGCTGAATTAATTACAAATTTAAACTATAACTTTGGTAATTTTTACCCAGGTACCAAATTTTATTCAAAGAAACTGCTTATTTAAAAGTGATCACAGGACAACTCAAAATGTACAGCAAGATGAATCAGAGAAAGATCTTACTGGCCAATAGATGGTTTCAATTCTCTCACTGTATCAGACTCAAAACTTTTCATTTATAGGAAAGGTAAACTGTAACTTCAGTAGATAACAATACAGAAAGATTTTATCAGATTGACTGGTTTCCATTTAGTCAGTCAACTGTTTCTAGCTGTCTCAATAGGGACAGATGTGTTTACATAACTGGCTGAGCTTGCGCCTTCTTTGCGAGCAGCTTTAGATCTGCGATGCACTTGGCGATTGTTTCCTTCTCCTGCTGTGCAGGGATGCTCTGCACCACATGCTTCTCCACCCAGTTTATCATGTGCTCTTGTTCCTTCTGACGCATCATATTCTGCACAGAGATGTGATAGTCCAGGCGATTCTTTACCTCCCTGTATACTCTATGCAGCCGTTCCCGGTAAGTAACCTCCAAGGCCATAGCAATGTTATTCCTTTGAACATCAAAAAGGTAATGGCGCTTTTGAACCAGTGCCTGCTGTGACTTCTCCATATCAATAGCATCCTGGATTTGTTTGATGGACGCCTGTTTCACCTCTTCCAGTTGGGCAATTTTTTGCTCATTGAGTTTATCAGCAAATTCCCCAACAGAGGCACCATATTTTTTAACTACATAGACAAGGAACCCTATTGTTGATATGGCAGAGGCGGTCTCTGGAGTTATCACGTATATTTCTTTGGAGAGTAAATATAAGATAAGCCCAGTTCCAAGCACATAGGGTCCTGTTACACCAGTTTTAGGATAAAGGAACTGGAAGAATTCCTCAGGGATCAGCCCAAAATGAACTTTCCCTCCATGTTCAGGAAGAGGTGGTACAGGGGCAAGACTTGGCTGCCCTGTGTGAAAGATCCTCGTTGCCTGCAATACCCCTGGACCGAGGAAGGCTGCGTTCTTCAGAGACGGGGCTGCTGCGGCGGCGGCAGAAAGTACCACCCAGGACAGCATTGTCAGGTAGCGTTTGCACAGCAATCTTCCCGCCCCAGTGACCCCGACAGAAGAAACTGTCAGGGACAGAAGCAAGATGGACGCTCCCGTAGTGATGCTTTCTAAGGCCCACTTGACTTCACATTCCAGGATGTCTGGCTCTAGATGAGTGATCACATCATCATGTTTATCTGGGTCGTGAAGATCTTTTTTGTACAGTTCTTCCGTGTATTCTTGCCACCTCTTCTTAATATCTTCTGCTTTTGTTAGGTCCAGACCATTTCTGTCCTTTATTGAGCCCATGTTTGCATGAAAGGTTCCCTTGGTATCTCTAATTTTCTTGAAGAGATCTCTAGTCTTTCCCATTCTGTTCTTTTCCTCTATTTCTTTGCATTGATCGCTGAAGAAGGCTTTCTTCTCTCTTCTTGCTATTCTTTGGAACTCTGCATTCAGATGCTTATACCTTTCCTTTTCTCCTTTGCTTTTCACCTCTCTTCTTTTCACAGCTTTTTGTAAGGCCTCCCCAGACAGCCATTTTGCTTTTTTGCATTTCTTTTCCATGGGGATGGTCTTGATCCCTGTCTCCTGTACAATGTCACGAACCTCATTCCAAGTTCATCAGGCACTCTATCTATCAGATCTAGTCCATTAAATCTATTTCTCACTCCCACTGTATAATCATAAGGGATTTGATTTAGGTCATACCTGAATGGTCTAGCGGTTTTCCCTACTTTCTTCAATTTCAGTCTGAATTTGGCAATGAGGAGTTCATGATCTGAGCCACAGTCAGCTCCTGGTCTTGTTTTTGTTGACTGTATAGAGCTTCTCCATCTCTAGCTGCAAAGAATATAATCAGTCTGATTTCGGTGTTGACCATCTGGTGATGTCCATGTGTAGAGTCTTCTCTTGTGTTGTTGGAAGAGGGTGTTTGCTATGACCAGTGCTTTTTCTTGGCAAAACTCTATTAGTCTTTGCCCTGCTTCATTCCATATTGCAAGGCCAAATTTGCCTGTTACTCCAGGTGTTTCTTGACTTCCTACTTTTGCATTCCAGTCCTCTATAATGAAAAGGACATCTTTTTGGGGTGTTAGTTCTAAAAGGTCTTGTAGGTCTTCATAGAACCTTTCAACTTCAGCTTCTTCAGCATTACTGGTTGGGGCATAGGCTTGGATAACTGTGATATTGAGTGGTTTGCCTTGGAAACGAACAGAGATCATTCTGTCGATTTTGAGATTGCGTCCAAGTACTGCATTTAGGACTTTTTTGTTGACCATGATGGCTACTCCATTTCTTCTGAGGGATTCTTGCCTGCAGTAGTAGATATAATGGTCATCTGAGTTAAATTCACCCATTCCAGTCCATCTTAGTTCGCTGATTCCTAGAATGTTGATGTTCACTCTTGCAATCTCCTGTTTGACCACTTCCAATTTGCCTTGATTCACGGACCTGACATTCCAGGTTCCTATGCAATATTGCTCTTTACAGCATCGGACCTTGTTTCTATCACCAATATTAGTGAAATGCTAAAGGAATATTATTCTATTGACCTTCTTGTCTGTTTCTGAGACTGAGGCCATTTCTACCAGACAGCAGTGTTACTACCTTCTACTTAGAGACCGCTGACTGGGAGAAACTCATCTTTCTCTGCCAGAAATCGAGGCTAGCTGTGCTAAAGGGAAGTGTTGGAAAGCATGGTGCATAAAGTGAGGTTTGGTATTTTGCCCACTCAGAATTAAAGGAGAATTGCAAAGAAAATGACTTTCATGCTGTGATGGCATAGTATTTGATTCCATGTTGATACACTGAGGAGATGAATTTCTTATACCACTTTTGGGAAAATTAGTCTAAAGAAATTGGGTAACAGGCAAACTTGGCCATGGAGTACATAATGAAGCAGGGCAAAGGCTAAGAGAGTTTTGCCAAGAGAACACACTGGTCATAGCAAACACCCTCTTCCAACAACACAAGAGAAGACTCTACACATGGACATCACCAGATGGTCAACACCGAAATCAGTTTGATTATATTCTTTGCAGCCAAAGATGGAGAAGCTCTATACAGTCAACAAAAACAAGACCAGGAGCTGACTGTGGCTCAGATCATGAACTCCTTATTGCCAAATTCAGACTGAAATTGAAGAAAGTAGGGAAAACCACTAGACCATTCAGGTATGACCTAAATCAAATCGCTTATGATTATACAGCGGAAGTGAGAAATAGATTTAATGGACTAGATCTGATAGACAGAGTGCCTGATGAACTATGGACGGAGGTTCGTGACATTGTACAGGAGGCAGAGATCAAGACCATCCCCAAGAAAAAGAAATGCAAAAAGGCAAAATGAATGTCTGGGGAGGCCTTACAAATAGCTGAGGAAGGAAGAGAACTGAAAGGCAAAGGAGAAAAGGAAAGATATAAGCATTTGAATGCAGAGTTCCAAAGAACAGCAAGGAGAGATAAGAAAGCCTACCTCAATGCAAAGAAATAAAAAACAACAGAATGGGAAAGACTAGAGATCTCTTCAAGAAAATTAGAGATACCAAGGGAACATTTCATGCAAAGATGGGCTTGATAAAGGACAGAAATGGTAGGGACCTAACAGAATCAGAAGATATTAAGAAGAGTTGGCAAGAATACACAGAAGATCTGTACAAAAAAGAGCTTCACTACCAAGATAATCACGATGGTGTGATCACTCACCTAGAACCAGACATCCTGGAATGGGAAGTCAAGTGGGCCTTAGAAAGCATCACTACAAACAAAGCTAGAGGAGGTGATGGAATTCCAGTTGAACTAGTTCAAATCCTGAAAGATGATGCTATGAAAGTGCTGCACTCAGTATGCCAGCAAATTTGGAAAACTCAGCAGTGGCCACAGGACTGGAAAAGGTCAGTTTTCATTCCAATCCCAAAGAAAGGAAATGCCAAAGAATGCTCAAACTATCGAACAATTGCACTCATCTCACAAGCTAGCAAAGTAATGCTCAAAATTCTCTAAGCCAGGATTCAGCAATACGTGAATCGTGAACTTCCAGATGTTCAAGCTGGTTTTAGAAAAGGCAGAGGAACCAGAGTTCAAATTGCCAACATCTGTTGGATCATCGAAAAAGCAAAAGAGTTCCAGTAAAACATCTATTTCTGCTTTATTGACTATGCCAAAGCTGTTGACTGTGTGGATCACAATAAACTGTGGAAAATTCTGAAAGAGATGGGAATACCAGACCACCTGACCTGCCTCTTGAGAAATCTGTATGCAGGTCAGGAAGCAACAGTTAGAACTGGACATGGAACAACAGATTTGTTCCAAGTAGGAAAAGGAGTACGTCAAGGCTGTATATTGTCACCCTGCTTATTTAACTTCTATGCAGAGTACATCATGAGAAACGCTGGACTGGAAGAAACACAAGCTGGAATCAAGATTGCTGGGAGAAATGTCAATAACCCAGATATGCAGATGTCACCACCCTTATGGTAGAAAGTGAAGAGGAACTAAAAAGCCTCTTGATGAAAGTGAAAGAGGAGAGTGAAAAGGTTGGCTTAAAACTGAACATCCAGAGAACTAACATCATGGTATCTGGTCCCATCACTTCATGGGAAATGGATGGGGAAACAGTGGAAACAGTGTCAGACTTTATTTTGGGGGGCTCCAAAATCACTGCAGATGGTGACTGCAGCCATGAAATTAAAAGATGCTTCTTGGAAGAAAAGCTATGACCAACCTAGACAGCATATTAAAAGGCAGAGACATTACTTTGCCAACAAAGGTCCATCTAGTCAAAGCTATGATTTTTCCAGTGGTCATGTATGGATGTGAGAGTTGGACTGTGAAGAAAGCTGAGCACCAAAGAACTGATGCTTTTGAACTATGATGTTGGAGAAGACTCTTGAAAGTCCCTTGGACTGCAAGGAGATTAAACCAATCAGTCCTGGGAGATCAGTCCTGAATATTCACTGGAAGGACTGATGCTGAAGCTGAAGGTCCAGTACTTTGGCCACCTGATGGGAAGAGCTGATTCATCAGAGAAGACTGTGATCCTGGGGAAAGACTGAAGGCAGGAGGAGAAGGGGACCACAGAGGATGAGATGGTTCAACAGAGATGAGTTTGAGTAAGCTCAGGGAGGGATTGAAGGACAGGGAAGCCTGGCGTGCTGCAGCCCGTGGGGTCGGAGAGAGTCAGACATGACCGAGCCCGTTAGCAACAGTCTTAAGCCACTATTCCCCAACTTCACGTCGACTGTAGAATCTATAAAGATATCTGACAGCGGGCACCCCATCACAGAACCGTGGAAGTCCCCCTGCCTCTAGCTGAGTTTTCAGGATGTCACGCAGACCCCAGAGGATGGAATCCATTGCTGTCCAGCTGAGAACTGTTTCACTCCCGGTTCCTGAAGACCAGGGCAGAGTTGAACCTGAGAGTCGACGATCAGTGCCCGCAGCAGTGAGCAGGAGGAGCGTTCAGCCCCTGACCGTAAAGCAGGGTGGCTGCTGGGGGGGAGGGAAGAAGCGAATCTCGAAAACACAAGGAGAAATGAGGGAGATGTTGCTGAACTAAGTTCACTAATTCGGCCTGGAGGCCTCTTCCTTTTGGACGCTATTATCACATTTTTTAAAGATTTGTGTGTGTGTGTGTGTGTGGACCATTTGTAAGGTCTTTATTGAATCTGTTATAATGCTGCTTCTGTTTAGGTCCCCACCCAGAGATCGAGTCTGCACCGCTGCGCCGGGAGGTGACGCCTCAGCCTCGGACCGCCGGGGGCGTTCCGTGCAGGCGACTTTAAGTGGGTTGCTCTGTGCTTCATCTGAAGCATTTTTGGCATCTTAAAGGCGTCTCTGGTTCGTACCTGGATGTGCCCACAGCTCAGGTACTCAGTATACGGTGTAACCCAGTTCAGGCTTAGACATGATTCAACTTTTTTTTTTTTATGTGAGTTCTGCTGAACTGAACACTGGAGTCATTTCTTTTTCTGCATGTGGATTTGGTGATGTGCCTATGAGAGTGATTTTCATGGTGAAATAGGAGAAGAAATAAGATTTTCACGGTGAAATCGGAGAAGTGGGACCTAGGGGAGGCAGCTGGCGACAGGGATGAAACGGCTCCTCAAGCCTTGTGCGCTGACTTTCACGGACAGGCCTCCCGTTTTACTCCGCCTAGGGCAGTATTTTTCTCTCTACCCACCCGCTGCCTGTATGAGGCCAACGTGTCTCTTCAGTTCCTCCCTTGCCCCCAGAGACCTCAGTCTCCCTACGAGACGCCTCCTCAATCTCACTGGTTGCTGCTGCACCATTTGAGTTAGAACCTTCTCTCCATCTCCCCCAGTTGCCCAAGGTCGCCCAGAGAGTTAGCAGGGGAACTGTGAGCAGAACTCAGCGTCTTAGACAGGTGGGTCTAATCTTTTTCACTTCGGTTCTTCCTGAGGTAGTCTTCCCTCTAATAGTAATTCCCTTTGGTATTAAATGATTAGAGCGTGCTCTTTCTGTGTAGCTGTTGGTCTTTTATTGGACACTCAAAGAGAGAAGTAGAGGCTATTGATGTGCTGTGAGGATTGAGATATAAATGAAAAAGAACATGTAAGCTCAATTTCCACATAGAATTGTCCCACAGAAGGCTCAGACCCAGCTGAGGAGGGTTTGAATTTATTAGTATTTGCTCCAACGAACCTCCAAATTGTCTCCATTTTGGACAACATGACTCCCAGCTCCTGAAAAGGAAGGAGGAGACGTGGCTCCAGTGAGTTGATCACCAAATCATCAAATAATGGATCTGGCTCTCCCAGACCCTTGGAGAAGGAAACGGCCCCCCCCCCCCCCCGCACCACGTGTTCTTGCCTGGGAGACCCCACGGACAGAGGAGCCTGGCGGACTGCAGCCCATGGGGTCCCAGAGAGTCAGGCCCGACTGCGAGACAGCACACTCTCATACCCTTGGCGTGTCCCCGAAGCGCACACACTCACACGCGACCGCTCCAGGCGCCTCACTCTGCAGGGCTGTTTCTCGTCCTCCGCCTTACCTTGGGTCAGTGGCTGGCCATTGCTCAGAAGTTTCCAGTAGGTTCTGTCTTTACTACTGGCGCTTATGCCCTGAACAGAGGTGACGAAGGGGCCCCACGAGGTCTCCTCCACTGTGAAGCTGTGGGGAATAGCGAGTTGGTACATGGATTCAGGATGTTCCAAGGCAACTCTCCCATGGGCACTTCTTTTATGCACCTAAGAATCACTGGGAGATATTACACAGACCTCCTGGCCTTCTTCCCAGATACTTGATTCTGGAGATCTGGGCCAGAACCAGGAATCTGCATGTTTTATCAACACTCTAGGTCATTCTGAGGCAGGCAGTCTACAATCCATGCAGATTATAGAAACGCTGCCCGTGGTTTCTGCCCCTCTCTCCTGCCATTGTAGACACTTTGCCATCAACGGTCCCTGATCTTCTACCCACGACACTAACGGTTTGAAGATGCTAAACAGTGCAAGAAAGTGTTAACCAGTTGTCCCAGAGGTACTCAGGAAAAGGAAAGGATAACTTAATAGCTCATGTTTACTTATTAAGAAGTGACATAATTGACATTTGTTTCATAGTCTCTAGTCAGATTTTTCTATCTTCCTGGGATCACTTGAAAACAGGCTTTATAAGGACAGACACACACAGATACATATTTTCTTCTGTATGACTTTCTCTGTTGCATCTTAGAGCATGTTATTAGACGCAATAAATGCCAGTTAGGCTTAAGGATCCATTTAAGCCGTATTTTTCAGAGGTGAAGCCAATATCTGCATTTTAATATTAAACCTCTCCAGGCCAGGGAGCCTTACCTGAGGAGTCCCTGAATCGCCTATAAGGTGGAGGCGGCCTGGAGAAGCTCCCCAGTCTCTGTGAAACCTCAGATTTAAACGACAAGTCTTGCACTCACAGATTTAGAGAGTGAACTCGTGGTTACCGGGGGAAAGGGTGGCTGGTGGAGGTGGGGTGGCGTAGACTGAGAGTTTGGGATCGACATGTACATGCTGCTGTGTGTAAAACAGACAACCAGCAGGGACCTGCTTACAGCATAGGGAGCTCTGCTCAGCAGTCTACAGTAGCCTAGATGGGAAAGGAATTTGCAAAAAAATAGATACTTTTATGGGTATCGGAATCACTTTGCTGTATACCTGTAACTAACATGATTGTTAATCAACTATACTCCAATATAAAATAAAAAACCACAAATGACACATTTTATGCATTTGTTCATTTTCTGGGATGAGAATTCCACTCACCTGACTTTCAAAGGGGTCAGTGATTAAAAGCCAATTAAAACGCACTATTCTAGACACAAAATGTGTGACTCAGATTCTGTTAATTGGAGGAGTTCTGCTGACAGAAGAGAGATCCCTGGTACTTATTTGTCTGCCTGTTAATATCTGCTAAGTGCTGGAAGAGGAAATATTTCCCTTCCCTTTTTAAAATCCATGTGCTGTGCTATGAGGATGAGCAGCGAAGCTACTAACTGAGAAGTGTTTTAAATGTACACTGTACGCTGGTGTGGATGTATTCCTGCTGAGCCATAATCACATTAGATTCCTTAACCTTAGGCTAACTATTGGGCTTCCCTCATAGCTCAGGTGGTAAAGAACAGCCTGCAATGCAGGAGACCTGGGTTCGATTCCTGGGTTGGGAAGATCCCCCGGAGAAGGGAAAGGCTCCCCACTCCAGTGCTCTGGCCTGCAGAATTCCATGGACTGTGTAGACGTACCGAAATAGAGCCTCGTTTTTCTCCTGAGCAGCCTTCATCACATCGAGGAAGACAGAACCCTTTCTCACGGTGACTTGGGTGTGACTTGTCGTGTTGATTCGCACAGAATATTTGACTAAGATGTTCAAGGGTGCAGTTGTGGGCGTCGCCATATCAGGCTTTTCAGTGGAGACGTTGAATTTGACTGGCAGAGACAGGAAAGTAGAGGAGAATTATTATTCAGAAGAATAAAAACGATGTCAGAGTCTGCACACCTCTCCAAACCTATGCAACGACTCTTTCCCCGTTAATGCGGAAGAGGGTTTATACCAGGAGCCCGGATCAGCAATCGGGGGGTGGGGAATGAGTGGGTATCTCTCAGACAACTAAAGCACAAATTAAAACCAGATACTCACCGGCTTGTGGAGGCTCGTGTTTGCCTCAGCTTCCAGCTGTTGCGGCAAATCAGTTGCCCCGTTTCCCGTTTCTCACAGAGGCTCCTGATCTTTTTTTTTTTGCATTGGTGCAGGGTACAATAATGCCCCACCCCCTTTCTTTCCTTTTTTTGAGTACTTGCTGATTTTTTTCCTTTTAGTGATTTAAAAAAATAAGTCATTTATTAATGTGTTTGTTTTTGGCTGTGCTGGGTCTTTGCTACTGTGGGCCTTCCTCTAGACACGGTGAGCGGGGTGGCTGCCTCTAGCTGTGAGGTGGCAACGCTTCCTGCTCCTTGCTGTGGCTTCTCTGGTTCTGGCACACGCTCCAGGGCATGCGGGCCCCAGGGGTCGCGGCTCCCAGGCTCCAGAGCACAGGCTCCGGAGACGCGGTGCGTGGGCGCTCAGCACGTGGGGTCGTCCCGGGCCGGGGACTGAACCCGCGTCTCCTGCCCTGGCAGGCGGATCCCATACAACTGAGCCACCAGGGGAACCCCCGGGCCTTTTAATTTCTTACTGAAGTATTGACACACAACGTTGCGTTAATTTCACAGGTAAAACACGCCTCGACATTTATATACATGAGGAATCGTCAGCACTGGGACTCTAGTAACCACCTGTCACCATAGAAAGTTACTACAATAGCGCTGACGGTATTCTGGGTGCTGCACACTATATTGCCATGAAGCGTTTATTTTATGACAGGAAGTCTGTCTCCTAGCATCCTTCCCCTAGTTTTCCCAACCCCTGCCTTTTTATTTGTTAACATTTTTAGAGAGCATTACGTGCCAGGCGCTGTGTGCTATTTGGCATGAATTACCTTCTTCAGTCCTTACTAGTGCTGGTTACATACGTTGTCATTGGCATCCCTTACGGTAGAAAACTTTTAAGCTTAGGGTTTTGTCCAAGTTCCCTAAACCCATACGTGGCTGAATCAGAAATGAGCAAGACAGAAGGAAAAGGCTCCCTTCTTCATCCCTTGTTGCAAAGTCAGTGGTTTGATTAATGGTTCAAGCTGTAATTTCCTTATAACACTGCCACATTCTTTCCCATTGACGTCCCGTCTCTGGGTGCTCATGCATTGAGCCCAGTGAGAAGCCGGAGATGTTACACTTTTTAGGTTGGGAATGATGCTCAGAAAATCTCTCTGTATCCAGCAGTCAGAAAGCACCCCTTGAGAGACTGACACCCTTTAGTCACTTTCCAGCTGGCTTCATGGCAAAGAATCTGCCTGCCAACGCAGGAGACACAAGAGATGCTAATTTAATCCCTGGGCAGGGAAGATCCCTTGGAGCAGGAAATGGCAACTCACTCCAGCATTCTTGCCTGGGAAATTACATGAACAGAGGAGCCTGGTGGGCTACAGTCCAGGGGGTCCCAAAGAGTGGGATACGACTCAGCAAGCACGTTTATCCGTTAATCAACGCTGCCTCGTTGTCAGTGTTTGAACCAGGAACAGCGTCTACTCCCCTAATAAGGACAAATCCTCTGGCAGTTTTGGTCCCTGATGGCATGAGGGCTGCGTCTTGTCTGGGAACTGTTACACTGTTCCCAGACAGGTTTAACTGGTTCCTTCTGGTTCCCAAGGACATCTCAGCCTTACACACTTTGGGTGTTATGCTGAAAGGCAAAACTGTCCATTAGTGCTATACCTGGATTGTGGCCACAAGAAGGGCTGATGACATCCAGATAGGTCTTTCCCATCAAGGCAGGTAAGATCTGGGCTGCAGCAATCGGCAGGTAAAATACTCCCTGAGAAATGTTGTCAAATACTGTGCGCAGAGTTTCTCGGCAATTTCTTTCATTTTTGTAATAGTCCGATGAGACAAACAGAGCCTTGTGTGTGTGTGTGTATGTGTGTGTGTGTGTGTGTGTGAGAGAGAGAGAGAGAGAGAGAGAGAAGGGGAGAGAATGAGAATGGATGGGAGAGACTTCACATTGTGGGAAAGCTTGAATCTAATTTGGCAAATCTTGTTTGTACACTGACTACATGGGAACCACCTTAGACTGCTAAGGTACCTTTCAAGAAGCTTATGAGCTAGTTTGGGTGGGGAGGTGGGGATTGTTTAATCACTCAAGCTTTCACAGCATCAATGAGAACAGTCTTTCTCTACCGTATTCACTCTTTACTGCTGACACTGAAGCCATACGAGATAGTCCTAACTATGAGACAGTGTTAACCAAATAGGTTTAATAGAAAGGAATCCCTAAGATGAAGGTCCTAAGACCGGTGTCTCCAACCCCCAGCCCCACCCTGGGGGCCCGCCGCAAGGGGTGAGCAGCAGGCCGGTCAGGGAAGCTCCCCTTACCCCTCCCCAGCGCCCACCTTACCTCCTGCACCTCCGCCTGCGTTACTGTCTGAACTGTCCCGCCCCCACTCCCGCAGAAAAATGGAATTGTCTTCCATGAAACTGGCCCCTGGTGCCGAAAAGGTCGGGGACCCGTGCCCTAAGAGAAGGGCCTCCCTGGGGGCTCAGCTGGGAAAGCAGCTGCCCGCAGTGCGGGAGACCTGGGCGTGATCGCTGCTTTGGGAAGAGCCCCGGAGGAGGGCACGGCCGCCCGCTCCGGCGTTCTGGCCTGGAGAGGCCCGCGGACAGAGGAGCCTGGCGGGCTACAGCCCGTGGGGTTGCAGGGTCAGACACGACGGAGCGGCTAAGCACAGCGAAGCCTGGGAGAGGCGTCCGGCAGCGCGGTCTCCCCGAAGGGGAAGAGCTCTTAGGCATCAATGAGGCGGCGGAAGGCCCGGCAGGGAAGGCAGCAGCGAGCAGGGCCCGGAGCTGCGACGGCGGCTCGGTAGGGACAGGCAGAGGTGGGCGTGCGGCCGAAGCGGGCAACGTAGGCTCGGCCAGGGCCGGCCTGCTGTGGTGAGAGTGTCTGAGTTTCAGTAAGACCCCCAGAGGATGCCTCTTGGCTTCGGAGGACCGGTGTAGCGAGGACACGCGGCAGCCAGCCTGGAGAAGAGCGTCGCAGCTGGGCTGGCAGACCCTGAAGGTCCTGGGGTGGTTGCTGGACACTGGGAAGCCTAAGAGGGTCTTGAACAGAAACTCTCCAGGCAGCAGGTGTAAACTGGACTCAAGGGGCAGCATGACAGGGTAGGGAAATTTAAGAGGGTATTAATTAATTTCCTGGGAAATCCCATGGACGGAGAAGCCTGGGGGCTACAGTCCATGGGGTCGAAAGAGTTGAACAGGATTCAATGGCTAAACAACGACTAAGGTGGACTGAGCTTGAAGATACTGATCTGTAGTTTCTCGAAGAAGGACAGTTCCCCTTTCCATCTTTTCTTGAAGACTCTTAAAGGTAACCAAGTGGTCAGTCAGGGTTTTTTTTTTTTTTTTTTTTTTGGTGAGTTATTAAAAACAGCACAAAAAGAAAACTCGTTAGGGACTTCTCTGGTGGTCCAGGGGCTAACACTCCGTGGGGTGGAGTGGTTGAAACCCCATGCTCTGAATGCATGGGGCACAGGTTTGATCCCTGGTCTGGGAATTAAGATCCCACATACTTTGGGGCATGGCCAAAAAATAAATAAAAATTAAACAGGTCATCCTAAAAAATCTCATCACATTCTATCTTCTTTTATAAACAGTGTGGGGGGTAAGCAGCTCTCGATCCTGCCATGGATGACCACCACCTGCAGGCTGACCAAGACCAAGCCCACGCTCCACACCTGAACTTGTGTATTACCGACTGGTTTGGGATGTGAGCATTAGTGCTTTCTAAAAGCTCCTCTCCTCTAGGTAAATCAGACGTGCACCCAGAACAGGAAGCCACTGCTTTATGTTAATTCCTAGCATAGCCAGTGTAATAAAGAAGAACAACAACACGGACAGCCTTTAAGACTGGACCCTTATTTACATCATCATCACCTTGTCGTTTTCTGCAGGAGCCCGGTGCCGCTGGGCTGAACACTCTGATCTTCCTGCGCTTTCGTCCTTGCTTCTTCTCTCCCTATGAAAATCCTCTTGTCCCGGGTCAGCCTGGGAGACCCCAATTCATACCAAAGACTTGGTGAACTCCCTTTTTCCCCTGTGTGCTTTTCCTCATCTCTTCTTGTAGCTACCCCTTAGCGTTGAGCTGATCAGTGACTAAACTCAGGAATACATTCTTGGTCTTCAAAGAACACACACAGGACAGTGTAAGCATTGAGTGTGAGTTCTGACACCAACTATTTTGGTCCCACCGCCTCTCCATCACTCTTGGGCTTTGCTCTGTTAGGCGATTGACTGGTACTCTGTGACTCATGCTCTTAGTCTAGGAAATGGAGGTAATAATTCTTTCTCCATTGGGTGGTTGTGCATTAGTGACTTTATGTCAATAATTATCACCTGCTGTTACTGCCTCTGCTACTTCTCATTTCCATAACAATAACGTGATTTGGGAGGTAAGACAAAACACTGACCAATGCATGGTATGTGGTAAAGCGGGAAATGACGTGTTAAAAGAGCAGCAAAGCAGACTGCAGTGGGCACTAACTAGCATTGAGTGCAGGCAGGAAAGCCGCACAGAAATACTGGGTGTGGCGGGTAAGGAGAGGGTGCACTTCAGGCGCGGGGGCGGGGATCGTGATTAAAACAAAGGCAGGCGGATAGTGAGTCCTCAGGAGACGGAGAGGAAGGAGGAAGATGCTGCCTTCCGCCATGACCCCGTTCTCTGTCTCCTGGTTCGCCTTCTGACTTACCTGCATGGCCTCTCCCGTGCTAAATACGTTTCCAAGGAGGCCCTGTTTGCCCTCGGCCTGGATCTTGTTTGCCAGTGACGCTATGTAGCCGCTGATCTTACGCTGTGTGCTCGCGCCCATCTTCCTTTGTGTATCCCTCCGCACACACGTCAGAGCAAGGACAGCCATCGCTCCGGTATCTGTCAGGAAGCACAACACTGGTGACCGAGTGACTAACCCTCCCGGGTTCACCCTGGACTGAGTGGTTTCCTGGTACGTGGGGCTTTCGAAACGAACAATAGGAGGCCTCCAGGCAGAACGGGGTGCTTGGTCATGCTCGTTAACGATGCAAGACAAGAATTTCCAGGTGCAGTAGCCAGCCTCTCGCCCTGACCTCTCAAGTATGTCAAGATTCCTTCCTTATGTGGGTAGCCGTGAGCCTTGCACCAGGAACTCGCATCTCGGTCACAAGAACACAGTCGATTTGTCGGTGCAAACACACAGTCTCCTTTTAGGTCGTGGGTGTTCTCATCTTTTTCATCTTTCAGCCACGTTGGCAAAGAAATTGAGAAAACCGAGGATGATACACCAAACAAAAATGTCTCTACCTTTCCAAGTTTTTCATTAGACTGATTTGCAAATAGCACTTAGGAGAACTGTTTATTCAATAAACACCCTTAATGGGGAGGATATGGCAAGAGATAAGAGTCAGGGTAAGACCTGTTTTTCTGGCTCATTTCTTGGTTCCTTCTGTTTTCTTTAGGTCTGCTGCCTTCCCTCTCATAGAAAGAGAAACATAAGAAATTCACATTCTCCTTATTACTCTGAGACACTGGATGGTGACTTTCTTAGAGCTTCTTGGAGAAAAATGAGTTTGTGGATCTGTCTAAAAGGGACTCCTTTTTGGATGTGTAAGCTGATCCCGTGGGAAATTTCTGGTCCTTTTCCATGATGGATACACACCTTATTGATCAAAATATTGCTTCTTACCACTGGGGAGAGTGTACTGTTCAAGTCAGGCCAGGCATCCAAACGATTCCAATGGGTTAGAGAAAGATGCCAGGTTGAGATAGGTGAATTCCACTGCATTCTCTTTCTCTAACATTTATGCGTCCTGAGATATCTTATCTGATAATCCTCATGATCTATCCTCATTTTACAAGTGGGAAAATTAAAGTTGAGCGCTAACATCCATTGGCTATTCAGAGAAAAGGGGAAGGAACTGGGCCCTTTTACTGCACTGCACATCTACAAAGAGGCTTAGAAACCATCCAATATCCATTCTTCGAAAAAATCCTCTTCTGAGAAGACTAAGGTAGCGAGGAAAGAAAAAACTCAAGTGCTTATTGGTAGAAAAATATGAAAGACAAGGCTTCCTGGTGCCCATGTCCTTGAAACCAAGGGAACTGGGTTTAATGACTTACCTACCGAGAACTGGTCCTCAAAATAATAGTTCTTATTTTCAGGAGTGAAGTAATAAGTCACACTGGTGATTGAGTAGTGCCCGTTGAACAGACACAAGGCCAACAGGGCCAGACTGAGCTGGTAATAGTTAGTCAGTGGGTTGCCGCCGTGTGCCTCTGTCAGGGAGGGAAGGAACAGCTTATTCACACAGGTGGTCCTGGAACAGTACATTTTAAGCTTCTTTCTACTTACTCTGTCTCCAGTTCTTTACATTTAAAGAGAGGCGAATAAGCGAGGCAAGCGATTGCTCAGAGAAACAGCAAGCTTGAGGCATTTAAAGGCTTTTAAGGTCCACCAAAGGCTTCCCTGGTGGCTCAGACAGTACGGAATCTGCCTGCAATGTGGGAGACCTGGGTTAGATCCCTGGGTCAGGAAGGTCCCCTGGAGAAGGGAACAGTGTCCCAGTCCAGTCTTCTTGCCTGGAGAATCCCATGGACAGAGGAGCCTGGCGGGCTCCTCCATGGGGTTGCAGTGTCCAACATGAGTGAATAGCTAACACTTTCACTTTCAAGGGCCACCAAATTCAGCTCCTCTCCTTTTACTTTATGCCTCAGGAAATTTGGCATTGAAGAGAGAAAAGTACTGTTCTCCCAGCAATCCCACTCCTGGGCATGTACCCTGAGAAAACACTAATTCAAAAAGATCTGTGCACCCCAGTGTTCGTTGCAGCCCTATTTACAATAGCCAGGACGTAGAAGCAAGCTGACAGAGGCATGCAGAAAGGTGTGGGGCACATACACAATGGAATATTACTAAGCCACCGAAAGGAACAGAGCAATGCCATTTGCAGCAACATGCGTGGGCCTAGGGATTCTCACGCTGAGTTAAGTCAGCACAGAGAGACAAGCAGCGTATCAGATCACTTATGTGTGGGATCTGAGGAAAAGGTACAGACGAACTTAGTTACAGAGCAGAAGTGGAGTCACAGGTGTAGAAAACAAGCTTATGGCTATGCCGAGGGATGAGAGGTGGGGAGGGATAAATGGAGTCTGGGGCCGACATACGGACAGCCACATCCCACTCCTGGCGACCCCAGGGACTGTGGCCTCTGTCTGTGGGATTCTCCAGGCAAGCGTACTGGGGCAGCAGCAGCGAGACTGCACCCAGGCCTGGCACACGGTGTGTGCCCAGTCGCTCAGTCGTGTCTGAGTCTTCACGGCCCCCTGGACTGGAGCCCTCCAGGCTCCTCTGTCCTTGGGATTTTCTAGGCAAGAATACTGGAGTGGGTTGCCATTTCCTTCTCCGAGATTCAGCCATGTCTCCTGCGTTGCAGGCTGGTTCTTTCCCGTGTGAGCTGCCAGCCCATGTCCACACTGCTGTGTGCAGAATAGATGACGAATACGGACCTGCTGTGTAGCACAGGAAAGCCCACTCAGCACTGTAATGGCCTGTATAGGGAAAGAGTCTAAAAGAAGAGCGGGCAGATGGCTGTTAATATAGACCCAATTCACTTTGCTGTACACCTAAAGCTGAAACAACATTATACATCCACCACACTCCAATAAAAATGTGAAGAAACACTATCCTGATGTTCAGATGGTTACAGAGCGAGAACTGGAACCCAGGAGTGCGTCTCACTAGCAGCCGAGACGCTCAGCCTGTGTTTCGGCGCCTTTGCCATCTTTGTTCTTGTACCAGAATCATTAAGCGTACACTTTGGTGCTTATGACACAATGTCTCATCTTGATCAGCTATTTCTGGTGTAATTTGTTCAAAAGCCAAGCTTCTGCAGAGACCTGTGACCTGTGTGTTTGCATGTGGGAGTGTGTATTTATCATCCAGTGCGAGGTAAGCTTGACGTAGGGTCAATGCTTAATTGAACATATTGGAAAAGAAAACTCAAGACACATCTGAAAGAAAGAAGAAGGGACAGTGGTCTCCAAAGGTGCAGTGGGATGAGTGGAGGGAAGAAGAGAAGGAGCGAGCAGCCGGAAACTGCACGCAGCTCTCCACCAGTGGAGGAGAGACAACGGCATCCCGGGCCTCTGAGCGTGTGATTCTCACCCATGTTCTGAATTTCTGCTTGGAATTTGACTCCAAGTTTGCTAACCAGATGAGCACCACGTATAAACTCTCTATCCTGATTTTCACATGCTCCCAAAGCCAGAATATCCAAGGCAAGCTCTCCCGAGGTTAACTCCATCTCTGAAAAGGAAAGCGTTCAAGTTAAACGAGGTGCGTGCGCGTGATTTTTTTGCCGCCTGCCTTCCTTGCCATTTATATTGCTGTCGCTGTTTTGTCCTGTTCTACTCTTTACTAATGTTTTATTGCCCTCTTCTTTATCCCCCCAGAGCCTTTCCTAGCAGAGCTGTATAAATGCAACCTAGATCTTAGTCTTTCCCATGAAGTTGTAGGCTCTTTTAGGGATCAAGAAATCCTTGAATGAAGAATAGAGATAGATAAATAAAAAAGCCTTGGAATCTTCCTCCTTGAGGGCGCCATCTCACCAGGATAGGAATAATCGACTTGTATTTAAAATATCCAAATTCTCAGGCTTCTCCTATCCTCACAGTAGTATCGTTGGGTAGGGAGGGGTGGCTGTGTCTTCCCCTTATACTCAGTGTTGAAATGAGAGTTTCAGTGTGGACTCGGGTCTCAATTCCAGTCGGTATCTCCACAACTCCGTGGTCACCTCTCTGCTGTCAGCTTTCTTGGTTGTGGCCCATGCTCTTGTCTGGTCCTGAACTCAACTTAATGACGTAAATCTTAACGGATGAGCATGTATGATTTCTTTTGCTTTTCCTATTTTCAGGGCCCAAAGAAGGAAAGCTTCACTCTACAGTAAGCGGCAGGGGGTTGAGGATTTGAGGTACTTTTTGTCACCTCAATTAAAAAAATTTTATGTGAACTGTATTTTGAGAAAACCCCACTACATACTTGGACTAGATATTTTTTGAAAATTAGGGGACATTGGTTTATAACATTATACAAGCTTCACGTGCACAGTATTTTATTTCTACTTCTGTTCATCTCAAGTTTTCTACAGCTAAGATGGATGTACCAGGGATGACCTGGACACACAATTTTTAGGACTCACTGGAGATCGTCTTTATAGATGGGTAAGCCTTTCCCTAAATGTTCTGGGGAATATAGGCGCTCACCTCTGCTATTTATGTCTTCTTTGATTTGTCCACTCAGCTGCTGTTCTAGCCTTTGACTCTTAATCCCAACAAGTCTGAAGGTCAACAGGACGTTGGCATCTTGGAACCGTTCGGTGTACTTTGCGTTTAGCATCGTGTTTATCAGAGGTTCTATATGCCAGAAGTTGGTTTCATTTACCGCTGTGGAAGGGAGAGAGGAAATAAGAAGCACACACATAGAATATTAGGGCTAAGAGCAGGAATGATGCTAAAATATTTAGTAGCAGGTATGGCATAGACACAGACCCACTTGGTAGCCACTGGTGATGTTGCTGGAATGAGATAGGGAGGTCTGGAGCCCCACTCTGCCATGTATTGCTTCTTTGCCAACCAGCATGTTAATGCTTAAACAACTGGATCAGCCTTACCGATGCACACCTTCCAAGTCCCCGCCTGCAACCCAGTCTGCTTTCTGGATTCAGTCGTCTTCTCCTCCATCTTCTTCTTCACCTGGGTTAATGCTGACAAGAAGGAGAGAGAAGAGAAAGAAGGCAAAAGTTCTCCCTGTCATTAGTGATTGACCCCAGAGCTGCATTGCCTGATTGCCCAACTGGCCAGGCATCAAGATCAAGGCATTATTCAGCAGGGAGGACCCTTTGAAAAACCTTCCAGTTTTAGCCTACAATGTGTCCAAGTCCCAGGGGCAAGGATGGAGGGAGTCCTTCTATACTGTGGAATTAAAAAGAGAATCCAGAGCTCCCAAGAAACCTGGAGGAGAAGAGTTAACCATCACTGGAAATATTTCTCAGCGTACTTTGACCATCACCTAAGAAAATCCTTCCCATCTCCAGATTATCTCATGGGCTTGGGGAATAGTGAAACGAACTCGAACCTTGGGCTCAGGAAGATCTTTCCTGGGGTCTTCACTCCTTAACTTGTAACTGGGGGTGAGTTATGTAACTTTCCTGACTTCAAGAAGTCAAGAAACAGCCGAAGAGAATGGACAAGAAACCACCAAATAAGCTAGAAGATGCTGTACGCGCTGTTACTTCTAGCTCAGCTCGAATTTCTGTCACTGTCCTTAGCGAGTCCAGGAAATGTTATTTTTCTTGCCCACCTGCCTTTAATAGAGAGAGTTAGGAAGATCTGAACGGAGTGATTGAAGAAGGTCATGGTTTGTTACGGGCATACGTGGACAGTTGTGAGTCACCTCTGAGATTCAGCTCAGCAGATTTTTTGGCACTGAAATAGACTTCTTTAGTTCCTGGTAAAGGAACAACTCAGGTCAACTTCCGTAACTACTAAAAGCAAAGTGAATTATTTTGTGCTGTGAATGAAACCTCAAAAGCCTGATGGAGAAGCCCTCTTCTTATGCCACAACTGAGAAAAAGACAGGCCAGGAGAAAGAATTAAGAGCTGGCAGACTCTGAGCTTTCATCTTTCCGCCGTGGGATGGATTTCTTCTTGTAGGCTAGAGAGACCAGGGAGATATAGCTGCAGCTGGTGCCACACAGTAGCATCACCTCTGGCCTGGTCTGAAGCTCAATTCCATGGTAAAGAATTCCAACAGAGAAATTATGAACTTGTGAGCTGTATAATACTTCAAGAAACCACCTGCTTCAACAACCTTCTTTGGTTATTCTTCATTTATGAATGAAGCTAAAATGATTCATGGGACTTCCCTGTCAGTCCAGTGGTTAAAATTCTGTGCTTCCAAAGCAGGGCGTCCAGGTTCGATTCCTAGCCAGGGAACTAGATCCCACATGCCACCACTAAGACCCAGCACAGCCAAATACACAAACAAATAAACGTTAAAAAAGCACTGGTTCATTCAGTTACTAAGGGGTCACACCAGACCTGAGGCCAGCTTTTCCTTTAGTCAGTATTTTTTAATAGAACCACACAGTCTCTGGAGCCTCTACCCAAAGGAGAGATGATGGGTTTTTACCCATGTCCCATGGGGAAGAGTTGAAAAGAGGAAGATGTACAGCTTAGAAGATCTAACTAGGTCAGGACAAGACAGCAATCTTCATTATTTGAAAGACATTATTAACATTACTTTTTTCTTTGTAGTTACAAGGAGTTAACCCCAAACCTTTGGGTTGAACTTCTTAAAAATAGATTGTATCTCAAAGTCACAAGATATCTTTCCATGATCTGAAAACTTGTCTGAGGTCATGAATTTTCTGTTCTTAAAAATGAAAGAGAAAAGACAGTTCCTTGACAGGGCTGTTGTGGTAGAAAGGATCCTAGCCTAGGAAGAAGAGCGAAACAAGTTAATACTGGATCTCTGAGCCCTCTTAGAATAACATGCATCGTAGAACTGTCCCCCCCCCCCCACCTCCTGTCACCCTTTAGGTCGCTCATAGAGCCGAGCGGCATCCAGCATTGGAACCGGGCCTTTTCTCAGGTAACTACACAGTAGCCTCCAGGAGACTGCCGTAGCTCAAAATGCTCAAAGTTGAGAGCAACTTTAGCTCAAAGCACACTCACCGTGCATCTGGCATAGTTGACTCGGAATAAGAGAGAAGACTAGCAGCCCCGCTAGGGCGAGCTGGCATGACGGTCTCATCTCTCCAGCCGTGCTCAGGAGTGGTGAGGCTGGGCTGGCTCTTTATGGGTGATGGACGGAGGGTACTGGGAGCTCCTCCTTCCGTTTGCCTCAATCTCTTTCACTCAAGCAAATATTGAGTAATGTCAGGAGGTGTGGTCAAGTGCGTTTGCCCAAATAGCGTAATAAACCAGGAAGACTTGAAAGGCATGGCTAGGGAGAATGAGGAAATGATATTTCTTTGCTTCCCATCTTAAACCATTAGGGTTCAAGTTCCTTTCAGTCCAATGAGAATAAATTATGTGAATGACTGTTTTCAGTGATGTTCCCTCTTTCCCATTTCACCTCCCGAGAGATTCAGTGTGATGGGGGCAGGGCTTACAATATATAAAAATGGAAGCAGAAGTTGTGATTCTGAAGTTGGAACAGGCAGGATGGGGGAGCTTGGCATATGGGAAGGTCTTTGGCATAGTTCTTTTTTGAGATGTCCATCAGCAGATGAATGGATAAGAAAGCTGTGGCACATATACACAATGGAGTATTACTCAGCCATTAAAAAGAATTCATTTGAATCAGTTCTGATGAGATGGATGAAACTGGAGCCGATTATACAGAGTGAAGTAAGCCAGAAAGAAAAACACAAATACAGTATACTAACACATATATATGGAATTTAGGAAGATGGCAATGACGACCCTGTATGCAAGACAGGGAAAGAGACACAGATGTGTATAACGGACTTTTTGGGAGAGGGTGGGATGATTTGGGAGAATGACATTCTAACATGTATACTATCATGTGAATTGAATCGCCAGTCTATGTCTGACGCAGGATGCAGCATGCTTGGGGCTGGTGCATGGGGATGACCCAGAAAGATGTTATGGGGAGGGAGGTGGGAGGGGGGTTCATGTTTGGGAATGCATGTAAGAATTAAAGATTTTAAAATTTAAAAAATAAAAAAACTAAATTATTTTAAAAAAAAGAAAAAAAAATAAAAATTTAATTAAAAAAAATAAATAAAAATTTTAGGCATAGTGGTTTTTGACCTAAGATTTTTCTTTTTCCCAAGAGTTTCCCCTGAGAGTTTTCTGGCCCAGGAGGAACACACTGAGATACACATCAGCTGTGGATTTTGAATGTACCAGGAAGGATGCTACATGCTGCGTGTAAGAAATGTCCATCCTAGTTCTTCCAAACACTATTAACGAGTCCTCTGGCTTTAAAATGTTTGCTCAGGGTCAGCAAGCTGGTGGAATACAAAGTCTCTGATATATACCCCCACAGAAGTGGTCATTTTAGCAGTCATTCATGGACAAGAGTTGCTACCTGAAAACTTTAGGTTTCAGGTAGGATGTTGTAAACCCCAGTGGAGTCCTCGAGGAGGGCTGTATTGAGAAAGCAAACCAAAGGAGACGGACTCGAGTTTCCAAAGAAGCAGGCAAGCGCGACACCACCAGACGGGCCAGTAAACAGCCCTGACGGATGTCTGCGAAACACAGGCGGGAAGAAGCGCCTTGACGTCGGTCTTGGCAGTGATTTGTTTGGATGTGACACCAAGAGCATGAATAGTAAAAAGGAAAATAAACGAGCAGGACTATGTCAAACTGAAAAGCTTTTGCATAGCAAAGGAAATCATGGGCAAAATGAGGAGGCAGCCTAGAGAATGGGAGAAAAGTATTCGTTAGATGCTCTATATCTGATAAGGCTGTTGTTGCTGTCGTTCAGTCGCTATGCTGTGTCTGACTCTGTGACCCCATGGAGTATAGCATGCCAGGCTCCTCTGTCCTCCACAGTCTCCAGGAGTTTGCTCAAATTCATGTCCACTGAGTCAGTGATGCTATCTAACCATCTCATCCTCTGCCGCCACTGTCTCCCTTTGCCTTCAGTCTTTCTCAGCATCAGTCTTTTCCAATAAGTCAGCTCTTTGCATCAGGCGGCCAAAGTATTATAGCTTCAACTTCAGCAATAGTCCTTTCAATGAATATTCAGTGTTAATTTCCTTTAGGATTGACTAGTTTGATCTCCTTTTCCGTCCAAGGGACTCTCAAGTGTCTTCTCCAACACCACAGTTCGAAAGCATCAGTTTTTCGGCACTTCTTTATGGTCCAATTCTCACATCTGTACATGACTCCTGGAAAAACCATAGCTTTGACTAGACGGACCTTTGTCAGCAATGTAATGTCTCTGATTTTTAAACCTAAACGCTGTCTAGGTTTGTCATAGCTTTTTGTTATGAAAAACAGCATGGTATTTTGTTTTGTTTTTAATTTATTTTTTTTTGTTTTTAATTTAAATTTCTTTATTTTAATTGGAGGTTAATTACTTTACAATATTGTATTGGTTTTGCCATACATCAACCTGAATCTGCCACGGGTGTACACGCGTTCCCCATCCTGAACCCGCCTCCCTCCTCCCTCCCCATACCATCCCTCTGGGTCATCCCAGTGCACCAGCCCCAAGCATCCCATATCCTGCATTGAACCTGGACTGGCAATTCATTTCATATGATATTATACATGTTTCAAGGCCATTCTCCCAAGTCATCCCACCCTCTCCCTCTCCCACAGAGTCCAAAAGACTGTTCTATACATCTGTGTCTCTTTTGCTGTCTCGCGTACAGGGTTATCATTACCATCTTTCTAAATTCCATATATATGTGTTAGTATACTGTATTGGTGTTTTTCTTTCTGGCTTACTTCACTCTGTATGATAGGCTTTTTCTTAAGAAATCAAAGATAGAACTATTGTCTGGTTCAGCAATCTCAGTTTGGGGTATACAGCCAAAGGAAATGAAATCGGTATTGTTACAGAACTCAGGCTCTGTTTCTTGTTGCTCAAGAAACCTTACTGAGAGACAAGTGTTGGGTAAAGGAAAAGTAGCTTTATTTTAAGGAAGTTTGCAACCTGGGGAGATGGTGGACTACTGTCTGAAAGAACCAACTCCCAACCCCCCAGGTGTTATCTGGGATTTACAGAAGAAGGGAAGCAGGAAACGGCTGCAGGCCATGTGCTGGGGCTACGCGGCTCTTGTCATCACAAGATGCCTTGCTGATGTTGGAACCGAGTATGGTCTTTACACTGACCGGATCAGCACATCTGTTCTAGGGGCCAGTGGTCATATATTTCCCGAAAAACAGGAGCAAAGGAAGAAAGAGAGCAAGAAGGTCTAAGTGAAACAGGAACCAGCCCGCAAACCCCTGAGCTTAAACTGTTAGCAATTCTTCGGTTGTGAAACAAGCATGATTACAGTACCTCAAAGTGGTATCTGTATCCCCATGTCCTTTGCAGCATTGTGGACGATAGCCAGGATCATGGCATCAACCTAAGTGTCTGTCAACTGATGAATGAATAAAGAAACTGTGGTACATGCACACGCACACACACACACGTGCACACGCACACACACACGTGCACACACGCACACGCACGCACACACATGCACACACGCACACACACATGCACACACGCACACACATGCACACACGCACACACACGCACGCACACGCACACACACATATGCACACACACGCACACACGCAGGGATATTTTTCAGCCACGAGAAAGAGGGAAAGTCTGCCATTTGTAACAAAATGAATGGGTCTTGAGGGCATCATGAAGTGAGATAAGCTAGAGAAAACCAGACACTGTGCAGTATCGGTTATGTGGCATCTACGAATAGTCACGCTCACAGAAGTGGGTGGTAGAATGGGAGTTGCCAGGGGTTGTGGCTTGGGGGAAACAGGGAAATGTTGGGCAAAGGGTGCAAGCTCTCAGCTATCAGATGAATATACTCTGGGGATCTAATGCACAGCATAGTGCCTATAGCTACTGTTATATTGTAAGCTTGAAATTTTGCCAAGAGTAGATCTTACGTGTTCTCCTCCTCACATACAAGCAAATGGTAACCATATGAGATGATGGATTTGTAATTACTTGATTATGGTGATCATTTAATAATACATGTGTAATCAAATCATCCTGTTCGTCACCTAAATGTATATATACAACTTTTGTCAATAAAGTTGGGAGGAATAGAATCTATCAGCGTAGCTATGGACTTAATCATGACATCCTTTCCTCCATTTTCTCCCTCTGCTAACGCTCATGTGCTGCTCGTCCCTGGGTTTGCCTCAGTTGTCCATTTTCAATGGACAGAGTCACTTACTGGTCATGTCCCACCACCTGTTTCATTTTGTCTGTATTACTTGCGCAGGTCTCCAATCTCTTCAAAATACGACTTTAGAAATGCGTCATGCTTTCCTAGTTACTATATCAGGAACAATGTCCTGCAGCTACCAACTACTTTCTCATTTCTGTCTTAAAACTACTCTGTTCAGACCTGACACCCCCACCCCTTCTCTGGACCTGGGGTGTGGCGGGGTGCTCACGTCACAAGGTCACATGTCACTTCCACACTGCTGTGTTCAACATGGCTTTAAAATTCTCATTTACCTCGCCTGACAACTGATGGCTCTTTTTCTCCTTAGATACTTATGCTAACAGTCTGGAGCACCATCCTTTTAAGGAGTTTCCCCCTAATTTTCTGATTGATCCTCTTTGGTTTTCTCCCACTGGTGTACCCCAAGGTGCCTGATTTTCTGAAAGTTGTAATATTCTAGGGTTCAGTTCCCAGAATTCTTCTTTTCCTTTAGTGATCTCATTAAATCTCAAGGCTTTTTTTTTTTTTTTTGATGTGGACCATTTTTAAGTCTTTATTGAACTTGTCACAATATTGCTTCTGTTTTGTGTTTTGGCGTTTTGGTCACGAGGTGTGTATGTGGCTCTCACCTCCCCGAATAGGAATCAAACCTGCACACCCTCTGCATTGGAAGGGAAGTCCCTAAATCTCAAGGCTTTAAGCAACACCCGGATATGAATGTTTGTAAAATTTATATCTTCATACCAGAGACCCGCTTAATTCTAGACTTGAATTTGAGCTTGGTCATATGAATTACTTGGGTCCACAGGAAGTCAAAGTTATAGTTTTTCCAGTAGTCATGTACAGATGTGAGAGTTGGACCATAAAGAAGGCTGAAGGTCAAAGAATTGATACTTTTGAAGTGTGGTGTTGGAGAAGACTCCTGAGAGTCTCTTGTACAACAAGGAGATCAAACCAGTCAATGCTAAATGAAATCAACCCTGAATATTCATTGGAAGGACCGATGCTGAAGCTGAAACTCCAATACTTTGGCCACCTGATGAGATGAGTGCACAGTTGCACTCTTCTCACACGCTTGCAAAGTAAAGCTCAAAATTCCCCAAGCTAGGCTTCAACAGTATGTGAACTGTGAACTTCCTGATGTTGAAGCTGGATTTAGAAAAGGCAGAGGAACCAGAGATCAAATTGCCAACATCCATCGGATCATCAAGAAAGCAAAAGAGTTCCAGAAAAACATCTACTTCTGCTTTATTGACTATGCCAAAGCCTTTGACTGTGTGGGTCAGAAAAAACTGGAAAATTCTGAAAGAGATGGGAATACCAGACCACATGACCCACCTCCTGAGAAATCTGTATGCAGGTCGAGAAGCAACAGTTAGAACTGGACATGGAAAACAGACTGGTTCCAAATTGGGAAAGGAGTACATCAAGGCTGTATATTGTCACCCTGCTTATTTAACTTCTATGCCGAGTACCTCATGAGAAACACTGGGCTGGATGGAGCACAAGCTGGAATCAAGATTGCCGGGAGAAATATCAATAACCTCAGATACGCAGATGATACCACCCTTATGGCAGAAAAGAAGAACTAAAGAGTCTCTTGATGAAAGTGAAAGGGGAGAGTGAAAAAGTTGGCTTAAAGCTCAACATTCAGAAAACTAAGATCATGGCATCCAGTCCCATCACTTTATGGCAAATTGATGGGGAAACAGTGGAAACAGTGGATGACTTTATATTTTGGGCTCCAAAATCACTGCAGATGGTGACTGCAGCCATGACATTAAAAGACGTTTACTCCTTGGAAGAAAAGCTATGACCAACCTAGACAGCATATTAAAAAGCAGAGACATTACTTTGCCGACAAAGGTCCATCTAGTCAAAGCTATGGTTTCTCCAGTAGTCGTGTATGGATGTAAGAGTTGGACTATAAAAAAATAAATAAATTTAAATTAAAAAACAAAACAAAACAAAAAACAAACAAAAAGAAAGCTGAGCGCCGGAAAATCAATGCTTTTGAACTGTGGTGTTGGAGAAGAGTCTTGAGAGTCCCTTGGACTGCAAGGAGATCCAACCAGTCCATCCTAAAGGAAATCAGTCCTGAATATTCTTTGGAAGGACTGATGTTGAAGCTGAAACTCTAATACTCTGGCCATCTGATATGAAGAACTGACTCATTGGAAAAGACCCTGATGCCAGGAAAGATTGAGGGCAGGAGGAGAAGGGAACAACAGAGGAGGAGATGGTTGGATGGCATCACCGACACGATGGACATGAGTTTGAGCAAGCTCCGGGGTTGGTGATGGACAGGGAAGCCTGGCGTGCTGCAGTCCATGGGGTCGCAAAGAGTCAGACACGACTAAGCACCTGAACTGAACTGAACTGAACTGATGCGAAGAGCTGACTCATTGGAAAAGACCCTGATGCTGGGGAAGACTGAGGGCGGGGGGAGGCGGGGATATGAGAGAGGATGAGCTGGCTTGCGGGCATCATCAACTCAACGGGCATGAATTTGGGCAGACTCTGGGAGACAGTGGAGGACAGAGGAGCCCGGGGTGCTGTGGTCCATGGAGTTGCAAAGAGCCGGACATGACTGAGTGAACACCAACCAATTCTGAAGTCTTTATTGAACTTGTTACAAAAGTACTCTATTTTATGCTTGGTCTTTTGGCCTCAAGGCATGTGGGAGCTTCCCTCTCGGAGCAGGAACTGAATCCACACCCTCTGCACTGGAGGGCAAGGTGTTAGCCACTGAACTGCCAGGAAAGTCCCGAAATCTCAAGGCCTTAAGTGATACCTGGACATGAATGTTTGCAAAGTTTATGTCTCCACACAGGAGATCTGCTTGATTCTAGGCTTGAATTTGAGCTTGCTAACGTGAATTACTTGGGTCCGCAGGAAGTTAGAAAACGTGATGAAAGAGGAAGGGTGAAAAATTGCTTTTGCACTGAGTTCTGTTGTGTGAATCTGAAGACCTACTATGTGTGGAGAAAGCTGGCCTACTGGAAGGACCGTATAGTGAGGAACTGAGACAGTTTAGCTGTCTGTCTGCCAGCTCCTGACTTGGAGAGAGGTGATTTCAGATCATTCCACATCAGCTGAGCCACCAAATGAATAGAATAACATGAGTAACTATTTGGCTAAACCCAGAGCAGGTTGCTGGCCCATGCCTTTAAGAAAACGATTGTTAATCCTCTAGGGTTTGGAGTAGTTAGCTATGCCACAGTATATAACCGCTACCATGCTTAGAATTTTTTCCAGTTACATAGTTCAAGCAATACTTTTGTGAGCTGACCATCCACTTCGTTTCTAGCTACTCCATTATTCATTAAATGATGTCTATCAGGCAAAACGCTCTCGTCATCACTCTGGTTCTGCTACTAATTATAGTGATCGCTCCAATCTTTCCTCTGATGGTTAAGTACTGTCATCTAATCGTGGCTAATTTAGGATCCCCTAAAGCTTTCAGTTTTCTCCTAACTTGACCACATTTTTAAAAAACAGGTTTTTTTTTGGGGGGGCGTGGGGGGAGATATAATTCACATCCTATACAATTCAGCCATACAAGGTAATTTCAATGGTTTTTGGCTCAGAGGTCTTCCGTGTATTCAGATAGTATAGCCATCACCACAATCAATTATAGAACATTTTCACCACTCCAAAAAGATCCTGTGCCCATATTTAAATGGGATCATTTATCCATTTAGGATTTTGTTGCAGAGTTCCTTGTATACTCTAGATAGAAGTCCCTTATCAGACATGTGATTCGCAAACAACTTCTCCCATTCTGTTGGCCGTCTTTTCCACCTGAACTCTAAAAGCTGTGGGTATAATTGATGCTCCAATTTGAGACACATTTCCCACATACTTCTGTAGCAATAGCACCAACCTCCACCCTGATTGTCCTTATTTTTTTTTTGACTACTCCTTCTCTGTACTCACTATGTATATTTAAACTTTAAATGCTTTGTGTTCTCAGGGCTTCGTATTAAACTATCATTTTCCTCATGGTACAAATTCTAGTGTTCTCACATCCAGGTTGAATCCTTTAAATATTCAAAAATTTCCCAAAGTTTTATTCCTGTCTTAGAGTCCCTTCTGAGCCCCAACTTGTAGCCAAATGTTTTCCCCACATTTCTGCTTGCATCACTCATAAGAATCTCAAAATTAGAATATCCAGAGTTGAAGTCTTTTTCTGCTCCTGCTGACTTGCTCCTTCTTTCTACTGCCATCTTTGCTGTGCTGCCCCGGCGGCTCAGACAGTAAAGGATCTGCCCGCAGTGCGGGAGACCTGGGTTCAATCCCTGGTTGGGAAGATCCCCTGGAGAAGGGAATGGCAGCCCACTCCTGTGTTCTGGCCTGGAGAACTCCATGAATAGAGGAACCTGGTGGGCCGCAGTGCATGGGGTCGCAGAGAGGCGGACACATGTGAGTGACTTGCATTTCCATCTCACCATCTTTGCTATTTAGCAGCTGTGTGATCTTAGGTACGTGCCTTAACCTCTCTGAGTCTCCGTTTCCTTGTCAGTAAACTGTAGATGATGATATCTCTTGTCCCCTAAGATTTGTAAAAACCTGATCGGTTACCATAAGGGTGATTAGAACAGTACCTAGTACATAAAAGACGGTGCGTAATTGTTAACTCGTTTTCTCACTAATAACGATCGACTCAGTTGTATATACCTGAAATCTCGTTGTCAAGCCTGACAACCTCTGGCTTCCTCAATCACTGATCTCATCAGTGCCAAACACTGTGCCTTGAGGAGCCTGCATCTTTCAGCCTTTGCTGCCATGTCTCTGCCCTAAATTACCACACTTTCTGCACCCTCACCGTAACTTCCACATTTCTGTCTTCCCCGCTTGTTCAGGTCAGTCGCTCAGTCGTGTCTGACTCTTTGTGACCCCATGGACTACAGCACGCCAGGCCTCCCTGTCCATCACCAACTCCTGGAGTCCACCCAAACCCGTGTCCATCGAGTTGGTGATGCCATCCAACCATCTCATCCTCTGTCGTCCCCTTCCCCTCCTGCCTTCAATCTTTCCCAGCATCAGGGTCGTTTCCAATGAGTCAGCTCTTCACATCAGCTGGCCAAAGTATTGGAGCTTCAGCTTCACCATCAGTCCTTCCAATCAATATTCAGGACTGATTTCCTTTAGAGTAGACCGGATTGTTTTCCTTGCAGTGTGAGGGACTCTCAAGAGTCTTCTCCAACACCACAGTTCAAAAGCATCAATTCTTTGGCACTCAGCTTTCTTTATACTCCAACTCACATCCATACATGACCACTGGAAAAACCATAGCTTTGACTAGATGGACCTTTGTCGGCAAAGTAATGTCTCTGCTTTTTAATATGCTGTCTAGGTTGGTCATAGCTTTTCTTCCAAGCAGCAAGCGTTTTTTTCATTTCACAGCCACTTGTACACCCTTCCAATTCATTCTCCATCCAACTGCTAGAGCAGCAATTCTCAAACTTGGCTAATATATAGACACCACTTAAAGGAAAGGAATTCTCAAGGAACATAGTTTGACATACACTCCCCAAAGACTTTTAATCTATAAAATGTCAGTTTTGAATTTTCCTTGCTGAAGAGATATTTTATCATTGTGCTGATCTAGTTTGAAAAAGTTCTTTAAATCCCCTTACAATCGAAAATATGTCTGTGACTCTTTGGGCTTGGAGCATTCAGTTTCACACCTAAACCCATAACTTTTCAAAACCATATTTCTGATTATTTGTGTCCTAGTTAAAACCTTGAAGGCTTCTGTTGCTCTTTGAATGAAACTCCATGTTTTATTTTCCCATTTTGAATCTGTTTTTATTGAAATACAGTTATTTACAATGTTGGATTAATTTCTGGGGAACAGCAACGTGATTCAGTTTACATGCATGCAAACATTTTTAATGTCCTTTTCTATTATGGTTTATCCAGGATATCTAATATAGTTCCCTGGGCTGTACCGCAAGACCTGCTGCTTGTCTATTCCATGTATAATAGTGGCTTCTACTAAACCAGACTCCCACTCCTTCTCTGCCCCTCCCCGCCCCCGCGGCAGCGCGAGTCTGTTCTCTGCGTCTGTGAAAGCGCGTGCTTTACACGTGGCCTCTAAAGAGCTGTGCCTTCTGGCCTTGGCCCATCTCTCCCGGGTTCGCTCGCTCTCCGTGTATCAGGTCGCGGCCTCACTCTCTCCGCTTTTTCTGTTGGGCCGCGTTTCTTCTTGACTCAAGGCGTATTTGCACGCGTGCCTTTCCTCCTTAGAATGCTTGCTTTCGCGTGGCGATGCTTCCTGTTCTCTCCGCTGGCCCGCTCCTGCGTGAGTGCCTGGCTGCTCAGCCGCGACCCACGCTTTGGGACCCCATGGACTGCAGCCCGCCAGACTCCGCTGTCTGTGAGATTCTCCAGGCAAGAATACTGGAGTGGGGGCCATGTCCTGCTCCAGGGGATCTTCCCGACCCAGGGATCAAACCCGCGTCTCCTGCCTCTCCTGCTTTGGCAAGCAGATTCTTTACCACTGAGCCACCTGGGAAGCCCAGCCTTCAGCTTAACTACCGCAGTATGTGACCCCGCTGTGGGTTCAGTTGTGTCTGACTCTTTGTGAGCCCAGGGACTGTGGCCCACCAGGCCCCTCTGTTCATGGAATTTTCCAGGCAATAATGCTGGATTGAGTAGCCTTTCCCTTCTCCAGGGGATCTTCCAAACCCAGGGGTCTAACTAGGGTCTCCTGCATTGCAGATGGATTCTTTACTGTCTGAGCCACCAGTATTTTCAGTTACCTGTGACCCCATAGTATAAAAATGTCAAGCGGAAAGTTCCAGAAATAAACAGCTCATTAGTTTAAAATTGTGTGCCCTTCTTCGTAGCATGATGAGCTCTCACGATAGCTCTGTCCAGCCTGCACCTGGACCACCCCTTCGTCAGGTGCATCTTGCCCATCAGTCAGCAGCCGGCAGGGGGCCCAGGCTGACCGTATGGTATCAGGGCGCTCCTGTTCCAGGAGCTTGCTTTATTTAACGGTGGCCCCAAAGCACCAGGGTAGCGATGCTGGCCATTCCCGCATGCCGAAGGGAAGCGGTAAGTGCTTCCTTCAAGTGAACAGATAAAAGCTCCTGGCTTAATAAGGAAAGAAGAAAAAACCGTATGCTGAAGTTGCCAAGGCTGACAGCAAGAACAGATCTTCTACCCGTGAAGTGGTGCAGAAGGAAGAGAAACTCGTGTTAGTCTGGCTGGCACATCTCAACCTGCCAAAATTAAGGTCACAGGGCATGCAGAGTGCTTCGCTAAAATGGACAGGCATAATGTTGGTGCAGGACATTCTGAAACAGAGAGAGACGGAGAGACCACATTCACATGCTTCTTACCTTAGTATGTTGTAAGAATTGTTCTATTTTATTATTTCGGTTCTTAATCTTTTATTGTGCCTAACCTATACATTCGGAGAAGGCAATGGCACCCCACTCCAGTGTTCTTGCCTGGAGAATCCCAGGGACGGGGGAGCCTGGTGAGCTGCCGTCTATGGGGTCGCACAGAGTTGGACACGACTGAGGCAACTTAGCAGCAGCAGCAGCGGCAGCAGCAGCAGCGACCTATACATTTAACTTTATTCTACGTGCTGTGCTTAGTTGCTCAGTCGTGTCCGACTCTCTGTGACCCCATGGACTGTAGTCCCCCGGGCTCCTCTGTCCATGGGATTCTCCAGGCAAGAAACTGGAGTGGGTAGCCATTCCCTCCTCCAGGGGATCTTCCCGACCCAGGGACTGAACCCAGGTCTCCTGCATTGCAGGCAGATTCTTTACCATCTGAGCCCCCAGGGAAGCCCAACTTTCTTCTAACAATGTGCATATAGAGGAGAAGAGTAGATACGGAGTTTGAGACTCTTCTCAGTCTCGCTCCTCCACTGGGGGCTTGGGACACGTCCCCTGTGGTGAAGCGGGACTGTACTTCCCCAGGGTCGCTCTCTCTGCCTCCCAAGACTTGGTTATGTTCCCCTGTTATCGACTGTCTGGGTGGTTGGTGCTTTCCTTTGCAGCACTTACGAGAATTACCATTAGTTATCTGCAGAATTATTTAACTGCGTTTATTTAATGTGTACCTCTCTGCCAGACTGTGAGTTCCTCGAAGGCAAGGTTATATCTTTCTTCTTTCTCTACTTTTATTTTTAATCGGGGGATAACCGCTTCACACTGTTGTGCTGGTTCCCGTCACACAGCAGTGTGACTCGGCCACCGGGATGTGTGTGTGCCCTGCCGCTTGGACCTCCCTCCCGCCTCGCCCCGTCCGCCCCTCTAGGTCTTCACAGGGCGCCAGACTCGAGCCTCTGCCATGCAGCCCCTCACGTCAGCTAGCTGTGCACACACGTGCGTGCCTCCGTGCTCCTCTCTCAGCTCACCCCGGCCTCTCCTCCCCGCACCGTGCCCACACGTCTGTCCTCCGTGTCTGCATCTGTATTCCTCCCTGCAAACAGGCTCAAGACCTTTCTTGTTCACCATTGTATCTCCTGTTGCACCATGCAAAATGCCTGCCATGTGAGAGGCTGTCAAATATTTGCTGAAAGGAACTGCCCCAGATGCTTACGCCAAATAATAAATTAATAACATGTATTGGCTGATAATTGCATTGGAATACATGTTATATGTTTACTAGAAACTGAAAGATTGAGGTGGCTTCCAGCAAGACTGAGAGAGCGTTCAGGCTGCAAGCATCTGAGGTTTGGAGTCAAGGTCACCCATTACTAAAAGTCATCTATCACTTGGTATTTGTTAATCTCATCAAGCAGATCCACTTGAGATAATGTGTCCTCTGAACTCCTCTTGTTCTGTTGATAAATAGGACTTACGTAATTCTGGTTATTTGCTTGACTGACTAGAGGTGAACACTGAGGAGTGAGCCAAGATATCTAGTAAAACCCAGATCCTTCAAGGTCATTGGCTGAGCTACACAAGATCTTAAGAGCTTCCAGGTTCAGTTCAGCCGCTCAGTCGTGTCCGACTCTTTGGGACCCCATGGACTGCAGTACACCAGGCCTCCCTGTCCGTCACCAACTCCCAGAGTTTACCCAAATTCACGTCCATTGAGTTGGTGATGCCATCCAACCATCTTATCCCCTGTCGTCCCCTTCTCTTCCTGCCTTCCATCTTTCCCAGCGTCAGGGTCTTTTCCAATGAGTCAGCTCTTTGCATCAGGTGGTCAGAGTATTGGAGTTTCACTTCAGCATCAGTCCTTCCAATGAACATTCAGGACTGATCTCCTTTAGGATGGACTGGTTGGATCTCCATGCAGTCCAATGGACTCTCAAGAGTCTTCTCTAACACCACAGTTCAAAAGCATCAATTCTTTGGCACTCAGCTTTCTTTATAGTCCAACTCTCACATCCATACATGACCACTGGAAAAGCTATAGCTTTCCTGAAGAAGCTGAAGTTGAACGGTTCTATGAAGACCTATAAGACCTTCTAGAACTACTGAGATTGCCAATTCCCAGGCAGGTTGATAAGTAGCCCCGGGGGTCCCCAAGGAGAGAGGGGTCTGGGATTCTCAAGGAGGAGGAAAGGACAAACATCTTTTTTCCTCTAGGTTCCTTAATCAGATAAAATGGTTTTTTCTTTAAGTCTGAAACTGATGATTACACAACAAACAGCTCCGTTTAAAGTCTGGACTAGGGATCATACAACAACAGTGTGTCCTGCTTGAGGACAGCCTCTCCTTCCTGAAAACCCTGATATTTTAGAATGTATATGATGGGAGCGGGTCTGGTAGGATCTTTCTGTCCTTAGTTCTAATCCTGTTGTCTTAAAATGAAAATTGTGGGAGTGGATCTGGTAAAATTTTCACAAACTTGAGACATTCTTTTCATTTATTGTAATAACTAATTAAAAAGTATATAACTGCCTTGCTAACACTAGCTAGGCGGGCATTCTCCCCCTTCTGATGTCTGTGTCAGAAGCTTTCTTTGTCCCTTTTATACTTGAGTACAACTCTGCTATACAAAAGCTCTTGAGTGTTCAAGCCTGGTCCCTGGTCCTGACACTAAATCTTCTTCTTTGGAGATCAAGAGTTTGACATCTTTCACTGTAAGTGATCAGTTCAGTTCAATTCAGTCACTCAGTCGTGCCTGACTCTTTGCGACCCCATGGACTGCAGCGTGCCAGGCCTCCCTGTCCATTACCAGCTCCTGGAGCTTGCTCAAGCTCATGTCCATTGAGTCAGTGATGCCATCCAGCCATCTCATCCTCCGCCACCCTCTTCTCCTTTTGCCTTCAGTCTTTCCCAGCATCAGGCTGGTGTGAGAGACTCTCTTCTTTCAGCCATTGATAATATGTAAATGAGTGAGAATGTCTGTGTTTCAGTAAGACCTTTTCAAATCGACCCTGAAATTTGAGCTTCGTGTAATTTTCATTGTGGGGCTTCCCTGGTGGCTCAGAGGTAAAGAATCCACCTGTATTGATCCCTGGGTCGGGAAGATCCCCTGGAGGAGGGCATGGCACCCCACTCCAGTGTTCTTGCCTGGAGAATCCCATGGACAGAGGAGCCTGGTGGGCTGCAAAGAGTCGGACACGACTGAAGTGGCGGAGCACGACAGTTTTCATCTGTCACGAGATACTCTTCTCTTGGTTTGGTTTCACCCGCTTAGCTACGGTCCTCCTCTCTGCATAGCCCAGTTCTATATTGTATGCGGCACAGTGAGCGTCTGGCAGGCTTATTTCATTTTATTATGATGCAAGTGCATTAAGCTTTCGATAACAGAGGTGCCTCTTCAAAGACGGAGACCTCGACCAAGCACACTGCAGATGGGGTCAGTCCTCACCTGTGGCTGACTTAAACAACTGACCATTTGGCCGCTTCAATTCCTGCTCTTCTGCTATAAATTCGTCATTAAAGGGTGTGTCTGAAGAAAAGCCTGGGTCCCCCATCAGGGATCCCACTGCAAGCAGAACCCCAGGTCCAGGCTCTCTTTCCCTTTCAGCTAGGCATGCTGAGTACCCTCCAGGACCTGTGAGTAAGAACCCTCATCTTTCAAACTTTCTGGATGGTTACTGCTGAGGGAAACTTGCAATCCTAAGAAAGACCGCCTCCACCTTGGCTCTGCAAGGGGAGACGCCCATGGGAAGCGTGTCTAGCCATCTCCTCACTGTCCTGGGGAGGGCAGGAGGCAACCAGGCTGCAGGCGTCACCCTCGAAGCTAACGAGGGACGTGTGTTCATCCCGCAAGAAAGAGCAGGTGGGCATGTCCGTGAACCGAAATGGAGACATGCTGGAAATGGAAAGCACAATAAATACTTTACAGTAAGACTTTTGGCATCACTATTGCTCTTCTCTCAGGTCACACCCAAAATACTCATTTCAAGCAACAGTTTGACTTTGACCAGCCATATGTGGCAGTGTTTCATCGGCATCTCTAAGCGCAATCTTTCTCTCTTTTTTTTAAAAGTCCTTCTTCATAGCATTTTATAACAGCTAATTTTCATCCTAAACTTATTCTTGGCGAGCTGTTGTTGCTCATTTGCTCAGTCGTGTCCGAATCTTTGCAACCCCATGGACTACAGCACACCAGGCTTCCCTGTCCTTCACCATCTCTGAGAGTTTGCTCAGACTCATGTCCATTGAGTCGGTGATGCCATCCAACCATCTCATCCTCTGTAATCCCCTTCTCCTCCAGCCCTCAATCTTTCCCAGCATCAGGGTCTTTTCAAATGAGTCAGCTCTTCACATCAGGTGGCCAAAGGATTGGAACTTCAGCTTCTAATGAATATTCAGGGTTGATTTCCTTTAGGATTGACTGGTTGGATCTCCTTGCAGTCCAAGGGACTCTCTAGAGTCTTCTCCAGCACCACAGTTCATAAGCATCAATTCTTCAGCATTCAGCTTTCTTTATAGTCCAACTCTCACATCCATACATGACTATTGGAAAAACCATAGCTTTCACTAGATGGACCTTGTTGGCAAAAGTGAAAAACCTCTGTCTTTCCTTTTTAACGTGCCATCTGTGTTTTTCATAGCCTTCCTTCCAAGGAGCAAGTGTCTTTTAACTTCATGGCTGTGGTCACTTTCTGCAGTGGTTTTGGAGTCCCAGAAAATAAAATCTGCCACCGTTTCCACTGTTTCCCCATCTATTTGCCATGAAGTGATGGGACCAGATGCTGTGATCTTAGTTTTCTGAATGTTGAGCTTTAAGCCAACTTTTTCACTCCCTTCTTTCACCCACATCAAGACCTGATTCATATTAATGTTTGATAGAAAACAACAAAATTCTATAAAGCAATTATCCTTCAATTAAAAAATAAACAAATTTTAAAAATTAAAAAAGACGGTCTTTAGTTCCTCTTCATTTTCTGCCATTAGAGTGGTATCATTTGCACGTATAAGGTGGTTAATATTTCTTCCCGCAATCTTGATTCTAGCTGGTGCTTCATCCAGCCTGGCATTCTCATGATGCACTCTGCATGTGAGTTAAATTAGCAGGGTGACAATGAACAGTCTTGTTGTGCTCCTTTCTCAAATGTGAGCCAGTCTGTTGTTTCACGTCTGGTCTGCACTGTTGCTTCTGACCCACAGGCTTCTCAGGAGACAGGGCAGGTGGTCTGGCACTCCCATCCCTTTAAGAATTTTCCACGGTTTGTTGTGATCCACACAGAGATTTTAGCATAGTCAGAGAAGCAGAAGTAGTTGTTTTTCTGGAATTCCTTTGCTTTCTCTATGATCTGAGGAATGTGGGCAGTTTGATCACTGGTTGCTTTGCCTTTTCTAAATCCAGCTTGTACATCTGGAAGTTCTCAGTTCATGTACTGCTGAAGCCTAGCTTGAAGGAATTTGAGCATAACCTTACCAGTATGTGAAATGAAAGCGATTGTCTGGTAGTTTGAACATTCTTTGGTGTTGCCCTTCTTTGGGACTGGAATGAAAACTGACTTTTTCTAGTCCAGCGGCCACAGCTGTTTCCAAATTTGCTGAAGTATTGAATGCAGCACTTTCACAGCATCATCTTTTAGGATTTTACACAGCTCAGCTGGAGTTCCATCACCTCCACTAGCTTTGTACGTAGAGATGCTTCCTAAGGCCCACTTGACTTCACATTCCACGATGCCTGGCTCTACATGAGTGACCACACCATCATGGGTCTCCCGATCGTTAGGACATTTTTGGTACAGTTCTGTGTATTCTCGCCACCTCTTCTTTATCCCTTCTGCTTCTGTTAGGCCCTTCTGTGTCTGCCCTTTACTGTGCCCAGTCCTGCATGAAATGTTCCCTCGATCTCTCCAGTGTCCTTGAAGAGCTCTCTAGTCTTTTCCATTCCCTTGTTTTCTTCTGCTGCTCTGCATTGCTCACTGAAGAAGGCTGTTCTCCGAAACTCTGCATTCGGATGGATTTATCTTTCCCTTTCTCCCTTGCTTTTCACATCTCTTTCTTCAGCTACTTTTAAAGCCTCCTCAGACAACCACTTTGCCTTCTTGCATTTCTTTTTCTTTGGGATGGTTTTGGTTACTGCTTCTTGTACAAGGTTACAGACCTCTGTCCGTAGTTCTTCAGGCACTCTCTCTACCAAATCTAATTTCTTGAATCTATTCCTCACCTCTACTGTATAATCATAAGGGACTTGATTTAGGTCATACCTGAATGGCCCAGTGGTTTTTCCTAATTTCTTCATCTTAATTTTGCAATAAGAAGCTGCAGTAAAGATCCATCCCCTTCATGGATCACAGCCCTCTAAAGGGGCTTACATAACTCAATGAAGCTGTGAGCCATGCCATGTATGGCCACCCAGGATGGATGGGCATTAGTGGACAGTTCTGAGAGGAGTGACTGGCAAACCTCTCCAGTATTCTTGCCGTGAGAACCCCATGAACAGTACGCAAAGGAAAAAGAGCTTCCTGGACCCTTTAATGGAAAAGTTGAGAGTCGACAGACATGACGAGCGTTTCACAGAACACTCGTATGGCGTCAGCTTCTTGGTTTAAATATGCAGAAGCTTCTCATGGCATATGGATAACTTCCATTCAGAATTTCTGTCTTCTATCAGGTGTCTGCAGATAGACGTTTTTAACTGTCCTGCAGTACATTCCAAGGAGCTAAACATGGATTTTTAAGTTGTATCTGACATGGAAGACTTCCTAGTGAGTCCCACAGAGCAAGCAGCTTCTTCTGTAACTGTTGGCAGCCTCTGATTAAATGTCAGATTTCCGAGAATGCCGGGTTTCAGCCGCAGATGGTGTGTATCAGAGTAGATTGTGCATCTCTTTAGTTTTTTCCCAGTTGGAGTTGAGTTGATTTACAGTGTTGTGTAGCTCAGGTGTCAGCAAAGTGAGTCAGTAAAATGCACGCATGTATGTGCATACTTTCTCAGAGTCTCTTCCCTTGAGGATTATTAGAGACGATTGAGGATGGCTCCCCGTGCTACACAGTCGGTCCAGTTCAGTCGCTCGGTCGTGTCTGACTCTCTGTGACCCCAAGGACTGCAGCACACCAGCCTGTCCATCACCAGCTCCGGGAGCTTGCTCAAACTCATGTCCATCAAGTCGGTGATGCCATCCAACCGTCTCACCGTCTGTCGCCCCCGTCTCCTCCTGCCCTCAGTCTTTCCCAGCGTCAGGGGCTTTTCCAAAGATTCAGTCATGCGCTATATAGTAGGTCCTTGTTCTCCTATTCTATATGCTAGATATATACTATTCTATACACAATGTGCACAGCCTCATCCGCTAGCGGGCAGGATGCCTTAGACCCCTGGACCTGTAACCTCCCCTGGACGTGGCTCGGTCCACAGACAGCCGGGACCTGGCCTCAGACACCACTGTGCAGGCGCTAGACCCAGAAAGCGTGCTGCCAAACTCAGCTGATAAAACGGACTAATCACAGGGTTTTGGAGGAGGGAGAGAGAAGAGCAGAAAAGGCACGGGCATAAAAGGAGCGTGATAGAATAAAAAGGAGACGCTGCTTTGACATCTATGCTTCCACAGTGATTGGCATGAGGAGCAAATGTTTCCGGGAAATACGGCTACAGCGAACGTAAGGAAGGGTAGGAAGCCCGAACCTGCAGCGCAACAGTCCCGCGAAGAGAAGCGGGAGCGCTGCGTCTGTGCGGGAACAGACGAAGAAGCGCTCGTGGCGTTATTCATGAGAATCTCAAACTGGAAACAGCTTGAATGTCCACAACTCGCAGCGATTCCACGGAAGACTCCTCAGCTGCAATGAGAAGCTTCGGCTACCCGTAACAGTCCAGACTGAATGAATCTCAAAAGCATTATGCTAAGTAAAGGAAATAAGACACGAAAGAGTACAAACTATGTGATCCCACTTAAATGACATTTTGGAGAGGACGAATTGTCGAGACGGAAAACAGAGATTGGCTGTGGCCCGGAGACCAGCTGGCGGCAGCGAGGTACTGACGCCTGGGAACATTTGGGGTGACGGGGATGCTCTGTATCTTGATTGCTGTGGCGTTAACAGGAGTGTCTACCTTTGTCAAGATTCTTGCAACTGTGCACTTTTTCAAGAGTGACTTTTATTATTTGTGAATTTTACCTTAATTTTTAAAAAGTAAAAAAATTATAATTAATATTGAGACTGAAAAAGAAAGCTGAGGAGCAAACTTTAGTACCTTACAGAAGAGTAGAGGGGTATAATAACCACAGCAATGCATCAGTGTTTACGGTACTCAGAATATCGTACATAGTAATAAAGAGCTATGAAGAGACGTTCTGAGGACAGCTAGGAAACCTTAAATCTGTCCTGTAGTTTACACGGCCACTCCAGTAAGTCTGGGGGCTTCTAGAACTTCCAGTGTAGCAGATGAGGAGCAGAAGGTCTTGCTTCACCTTCCTGCCATTTCCTGTGCTGCCTCTTGAACTATTTCATGCCCCAAATTGAAATATATTCTCACTAAGACATCCATATTAATGTACTTATTTAAGTGCTTAAAATGTAGTTTAAATGTGTGGGGTTTCCCCCCCGAAGTACTCTGGGACTTCTCCGGTGGTCCAGGGCTTAAGACTCCGTCTTCAATGCGGGGGATGTGGGTCAGGTCCCTGGTCGGGGAACTAAGAGCCCACGTGCCTTGGAGCAGCTAAGCCCGCAAGCCACAAGTGCTGAGCCTGCGTTTTCTGGAGCCCGTGCGCCGCACCAAAGGCTCTGTGCGAGGCTGATGTAGAACTTGTGTGTTGCAGTTAAGATCTGAAGTCAGATAAACAAATAAATAAACATTAAAGATGCTTAGAATAGAAAGGGAGATTTTCCTCAGGGTATGGAAAGTAGTTAAGGATTTATTACAAATTAAAAAAGAGAGAAAAGGTCATGAAAACCCAAAGATAGAGGCTCAAGAGCAGAAGGAAGAAAAATTATCTAGAGATCAAGGAAGCCACGTTTCAATGCCTCCATCCTTACCTGGAAATGACTGCTCTCCTAGAGATTTATTCAGATGATTTTAAGATTTAAAGCACGTATTCCTTTAACAATTTGCTAACAATTTGCTAACAGTGTTTTTGCAGATTGGCAGATGTGAAAATTGGAGACATTGGCCGACCTGTGCACAAGCCTTGGTCTTCATTTATACTGGCCTTCAGCACTGCCGATCTGGCTGGCAATATCTAGGAAGTGATGTTTTAACGTGCTTTTTATCCTATTGTACATAAAATTTCACAAGTATAATTATTAAAATTGTAGATATTTGTCTCTATTAATACTCTCAAGTGGAACATAAGTATTTGGTAAGCTCTTAAATTGAAAAAATGGTAAAGAACTATATTTCTGTTTCGTTTCTCTCCCCATCCACTTGTGTTATCAGGTACCAGGTCTGCCAAGTTCTGGAGCTGTAAAAATAGAGGGAGATGGTCCTGCTCTTGAAGAGCTCATCTTTTGGTGGGCTTTACTTTTAGCAGAGATGGTGCATGTAGCGACAAAGTCAACATAATGTCAAGGACAGTTAAATGCACTTATCTAATCATATCTAACCTCTGTAAATTTCTGCTTCCCATGTTCTAGCAAAACAGAACAAAAAATCACTGAACTTGGGGAGCCGGTGTTCTAGAGAGAAACAAACAGAAAGCATCTGAAACAAATACTCACTCAGGCTCCTTTTCTTAGCGACATTTTGAATTTCTTATTTTCACTTGCGTTTTCTCTTTTGAAGAAAGGAGCTTGAATGCCATGAGAATATCTTCAAGCCTTGCTAAAAATCATTTGCCAAATAGCGTCACTGGTAATGCCCGAGAGTTCGCAGACCTTCAGCTGTGCCGCAGGCCTAAATCGTTGTGTATATTGAAACATGATCTCCAGGTGATGTGTTCGCTCTTTAAAGTTTGAGGAGCTCTGCTGATGGGCATCAACGCAGCATGTGCTCTGAAGGCAAATCCTGTAGAGCAGTGATTCTCAAAGTATGGTCCCTGGGCAGTATCAGTATCATCTGAGAACTTGTTAGGAATGCAAATTCTTATGTCTTACCAAATCAGTAAAATGGAGCTCAGCTAGCTGTGTGGAGCTTCAGTAAACTCTACACGTGGGCCTGATGTCTGCCAGTTTTGAGGACCATTGTTCAGAAGTTGGTTGGTAAATTAGGTTAAAGTAGGAGAAATCAGTCTTGTAAATCCTCACACCTAATTCCTCAGGGCTGCGCCTTCTCAGGTGCACAGAATAATTGAATTCTCTTACAGTCATTATTTTTTTAGTGTTCAAACATGGAGATAGATGTTGTAGAATCATAGGGAGTTTTAATAAAGTAAACGTTAGTGCATAAAAACAACCCCATAACTGAAGATTTAGACTCTAAAGAAAATGAAATAGAGCCTTCTGATCTTCCATCGTATCTAAGAGGCCTGCCTCCTATGCTTTGATGGTCATCATTACAATTTCTGCGTGAGTTTTACAGGCGTTAATGTAGGCTTTCAAAATTCACTGTTCCAGAGGAACAAAATATTTGAATAAAAAGTGTTAGGTTTCAGGCAATGAACCGATGATATATTTATGGCACGTGTGTGCTGCCCAGAGCTGGTAGCTGATTTTTCACACTTGAGTGTGTCTTTAGCCATTTTGGCATATAAATCCGCTGCTCCTAACTTCCTGTTTCTCAAGTGGGATTTCATTTCCAGTCTCAGCCAATGAAGCCTTCCTCGGGATTAAGAGGACTCTTAGTCCTTTTCTGTTTGACATGGACTTGTGCTGGAGATTGGTCAGGTATAACGTATTTGCAGAGGAGGGTTTTTTTTTAAAGTGTTTAAAGATGGAGCTTTCAATGTGACTTTCGAATTATTCATGATTTTGGTCTCATTGAATCCTACCAATAGCTGAGGATACGTATAGTGAAGGAGGTTTATTTTAGATGCTTGATCTTGAGATGTTTTCTGAGACTCAAGAGTCTGCCCCAACTTGAGAGTTGCTTTCTCACCTCCCCTTCTCTTCTGACCCCTTTCAGAGCGTGTCAGATTCCTGGGGCTCAAATACTTGAAGTGGGTTGAATGTAAGGAGCGTGGGGGTGGCCTGGAACATAAGGAGACACCTCAGGACTCTGTGAGTGTGACATGCTGGAAGGAAACCTTATCTAGGACTCCGTCGTCCTTGACATTATTCTTCATAAATCCATCGTGTCTGAGAGGAAGAATTCAGCCCTTCCTGTGTGGAACGATCAGTTGTCTTCGTTTTCCTTACGCTTCTCCTGTTTTAGCACTAAAGGCTTCCTTCCTGAGCAAATGGGATGGATGATTGCCCCACGCATGAACTCTCGCTTGTCAGCTTCTGATGTCGACCTTCCAGAGTTTCCGTAGGAATGTAAATGTTCTCGAGTTATCTGTTTCACAAGGCCACCCAGATCTGCTGTGTGAGTACTTGTAAGGATCATAGCGTGTTTATTGTATGCTTTTCTTTCCTTTACTTAGGAAATATTTTAAAAGACTACAGTGAAATCACATAAATAGTCATTGACCCACTCACTCTCCAGCTTTATGAAACCCACAGCAATTGGCTGCACTTGCTTCCGTTTTAATTTGTGGTAGAATCAAAATTCAGGTAAAGTTGAAGTCCCCATGGCCACCCTTGATTCTCTTCTCTTCCCTCTCTGCCCAGATGGGATCTTGGTCATTTTGCATTTCTCTATGACTTTATAGTTTTATGTCAAATAGGTGGATCCATAAACCTGTGTTTTGCAGGCACTCCAAACTTTTATTTCTGCGTCATCCTATAGCTTTGTTGTTGTTCAGTGCTAATTAGAGGTTTATAAGTGTAGGCTTGGTTTCACCTCTTCTCTGGCATGCTATGAGTGAATCCATCATAAATCGTCTCCATTTTCCTGTTGATAGGTAGAACACGTCCATGTTTGTCTGTTACATGTAATGTCTGTACTTGGCCCTTTTTTTTTGCACGCCCAGGATCATGAGGCCATGGGTGTGCGGGTCGGAAAACCAGCTCTCTTGCCCCATGGTTCTCTAACGTGGTGTGACAGTTTAGTGTTCCCAGCAGGATGGTAGCTGTTCTCATTTTCACCAGCACTTGGAGCTTGCAGATATCTTACTTTTTGACAGTCTGAGGGGAAGATAAGAATAACTCAGGCTGAATTTCTTTCTGAACTTTTAAATTTTTAGATGATGATAGGTTCATATGTAACTGTGTAATACTTGGCAGCTGTATAAGAGATGATACAGAAAGATAAGTGTACCTTTTACTCAATTCCATCCGTGGTAACACCTTGCAAAATAGACTGCAGTATTACTTCAGGATGTTGACATCGCTACAGCCAAGTCACAAAACATTCTGTCCCAACCAAGAGCCCTCAGGTTGCCCGTTGACAGTCACATCTACTCTCCTGAATTCCACATGCCGCCTCGCTTCCCTCCCACCTCAGCCTCTTAGCTCTGGCCGCTAGACATCTAGTCTCCATTTCTCAAGAGGCTCCCTAAACGGAGTCATACAGTTTGTTAGTCCCAGGGGCTGGCTTTTCCCATCCAGAAAATTCCCTGGAGATCTGTCTACACTGTTGTGTGCATCGATGCTTCCTTCTTCTTAGTTGATGAGTAGCATCCCATGGCATGGTTATACCATCGTTTAACCATTCACCCACTGAAAAGCATCTGGATGTTTCTAGTTTTTTGTCATTATGAACAAAGCTGTTATAAACATGTGTATCTATATGTGTGAATGTGAATTTTTATTTTCCTGGGATAAATGGAGTTCAGTTTCTGGACCATACGGTTTTGTTGTTGTTCAGTAGCTCAGTTGTGTCTGGCTCTTTTGTGACCCCACAGACTGTAGCCTGCCAGGCCCCTCTGTGGTTGGGATCAAACCCACGTCTCCTGCACTGGCAGGCAGATTCTTTGCCAGCGAGCTGCCAGGGAAGCCTGGGTCATACAGTGGTCATATGCTCAGGTTTTAGAGAAACTGAGAGGCTAATTTCCAGGGTGGCAATATTTTCCATTGCCACCAGCAACGTATGAATGGTTCAGCTTCTCCACAGCCTTGTTAACACTTGATGTGATATTTTTATTTTAGCTACTCTGATAGGTATATAGGAATATTTCTTGTGATTTTATTTTATTTATCTTTTACTTTACAGTATTGTAGTGGTTTTTTACCATATATTGACATGAATCTGCCATGGGTGTACACGTGTTCCCCATCCTGAAGCCCCTTCCCACCTCCCTCCCCATCCCATCCCTCTGGGTCATCCCAGTGCACCAGCCCCGAGCATCCTGTATCATGCATTGAACCTGGACTGGCAGTTCGTTTCACATATGATAATATACATGTTTCAATGCCATTCTTCCAAATCGTCCCACCCTTGCCCTCTCCCACAGAGTCCAAAAGACTGTTCTATACATCTGTGTCTCTTTTGCTGTCTCGCATACAGGGTTATTGTTACCATCTTCCTAAATTCCATATATATGCATTAGTATACTGTATTGGTGTTTTTCTTTCTGGCTTGCTTCACTCTGTATAATCAGCTCTGGTTTCATCCACCTCATTAGAACGGATTCAAATGTATTCTTTTTAATGGCTGAGTAACACTCCATTGTGTATATGTACCACAGCTTTCTTATCCATTCATCTGCTGATGGGCATCTAGGTTGTTTCCATGTCCTGGCTATTATAAACAGTGCTGCGATGAACATTGGGGTACACGTGTCTCTTTCAATTCTGGTTTTATCGGTGTGTATGCCCAGCAGTGGGATTGCTGGGTTGTATGGCAGTTCTATTTTCATTTTTTAAAGGAATCTCCACACTGTTCTCCATAGTGGCTGTATTAGTTTGCGTTACCAACAGTGTAAGGGGGTTCCCTTTTCTCCACACCCTCTCCAGCATTTGTTGCTTGTGATTTTAATTTATATTTAAATAATGGCTAATGATGTTGGCTAATATCTTTTCATGTGCTTATTTGCCATCTGTGCATGCTTTTAGGGAAAAGATTGCAGGTTATATAATTTTCATTTGGTCGGTGAGTTTTCAGTATCCTCTGAGGGCTCCTTTTAGTATTCCAAGTCAACTAAGAAGATTTATGTTTAGTGAAGACCACATAAATAGCCAGCTTAACTGTTTATATCTCACATCCTACCCAATCCAGTAATTTTAGGGTATTGTGATATTCTTCTAGAACCTAGCCCACATAGAAAATTATATTAGAAAATGATTCCCTTTCTCAGATACAAAAATTACTGTCCAGTTATATTTAGAAGGGAAAAGAGAAAGCACTACAGACACTCAGTTTCTGTAGAAGCATCAGTCAGTTCAGTCGCTCAGTCGTGTCCGACTCTTTGCGACCCTATGAATCGCAGCACGCCAGGCCTCCCTGTCCATCACCAGGTCCCGGAGTTCACTCAGACTCACGGCCATCGAGTCCGTGATGCCATCCAGCCATCTCATCCTCGGTCGTCCCCTTCTCCTCCTGCCCCCAATCCCTCCCAGCATCAAGGTCTTTTCCAATGAGTCAACCCTTTGCATGAAGTGGCCAAAGTATTAGACTTTCAGCTTTAGCATCAGTCCTTCCAAAGAAAACCCAGGACTGATCTCCTTCAGAATGGACTGGTTGGATCTCCTTGCAGGCCAAGGGACTCTCAAGAGTCTCCTCCAACACCACAGTTCAAAAGCATCAATTCTTCAGAACTCAGCTTTCTTCACAGTCCAACTCTCACATCCACACATGACCACTGGAAAAACCATAGCCTTGACTAGATGGACCTTTGTAAGCAAAGTAATGTCTCTGCTTTTCAATATGCTGTCTCTGTTGGTCACGACTTTTCCTCCAAGGAGCACAGCTGCTCGGTTTTAGTGTTTTGGACAAGTCGTTATTTCTTCATCCGCCCTTAGTTCACCCTTTTACACATCACAAATCTGTGCATACAAACGTGGAAACAAGGGCTTGCTTAGAGGAGCTTCAGTTGAACATGGGAGATCCAAGATGCTCTATGCTGCTGCTGCTAAGTCGCTTCAGTCGTTTCCAACTCTGTATGACCCCATAGATGGCAGCCCACCAGGCTCCTCCATCCCTGGGATTCTCCAGGCAAGAACACTGGAGTGGGCTGCCATTTCCTTCTCCAATGCATGAAAGTGAAAAGTGAAAGTGAAGTCACTGAGTTGTGTCCAACTCTCAGCGACCCCATGGACTACAGCCTACCAGGCTCCTCTGTCCTTGGGATTTTCCAGACAAGTGTACTGGAGTGGGGTGCCACTGCCTTCTCCAAGATGCTCTATACTTCATAGCAAAAATGGTATAACATATTGATAGTTACAGTCTTACGATGCCAGCTCTTTTCAATGACTTTGGAGAACTGGATCAGAAGATTTTATTTCATATTGAAGGATGTATGTTTGTATGGGTATTTTCAGAGGATGAAGTAATCTGCTGAGACCATCTTTAGCAGAATTGCTCAGCTCTAAAACTTTTTTTTTTTTTTTGCTTAGCAGCAGAATGCTGCTGCAGCTCGTGGAGTTGCAAAGAATCAGTCATGATTCTGTGACTGAACAACAGAAGGATGTTCTCTTTGTTTATATTAACTGTGCTAAAATTTTCTGGGCTGAGCTGTGTAACAGCAACACTAACAGAAAGTTTTTCTTTTCTACTTCTTAGCTATGAAAGTACGCTGCAGCTACTTTTGGTTCTATGCCAAGATTAAACCCACACTATTTCACAATTTGTACATGAATCCTGATGAAGCATTTTTAGGAGATGACTGCCCTGTAACCCACGTTTCACCAGATGCTCATTATGAATTTTTCTACTATTCTAATAAATGTGGCATCGTAACCAAAGTAAGAGGAATGGCTATTTTACCTAAAATCGGAATGTTGTATGGTTCCTTCAATAGCCCCCAAACCAGAAGTCATTAGGTTTCTATCTATAATATAGCTGGACTGGTTTCTCTAATAGTCAGATTCAGGACAGAGGAAGTTAATGAAGGGGATGATAAATACCTACTTTCTTATTGGGTAATAACTGCAAACTCTAATGTGAACCTTGTAGATATTAAGTTCAGCTAGTGACAGAAAAGTTAGGAAGCTGGCAAGTTAGAAAGTTTCCACATCTCACAAGCTTATCATGTTACATGGCAGTTTATAAAGTGATATATTACAGTTTATAAAGTTTGGCCTGGTGCAATCAGAAGGAGGGAATAAGGTAGTTAAGCATCAGAAGGTTTTTCAAAGCAGATGTTTCACATTTTCCAGCCCCACCCAATCCCGCTCACCAGAGCCTTTGACAGGCCTTACTGGGCACAGTGAATGATCAACTATACAAACTGCTAGAAAAAGTTTGATTGGGATTTTGGCTTAATTTTAAAAATGTTAGCAGCCTACAAAAATTTGTTGTAAAATTACTTGCTATTTTGCTCCCTATCCCAAATGGAATATTAAATAATAGAATTTTTCCAGTCTAGCTGAATGTCAAATATTGGGTTCCACAGAAAGCAAAATGTAAGGTGGAGTTGAGCATACAGGAGGTTTTATTAAGAAGTGTCTATTTTTATGCCAGTACCATGATGTTTTCATTAATATAGCTTTGTAGGACAGGTTTTTTCCCCAAGAGGAAACAGTTCCGTTGATACAGCTATAGATTCAGCGTGTCTGTGGGAGGGACTCCGTTTAGGATCGTCTTACGCTGCCATCCTGAACCAGATGGAGTGTAACTCGTGACGCCCCCAGCTTTGCTTTTCTCTATTGCTTTGACTATTCAAGGTTTCTGCAGTCAATACAACTTCAGGGTAGTTGCTATTTCCTGTGAAAGGTATCACTGGGGTTTGGATAGGGATTGTATTGACTCTATGGACGGATTTGGGGAGTATGGATATTTCAACAATATTAATTCCTCTGATCCACAATCATGGGATAGCTTTCCATTGTTTGCCTTCAATTTCCTTCACCAGAGCCTTGTGATTTTCAGCATTAGATATTCTACTTTCTTAGTAAAATTTATCACTAAGGATCTTATTTTTTGATACTATTGAAAAAATGGGACTTTTCCCTTTATTTTTTCCATGTATTTTGTTGTTATTGTACAGAAACACAGCTAATTTCCCTGGGGTTTATAGTGAGTAGAGGCAGCTCCCAGGTTCTAAAGTGCATTCATATGGGCTTAAAGCTCATACTCTCTACGACTAAGCAGTATTCCAGTTACAGCGGTGTTTCTCAGAAGGAGGTATAAGCAAACTTTCTTGAATTTGAATCACAAAGATCTTTTTTCATTCGGTTCAGGAGTACTGATTGCCTCTTCTACACAGGCATTCTGCCGGATTTTAATGCTTGTGTCCATTTAGAAGATGGCTTAGTTTCCCATGAACGGATGTTGACTGTGGTCACCTTTAGAGAGCCTGAAGGATCCACAACTTCCTATTCAAGTAATTATTAAGTTTCCCGAGGCGCTTGAGACAAACACCTGCTTAAAATCCTTCTTTGTCCCTTTAGACTTTCCAGGAGACTCTTCTGCTTCAGACTAAAATCAAGTATATCTCAAGTAATTCCGGAGACATGGCTGAAATGCCCGTGTCCTGTGTCGTCACGAAGCAAGCATGGTAGGCCAGGCTCGTGCCCAGGCTCCCCGCTCCATCTTAGTTTCCAAGATGAGAAACCGACCCTGAGAGACGAAAAGGCAAAAGTAGGGGGCAGAAAAGACACAGCCCTATTGGTAACATCAGTTTGTTGATTCCTGGCCCTATATATTTCAGAAGTTATTTCAGTTGTCTTCTAGGGAAAAAAGTAGCCTGCCAGGCTCCTCTGTACATGGAATTTTCCAGGCAAGAATACTGGAACAGGTAGCCATTCCCTTCTGCAGGGGATCTTCCCGACTCAGGGCTTGAACCTGGGTCTCCTGTCTTGCAGGCGGACTCTTTACCATCTGAATCACCAGGGAAGACCTATATATATTACCAGGAATACTGAAAAACGGAATGACGATTTTTTTTTTTTTGATATAACTGTCAGAGTCACTGAAAATCTGATATATCTTAACCAGATCTTAATCAAAGCTAGCTAGTTTGAAGTGTGAACCCACATTCAAGGTCCTGAAAGAAATAAGAAAAGTCTGAACGATCGTATATGAACTCACTAAAGATTCAAGGTCAGCATGCTAGACTCAAGATGTAGGGAGAGAGATGGAACATACTAGAACAGAATCCATAGGTTAAGATTAATTTTTTTGGTATCTTACCAACTTTTAAGAAAGCCTGTAATAATCAAGCATTTTAGATCATAGCAACTTTGATCAGGTCTTGGCAAACTTCTGATTGTTGGTAGGACTTTATTTGGATAATTTTTCTGTGAGTTTCTTCTGGTTAAAATCTTGAACTGAGTTGTTTTCCTCTCAGTGATGACAGAAGAGCCTTACTACACAGTGTTCTTCTCGTAGATAATAACGATGATAAATAACAGCTAACAGTTATTAATCACCACATTCCTGTACTGTTCCAACACTTGTATAGATGTATTTGTTCTTCATGACAGCTCAATGAGATAGATACTGTTATGCCAATTTAGGGGTAAGGAGGTTGAGGCACAGTGAAATTATTTACCTGAGATCATTTTCTGGTAGATGGTAGAACCAGGAAGTAAACCCAGAGTTTGGTTTCTAAGCCCATGTTACTCAACACCACAAACACCACCTGTGACGTTCTGGAACAATAAGCAGAAATCAGTCCATCTACTAGTCATAGGAATTTGGTCTGAAGTTCAGTCTTGCAAACAGTAAGGTCTGAATAGATCCTAGAGTCATGTGACATTTCTATATTTTCTTCTCTTACTTTAGTATGTACCCTTTTAAATTTCTTATCTTTTTTTGTAGCATGTACCCTTCGTCAAATGAAACTGAAAGTGGAGATGATGAAACCAGCTCTGAAGACACGGAAGTTGCTTACGTACTGCAGTCACAGTAAGGGTCCTCAGAACTGGCGTTTTACGATTTTGTCCATGTGTGTCCTAGACAAGAGCCAATACAGTTGGCAAGGAAATGTCCCCAGTTCGTATTAAGGCATTTCGTGCCTAAAAGGCTCCCAGTTCAGGAATGGGCAGTCCATGCATTCCTTGCTGTGTGTGTTGGAGGTGTTGCTGATCATGTGCTTTTGTTAACATGTCACTAACTTCCAGGGATCCCATTTCAGTAAGAGCTGTCCTTCTGGAGTATCATATGAAATTCCATGATAAATGCAAAGATGAAAGAAACACCCATCAATTCCAACATCAATGAAGTTCTGAATCTTAAAAAAAAAAAAAAAAAAAGTGTCAAACTGAACCACAAAGTGAAGGCTTAGATGCGTTGGTAATCCCTGGTGCTGTGAGCTCAGAAGTGCCGTGATGCTGGGTGGTTACTTCTTCCAGGAAGGACTGAATACCTTCAGGCGGTACTGTTCGTTCTCCTTGAGCCACATCTGAAGGGTTATTAAGATAAACCCACATGCATGTTGATTTGGGGTTATCAATAAGAGGCGGAGCTATGCAACAGAAAGTATCGGGACAGTCTTAGAAAATTTCGGTTGAACCTCATAGTTTAGGGAGGCCAAAGTATCCTTGTTCACTTAAACACACATTGCACTTGAATCATTACACACTTAAGGATATTGTCCCAAGGGTAAAATGTTTTCCTTTCTCTTGAATTGTCCTCTTTCACTTTTAATCTATACCCTCTCTCCCATCCACACCCCCACACATATCAACTGCTTTATTACTGATGAATAATAAGCTCATTGAAATAGTTAAATAATGTTTATATTGGGACTAATTTTAAATTTTCTTCTATTTCAGGAATAATCTGAATACTATGTTCTCTCTGTGTGCCAAATGATGTAACTTACTAGAAGAGAAGAAATGAGATCTATGTTCAAAGGCAACTTCTGAAATTGACTGTTTAGGACTGAAGATTTAGTGTGCTGTTTTAAAGAAATCAGAGAAGCTGGCATGGAACTGAATGATGCCCAATTGTCTATTTCAAAAGTCTGATTTTTGATTTTAAATCAAATGGCATGTTACCTTCTTATCTTTTTTTTTTTTTTCCCCGAAAAGACACTACCCCTGCTTTTAACTCCATGGAGACTTATTTATGAATAAAGTGTGTTCTATTACCTGTCTGTAATTATTGAAGGGCTATGTCATTTTAAGCTTTGACGCTCACTATAAAGAGGTTTTTAAAGGCAAAATGACTAATTCTTCCCTGCTTGGTGGCCGATTCATAAGCTTAGCTAAGATTCAGAACTAGCTCGATCATTTATTCATTTCATGAGCATGCTCTCATGGAATTTACATTTTGGTAGGGGACATACTATTAAAAAAAATCACATTCTATTAATTCCAGGAATGGGGTAAATGCTACTTAGGAAAAACGCCTGGCAGAGAAGAGAGATTGGTAATATCTGGGTGGAAATGCCTGCCTGGAAGGTGGCTGGCAGAAGCCTTGAAGGGCGTGAGGGACTGAGCCGTGCAGGCCAGGAGGGAAGGTTCTCCAAGACTGTAGAGACGACTGTGGAGTCCCTGGGGACTCCAGGCCCAGAGGGTTCACAGCGAGCCGGCAGTGGGGAAAGTGCTAATAAACGAGGTGAGACCCTCCTCCCCAGAACAAGGGAGTGGAGAGGGGTAGGTCAAATAGCCTCTCAAGACTGACCTGACAACCTTGGTTTTTACTTGAAACAGAAGGGAGAGTCACTGGAAAGTCTCAGAGTGACCAGATCTGACTTGGGTTTTGTTTTATTTTACCGGATCGCCCTGGCTGCTGCGCGCAGAACAGACACAAGGGGGCGCAAAGGCTGAGCTGTTCAGTCGCTCAGTCGTGTCCGACTGTGACCCCATGGCCTGCCGCCCCCAGGCTCCTCTGTCCACGGGACTCTCCAGGCAAGAAGGCTGGAGTGGGCTGCGATTTCCTCCTCCAGTAAAGGCTGAGTAGGGAAACCAGTATTAATGTCGGTGCCCTTGAGTGGGACGGTAGGGGGGCTTGGTAGACCAGTTCTCAGAGTTCTCATCTATGGGCGATCTTTCCCTTCAGGGGGCTAGACAAATCTGGAGAGTCTTTTTTTTTTTCCTTGCAAGGAGAGGTGGTGGTAGCGGTGGTGTGTTACTTAAGACTACAGGGTACCGGCCAGTGACGCCTCTGAACATTCTACAGTGAGTAAGACAACACTCCCTACCTCCGCCTTCCCCAACCCCCCCAGAAGAGAATTACCTGGGTTGAACTTGAGAGCCCTGGGTTAGATAGAGCAGTGGAATAAACAGAAGGTGCTCAGATTTTGAAGAGATATATACCTGTATAGACATATCAATATAATCAGAGAAAGATTTGCAAAGAGTTGGATATGAGGGTATAAGGGAGGAATCCAGGCGATTTAATTGATGTTTGAACTCCTGGTGGGAATACCAGACCACCTGACCTGCCTCTTGAGAAACCTGTATACAGGTCAGGAAGCAACAGTTAGAAATGGACACGGAACAACAGACTGGTTCCAAATAGGAAAAGGAGTACATCAAGGCTGTATATTGTCACCCTGCTTATTTAACTTCTATGCAGAGTACATCATGAGAAACGCTGGGCTGGAGGAAGCACAGGCTGGAATCAAGATTGCCAGGAGAAATATCAATAACCTCAGATATGGAAATGACACGACCCTTATGGCAGAAAGTGAAGAACTAAAAGCCTCTTGATGAAAGTGAAAGTGGAGAGTGAAAAAGTTGGCTTAAAGCTCAACATTCAGAAAACTAAGATCATGGCATCTGGTCCCATCACTTCATGGGAAATAGATGGGGAAACAGGGGAAAGAGTGTCAGACTTTATTTTTTTGGGCTCCAAAATCATTGCAGATGGTGATTGCAGCCATGAAATTAAAAGATGCTTACTCCTTGGAAGGAAAGTTATGACCAACCTAGACAGCATATTAAAAAGCAGAGACATTACTTTGCCGACTAAGGTCCATCTAGTCAAGGCTATGGTTTTTCCAGTGGTCATGTATGGATGTGAGAGTTGGACTGTGAAGAAAGCTGAGCGCTGAAGAATTGATGCTTTTGAACTGAAGTGTTGGAGAAGACTCTTGAGAGTCCCTTGGACTGCAAGGAGATCCAACCAGTCCATCCTAAAGGAGATCAGTGCTGGGTGTTCATTGGAAGGACTGATGCTGAAGCTGGAAGTCCAATACTTTGGCTACCTCATGCAAAGAGTCGACTCATTGGAAAAGACCCTGATGCTGGGAGCGATTGGGGGCAGGAGGAGAAGGGGACGACCGAGGATGAGATGGCTGGATGGCATCACCGACTCGATGAACATGAGTTTGGGTGAACTCTGGGAGTTGGTGATGGACAAGGAGGCCTGGCGTGCCCTCCCTTGCATGGGGTGGCAAAGAGTCGGACAGGACTGCACAACTGAACTGACTGATTTCCTCTAGGTCCTTGTTAAATATTTCTTTCATCTTCTCAATCCTTGTCTCTAGTCTGTTTTTCTGTACCTCCATTTTGTTTTAAAGATGCTGGATCATCTTCACTATCATTATTCTGAATTCTTTTTTCGGGTAGACTCCGTACCTCCTTCTCTTTTGTTCGGTTTGGAGGGTATTCATCGCGTTCCTTTTTACCTGCTGAATATTCCTCTGCCTTTTCATTTTGTTTAGAGTGCTGTGTTTGTTTAGATTGCTGTTTAGATTGCAGAAAGGGTGCCCTTTCTGTAGGGTGGCAGTTCGTGGCTCCGCTTTATTGTGGAGTCTGCTGCCTGTGGCTGGGGTTCGGCTAGCGGCTTGTCAAGGTCTCCTGGTTGGGGAGCTCGTGTCTGTGTTCTGGTGGCTGGAGCTGGGTCTCTTCTCTCTGGAGTGCAGTGGAGTGTCCGGTAGTGAGTGTTGGGGTGTCTACGGGTTTGGCATGGCTTTGGGCAGCCTGTATTTTAATGCTCAGGGCTGTGTTCCTGCTTTGCTGGAGAATTAGCATGGTATACCTTGCACTAGAACTTGTTGGCTTTTGGGTGGAGCTTGGTTTCAGTGTAGGTATGGAGACTTTTGGGTGAGCTCTTGTCTATTAATGTGCCCTGGAATGAGGTATTCTCTGAAGTTCTCATGTCCTGGAGTTAAACCTCCTGCTTCTGGCTTTCAGCCCTTCTATTGCAGTAGCCTCAAGCCTTCTCCATCCACACAGCGCAGATGATAGAACATCTAGGCTAATGGTGAGACAGTTCTCCCCAGCGAGGGACACCCAGAGAGATTCCTAGAGTTACATGGAGAGGAGAAGAGGGAGGAGGGTGATAGAGGTGACCAGGAGGAGAAGCGGGGGGAATCAAAAGAGGAGAGACCAATCTAACCAGTAATCAGTTCCCTAAGTGAAAATGGATACTGAAGATTAGATTCTTAAAGGTACAAAATTGATAGCAAATACCAAAAAGCAAAGATTAAAAATCTAGAATAGAGGTTAGACTCTCAAAAATACAATAAAAAAATACCCCAAAAAATCAATCACAAAAATTTAAAAAAAATATGAAATTTGCTTTAAAAATAGGGTCTTTTTTGGTAAGGTAATAGTAGGTTATAAAAATGAACATTAAAAGAGTAATAAAGAACTTAATTTTTTTAAATTAAAAAGTGATAATAGTAAAAATATACCTAGGAATTTCTCTGGAGCTGTTGTGGGCAGTGTGGGGTCAGTTCAGTTTCAGATATTTCCTTGTTCCAGCTTGTACTTGTTCTCAAGGTCTAGAGGTCCCCTCCGGTGCACACTCAATGTTAACTACAGGGTTTTAATCCATTGCACCTGTCACTTCCAAGCTGTTCCTTCTTCTTTGTTTATTTTGGCTTCCTCTGTTTGCAAGCCTCTTCAGTGTCTAATTTCTGCCCTGACACAAGGGGGAGAAGGTGGTCACTTATTTAGCCTCACTTGTTCAGTTATATTGTTGAGAGGGAGGGACACTGCAAACAAATATCACTGGCGTGTTTGTGTGGGGAGAGCTCCCAGTGTGTGGACCACACTGGGTTTGCCCCAGCTCAAGGAGGCATGTGCTTCCCGGGTCTACACTGCTCAGGCTCCAGGTTTCTCTGCAAGGGTACTGTCCCAAGTGGGCCCTGAATTTTGTGCACTTCCCAGGTCTAAGCTTCTCAGGTTCTCGGGTACTCCACGAAGGCACAGACCTGGTTGGGAGTGTGTTTTGTGCCCTTCCCAGGTGCGACAGCTCAGGCGACCAGATGCTCGGCGAGTGCACCGTCCAAGGTGAGCTGTGTGTCTTAATCAGCTCCCCGGTGCTGGCCACTTGGTTTCCCAGGTGTGCTGTGAGAGCACCGTCTCGGGTGTGCTGTGTGTCTCCTCTGGGGAGCGGATCTCAGGCTGCAACCCTCCTGGTGGACGTGAGCCATCCAGGGTCCCAGGAAAATGTGGTTAGCAACTAGGAGCCTGCGCACAGTTTGGTGGAGGATGCTGTCTCTGGGGCTGAGATTGCCCCTCGCCTTCTGGTGCTGGCTGTCGCCTGCCTGCCCTTCTGCCTCTGGCTGGCTCTCTTTTGGTATTCTCTGAATCCTCTGTTCTAATGTGGGCCAGCCTAGGTGGTAGAGTCTTTCCTGGGAAAGTTCTCTGTCTCTATTTTGTTTTGTCTCTCTGGCCGTTCCTCAGTGTGGGTTGCTAGCTCACCTTAGGTCCTTCAGATTGTCCTCAGGGCATTTAGGCCTGGCCCTTACCCTAAGCATGCAGCCCACGCCTCCCTGTCCAGCCCCCAGTTGCTGGCGGCAAACTCAAGCATCTGGGCTACTTCTCTGCTGGCAGTTGCAGTTAGACAACTGTTTTTATTCTGTGGGTTTTTTTTTTTTTTTCCTCCCAGCTAAGTTGCCCTCTGAGATTCCAAAGCTCCCTACAGACCTACCTGTGGGAGGGTTTCCTACTGTGTGGAAACTTCTCCTCATGACTCCCTCCCAAGGACAGGGCTCTGTCCCTAACTCTTTTGTCTCTCTTTTTGTCTTGTTTATTTTGTCTTACCTCCTTTTGAAGAGAATGGGCTCCATTTCTGAGTGCCAGCATTCAGAAGTTGCTTTGTGGAAGTTGCTCAGTATTCAAATGATCTTTTGATGAATTTGGGCGGGGAATGGGGAGAAAGTGGTCTCCCCATCCTATTCCTCTGCCATCTTGGGCCAAACTCAATTTATAAATATTTATTAAAATTTAGAAATATCTCAAAATTTGACACGCTATTTTGTGAAATTTATAAACATATAAACCAATAATGGCTATAGGTAAGGAATGCATTGGCTACACGTGAGTCATTGCAGTATTTTACAGGTATGCCTCAGAGAGACTGAGACTTCGGTTCCAAACCGCTGCAATGAAGAGAATTCTGCAGTGAAGTGAGTCACATGGAGTTTTTGTTTCCTAGTGCGTATAAAATTTATATTAACCCTACACTTTAGTCTATTAAATGTGCAATAGCACTGTGACTAAAAATAAGTACATATGCCTTAAATAAAAAATGCCTCATTGTTAAAAAATGCTAACCATCATTTGAGCCCTTACCAGGCATAGCAGTAACACTGAAGATCACTGATCACAGATCACCATAACAAATATAATAATACAGAAAAATTTATAGATACTGTGAGGATTACAAGAATGTGAAACAGAAATGAAGTGAGAAAATGCTGTTGGAAAAATGGCACTAACAGACTTGCTTGATTTCAGGTTGCCGCAAAGCTCCTTCTGCAAAGTGCAATAAAGTGAGGTATACCTGTAATAGGTTCTCTGGTGTAAAATTGATGCCCTATTTCCCAACTCCTGTATTCCTTCCTACTTAAGCCACAGTGAAATATCTCAAGAACTTTCATGTAACAGTTTCTTTTCATTTCTCTTTTTTAGTTTTAAAATTATGAAAGTATAATACATTTATAGGAGATTTGGAAAATACAGAACAAAGTTACATATAGTTCCACTATGTATTGAAATCATACAGAATCTGTTCTCTTATCACTGGAGTTATGTTAGGAATCAATATCGAGAGCTATTTGAGAATAACCCACGTATTTCAGGTAAAATGTGACATTTACCAAAAGACATCTTTGACTCAGTCATTGAAAGCCTCGGTAAAGTTAGAAGACTAAAAATAACTCAGAGGATGGTTGCAGAGAAGAAAGAATTTAAGTGCAGAATTAATACCAAAATCAGCGAAGGAAAGTGAAATTCTTAGTCGCTCAGTTGTGAATCTTTGTGACCCCATGGACTCTAATCCTCCAGGCTTCCTTGTTCACGGGAGTCTCCAGGCAAGAATGCTTGCCTGGAGAGTGGATTGCCATTCTCTTCTTCAGGCGATCTGATTAAAATCAGTAATCAATATCAAAGATACTTTAAAAATTCCATGTATTTGGAAATTAAATGTCCACTTTAAAATGATGGGTGTATCTAAAAAAGCCACAACGAGGAAAATTAGAGAATATTTGTAACAGAATAAAAATGAAAAGAATTTACCAGAATTTGTTGCGTGCAGCTGAAGCTGGTCAGTGCAACTAATTATGTAAGTTTCTTATTTGTGTGACCGCTGTTTCTTTTCCTTCCTTACAGGAACAGTTCCTCTCTTGTTGGAGTATGTAATTTTTTTTTAATCCTTTGGTTTTAAGTGAAAGAATTAACCCTTAATTCTAGTGCATGAGACAGTCTTACTAATCTTGGCACTCTGGCCTCCTGAGGATGGCTCTGCCTCTTACAGAAGCTGAGCTTGGTGCCTGCAGGTAGCACCATTTGCCTTTTTAATAAAGTTCTTTTTAAAATGAATTTGTTCTCCTGTGCATGTTTATGAGCAATTTGGGGGAAAAGGAACTTCCCAGACTGTTAACTTCATAATGGGAGCAATTTTTAAAAATTTCTATATATCTGAATAGTTTTTTCTCTTCTTTGAAGAAACCTGAGGTCCTGACTTGCAAGGCATTGTAGAGTTCTAGGCAACTGCATCTTGTGACGTATACAGGCTTGCTCACCACCTAATGCTCTGGGGGGCAGTTGAATAACTGATCTACTGCAATAATGAGTCTCTAGTTAATCCCTCTGTCAATTCCTTCCAATAGTGCGTGTGAAATAAGGTAAAATCAGACGTCTCTTTGTAACTGTCTCAGAAGAGGTTTCTTGTTTAGTTGTTAAGTTGTGTCCAGCTATTTTGCGACCCGATGGACTGGAGCCTGCCAGGGCCCTCTCTCCATGGAGTGTTCCAGGCAAGAGTACTGGAGTGGGCTGCCACTTCCTTCTCCAGGGGATGTTCCCGACCCACGGACTGAACCCACGTCTCTCGCATCTCCTGTGTGGCAGGTGAATTCTTTATCACTTGTGCCACCAGATAAGCCCATCTCAGAGCTGTAGGCTGCTTATTGCAGGTCTCATGATATGGGTGTTTCAGATCCTAATCTGCTCCCTACTCTTCACTGTTCCCTAGCTTTTCCCCTCTTTACATCACTTGCATTTTTCTATGTGATAATAATTTTAAGTTACTTTGAGAATTTAGATTTCTCTATCTCGCTCATATAAAGTGCTAGTATCTTGGGAAAAAATTCTATTCAATGGCACAATTTCTGATAATTTTAAACAAAAGTTCTGAATTAGAATCTCATTTAATCATTTGGTCAAATATCTTCATTTGTCAAGCAATGGATTAAGTGACAGCATTTTCAAAAATCTTACAAAAATCACATGCTTTTAGGAGTTCTCTCAAACCTACTCTGGATTCTGAGTCAGTTGACAAAAGTAACAAGGGGGTAATAATCACAATAGTATATTCTTTATTCTCGTTAAGCTCTTGAGAACCGTGATTAGCCTTCAGGACAAAGCGAGTCTTCTCTGGAGAATTTGCCCCTTTTGGACCTTAACCAACCAATCCCAAGATGGGACCATCCCATACTGTCAGAGACTAGAGGGCAAGGCAGATTCCCTAAGCAATCAACAAAAATCCAAGTAAGTGTGGGTGCAGAGTAACTCTTTCTCAATAATGGAATGAGGATTGAACTTTCTCATAAGAAATTGGATGATAGTTAAAGAGAAGCTCCTGAAATATGTCTCAAATGCTATTCCTTCTTGGGTAGTGACATAAATAAGTATGTTTCTCCAGACCTGCTGTATCACCCTGTCACTCAGTCAGTTGGTCAGTTCAGTCGCTCAGTCGTGTCCAACTCTTTGTGACCCCGTGAATCGCAGCACCCCAGGCCTCCCTGTCCATCACCAACTCCCGGAGTGCACTCAGACTCACGTCCATCGAGTCCGTGATGCCATCCAGCCATCTCATCCTCTGTCGTCTCCTTCTTCTCCTGCCCCCAATCCCTCCCAGCATCAGGAGTCTTTTCCAATGAGTCAACTCTTCGCATGAGGTGGCCAAAGTACTGGAGCTTCAGCTTTAGCATCAGTCCTTCCAAAGAAATCCCAGGATGGATCTCCTTTAGGATGGACTGGGTGGATCTCCTTGCAGTCCAAGGGATCCTCAAGAGTCTTCTCCAACACCACAGTTCAAAAGCATCAATTCTTCGGCACTCAGCCTTCTTCACAGTCCAACTCGCACATCCATACATGACCACTGGAGAAACCATAGCATTGACTAGATGGACCTTAGTCGGCAAAGTAATGTCTCTGCTTTTGAATATGCTATCTAGGTTGGTCATAACTTTCCTTCCAAGGAGTAAGCGTCTTTTAATTTCATGGCTGCAGTCACCATCTGCAGTGATTTTGGAGCCCCCCAAAATAAAGTCTGACACTGTTTCCACTGTTTCCCCATCTATTTCCCATGAAGTGATGGGACCAGATGCCATGATCTTTGTTTTCTGAATGTTGAGCTTTAAGCCAACTTTTTCGCTCTCCTCTTTCACTTTCCTCAAGAGGCTTTTTAGTTCCTCTTCACTTTCTGCCATAAGGGTGGTGTCATCTGCATATCTGAGGTTATTGATATTTCTCCCGGCAATCTTGATTCCAGCTTGTGTTTCTTCCAGTCCAGCGTTTCTCATGATGTACTCCGCATAGAAGTTAAATATGCAGGGTGACAATATACAGCCTTGACGTACTCCTTTTCTTATTTGGAACCAGTCTGTTGTTTCACGTCCAGTTCTAACTGTTGCTTCCTGACCTGCATACAGATTTCTCAAGAGGCAGGTCAGGTGGTCTGGTATTCCCATCTCTTTCAGAATTTTCCACAGTTTATTGTGATCCACACAGTCAAAGGCTTTGGCATAGTCAATAAAGCAAAAATAGATGTTTTACTGGAACTCTCTTGCTTTTTCAACGATCCAGCAGATGTTGGCAATTTGATCTCTGGTTCCTCTGCCTTTCCTAAAACCAGCTTGAACATCTGGAAGTTCATGGTTCCCGTATTGCTGAAGCCTGGCTTGGAGAATTTTGAGCATTACTTTACTAGCATGTGAGATGAGTGCAATTGTGTGGTATTTTGAGCATTCTCTGGCCTTGCCTTTCTTTGGGATTGGAATGAAAACTGACCTTTTCCAGTCCTGCGGCCACTGCTGAGTTTTCCAAATTTGCTGGCATATTGAGTGCAGCACTTTCACAACATCATCTTTCAGGATTTGAAACAGCTCAACTGGAATTCCATCACCTCCACTAGCTTTGTTCGTAGTGATGCTTCCTAAGGCCCACTTGGCTTCACATTCCAAGATGTCTGGCTCTAGATTAATGATCACATCATCATGATTATCTTGGTTGTGAAGATCTTTTTGTACAGTTCTTCCATGTATTCTTGCCACCTCTTCTTAATATCTTGTGATTCTGTTAGGTCCATACCATTTCTGTCCTTTATCGAGCCCATCTTTGCATGAAATATTCCCTTGGTATCTCTAATTTTCTTGAAGAGATCTCTAGTCTTTCCTATTCTGTTATTTTCCTCTATTTCTTTGCATTGATTGCTGAGGAAGGCTTTCTTGTCTCTTCTTGCTATTCTTTGGAACTCTGCATTCATATAGGAATATCTTTCCTTTTCTCCTTTGCTTTTCACTTCTCTTCTTTTCACAGCTATTTGTAAAGCCTCCTTAAACAGCCATTTTGCTTTCTTGCATTTCCTTTCCATGGGGATGGTCTTGATCCCTGTCTCCTGTACAATGTCACGAACCTCCATCCATAGTTCATCAGGCACTCTATCTGTCAGATCTAGGCCCTTAAATCTATTTCTCACTTCCACTGTATAATCATAAGGGACTTGATTTAGGTCATACCTGAATGGCCTAGTGGTTTTCCCTACTTTCTTCAATTTAAGTCTGAATTTGGCAATAAGGAGTTCATGATCTAAGCCACAGTCAACTCCCGGTCTTGTTTTTGCTGACTGTATAGAGCTTCTCCATCTTTGGCTGTGTTACCTCTAAATGTGTGTTACCTCAATTTAAAGTAAATGAATAATGTAAAGAATCTTAATGCCTGATGACCTGATTCTGCATCAGGTGAGTTGTATAACTATCTCACTATATATCACAGGGTAATAATAAGAGAAATAAGGTGCACAATAATGTCAAGTGATTGAATTATCCCCAAACCATCCCCACTCTCTGTGACCCCATGGGTTGCAGCCCGCCAGGCTCCTCTGTCCATGGGGTCCTCCAGGCAAGAACACTGGAGTGGGCAGCCGCCCCTTTCTCCGTTTATCGGCGTGTAGCTGCGCAGTGCTGTGTTAGCGCCTGCCGTGCAGGGAACGCGCCAGCCGTACACACATGTAGCCCCTCCCTTTGGACTCCTCCCATTCCGGTCAGCACAGCGCACTGGGGAGAGGCCCGGGTCTGTGCAGTATGCTCCCGTTAGTTGCCTGTTTTATACACAGTATCGGAATTTCTGCTTTAAGAAAGGGGAGGGCTTCAATTTCTGCTCATGTAGCAGTCCTGCAGGCAGATCGCACTCTCAGCAAGGGCTCCAATTGGAGTACGCGCACACATTCTGCCTTGTTGCAAATACAGTTAAGAAATGAAACCGATGCTCAAGGCAGTGATTCACTCTGGCTTGGACGATAGGGTCATTACGGTTGCTTGTTGGTTGTTTAGTCGCCCAGTTGTGTCCGACTCTTTACCAGCCCATGAACTATAGCCCGCCAGCCTCCTCTGTCCGTTGGATTTCTCAGGCAAGAGTACTGAAGTGGGTTGCTATTTCCTATTATCGTCAAAATAAGAAGATAAGATGTAGGCCCTGTGACTCTAGCTTTTGTAAAACAGGAGGTTGTATCAGATGAGTTTGAGCGTCATGTTTTGGGTTGTGATTAATGCCTTAATAAATACAAGATCGATACTGGCCAAGAACAGTCTATTTCCTTGGAAAAAATTCCTCTAAAAATGTTTCTGTCATTGATGTCAATAGATCTATACAGTTTGTATTGTGATTTGCTTCTTTTTCACAATTGTTTTTACATTTATATGTTTATAGGTATAACTATACTTTTCCATGTTGTGTAGCAGTTGATTGCATAAATACATTATAACTTATTTCTTCGTTCCGCTGTTATTCATTGGTCTGGAGCATGTTGTTTATTTGTCCCTTTTACATTACGTTTCATTTAGCTTTGGACACTTGTTCATTTACATTCAGCTAGTCGCTCAGTCATGTCCGACTCTGCGACCCCATGGACTGCAGCACGCCAGGCTTCCCTGTCCATCACCCACTCCCGGAGTCCACCCAAGCCCATGGCCGTTGAGTCGGTGATGCCGTCCAGCCATATATGATTGCTAATACACTTGCAACATACTGCTTTTATCTTTTTTGGTTTGTTTTGTTTTTTTTTCTAGATTATTTGAAATTTGCTTACTTCTGTCCACTCTATTTTGTTCTTCAGTTTGGAAGCTTTGCAATCTTGTCTCTTATGCCTTCCCAGCTACTTATCACACATCTGTAAATGCTGAAGCTAGTACGTGTTTGCTTTCCTTCTGAACAGTAGAGGGGCTTCTGAAACGCAACTCTGGTTATCCCCTGAAAACCTCTCTTTAGCGACTGTCTAGCACAGTCAGAATGCAGTACGCTTTTGCTTCATTTCCGAAGGGAAAGTGACTCGATTAGGAAGAGTGATTATTATTGATTTACTGAAGTTCTTAGTGCAGAGAAGAAAGGGTTTTACATTAAAACTTTCATGAAGCTTCCAGACATGCGTTTTCCCTATTCAGACGATTTCCTCTTGTGAACATGACTGTATCTGGTTCCAGTTGCTGTAAATATGAATCCTGCCTTATCCTTTTCCCTCTTTAAACTTGTTACTTGGAATGTATCACTCCTCTTCTAATGCACTGGAATTTATCGAAATACTTCTGTCCCCTTATGTGTAACCCGAACTGTATCATTCTGTTTGGAACCTAATTCCTTTAAGAGGAGACAGAGAGCTGAAAGATGATGTTCTTATGCACTGATTTTTTTCCCTTGTGAAATAACTGAAATTTACATATTTGAGGACATAATTACGCAGATATTTGGGAAAATCCTGGTAATACGGAAACCCTTCACATGCTGTTCTTGAAGTTATTACCTTTACCAGAGAAAGAAACACTGTTTAATTAATCACAAAGTATAGTTCAATATTCTTTGGGCTTTTCCTTAAGGTAAATACACGGCTTACATTTTCTCATATGATTCTTTCTGCAGTGAAAGTAAGCCGTTCCATGTGACGGTCTCTGTCAGCCCATGTGCGTACAGAAATCAGTATATATTTGCTGATGAATTATATCTGGGATCAGGCTGCCCCATGACTCCGATACAAACATATATGTATGATTTTATATACCCTGTCTATGAATGTGGGATCAGGATAAGAAGGGTAAGAATAATGCGTATCTGTTAAAAAATAACCTCTAGATATTTTTTTCAGAATTTTCTGCCTGGTGCTAAAATTATTGTCCTGGTTGTTTTTCTTTAAGAACGAATTTTGCTTCCAGTTATAGTAAGGTAGAGGCCTGTGTAATTCCTTAGTTGCTGAATGTTGACGCTCTCCAGCCGCAAGACCTTATATGTAGCACAGACTTGCAGCTGGTCAGGGAGCTGCTTTTAAGCTGTCTTTCGGGTTCTGTTGTATTTCACTAAAGCTTAAGAGATGGTTTAAATTCCATTCACTCTCCCTAACGTGGGAGGTCACTAGTTCTGGGAAGATCTTTCGTACTCAACAATAGATGGCCACGCTCTGCAAGGACGCGTGTGTATATGGGGCCTAGAAGAAAATGTGGAATAAAATCTCTAAATGGTTTTGCAAGGCACAAATCTTAAACCTGTGATGTCATCCTGGGGTGTTATCTTTTCATTGACTCCCAGATGTAAACAGCTTACGGTTTATACTACAGAAGTATTGGGGCCACGGCCTAATCACGACGGTCGCCTATGAAATCGATGTTGTCTTTGCTTCACACGTGAGGGAGCTAGAGCTTCGGGAGGTATTTTAACAATTTGCCCAGGGGTGCAGAGCCAGTTGGTGGTTAGTTGATAATGCCAAACAAAGAAGAGTGCCTTTCAAAGCTTATGTTTGAAGCCACTCTGTTATTTGATTTCCAAATCATCTTTCTCAGAAGATCTAGTGAAAACCTTTTTGTTAGTGAATGACAAAGATTTCTGAGTAACAGTTTATTTTTTTCCAGGTACTTTAAATCTACTCTCACAGATCGCACTTCTCTCTGGCCCCAGTGGGTTGTGGGGTTTTGTACGGGCCTGAAAGTCAGTAGCCATCGCTGCAGTCTTGAATGCTTTTCTGCGTCCTATGTGTCTATGCCTCCAGTGTTACCAGAAATTTCCTCTGTTTAACCTTTGTTCTCTTCTAGGCTGTTTCAGAGGAGGTGCTCCTTTTTCAAACAGAGCTATATTTTAACCCTAGGAATATACGTTATGGCCCTCAGAAAATCCCTCTGGAGTGTTCTGCCTCTAGGTGAGTCCAGTAGACCAGATCCTCTGAATGTTAGTTTCACCTTTACTTACCAGGCGCTTCTGCAGAAGCATAGATTGTAGAGACTATGACACGACTTGCCTATAAGCATAAGTCCAAACACCAAATTAGCACTTAAAAATATTTTGAGTATGTTTAAAATTTTTTTAATGTAATATTAATTTTAGAATAAAAACTTTATACAATCTTGTGTACCTAGATCATTCTACAGTAACTGAACTGCAAAGCAAATCGTTAGTCGCCTTAGTAAATGGAAGAATCAAGCATGTTATCTTTCAATGTGTTCTCCTTCATAATATTTTTTTCTGATATATTTTATGGTCCAATTCCATGTTAGGAGAGTAAATGACTAAAAAGTTAAGAGAAAACCAGATTTTCATTTTAATTACCAACTCACAGACATATATGAAAGGAAAGCCTTTGCAGACTACCTTTGAATGCACTCTGCAATTTTGTAGAACTGAGAGATTGAATCCCAAAAGGACATAGTATATCCTACACACTTTTACCGTGTCACTGAAATATTCACATTGAGTGCTGTAAACCCGAGGGACAAATCTTAGAGACGACCTGAAAACCACAAGAAAAATCATCCTTGTTTTGTTCTTCAGTCACTTAGCTGTGCCGACTCTTTGCGACCCCATGGGCTGCAGCACGCCAGGCTTTCTTCCCTCTGCTTCACTGCCTGCTGGAGCTGGCTCAAACTCATGTCCATCGAGTCGGTGACACCATCCAACCATCTCATCCTCTGTCACCCTCATCTCCTCGCACCTTCAATCTTTCCCAGCATCAGGGTCTTTTCCAGTGAGTTGACTCTTTGCATCACGTGGCCAAAGTATCGGAGCTTCACCTTCAGCATCAGTCCTTCCAGTGAATAGTCAGGGTTGATTTCCTTCAGGGTTGACTGGTTGGATCTCCTTGCAGACCAAGGGACTCTCCAGAGTCTTCTTCAGCACCACAGTTCAAAAGCATCAATTCTTCGGTGCTCAGCCTTCTTATGGTCCAACTTTCACATCCATACATGACCCCTGGGAAAACCACAGCCTTGACTACGTGGATCTTTGTCACCAAAGTGATGTATCTGCTTTTTAAAGTGCTCCCTAGGTTTGTCACAACTTTTCTTCCAAGGAGCAAGTGTCTTTTAATTTCATAACTGCAGTCACCATCTGCAGTGATTTTTGGAGCCCAAGAAAAAACATCTGTTACTGTTTCCACTTTCCCCCCTTCTGTTTGCCATGAAGTGATGGGACTGGATTCCATGATCTTAGTTTCTTGAACGTTGAGTTTTAAGCCAGCTTTTTCGCTCTCCACTTCCACCCTCAACTAAAGGCTCTTTAGTTCCTCTTCACTTTCTACCATTAGAGTGGTGTCTAACCTGTAGGTTAGATAGGCAGGTGTCTAACCTGCATATCTGAGGTTGTTGATATTCCTCCCAGCAATCTCGATTCCAGCTTGTGATTCATTCAGCCTGGCATTTCACATGATGTCCTCTCCATATAAGTTAAGAAAAAAGCGGGGTGACAGTATACAACCTCGATGTATTCCTTCCCTATTTTGAACTAGTCCATTGTTCCATGTCTGGTTCTAACTATTGCTTCTTGACCTGCATACAGGTTTCTTAGGGGACAGGTAAAGTGGTCTGAGAGTCCCATCTCTTTAAGAATTTTCCATAGTTTGCTGTGATCCACACAGTCAAAGGTTTTACTGTAGTCACTGAAGCAGAAGTAGATCTTTTCTTAGAATTCCCTTGCTTTCTCTATGATCCAACAGGTGTAATCGATTTGATTTCTAGTTCCTCTGCCTCTTCCAAATCCAGCTTGTACATCTGGAAGTTCTCAGTTCACGTGGTGTTGATGGCTAGCTTGAAGGATTTTGAGCATTACCTCGCTAGCATGAGAAATGAATGCAATCATACACTTGTCTGAGCATTCTTTGGCATTGCCCTTCTTTGGGATTGAAATGAAAACTGACCTTTTCCAGTCCTGTGGCCACTGATGAGTTTTCCTAATTTGCTGACGTACTGAGTGCATCACTTTAGCAGCATCATCTTTTAGGATTTTAAATAGCTCAACTGGAATTCCATCACCTCTACTGGCTTTGTAGTAATGCTTCCTAAGTCCCACTTGACCTCACACTCATGACTCTAGGTGAGTGACCACACCATCGTGGTTATCCAGGTCATGAAGACCTGTTTTATATAGTTCTTCTGTGTATTCTTGCCACCTCTTCTTAATATCTAATGCTTTTGTTAGGTCCTTGCTGTTTCTGTCCTTTACTGTGCCCATTTTGCATGAAATTTTCTCTTGGTATCTCCAATTTTCTTGAAGAGATTTCTAGTTTATCCCATCCTATTGTTGTTTAATATATGGAAATAGCTGACGTGGGCTTCTCAGGTAGCTTAGTGGTAAAGAATCTGCTGGCCAAGCAGGAGATGCAGGTTGAATCCCTGGGTTGGGAAGATCCCTTAGAGAAGGAAATGGCAACCCACTCCAGTATTATTTTCTGGGAAATCTCATAGACAGAGGAGTCTCGTGGGCTATAGTCTGTGGGGTCACACAGAGTTGAGCATGACTTAGCGGCTAAACAACAACAGCTGACATGAAAAAAGAATTGCGCTTAGAGCAAATGTGCAGCATATTTTAACATCATCAGGGTCCCTTTTTTAGAAGTGATGGAGAACTGGTATTTTTTATTGTGGTAAAATGTATGTAAGATGAAATTTACCATTTTTAGGGTATAACTCAGTGGCATTAAATACAACCACATTGTTGAACACTGTAGAGCTTCCCTTTAACTTATCTTCACGTGGAAAAACCAACGCTAAGGGATTTAGTGCTATTATGGGAAGTACCCGACCCTTGAATAGAAACTAAGATTTGATTTTGAGTATGCACGCACACTTTTATTCCTCTGTGTTGGCCAATGCTTAGAGTAGTGTGAAAATGTTTCACCTAATCCCATGGGGCTCTTGCTGCTCCGTATGCGCCCAGAATAATGGCGACGACTACAGCATTTCTCTTTTGATCATAATTATTACACTGTCTGCACCTACTGTTCTTGAAAGAATGAAGATTAGGCTAACAAAGGCATATGATTAGATTTTTGGTGCATGAATCTTACTGCTACACACACACACACACACACACACACACACACACCCCACCTCCAACGCCAGTACACTGGGTCAGATAAGCTTTTGACAACTTTTATTGTTCTTAGGATCCATTTATCTAAGTCTGTTTTACTGGGGACTTTGATACTCAACTAAGGCAAGCATTGCAAGTCATCTGTTTCCTAGAGGGTAAAGACCCTATCCTGCGCCCATAAATCCCCGTATTAAAAGCGATCATGATATTAAACAGGAGGAAGAGCACCTCATCCCAGGTTCAGATTCAGGAAGAACCGGTACCAAGGATGCCAAGCCTACCTGCTTTTGTTTCTCTCCTCTTTAGGAAGTCAGTGTGGCTGATGCCAGTTTCTACAGAAAATGAAGTAAAATTGGATCCCAGTCCCTTCATTGCTGACTTTAAGACAACACCAGAAGAGTTAGGATTATTAAATTCTAGTCAGACTGACTCCATACTTAACTTGAAATTGATACCATGAATTGTGTTGGAAAAACAATGGTTTTACAGACAAAAGAATTGGTATAAACCTTTCCTTAGATATCTGGTCACTAAAACTCCTAATTCAGTGAAGGTCCTGATTCAGTGAAGTTATATTTTTTGGACAATTTTAGGGATGTCTTACTAATTTAATGTTTAACTATTAGATAATTCTATTACCCATTTAAAATTTTTAGTTTTACAGAGTAGTTTCAGCAATAGGTCTTCAGTGATAATAATAGGATTTAATTGATATAAACTTCTAATAAATATTTTCTAAATCTATTTTTTTAATAAAAAATAGGAATCTACATGAGTGTATAGTCTCTGTGAATGTGCCAGAGACTAACATTTAACATGTTAATTCCCTGGAGGATACTTTAACTTGAGGGGGCTTTCTTTTTATTATTCAGTAAAGTCGAGTCCTAAAAGTATTTTATTATTAAAGAAGGAAATTAGATTTATAGTCTAGAATTTAAGTAACCACCTCCTTAACTGAAATTGAAGGTCTTATTTTCCTTTATTTCTGACACGACTCTTCCACACTTGAAATAATTGAAGTGGACAACGTGGAATCATCCTGCCACTTTAGAGCAATTTGCTAAAATAGATGAATATTTATCACCATTTCTGATGCTGTCTTCTTTTTCCTAAAAGAGAGAGTCTACCAATACAATAACAAAGGTCACTCTGATTTCAGGGCAGTTCTTGTATCAGTTACAAGGGTGACATGTGCCATCAGTTATTCACTTCCACTTTAAAATTCATTTATTTATTTTTTATCTGAGTTGATTTACAGTGTTGTGTTACTTTCTTCTGTACCACAGAGAGAATCAGTTGTCCAGATACATACATCCTCTGGTTTTTAGATTCGTTTCCCATACAGATCACTACAGTATTGAGTATGGTTTCCTGTGTGTCAACTGCTTATTGAATGTACATTTTGGATGCAATATCCTTGTGAAAATAGATTTTGCCAAGGTATTTTTCATTTGGATTTCTTTTAAAGTGCTGCTATCTTACTGCCAGTAAAATGTTGTGTGTAGTTGTTTACATGATGGGGCCCTACCTTTGGCGTAAACGTGTGTGTGTGTGTGGCCTGCAGCTTCTGCATCGGCAGGCGGATTCTTTACCACTGAGCCGCCTGGGAAGCCACGCACACACACACACACACACACACACGCACACATGCACACGCACACACACGCACACATGCACACACACGCACACATACGCACACATGCACACACACGCACACACGCACACACACGCACACATGCACACACATGCACACACATACACACGAACACAACACGCACGCACACACGCGCACACACACGCACACACGCACACACACGCACACGCATGCACACACACGCACACACGCACACACGCACACGCACGCACACGCACACACGCGCACACACACACGCACACACACGCACACACGCACACACACGCACACACACGCACACGCACGCACACACACGTTCCTTTCTTGTCTAATGATTGAGTTTTTATCATGAAAGGATGTTGAATTTTGTCAAATCTAACCACTTCTGTCTAGTACAATATTGGATATTATATGGATATAAGATAGAAGTTTTCCTTCCACCTGGAAACTGATTCAGACCCCTAATTTTTTCAGATAGAAACCCTAAAAGTTATAAGCATACTCACCAGTTTATTCAGTCCTTTTATTAATCTTTGTGAAGCCATCTGGTTTCTCATTAGAATACCAGGACATACAAGAATTTTAAGAATTCTATGTAATTTCTAGGATATCTATATTAGCAACATTTGCCGTATAGCATAACCTGAGATCCATCACTCATTTGACAACACTTCCCATGTAATTCCATATACCAAATGAACCTGGTCAGGGGTCCTCTGAAGCACCCCGAAGTCAGCTATAAGTCAAAAGTGCTTCATTAGAATTTGATTTAATAAGATTTGTCAATAAATATCAAAAGGGTTTAGAACACTCAGTCAGATAGGGTTGAAGGTCATTGTGAATCTTATTTTATTTGGAAATGACCCATCTATTCAATAAACTTTCAACACTTGGCTTAGCACAACCCTAGAAATTCAAGGTACCCAAATGTGGAGAGACTATTTTAGACAGACATTCCTAAAGCATATCAGACATTCCCAAATTATCATTATTCCCCAAAATTATTCTTAATAGAGTTTATCTGAAATCTCCTATCTCATTTACCTTTTCTTTTCTTAGAAGTTTCTTCACTCAAGTTACTTTCCTTGCTGAAAACTTTGTAACAGATGTGTTATATTAAACCTAGGCGCAATGCTTAATGTTAATGACTCTTAGACATGTCTATATTCGTTAGATCAACAAGCAGACATTAATACTAGATATTTAATGCTGAATACTTCCCAGTTCACATTAACCTGAAGTTCGTTTAGGTTAGTTTCTTTTGGCAGGTTGATTCTTTGCCACTGAGCCACCTGGGAAGCCTTTCATTGTCTTAAAATTATACTAAATAATGTCACTTCTAGAAAGGCACGGTTTCCAAGCACTGCCTTAAAAACTTGCGGAATTATAAATTAGAAGCAAACACATTTAACAGATTCCAAAAGTCAGAGGCCTTAGATGGTTAACTGATTGCTTTTCTCAAGGAGAGTTTACAGAGGTGTTAAGATAACATGGAGGTACTGTCTCCAGAAGAGCATAATTTTATAGGTATGTGCACACCTCACCATGGGTGGGTATAGGGGTAAAACCAACAATGCAAGTGTTGCTATTAAGCAACTGGATTAAGACAAATAAGCCTTGAGAAATACACCTATTTCCAAACAGTCTGCTATGGTCCCTTGTAAATGAACAACTAGAGTCTTGGCTTTACTCACATAAAGATTTATTTTTTCATTTCGGAAATTAGCAACTTGAATTTTGAACTTGTTTATTTATTATGATACTTCAGCACCAAAATCCAGCCAGCCTCCTTGAAAACACTTGCTCTTGTACTTAGGGGAAGTTGTACCCCAGGGGAAGAAATCTCTATGAATCTTCTTTGGGAAGCAGTTTCCCGTAGTCCTTCTCTCTAAGGAGGTGAAGAAGTTCTCATTTTCATCAGTTATTTTGTGTGCACATGAAGAGCTTAGTTGCTAAGACCTCTGTGTGCATTCTGTCTCTAATCCTGATCACTGTTCTCTGAGGTGGGCACTAGGGTCTGAAACGCACAGGTGAGATAACCGAGCTCCCACTGTTTACGTAACTTCCTTTCTGAGCTCTTTCTACAGCTCCGAATTTAAACAAGTGCATGGAAGGAACCGCTTTTGGGAGTTTGCTTCCTCATAACTCTTCCTTTCCCTCCTTCCCGGCGCTTTCTGCTCCTTCTTTTTTCTTCAGTATTCCATTCGCAGTGGCCCTGGTTAATACGAGGCAGGGAGGCCACAGCTTTTCCTGCCATCGCTTCGCATTTCTTTACGATTCCCGTTTGGTCTTCTCGATGTTCAGTCCCTTCCTTCGGCCCAGGGATTTCCTTCAGAACTGCTGCTCCAGCCTCCACTGGCAGCTGGCAACTTGAAAAATACTCACAGCCTAAAAGTTGAGGGTCATGTTCTGTTTGATGGGAATATTTAGGACTTCAAGCCTGAGAGGCAGTGTCCCAAGAAACCCTGAGAGAACTGCTCCAAGGAGGCAAGCGGGGAGGGGAAGCCACGTTACACAGAAGCTCTGCAGCAGGGGCAGTCGTCTGCACGCCCGAAGACGGGTGTTAATTAAAGGAGAGCCAGATATGTCAAGTCAAGGCATTTGGTGCTTTCCCACGTGTGAGAAGGTGCAAGAGTCTGGGCTCACTACAAGCATCGCTTCGGAGTGCCCCTCACCCGTCTGGGGCCACCATCCTGGGTTTCCCGGGCCTGCGTGCCCTCGGGCCTCCTGGCTTGCTGTCAGCGGGGGCTGCAGCCTCCGCGACACCCTTGGCTTGCTGCCATGGCAGGGAGGGGTCTGCCTCTCACAGCCCTGGCCGCAGAGCTCCTGTACAGCGCGCTTTCCCGGTGGGGGTCCCCGTTCGCATTATACCCTGTATCCCAGGGTTGCAAGCCCCTTCGCAAGCTGTCCCCTCGGTCAGGCATCAGGCCCTCTTGCTCTTACCTGTGACCCACTCTCCACTTGGCTCTGGTTTCTAGAACCAGGACCTCGCCTAGGTGGCTGTGAGCTTTCTCTTTCTCGCAGGCCTTCCTGCCCCGACCCGGGGATCAGTCCTGCACCGTCCCCTCGGGTCCTGGGACCTCCCTAGGGATCGTGTTTGGAATCTTCCCTTCCGCCCTCTCTCTTTGCTCTAATCTTCCCATCACCGGTGTCAGGACATTTGTTCATTTAGGGTGACAATCTGTCTTCTAAACGGGGACACCTCTGAAAGGGAAAGGAGGTGAAAGCAAAGTCCCACAGGGAGAACAGGCAGGACCATGACCTCACTAGACCCAGAGCCTGAGTTCTGCGCGTAGTTCGACTGGTTCCCGTGGGCTGCTGGGAAAGCTGGCTGACATTTCTGTGCCAGTTTTCGGCTGTTGAGTCGCTCAGCCATGTCTGACTCTTTTTGCGACCCCACGGACTGTAGCCCGCCAGGCTCCTCCATCCACGGGGATTCTCCAGGCCAGCACACTGGGGTGTGGTGCCCGACCCGGGGGTCGAACGCACACCTCAAGCCCCCTTCTGTGCCATTCTTCCGTATAAAACTGGGTTAATGGTAACCCGGAACACCCAGGCCTTGTGAGAAGGAAACGAGTGGATCCATGTGGAGCACTGGGAACAGTGTCTGCTACCTAGCATTCCTTAAATGCATTTCAAGTACAATCGGCATCCACTTCACTTCTATGTTTGTGAACTAATTAACCGTTCTAAGCCTGCGTGAATTGAATGTGAGGATGAGCACGACCACCCTCCCCACTCCAGACACTGAAACTGCTCCGTGGCGTTTTGAGGGGCCTCCGAAGAGCTCTAGTGCTTTCTGTCTCAACACAGAATTCAGCGAGCCCAAAGTGATAGATAAGAAGTGGTTTATTAGAATAGGATGCGTATGAGGCTGAAAGCAGGTGAGCGACAGGGGGCTGCCCCCTGAGAACTTGAATGGGCTACAGTTTTATCATCAAAGGGCACATGGAGAGGGCAAAAGAGCCTCTCTCTTCCTCATTCCTGAGTCAACGCCACACTTGCACCGACGGCTCCCCCTCCAGGCTGGGCCGCGGCCTTTCCTTGTCCCTACATGTTCAGGCTAGGACGGTCGTGGCACCGTGGGGAAATTATTTCAGGTCTCGGTACAGTGAGCCTCTGTCGCTTTGGAACGCCGCCTTTCCATACATTATTGTTTTTTATGTGTGCAGGGAGCTTGTCCTCGGGACCCTTAACTTGCCGAGCTCACTGGGGCAGGGTGTGGGCCTCTGCCACCACTGCGTTAGTGTTTGGGGCACGTCTTAGGGTTCTGTTTCAGGGTTTTGTTGCCGAGCAAACCCGCTTGGTTCTGTGGTTAAGCAAACCTACTTTCTTGAGTAATCGTTACCTTGCGGGTCTCCCTTATATTTTCTATTTGCAGTCCCCTTGTGGGGTTAAGTATTGAATCACCTCCACCATCAACACTGCTCTTATAATCTGATTTTGGCTCTTGTTCAGTTGCTAAGCCATGTCCAACTCTGAGACCCCATGGACCACAGCACGCCAGGCTTCTCTGTCCTTCACCATCTCCCAGAGTTTGCTCAAATTCATGTCCACTGAGTCGGTGATGTCTCTTCTTACTATGCAAATAACTTCTACCTCCAGTCCTCAAGCCTTCCCATCCATCTTCCCATGTTTCTGCTGGTATTTCTGGTTCTATTAACGTATTAAGCAACATCTCAAAGCTGGAAGACAGTTACTCCTGACACCAGTGACCTAATCAACAGTTACCCTTCAGGAAAGCACAGTGAAACCCGAGGGGCCACAGACCCAGATGTGGTTTGCACGCTCCACAGGCCACCAGCAAAATATTGGCATTGACTCCTTTAAAGTGTGGTGTAAGGCAAAATCTTGCATCAAGCCTGAGTTAAAAGAGGCTACTGTTTTCCGGGAAGGGTACCATAAGCGATCTTTATTGAGTGTCTCCTGCTTGTAATGAGGTGGGCTTAAGAGAAAATAATTCAACCAAGGTCTGAAGCCTCCAAGGTAAATACTACAGATCCGCTCTCCTGGGTGTCCATGTGTTTGTTCTCTGCGTCTGTGTCTCTGTAAATGTTTTGCAAAGAGATAGCTAACAAGAATCTACTTTTAGCCCAGGGAACTCAGTGCTCTGTGGTGAAGGAAATCAGAAAAGAGGGGGTATATGTCCACAAATAGCTGATTCTCTGTGCTGTACAGCAGAAACTAACAGCATTGCAAAGCAACTCTACTCCAATGAAAGTTAATTAAGAAAACAGATTCCCTCTCCACAGAAAGCCCACTTTTCTTGTTGTCTGTCAAAGTTGCCAGCCAGTGGGATGCTCAGAATGTCTTCAGGGTCTTTTGTTCAGTTGCTGAACATTTAACTATGAGGATGCCTCCCCTTAGAATTTGACTGCTACTCTGATGCCATAGTGAGAAAGTGCTGGACACAATCACGCAGCTATTTCTTCGGGAAAATGTACTCATGGACACACACAGATGCAGACACACTTGCCTTGTGCGTGTTTGTGATCAGCTGTGTCCAACCCTTGGCAACCCCAGGGAATACCACGCGCCAGGCTCCTCTGTCCATGGGAGTTGTCAAGCAAGCACTGGAGGGGGTTGTCGTCTCCTACTCCAGGGGATCTTCCTGACCTGATCAAGCCCACATGTCCTGAGCCTCTCGCACTGGCAGGTAGACTCCACCACTGCGCCATGTGGGGAGCCACAGCACGTACATGTTAGCAAGTCGAATATTCTATCTAAAGTGGAGACCTATTGGATATTCTTCTTAGCCTGGACTTTGCAATGTTACTATGAAATTAAAATTATGTCCATTTTAGAGTTGCTAAAACTGAGATTCCCACTACTAGGTCATACAACTAGGAAGTGGTCAAATCTGGATTTATACCTGGCTTCCCCATGGTACTTAAACTCTCTCCATTGTGATTTATTCCATATATCGCTATGTAAATCAATGACTTAAAAAATGTTGAACATTAAAGTAGATATCCCAAGTAGAATCTGAACTCACAAGCTGTATTAGTTTGAGAAAGCTGTGTAAGCTGTCTATGCCTCAGTTTTCTCATTTTTAAAATAGGGATAATAGTATTGTACCACGAAGTTGTTGGCAGGATTAAGTATGTTAATAAATTCACAGAAAGTAGACGGTGCTTGGCACATAGCTGTGAATATTCAACAAATGACACGTGTTGTTATCTTAGAATGTGACTAATGTTATCCTCCGCCCATGAGCGATCGGTGCTCCGTCTAGAACGTGGATGTCCAGGACTGAAGAGGACCGCATAGTATATGCGTGCACGTAAAAGAGAGAAAGGGGCCGTCTGCACTGCTACAGAGTGAGGGGCTGTTCCCAGGCCTCGTATAGTGGTCTGACGATGCCTGCTACTCCAACATCAAAAGGGAGTAAGCGGTGTAAAACCTCTGCCCCGTTGGTGGAGGGTTGTTTTGATATCTAGACAAAGTGGAACCCTTTCGTTGCGGTGGAAACAAAAAGCCATTATTAGTTAGCAATAAAAGGGAAAGCATCAACATTTTGGGTTTCTTTCCTCTGACAGCCATCGAGACCCCAGATGGCCTCCCAGGAAGCTGATGGTGCAGAGCTGCGGGCGGCGCGCGCGGGTGAGGCCCCCGGGCGCCCCGGGGAAGCGGCGGCGGGGGGCCGCTCCGCCGACCCCCGGTCGCAGAACCACCCGGAGGTGCTGCAAGTCCTCGGGGTAAGTCAGGCTCCGTTGGTGCACTTCTTCAGGAGGGAAGGCGATGACCATCCCATGGGGAACCTTGTTTATGTCTCCATGGGGATTTCTGAGTTACTCATCGCTGGATCGGTCATGCGGTTTAAGAAGACGGGGGCATATTTTGCCCCTGAAGAGGAGACACGCGGAGGCACAACCTCCCGGTGGGAGACACCCGGTCGCGGCTGGAGAACGGGCTTCGCCGAGCTGCGGCCCGAGGCGGGCGGGGAGGCCAGTGGGCCAGGCTGTGCTCAGCCGTGTCTCCCTCACTCTGTGCTTTTCCGAAGGGAGTCTGTGAGGATGGACTCGGTGCGGCGGCAGAGGCGACGATGAGCGCTGCCGTCGGAATCAGTGGGCATCGCAGGGACACAAGCCTTCCAGAGCAGACCCTCGCCCCGTTAATCTAGGCTTGATTTTTGACCATTTCAAGCACTGATATCTCCTTTTTGAGGAAAATTAAAGTGATCTCTTCTCCAAGTACCATATGATGTCACTTATGTGTGGAGTCTAAACCATGACGCCAATGAGCCTACTAGGAAACAGAAGCGGATACAGATAGACTCGTGATTGACAAGGGGTGGGGGGCGGGGAGGGGTGAGCTGGGAGCCGGGGTGAGCAGACGCAAACTGTGACGTTAATATGCGTGTAGGGTGGGTAAACATGGTCCCACTATTGAGCAGAGGGACTATATTCACTATCCTGCAGTAAACCGCGATGGGAGAGAAAAAATTAAGTGAAGCGACCTCTCCCCAGTGTGGGCCAGCACGTGGTCATTCACGCTTTCTCTTTTTCCCTCCTTTTGCAGGCGGTCCAGATCCTGAATGGAGCAGTAATTCTGGCTCTGGGTGGCTTCATGCATTCCGTACAAAACTTGTCCCATCCCCCCAGTTACTTCTTTTTCTCGGTTGTTTACACAGGTTATTCCACATGGGGGGCTATATTTGTGAGTAGTCAAATTCCACTGACTGAATATCATTTCTTAGCTGCCGCTACTAGGAATGTACTTGGGCAACTTTTCCCTCACGTTTTAGGAGTGGCTTGGTAAATGTGAGATTTTTGAGGCAAAGAATGCACTGGAGTTTTGAGAATGCCATGAACATGTAAAGAATTCCATTTATCAAAATTAGACTCGTGGAACTAATATTACGTCAAAATAGACATTTGTATGTCCATATAGACATTTAGATGTATAAAAGATTTTTAGAACACCTAGTCCAATAAATGAAACACATTGTCTGAAGCTTGGGTAAGAATATGAGAATGATATTAAATATAAGTGAATATTATTTATATTTAATGTAAACCCAAGCATAAAGATAATTATATTACATTGAATATGTGTATTGTTATATGTCAGACTGGGCATATCCATATAACCTGTAAAAGGCCAGATACAAAGCAAAATGAAAGTCTTACACACTTATGCAAAATTTAAAGTCATTTAAGATTGTACTTGTATTAAATAATGAGTAGAATCAAGTGTAATTTTGTGTTCTAGAAGGTGAATTTGAGAAGTTTTGTACAACTGCTGGTCGTTATCTGCTGATTAAGACTACATATTCCTTTCTCTGCTTCACTTCCTATTTTCGAACAGTTTCTTGTTTCGGGAATTTTATCTCTCTTAGCCGGGAAAAAACCCACAAAAACACTGGTAAGTGGCCATTCGCCCTCTTTCTCTGTGATCACAGGAGCAGAAACAGCTCACCCATTAGCGGTAGGAGAGTAGAGGTGGGTGAGTCCAGCCGAGACCCTGAGTCTTGGGGTGGAGCGTTTTGGTTCACTGATGTTTCTCTAGGACTAGGCTGTAGCTGGGCGTGTAAAGCCCTTTCCGTGGCTGCTCACCTAGATGAACTGGAGCCCTAGGAACGCAGCATGCGCTGCCTGTCTGAAGTGATGACCTTTTCTTCTCTTGCAGCTGGAGAGCAGTTTGGGGATGCACTCTGCCAGTGCCTCCGTCGCAGTGGTCGGGATTGTTTATCTCTCAATGAATTTATTTGCTAACGACCCATTACTCAAGGACTGTCAGTCTTCCCAGCCACCTGCCTTGTGCATTTACATGGAAGCCTCTTCAAACGTATGTCTTAAAAATTATGTATAATTATGAAGTACTTCAACAATCCAAAGTACAGAGGAACTAATATATCAGGCACCCTGCTGCCTTGATTTGAATCTTGGTTCTACCACTTAGTAGCTTTGCTTTGAAGGAGCAAATAAGATAACCTCTTTGTGTTTCAATTTTATCATCACTGAAATGAGGATAGTAATAGACTAAATTATTATATGTAAAGATTATGTAAATTAATATTTGATAAGTAATTAACACAATTCATACTGTATTAGATTATTATTACATACTGCTGCTACTGCTAATGGGCTTCCCAGGCGGTACCTGTGGTAAAGAACCCACCAGTCAATGCAGGAGATATGAGATGCAGGTTTGATCCCTGGGTGGGGAAGATCCCCTGGAGGAGGGCATGGCAACTCACTCCAGTGTTCTTGCCTAGAGAATCCCATGAACAGAGGAGCCTAGTGGGCTACAGTCCATGGGGTTGCAAAGATTCAGACAGGACTGAAGCGAATTAGCATGCAAAGCACACACTGCTACTGATACTGTTACATTCTCCAGAGAGATTACATTTAAAAAGTTTGATTTCACAGTTTTCGTAATGAAACTAACTTGGGAGATTTACAGTTTTCTCTGTGGTCTTGGATTTTCAAATAATGACTCACTGAAGCTTTGAACGGCTTTTCTTTTGAATTTATCTGAGTGTGGTATTTTAAAAGGGAAAATCTTTAATAGCCTTTCCAAAGTATTTTTTTTGGCTTGTGTTTACGTGTTCTCCCTCTTCTACAGTCAACTGAGAAATTAATATTTTCCTCCAAATTGTTTATTTTCCCATGATTTGTGAACTGTTTTTTACTGGCTTAATCTTCCTATTTGCTGATGCTACTCATGGGAGTCTGAGTCCTAATGTTCTCCATTATATTTTTAATAATCTCAGTTTGCATTTATATGGGTTTGATTTTGTGTGTGTGTGTGTTTTGGAAGCGTTTCTCTCCAGAGGGATTAGCATTTGTTTCTTCTAGGTGCCTCACCGATGTAGAAGGAGCCAGTAATTTTGTGTTTCACTCTTCAGCTCACTCTTTAGTTTGTAGGCATACTGTTAATGCCTAAACCTCTAGGGAGCACAAGTAAAGAGCTGATGAAAGGGTTCCTTTTGCCCCTTTTCCTAAGCTGCCTATGCATCTCCTGGGTTTACTGCTATTCCAGCTGGTGGATGTTAACGGTAATGTCAGCACTTTCCCCGCTATAGCTGTTTCACATAGGTTGATACAGAAGCACCTGTGTCTCTCTTTCCAGGAAAAAGGTTTACAGGCTTTTAGATGGGCCTTGTGCCTCATGTAGTGTGTTGGTGTGTGGCTGTGTATTAAATCTAACTGTGCCTCACTCTGCCTTGTTTTATGGAGGGTAGGGGTTATAGTTTGGTTTCCTGCTGGCCTTTCTGTCTCCTCTGAGCGTTTCTACTGGATCTAATCTGTGGCATCATACCCTCTAGGGTCTCATATCACTGATGCTGGTCCTCACCTTGCTGGAATTGTGCATAGCCTGCTCTGTCATAGCCCTGTGGCTCAAAGCAAACTGCTGCCATTTAAGAAAGGTGGGTTTGTTTAAATGACTTAAAATTCACATGATCCGCACCTTCCCTCTAGGGTTTAAGATTGTCCCTGACTTTTGGAACTGGATAGAAACTTTCATACGATAATGACTTGTGGGGTTCCTGGAGTTATAGCTCGTACAAATGTTAGACTTGGCATGAAGGTTGGAAAAGAATTCTAACCTAAAAATACAAGAGGAAGCAGTGTATTTCATCTTTAAGAGCATTTAAAAAAATTAATTTTTACTTTTTATACAATGTTTAAAGATGATATTCGTTTTATAATTATTGCAAAATGTTGGCTATATTCCCTGAGCTGTGTAATTCACCTTTGAGCCTGTATTATACCCAATAGTTGGTACCTCCCCTCCCTCACCTCTATACCTCCCACTCCCTCACCTTTGTATAACCTGCCCTCCCCTCCCTCCCCTCTATATAACCTGCCCTCCCCTCCCTCCCCTCTGTATAACCTGCCCGCCCCTCCCTCCCCTCCCTCCCCTCCCTCCCCTCCCTCCCCTCCCTCCCCTCCCTCCCCTCCCTCCCCTCCCTCCCCTCTATATAACCTGCCCTCCCCTCCCTCCCCTCCCTCCCCTCTATATAACCTGCCCTCCCCTCCCTCCCCTCTATATAACCTGCCCTCCCCTCCCCACTGATAACCACCAGTTTGTTCTCTACATCTGTGAGTCTGCTTCTTTTTTTTACTATTTTCATTTGCTTGTTGCATTTTCTGGAGTCCGCATGAGTGATATCGTGCAGCATTTATCCGCCTCTGTCTAGCTTCTCTCGCTCAGCACAATGTCTTCCCAGTCCATCCATGCTGCTGCGAAACGGCACCCTTTTGTTCCTTTTCGTGGTTTGCAGGTATTTCCGGTGAATGCGTCTATACTGAATGTGAATGTCTACGGATGTGCCTGTATCTCTAGGGATGTAGCTCTGTGTTCTTTCTCCGTTCATCTGTTGATGGACACGTGTGTTGCTTCCATTTCTTGGCGACTGTAAATGATGCTACTATGGACGTTAAAGTGCGTGTATCTCTGAGTTAGCATTTGGAGTTTTGGGGGCTGTATACGCAGGAGCAGAACTGCTCAGTCATGGTGGGTCTGTTTTATTTCTTTGAGAAACCTCCATACTGGTTTCCGCGGTGGCTGTACCGAGTTACCTTCCCATCGACAGCGGAGGCTGTAGGAGGGTTCCCCTTTCTCCACATTCTCACCCACATGTCTTACTTGGAGACTTTTTGATAACAGTCATTCCGACAGGCATGAGGTGGTATCTAGTTGTGGTTAGGGTTCGCATGTCCCTGAGGATTAGTGACGTTGAGTATCTTTCCATGTACCTGTTGGTCATTTGTTTTTCCTGTTTGGAAAAATGTCTACACAGTTCTTCTGCCCATTTCTGAATTTTCTTTTCTTTTGATGTTGAGTTGTATGAGCTGTTTATATATGTTGGATATTAATTCCTTATTGGTCCTATCATTCCTAAATAGGAGCATACATTTTTCACACGGATAGGATTAAATTATTATTTTTTAAACTTGTCACTTTCTAGTTATACTTCCAGGAAAACCCACAAATTCTTTCTGGATTTGGGCTATCTTAATTTTAAACTGAAGATGTCCTTGTCCATTTTTTCCTTTACACTTTGTATTTTGTGTTGGCATATAGCCAGTTAACAATATTGTGATAGTTCCAGGTGAACAACAAAAGGACTCAGCCAGACATATACTGTTTTTGTTCATTTTTAATGCTTGCTATAAGGACTCTGTATACAATATTTGAGCGCAGTGATAATCAGTGAATGAGTATTGTTGGCGTTGATCATGATGATAATTGGAAGGAGAGGGCCATGTTGATCCTGTTCCTGGAGTTTGATGTTGTTTTATTTTCCAGGCAATTTCCTCCCTTTCTAATCCTGGGGAATCAAGAATGCCTCCAAATGAAAGCAAGGAAATTCAGTCTTGAATCTCCAGTGAGTCAGTGCTCCATCCAGGAACTCCAGGGAACACGAGCCTGTGAACCACGTCTCTGCCATCGTGGTGCCCATCGAGAGAAACTAGGGCTCAATCCTTTCGGTCCTGACTGTAAACTCCCTCATAAGTCCTGGGGATAGAAGGACAAATGTGCTTCCCTAGGCACCCTTTCTTTTGTACCTGCTATGATCACCACGCTAAAATTGTTCCCAGAAATCAGTTCTCTTTCTTCTTACCTGCCTGCTTCATTGTCTTCTAAGGTTTAAAAAAGGCAGAGAGAATACTCCTTATTTCATGTATTCTTTCTAAACTCCAACTTCCAACCCCAGTGAGAAGGAAAAATAAGTGAGACATTTCCCACTACAGAAAAATGCTTCTTGACTTTAGTTGACACCAACATTGCAAAAACTGTCCAAAAAATAACCAAAATAACATTAAGATAAATTTTTACTGTATTTGAGGTAGGAGGGTCAAGTCTTGAAGCCTTTTTTTCAGTGAACTGCTGAAATTCACACATGTCCAGATACAAAAATGATGCCTTAGATGGGGGTCTTTGAGAGCAAAATCAATATTTGTCCTTCAAAGGACAGTGAGAATCTGTAATGCAGAGAAGAAGGAATTAAAGCTTTAGACTCTTCCAAGCCTGAGTGCAAATTCTGATACTGTCTGTGTGAACTTAATCTATTTTTTCTCATCTGTAAAATAGGTATTACAGTACCAACTATCTTATTCATTGTTATGCAGAGTAAGTAGAAATAAAGCAGATGTGAAAATAGAATCACAGCTGTCTGATAATGCTGCTGCTGCTGCTGGTGGTCTTTTTGTGCTGGTAAGGCTGAGGTGAGATGGTGGTCAGATGGGTGTGCATTAAAGACGGCAGAAACCCTCACACTTCCATGTGGCTCCTCCCGTCCCCTCCAGTGACATCCACAACCATCTTCTCAGGTAGCAATTTGCTGTTCTTTTTGATATCTCTGGCTCCTGATTTGTATATCTACCACTGATGGACTTATATTTCTGCTTTATGAATTAATTTCCCTCTCTTGAGCCATCCACGGTGTCCATAAATTCACACCTATAAGGTTCTCTTAGCTCCCTGTTTGCCATACGTGCAAAGATTTTTCTGTAGTTTTCTCTACTAACAATTCTCGCCTCTCCAGATGATACATATATGTAAAATATACGTAATTTATGAAGAAATGCATACATGCGCATTAAATATAATTTGTTTCATTTTCAATCCGTTGAACAGCTATTCAGAAAGTGCCTACTGCGTGCCGTGCGCTCTGCATGCAGTGGCCAGTGAGCCAGTCTCTGTTCCCTGGTTGCTCTTTGTGGGAGATTCAGGCCCACAGGAACATGTCGTTATAATGTGGAGCAATAAGGGCTGTGATCGGAAGAGTGTAGGAATCTTTGGAAGCTCATAGAAAGAGTTTCTAAACCAGGTTAAAGAGATGAAAATAACAATTTTGGGGAGAAGACTTTTCTCCTAAACTGAGATTTTTTTTTCAAGAACATTAGCAATTTTATTTGTTTATTTATTTGGTTGCACTGGGTATTCGTTACAGCACATGAGATCTTTAGTTGTGGCACAGGAAGTCTTGGCTCCCGGGATCTAGTTCCCAGGTCCCCTGCATTGGGAGTGTGGAGTGTTGGCCACTGGGCCTCCAGGGAAGTCCCCTAAACTGAGATCCTAAAGATGACTGCGAGTTAGCATGATGAAGGGAAAAAGGAAGAAGCCTAACATATGTAAAAGCCTCTAAGCAGGAGAGAATTGGGGATATTCAGGGAGCACCCCAGAGGCTTTAGTGTGTCTGACTTTGATGCGTGAGGGGCAGATGGCGAGACCTCAGTTTGGAGAGGGACGTGTATGCCTCGCAGGAGATGAGACAGAACAGCAAGCAAGGTAGTGTGCGTGCCCCCGCACACAGCACCGTCTAAGGGGGGCCAAACCCCCAAGCATCTCTCCAGGCTACCTCCAGCCCGAGTAAGGAATGAGCGTGCCCCTTCCTCAGGGTGTGAGCAGGCAGGGACCTCCGTTCTCACTCCCCTCTTCGGCCTCGGGCCCCAGGAAAGCCTTGCCTGAAAGAAACAGACGGTGCTGTTGGACTGGCTTAGATTGCCTTGAGAGTGGTGACTTTAATTTTCAGTGAGGATGACTGAACATAAGTTTGTTAGCTTGAAGCAGGCTGTGGTGAAACTGTTTATACCATGTGCGTGCTTAGGCGTTCAGTCATGTCTGCCTGTTTGCAATCCAGTGGACTGAGGCCCGCCAGGCTCCTCTGTCCATGGCATTCTCCAGCCAAGAACACTGGAGAAGGTTGCCACGCCCTCTTCCAGGGGATCTTCCCCACCCAGGGACTGAAGACCCTGCATTGCAGGTGGATTCCTTACTGTCCAGGGCCAAGTTCCACCCTCCAACCCTAGAAAGCCAGCTATTAAATATTTACCCACACAATGAACAGGTCAGGTCATGTACTTGGAATTTAGGACTGTCATCGCAGTTGCAAGGCAGAGTGGTTTGGAAGGAGTAAAGAGAAGAAGGGTGGTCAGGAGTCTGATACAGTGAACCAAACCATTGGTGAATAGACTTCAGGGGAAGGAAAGGTATTTGCAGTAACATTCGTATTGTCATTTTTCATTAATTCTGCTTTTCCTATATAAAGCTCTGAAATATTTTGCAACTTTGATTTAAAAATCATAGACCAATTTGTGGGAATTGAAATAGTATTAATATTAATATATTAAATGGTATCATTTATATTTTGCTCTTCAGGTCTTATTTTAATAAGATCTTCTTTTTAATTAGGTCTTTTTTTAATCAGGTCTCTTTTCTTCAATCAGGTCTTCTTTTTAACTATATAATGTTTTCCTTTATCTTGTTCATCTTTACATCTTGCTCTTATTTACATCTACAAGTGAAAGCAATTTCATTTCTTTTTTAAAGATCAGTATAGGGCCTGCCTGGCAGCTCAATGGTAAGGAATCCACCTGCCAGTGTAGGAGACACTGTTTGATCCCTGGTCCGGGACGATCCCACGTGCCACAGAGCAACTAAGCCCATGTTTCACAACTACTGAGGCTGTGCTCTAGAGCCTGTGAGCCACAAACAGCCCACAGACCACAACTACAGAAGCACAAGTGCCGTGCTCTGCAACAAGAGACGCCACTGCAGTGACTGACCCACATACCGCAGCTGCAGAGGAGCCCCTAAGCATCAGAGACCCAGCAGAGCCAAAAATAAATAAAATTATAAAAAAGCTCAGGATCTATCCTCACACTTTTTTCTCTCGTTGAATTGGCGTGGATAACTGCTATAACATTGAAAAGAGGAAGAAATTTGCTCTCTGACCTCCATGCTTGTTTGCTCTAGACTGTGTGTGTGTGTGTGTGTGTGTGTGTGTGAGTGTGTGTGAGTGTGTGTGTGTGTGTCAGAGAGAGAGAAAGACTGGGATTCCTTTGGGAGTTTCAGAAAATACCCTGAAGAGATAGCAATTTTCAATTCGCAACATGTAAACGCGTGCACATTTAAGTGACCTGAACATTCAGTTTGAGGAAACAATTGGCCAGATGGGATCTGAAAGCAAATTTCTTTGGAGTTTGGGGAAATAAACCCAGTGTATATCAAAGAGAAGAAACGTTGCTTGTCAAAGAGGAAGCCGGATGATGAGTGGGTGAACAGTGTGGGCAGATGTGCTCCAGGAGGAGGAAACGCCTGCCGTGGGAGGAATGCCGGCACTGTTATCTCCTCCTTCAGGCAGAGGCATGGTCAAAACTCATCTTGATAAGTTTGCCCACACCAAAAAAAAGGCACTTTGGTATATGTTTCAGTGTCTACTGTTGCGAAAGATCGAGGAGTGTGTTTATACAAAGACCCAAAGTGAGGACACAGAAGATGATAAGCATCTCAGCCCAGGAAGGAGCTGGCGAAAGCTGGGGTGTGAAACTCGTTGAAACTCACAAGATGCATCTCAGCTACTGATTTGCATTTTGCAAGTTTCTATTGAAAATTCTCACAAAATAGGCTTGTGTCCAAACACCAAAGACCATCCTCAGTCTCTTTCCTCTCTAAACCTCAAGTTTAGTTTCTGACTATTCTCTGCAAACACAATGAGGTATTATAGACCGCTTCCAGAAAGCGCCATAAGGAGACATTTCTTTGAGGTCTTTTCTAGCAAATATGGTGTAACTTCTCTAAGGGAGACGTGAGCGAATGAAAAATCCCGAGGCTCTATTTAAACTAAAAATAGAGCCACCTTCTGATCCAACAATCCCACTCCTGGGCATATATCTGGAGAAAATCATAATTTGACAAGATACATGCCCCCTAATGTTCATTTCAGCACTGTTTACAATATCCAGAACGTGGGAGCAGCCTAAACACCCACCGACAGATGACTGGATAAAGGAGCTGTGGCACACACACACGATGGGATGCTACTCGGCCATAAAAAGAGTGAAAGAACGCCGCTTGCAGCGACATGAAAGAGTCTGGAGAAAGACAGGTATCAGAAACACTCCTGTTTGCGAACAGTGCTTCAGCCTTGGACCACCTGTGCAGCCCCGTCCTCTGAAGACAACTGGAGGACTTCCGACATAGGGACGGCTGACCTGGGTCACAAGCAGAGGAAACACCAGGAGAGAAGCACAGTCCCTTTTTGCCCTGCAGTTCTCTCTCACCTTCGCAATTCCAACTAAACCCTCTCATTTTGGGGTTTTGTAAATCCTGCTGATTTCAGAAAGAATTATCCTCCAAGAGTCTCAAGTCTCCCCAACTCACACTCATCCCAATTCAGTAGCCCATTCAATTTTGTTCTTTATGATAACAAGAAAAGCCCTGTTGATCGTAATCAGCCAGGAAACTTATCTCTCTGACCAGTGTCTAAAAGTGTGAAGACAGTTACCCACGTCATGAGTCACCCCTCTTCGCTGACCGTCCAGAGACTCTGAGAGGGAGCCCACCAGGGCTTGTGACATTGCCCTTCATCCCCGGAGAGCTCTGCTAGCGAGACAATGGAGGCGGAAGGCAGGGGCAGGGCAGAGCTCGCTCTCCCCACTCCACGGGAGCCCGCCAGGTAGGCACAAGCTGTTAGTTGTTTCTACTCCCCGTCACTTAACGAGCTGGAGACAGTCACAGTGCTGGGGCGATGCCAGGTCGTGAACTTGGGCGTGGGCCCACTGGGCTTACTGAAAATACCGAGTATAAAGCAGTTATTTGCTATACTTTCCCAGTAGTTCTCTCTGGTCAATGGGAGAAGGTTTTTATTTAGCCTGTAGGTTGGGAACAGCTGAAGTTTTCTAACAAAAGAGGCTCATATTCTAGGCTTGAAGTAGGGGCTTCGTACCCCCTTGCCTCTGTGTCTGATGTGTGACTCTCTGTGACTCTCAAGCTGCGGATCCTGCCCCCCTGTTTAGAGGGAAGTGTCCGCAGGGTGAAATCTGGTGGAGGTGTGAATAGTTTAGTCTCCCTCTGGATACCGAAGATCAGCACATAAGGGATGTGTGTTAGTCGCTCAGTCTGTCCGACTCTTTGCAACCCCATGGACTGCAGCCCGCCAGGCTCCTCTGTCCACGGAATTCTCCAGGCAAGAACACTGCAGTGGGTTGCCATGCCCTCCTCCAGGAGATCTTCCCGACCCAAGGATCAAACCCAGGTTTCCTGCATCGCAGGCGGATTCTTTCCCGTCTGAGCCACCAGGGAAGCCCAACACACATTAAAACTTCCTTTTAAAGGTTTGAGGAGAAACTGAAGGCAGAGCTTCAGAAATCAGCAACAGACTGAAAGCCATTGTAAAATGCTAAGTATACCAATGCCTGGGAAGACATAGTGTTGCCAGTGAGCCTCCTCTAAGGATGAAAATAGGAACAGAGACCAACAGAGCTTTCAAAGTCACTCCTTTATGCCCGTGAAGTTGACTGTGTCACTGACAACGTCTTTTCAGATCCATTTCTATGTTAAAAAGACTGAGAGATGTGCAGGTAAGCATGTTTGACGGTTCTTACTTTTACTCACCAGCATGGATTACTGAGAAAGAACCTGTTAACAACTCTGGATTAAGAATGAGAAGGGGCTTCCCTGCTGGCTCAGATGGTAGAACATCCACTTGCGATCAGGAGACCTGGGTTTGATCTCTGGGTCGGGAAGGTCACCTGGAGAGGGGAATGACTACCCACTCCATATTCTTGCCTAGAGAATTCCATGGACAGAGGAGCCTGGTGGGCTACATTGCAGTCCTTGGGGTTGCAAAGAATCGGACATGCCTGAGTCATTAAGTACACAGAAGCACAAGAATAAGAAGCCTTGGTCTGGGTTTTGTTCCATCTAACCATGATCAGATAGTGATCCTGGCCACTAACTTGGACCCTCTGAGCCTCCGAGTTTCCTGTACTTTTACGGTGAAGATTTTAATTACAGAATTATTTTGAAAAATAAGCAAAACTCTCCTTTCTCTCAGTTGCAATCTTTGCATGGAGACTTAGAGGGTTTTCTCACAGCTGCATTTCTGTGTGAACTCCGCAGTGCATCTGAAATTGAACTTGCAGAAGTGTCTCTCCAGGAAAGCGTCTTACTGGAAAAGCCTGCCCCAACCGCACCACGCCAAACGTGGCTGACTGTTTTGAAGAGAGAGCTGGAATTCCTGGGGGTGAGTGAGGCTCCTCCAACCTCAACTAGACTAAAGACTGGCTCTAAGAAAGAGTATTTGGTGGCATCAACATAGCTTCCCTACTCAGACTCATGGGGGGAAAAACCTAGTAGAAAATTATTGACACTCACCGCACACTGTTAGGCAGAGTCCCGACAGTGGCTCAGTTGGCAAAGAATCTGCCTGCAGTGCAGGAGGCCTGGATTCAGTCCCTGGATGGGAAGACTCCCTGGAGAGGGAAATGGCAGCCCGCTCCAGTATTCTTACCTGGGAAATCTCACCAGAAGATCCTGGTGGACTGAAGTCCATGGGGTTACCAGGGTCGGACACGACTTAGCAACTGATCCACCACCTCCAGGCACCCTGTTGGGTAGAAAGAAGCATTTCCTCGTGAAGACTAGGGCCAGACCAGCAAACAGGGTCTGCCAGCTCTGGCCAGTTGCCAATGGACCAATATCATTCTGTGAATGATTTACAATCTTTGTCTTCTCATAGACAGAAAGAGCCATGATTGCTGCCCACCCTGAGTATGTGAATAAAGGCACAGGAGATGGCTGTGCTTGCATGACGAGGTCGTGCCAAGTGTAAATTCTTAGAGTGGCCAGATGATACTGGAAAATACTGCATTTGGATCCTTTTGAGGACTGCCCAAGACACCAAAGCAATTTCTCACATTTGGCCTCAATTATAAGGAAATTGATGTAATCTTAGAAAAATACCTTCTGATTTCACAAAATCTATGCATTTTTCCACAGGTAACACAAATTCTGATTGGTTTGATATACCTTTATTTTGGAATAATTGTGAGCTCCAAGATCAATGATTCAGAGTTTACTGAATACTTTTTTTCATCATTTAAAGCTGGCTACCCGTTCTGGGGAGCCCTATTTGTGAGTATACGCCTACAGTTGTCTGAAATAATACTGCATGTGGCTTTTCTTTTACCCAGATCAGATCTAACAATTGCTTATTCTAACAAGTGTTGAGAATATATGAGTGTATTCTAGTGTGTATATGGTTATAGAGAGAGATATAGAGGCATATTTACAGTTTACAAAGCACCTTGGGTTAAATTAGCTAATACATGTTTATGTATTGCTCAAGGGGCATTTAACTAGTAAGAATCGAACCTAAACTTTCAGAATCCAACTTGAGAAAAATTTGCGTAACACCATTCACCAGTAGAGCTATCTTAGCAAAGGTAGTGGGGAGAGATTGTTGAAAGGCTGACATTTGATGAGCTTCGACGGAGCCCTAGAAACTCTGTTAGGTACTTTCTCACTGAATCTCTTTCCGTCATTGTACTAGTTGGAAGCTAGATGGCTGAATGAGCTCATAAAAATATATAGTTTTTATTGAAATATAACTGATGTATAATAAACAGCACCTATTTAAGGTGGATAATGTGATCAACTTTGACGACACATGAGAACCTTTCCACATCAATATAATGAAGATACTCATCACAGCCCAAAATTCCCTGTTCCCCTTGGTGACCCGTCCCTCACGCCTTGTCCTACCATCCTCAGGCAGCCACTTGCTTTCTGTCACTACAGATTAGTTTGCATTTTCTGGAGTTTTATATAAATGAATGATAAGGCCATCTTCTCTCTGACACCTAGCTTCTCGCACTCAGCATGCTTGTTTCTGATTAATCCCTGTTGCTTTCTGCGTCAACATTTTCATTCACGAGGATGTATTTTAACCCTAAAAATACTGCACTGGCTTGGCCCTCTGCTAAATACGCAGGTCTCAGGTCACTTGTTCAAAACTCTCCCTAAACTTTTGCCGTACCTAATTTGAAACTTCCTTACTGTCTTTTCATTCCGATCATTTAGTTCATTGGATGTCTCTCAACTCGCCATACAATCTGAATCTATGAAATGTTTTGAATATGTGCTCCTGGTTGATAATTTCACTAAACCCTTCCCCATGAGTATTTTCATAACGGCTATATGTCGACAAGATAGATGGCAGACTCCGGAGACAGACACATGTTTCTTGCCCAGAGGGACTGACACTGTAACACACAAGATGCTCATTCGAGCAAACGATCAAATAACATGCGAGTCGTGTTATAGCAGAGTCATGCCCCAGGGGCTGCTGGGCTTCACAGCACTTAGTGGGGACCCATGCACTCTCAGAGTCAGCATGACCTGGCAGCCTGGCACAGACGGAGAATCTCAGACCACGTCTAGGACTTACAGTTTGCATTTTAACAAGATCATTCACATGGACATTTAATTTTGAGAAGCTTTCTATAGGAAATTAGAAAAATAAAATAATAAAACTAAAAAACAAAATGGATTTAAGGACACCTTATAGAATGCCCACAACTTCACCTTCTATGTGGAAGGTGAAGATGGAAGAAACACAGAGAAGAACCGCTGACACAGACTGATTTATCCTGTGTTCGCATGTGTTTCTACACACACTTTTAGAGCTGGCAGGTAGATTAAGGTAAACTATTCCTAATATCTTAATGTTCACTGAGCATTTTTCCCCTTCTTCCTTTGGAACAGTTTGCTATTTCTGGAATTTTGTCAATCATGTCTGAAAGGAAACCTTCAGCATATCTGGTGAGTTGCATTCTGTCTTTATCCTTGAGAAGGTAAGAAAAATTTAATTTTAAGAGTCTTGAAGGAGACGTGCTGTTATCTCTTCTGAGTGAATGTGGATATGTGATTTTCTTCCAATCCACTTTTGTCTTGGATATAGTCACTAAACATGTAATCATTAAAATAACAATTGTATCACTTGAAAACAATGGATGTATTAATTTGATACTTGTTGAAAAAATACCCTCACACCAGCTATGTCCTCACACTATCATCCTGTGATCCAACAAATGATTCGTTTCCAGTTGAGGAGTCTATTGATGAGAGGCTATGAGTATCGTTTGTCTAGTCAAAGCTTTGGTTTTCCCAGTAGTCATGTCAGATGTGAGAGTTGGATCATAACGGAGGCTGAGCTCTGAAGAATTGATGCTTTTGAACTGTGGTGTTGGAGAAGACTCTTGAGAGTCCACTGGACAGCTCAGAGATCAAACCAGTCCATCCTAAAGGAAAGTGAAAGTGAAGTTGCTCAGTCGTGTCCGACTCTTTGTGACCCGTGGACTGTAGCCCACCAAGCTCCTCTGTCCATGGGATTCTCCAGGCAAGAATACCGGAGTGGGTTGCCATTTCCTTCTCCATTTCCTAAAGGAAATCAACCCTGAATAATTCATTGGAAGGACTGATGCTGAAGCTGAAGCTCTGGCCACCTGATGTGGAGAGCCCACTCATTAGACAAAACCCTAGTGCTGGGGAAGATTGAAGGCAGGAGGAGAAGGGGAGGACAGAGGACAAGATGGTTAGACTCAGTGGACATGACTCTGAGCACACTCTGGGAGACAGTGAAAGACAGGGGGGCCTGGTGGGCTACAGTCCATGGGGTCGCAAAGAGTTGGACACGACTGAGTGACTTCACTGTTTTCTCTTGGCATAAGTGAGGAGTTTATTGGATGTATCCAGCCCTGAAATGCAGGTAGGTCGATTGAACACTGCGGCAGGTGCGGGACCCAGTCTAAATGTTCCTCTTTGCCGTCAGATCCGAGGATGCCTGGGAGCAAATGCGGTTAGCAGCGTAGCCGCGGGGACAGGCGTCGGCGTCCTCATCAGTAACCTCAAGCAGAGCTCCACTTACGTCTACCGCTGCAAGGAGGTCTATGAGAATGACTACTGCTCCCTGGCCTGCTTCTCCACCGTGCGTATCGCTCACGCGAAGGCTGAGATCCCGGTCCTGATCTAAGCGGGATGCCTTCTTTCCCTGTCTATGAACACCACCCTTTTCTGCCACCGCATCACGTGATGCAGTGTGCTGGAGGCTCGTGCCCAGGGTCGTGCCAGCCTCTTTCCCCACCTCGACCTGAATCCCGCTAGGGCGGTGCCAGGGGCTTTGAGTAACCACCTCCTGGTGTTCGCGCGTGTCATTCTGTAGGAACTGGCCATGTGCTGAGTGGGCGTGGGTGATGAAAGCAGGGGCTGCTGGAAGGGAACGCGCTTTCCTACCCTGTGACTCCACTTGTCCTTTCGGTTGTTGTCGGCTGTTGCTCAACAGGAGGTTGTGGCGATAATCCTGCTTCTCACCATCCTGGGCTTTGGCAGCGCTGTGTCACTCATAGCTTATGGAATTGGAGAAATAATTGAAGGAAATCAGGTAAGCGGAGGCCTGATAGTAAATCCTAAATGATAGAGAACTTGGGCGCTGTTGCTTAAGAGTGTGGCCTGGGTTTCCTGAAACATTGCTTCCAGTTTCAATACTCCATTTCTCCAAGTTTCAGTATTTTGGTTTCCGAATCTCATATTTTGAATGAATTAATTTATTTTAACCTCACTCATTATTAGAGAAATGCAAATCAAAACCACAATGAGGTTTCATCTCCCACCAGTCAGAATGGCCGTCATTAAAAGTCAACAAACAATACATGCTGGAGAGGGTGTGAAGAAATGGGAACCAAATCTCACGTTTTGAATCAAATTTTCCATTCACAAACGTCATAGTATTCATATAATTCCTTTGGCTGAAGTTTGGGAAAGTAAGATCTTCATCATTTTAGGAAATGTAGCTGCTTCAGAGTATTAAGCGTTATGTTGAGCAGAAGAGACAAATATTCAGGTAGAATGTTGGAATCATTTAAATATCTGGGCTTTTTAAAATTTGTCCCTGCCCTCTTGTTCTGGGATCTCATCTCCCCACGTGCTCTGAAGCCTGTCTTTTATTTCCTCTCTGAGTCATGACTACCGACTGCGCTTCCACGTGTCTTCCCCAGTTTTATACCTGTGACGAATGAGAGTTAGAAATACCTGATGCATATACATTTACTCAGATCTTCCAGGTGAAACACACTCCCTCCATCTTTCCACTTGCCTGAAGCATTCAAGTCTGCCTGCCTTTTCTGATCACTTTCCTTCAGAGACAAGATAAGAGATATACCTGCAGCACGCCAGGGTTCCCTGTCCTTCACCATCTCCTGGAGCTTACTCAGACTTGTGTCCGTTGAGTGGGTGATGCCATCCAACCATCTCATCCTTTGTCATCACCTTCTCCTCCTGCCTTCAGTCTTTCTCAGCATCACGGTCTTTCCAACAAGTCAGCTCGTCACATCAGGTGGCTAAACTATCACAGTGTAATGGCAGGCTGTGAGATACAAAAAAAGATGAGATATGCCTCTTACACAAGTATTCTAATGGCAAATTCTTGGTGATTGATAATGTTTTTTCCCCCTCAACTCATCAGATTCCAGAAGATCGTCTTTATGAAGAAGTAAATATATATTCACCGATTTACAGTGAGTTGGAAGAAAGAGAGGAGACAGCTTCTCCTGCTGATTCGTAAGAATCGTGTGTCCAAAACATTCTGATTCACAGCAAAAAAGCTTAGAAAGCCATGATCTCTGTGTAACAACAGAGATTTGTGTAACAACATTACTGAAATTACTGTGGAATCCATTCATTTGCATGTTGTGTCACAACATTTCAATTTTTTCTATGACTTGACAAGTTTATATTATGGTTTATTCTCCAGATGGCAATGTTCTACTTTTGTTGTCTCTGTTCGCCTAAATCCACCCCCTCGCATTTGTAGATGAGATAGACTCCTGTGTTTCTTGTTTTCTGCCACTGTGTCACGCCCATCCCTTCTGGGATGTCCACCTGTAATTAGTAAGCATAACTGCCAATAGGGAAGACAAGAGGAAGACTGGCTGAGAGCTGAGTTCAGCTTAACAGTTTGATGATATTTGCTCTTAGCCTTTTTTAGAGCTGCAGATGTGTGTGATCTGTGACCCCTTTCCCACTGCAAGCACCTTGAGGGCAAAGTCCATTCAGCAAACTCATACTGAGAACCAGCTAAGTGAGGCTGGTCACACTTGTCTCCTTCACATTGTGCATTCCAGTATTCCACCCACGCTGGGTGCTCAGCGTGGGCGTATGGGGTGCAGGGGCGAAGATTCAGAGAAGGCGTGTCACCAGGTCGAGTCAGAAGTCACACAGGAAAGGAGGAAGTTCGGAGAGGATGACCAAATTGACGTGAATTAAGAATAGAGTCAGAAAGACTTTGCTAGACGGACATGTGAATATTCTTTAGGCATGTATTAACCATTTTGGTGGAAACATATCAAATTAGCAATAAATATTTTCTCATCGTGTTTGTTCTTATATGAACAAAACAACACAGCGTGTTAGAAGGGTCGCTGATCTTATGAAGAGCACTGCAGTACCAGGCCTATTGCCTGCTTGTCGAGAGAGCTGTGGCAAATCCTTTAACGTTTTACTTAATCAGGGTTTTTTCATCTCTGACATTAAGATATTAGGAATAATTTACCTTAATTTACCTGCCAGCTCTAAAAGTGTGTGTAGAAACACGTGCGAACACAGGATAAATTGGTCTATGTGCTGCCAAAGCAAGCGCCACTGTATGAATTAAAAGTGCTCTAAAAAGAAATTACTGTGGAATCCATTCATTCGTATTAATCATGGATATTCATCCATGCTCACACATAGAAACCTCCGAGTCTCAGCAGTCTCTAATGATACAAAATCTAAGTCCATTTTATCGTGAAAGTCCCACTTCCTGGTCCCGCTTCAACTTTCTCTTTAACATGCGTCCTGCTTGACCGCCTCACGTCAGCATCCGGGGTTGAAACGTTCTTTCCTCCTTTCCATTTTCGGTTGAGTCTCTCCTTTCTGTGAAGTCTATCTTAAATCCCATCTGATTCTTTAAGTTTTTCTAGTTGATTGCTTCTCTCTCTAGATGATGTTTTTCGAATCAAACACACACACACACACACACACACACACACACACACACATACCTTACACTCTATATGATTTTCTATAGGCAAATATTTTATGTCCCCTCAATGATAATATATTTTTTCAGAGACACAAAATCTCATAAAAATCTATATTTTGCCTGAATCAGCAGCACATTCACTGATACAATATTGCTCAGAATTGTTTGCAGACTGATGAATAAACAGTAGGGAGTTTTATTAAGTTACTCACTGTATCTGGTGAGCTGTAAACCATAAAGGAAAAATCACTTAATGAAGAATCTGAAATGAAAGAAGAATCAGTTAAGACCTGAGCTAAAATGAAGTCAGTGGAAATGAAGAGAAATGATAGTTTCTAAAAAATGAAGAAAGAGTTATTGGTCTTCCCACTAATGAGCTGAATTAACGAATGAAACCAATTTTTTTTTGTAATTTTTTTTTAGAATTTTTATTTTTACTTTATTTTACTTAACAATACTGAAAAAAAAATTACAAAAAAAAATGAAATCAGAGAGGCAACCAGTTGCTTACCATCTTCTGCATTCGAATCTACGATCAAAGAGCATCGGGTAACGTTAAAGTCACAGGAAGTGAGAAATACAGACTGACACATGAGGAGTACAGACAGACCCAGACTAAGTTCAGTTTTGGATTGTCATTTTAGGAGATCGAAGGGAAATGAAGTTTCAGATTGCCTGGTAGTACTCAGGGCAGAGTGCTGGTAAGGATGGATTTTGGTGACAGAGGTTTAGTATTATTGTAAGAGAGATCAGTATTAAATGAAGAAAATTAACACTCTAAGAGAATTATATTGAGATAAAAGCAAAGCCAAGTTAGCCTTTACATGCCTGTAACCAGTGGGGACATACACATCACCAGGTGGTGGGATGGGGGTGGGGGGAAGGAGAGAAAATACCTAGGGCAGAAAATAAGAGAATTAGGCAGGAAAATGCACTGTGAAGCTGCAGCCAACAGGTAGCCCAAAGTAGACGGAGGTTAGACAAAGAATAAGTAACTGTCAGACATAGTATCTGCTGACTCGAGGAAGAGACAAATCACGTAAATAGGGATAAATCCACGTAAGATGTAGAGATGGGACAGAGAAAACAGCAATAGTGAATGAAAGAAGAAGGTGCAGAGAAACTCAGAACAGGGCTATGGTGAGGCATGAGATAGCAAGACACTTGCAGAAACAGGTAGAGAGACGATGGGGCACGTGTGGTGCTAGGAGAGACGGGACTGTGAGCAGAAGATGGCAAAGGAGAACAAAGCTGTCCAGACGAGCATGCTTTGACTTTTTTAAAGAGAAGCCAAAAACAGTTCACACTTTTAGCCTAAATCTCGATAGGAGAGTCCTGGGGAGAGACTGAAGGAATCAGCTGGGGGTATTATTCACAAATTAATTAGTGAAATAATTAAGTACATTTAATTTATTTGGATTGCCAAAATTAAAAACTGGTAAGTAGGTGTTAACTTCCCCAGGCTATGAAGGAGACCGAGTAACCATGCAGCCAATGCTGACGCCAGCTTTCATGCTTCTCTGGCCTTAGGAGCCTAGATTTCCCATTTTCATTTTTTCTGAAATTAAGATTTGTTTCCCCAAACTTGACAGCAGCTTAAAAATATACTCTTTTACTGCGTAGCTTGCCAACCTGATTCACTGTTCTTAATCATTCATAGATATAATTACATACTTTCAAGGAAAATATGTTCACATCCAAACCTGGCCCACCAGGACCTCCAGCAGTGACTCTGGTCTACCTCTTTATTGTATAATATTTTACCCTGCTCTTTCCTCCACTCAGTTAATATTCAACCCCATACTGACTGTATATCTCTATATACACCACACTTTTTCTTTTGTCTTAAGGTCATTCTGATAGTTGTTCCTTACCTTCCTGCCCTTTATCATGCGCCTACTCTGGGCATACACTGAGAATGCAACGGGAATGCTCTTCACATATTTAGTGTCTCAATTTGTCTTTTTTAAAACATCAACTTAAAGGTTATTCTCTCTATTGAGATTGCCTAATGTACATGTATCCATCCAGCCTGCTTCATAATCACTTTACCCCAAGATGCAATGGATAATCATGTATTATCAGTGTATTTTTGATCTCCTTGATATATCCTTAATCACTAGTATTTGTTCAATAAATCAGAATCATTTAACTTGATTTCTTATCTGCGTGTGTGTATGTGTGTGTGTATCTGTGTGTGTGTGTGTGTGTGTGTGTGTGTGTGTGTGTGTGTACAGTGGGGAGGAGATTGATCAGGGATAATTGGGAATCAAAATATCAATTCAGTGATGCTAAGGACCAAGAACAGTTTCTGGAGTCCGCATTTTAAATAATGCTTGATCAAATGGGACAATCTGTAAACAACCCCACAAACAGAAAATGGACTAGAGCCACAATCACTGGCCTTCTTGCCAATAAATGGTGCGATAAACTTAAAAGGAACCTGAACTGTGAGTTGCATTTTACAAGTTAGTCCTGACTCCTATTTGTTTTGCTACGGGTCAGTCTTTTCCCTTTGAGGACCTCAGTTTTTCCACCTGACAATGAGCACTTTGGACCAAAAAGCCCCAGCTGAACTTCCTGCTTCACATTCCCTGCTTTTAGACAGTTCGGATGGCTGGGGATCGTAATTACTAAGCTTGTGACTGGGACAGCAGCTGCAATCAGAGCTGTTTAATGCTATTTGATGTATGGTCCAGCAAGACATCTGGGACAGCAACGTTCATTCTAAACTCCTGGGACAAAAGCTAATCAAACCTCTCTCTTTAAAAACTGTCTTAGAAAAAATTCTCCCCAGGACTTCCCTGGTGGTCCAGAGGTTAAAATACCCCGCTCCCAATGCAGGGATTGGGTTCAGTCCCTGCTAAGAGAGCTAGACCCCACAGGCTGCAACGGAAGATCCTGCATGCGTGCTGAGACCCAGCACAGCCAAATAATAAATGAATATTAAAATTTTTTTCACAAATAATTCTCATTCTATGATGTACAGCTCTACTTATCAAGCACTAATAAAACAGAGCACCGTTTTCGCGCTTTCAGCTTGGTTTAGACCACTGAGGTGAATTTACACGTACAAGAGTGTGGCAGGCTGTTGGTAGTCAGCACCTGTGCGACATGAGTGCATCCCTCCACTGGAAAAACCTCGGCCCCTCCACAAACCGTCAACAGGGCTCAGCTTACGTCTCGCAAACAACTTCTGTCTGGGAATCCCTGCATAGTGTTATGCTGACCAGCACGGAGGAGCAGAGACTGTTTAGAATCTGAACGCCACAGGAAATGTGCTGTCTTAATGAAGAATCCCAGGGGCAGGAGCCTGGGGGGCTGCCGTCTATGGGGTCGCACAGAATCAGACACGAATGATGTGACCTCTTTGTGACCCTTATGGACTGTAGCCCACCAGGCTCCTCTAGCCATGGGATTCTCCAGACAAGAATACTGGAGTGCGTTGCCATGCCCTCCTCCAGGGGATCTTCCCAACCCAGGGATTGAACCTGCATCTTTTCTATCTCTTGCATTGGCAGGCAGGTTCTTTGCCATTAGTGCCAACTGGGAAGCGCTGCATGAAATACACCCAGAAGCAAATTGTAGAAGCTCAGTTCAGCTCAGTTCAGTCACTCAGTCGTGTCCGACTCTTTGCGACCCCATGAATCGCAGCACGCCAGGCCTCCCTGTCCATCACCATCTCCCGGAGTTCACTCAGACTCACGTCCATCGAGTCCGTGATGCCATCCAGCCATCTCATCCTCGGTCATCCCCTTCTCCTCCCGCCCCCAATCCCTCCCAGCATCAGAGTCTTTTCCAATGAGTCAACTCTTCGCATGAGCTGGCCAAAGTACTGGAGCTTCAGCTTTAACATGATTCCTTCCAAAGGGCTGATCTCCTTCAGAATGGACTGGTTGGATGTCCTTGCAGTCCAAGGGACCCTCAAGAGTCTTCTCCAACACCACAGTTCAAAAGCATCAATTCTTCAGTGCTCAGCTTTCTTCACAGTCCAACTCTCACATCCATACATGACCACAGGAAAAACCATAGCCTTGACTAGACGGACCTTTGTTGGCTAAGTAATGTCACTGCTTTTCAATATGCTATCTAGGTTGGTCATAAGTTTCCTTCCAAGGAGTAAGCATCTTTTAATTTCATGGCTGCAGTCACCATCTGCAATAATTTTGGAGCCCCCAAAGATAAAGTCTGACACTATTTCCACTGTTTCCCCATCTATTTCCCATGAAATGATGGGACCAGATGCCATGATTTTCATTTTCTGAATGTTGAGCTTTAAGCCAACTTTTTCACTCTCCTCTTTCACTTTCATCAAGAGGCTTTTTAGTTCCTCTTCACTTTCTGCCATAAGGGTGGTGTCATCTGCATATCTGAGGTTATTTATATTTCTCCTGGCAATCTTGATTCCAGCTTGTGCTTCTTCCAGCCCAGCGTTTCTCATGATGTACTCTGCATAGAATTTAAATAAACAGGGTGACAATATACAGCCTTGACGCACTCCTTTTCCTATTTGGAACCAGTCTGTTGTTCCATGTCCAGTTCTAACTGTTGCTTCCTGACCTGCATACAGGTTTCTCAAGAGGCAGGTCAGGTGGTCTGGTATTCCCATCTCTTTCAGAATTTTCCACAGTTTGTTGTGATCCACACAATCAAAGGCTTTGGCATAGTCAATAAACCAGAAATCGATGTTTTTCTGGAACTCTCTTGCTTTTTCAGTGATCCAGGGGATGTTGGCAATTTGATCTCTGGTTCCTCTGCCTTTTCTAAAACCAGCTTGAACATCTGGAAGTTCACGGTTCCCATATTGCTGAAGCCTGGCTTGGAGAATTTTGAGCACTACTTTACTAGTGTGTGAGATGAGTGCAATTGTGTGGTAGTTTGAGCATTCTTTGGCATTGCCTTTCTTTGGGATTGGAATGAAAACTGACCTTTTCCAGTCCTGTGGCCACTGCTGAGTTTTCCACATTTGCTGGCATCTTGAGTGCAGCACTTTCACAGCATCATCTTTCAGGATTTGAAACAGCTCAACTGGAATTCCATCACCTCCACTAGCTTTGTTCGTAGTGATGCTTCCTAAGGCCCACTTGGCTTCATATTCCAGGATGTCTGGCTCTAGGTGAGTGATCACATCATCATGATTATCTTGGTTGTGAAGTTCTTTTTTGTACAGTTCTTCTGTGTATTCTTGCCACCTCTTCTTAATGTCTTCTGCTTCTGTTAGGTCCCTACCATTTCTGTCCTTTATCGAGCCCATCTTTGCATGAAATGTTCCTTGGTATCTCTAGTTTTCTTGAAGAGATCTCTAGTCTTTCCCATTCTGTTCTTTTCCTCTATTTCTTTGCACTGATCACTATCGCTGAGGAAGGCTTTCTTATCTCTTCTTGCTATTCTTTGGAACTCTGCATTCAGATACTTACATCTTTCCTTTTCTCCTTTGCTTTTCACTTCTCTTGTTTTCACAGCTGTTTGTAAGGCCTCCTCAGACAGCCATTTTGCTTTTTTGCATTTTTCTTAAGGATAGTCTTGATTCCTATCTCCTGTACAATGTCACAAAGTTCATCAGGCACTCTATCTATCAGATCTAGTCCCTTAAATCTGTTTCTCACTTCCACTGTATAGTCATAAGGGATTTGATTTAGGTCATACCTGAATGGTCTAGTGGTTTTCCCTACTTTCTTCAATTTGAGTCTGAATTTGGTAATAAGGAGTTCATGATCTGAGCCACAATGAGCTCCTGGTCTTGCTTTTTCTGACTGTATAGAGCTTCTCCATCTTTGGCTGCAAAGGATATAATCAATCTGATTTCGGTGTTGGCCATCTGGTGATGTCCATGTGTAGCGTCTTCTCTTGTGTTGTTGGAAGAGGATGTTTGTTATGACCAGTGTGTTCTCTTGCAGAACTCTATTAGCCTTTGCCCTGCTTCATTCTGTATGCCAGGGCCAAATTTGCCTGTTACTCCAGGTGTTTCTTGACTTCCTACTTTTGCATTCCAGTCCCCTATAATGAAAAGGACATCTTTTTTTGGTATTAGTTCTAGAAGGTCTCCTAGGTCTTCATAGAACTGTTCAGCTTCTTAAGCGTTACTGGTCGGGGCATAGACTTGGATTACTATGATATTGAATGGAAATGAACAGAGATCATTCTGTCATTTTTGAGATTGCACTCAAGTATGGCATTTTGGACTCTCTTGTTGACTATGATGGCTACTCCATTTCTTCTAAGGGATTCCTGCCCACAGTAGTAGATATAATGGTCATCTGAATTAAATTCACCCATTCCAGTCCATCTTAGTTTGCTGATTTCTAGAATGTCAATGTTCATTCTTGCCATCTCCTGTTTGACCACTTCCAATTCGCCTTGATTCATGGACCTAACATTCCAGGTTCCTATGCAATATTGCTCTTTACAGCATCGGACCTTGCTTCTATCACCAGTCCCATCCACTACTGGGTGTTGGTTTTGCTTTGGCTCCATCCCTTCATTCTTTCTGGAGTTATTTCTCCACTGATCTCCAGTAGCATATTGGGCACCTACTGTTGGGGAGTTCCTCTTTCAGTATCCTACCATTTTGCCTTTTCATGCTGTTCATGGGGTTCTCAGGGCAAGAATACTGAAGTGGTTTGCCATTCCCTTCTCCAGTGACCACATTCTGTCAGACCTCTCCACCATGACCCATCTGTCTTAGGTTGCCCCACCCGGCATGGCTTAGTTTCATTGAGTTAGACAAGGCTGTGGCCCGTGCGATCGGATTGGCTAGTTGGTTGTGATTGTGGTGTTAGTCTGTCTGCCCTCTGATGCCTCTCGCAACACCTACCGTCTCACCTGGGTTTCTCTTACCTTGGATGTGGGGTATCTCTTCACGTCCAGCAGCTTTGCTGCTCTAGCTAAGCGCAGCTGCTGCTCGTTACCTTGGACATGGGGCAGCTCCTCTTGGCTGCCGCCCCTGACCTTGGATGTGGGGTAGGTCCTCTCCAAGCTCATGTAACAGAATTGATTTCCTCTCCACAATAGAATCAGGAAAACTTACTTCTACTTTGAGACAGCAGGAGAGCTAACGTCTCTGAAGTTTTAAGGCTCTTCTAAAGAGTTCACGTGATTGGGTCAAGCTAATCCAGGAACATGCCACTTTTGATCAACTCAAAAGCAACTGGTGAGTAACCTACTCACAGGAGGGATAGCCCATCCTATACACAGGTCCCACCTGGAACTCAAGAGGAGGGCGTCATACAGGGGCATGGGTCACTCGGGGTTATCTTAGAATTCTGCTGACCACGATAGATAAAGAAAGGCTGTTTTTCTCCATCCTTGGTACCTCAAAGGGCATCCCCTCTTGGTCCAGATTGGCGAGTAGTTCACAGTGCAGAGGTCCTGGAGACTGCCAGATGTTACTCCGTGATCTGATGAGAGGACCCTTCCCTGGGCCTCTGAAGAAAGTCAGGGTTTCAGACTCCTCTGTCAGCGCGGGCACACCGCTCTTATCTTGAGACCTGCTCAGCTCCTCCTGACTGCTGAGCAGAAAGAATGTGAGATCGTGAGGGTTAGGGAATGGTAGGAGGGAGCACGCAGGCCCTAGGAGAGGCAGGGAAAGTATTACTCCCAAGGATTAGGGGCTCCACTGGGAGAAGATGGGCATTAAAGCCCCAAGACATGTTCTTTAATTTCCTTACCCAAAAGCCCAGGTGTAGATCTGGGCTGCCTGAAGTCAAACGGCAAATCAGTAATCGTCTGGTGAGAGCATTTTCTGTTCCTTTCCTACAGCACTCTGCTCATCTTTACTTCCTTTTGGGGCTTCCATGCTGCACCTCAACCTTCAACCCCACAGCGTTTCCTCATAGAAGAGAGACTGACTAATTATGTCAAGTTTGTGAGTGAACTTTTGCATTTTAAGACCCTAGAAGGCAGTGTTTCTCAGCAATTTCTAACGATTTTGTGATTTTGTTACGTGAAGCATTTCATTTTCATGAAGTGAAGCGTCTGCACACGGGAACAGACTCTTTGTTGCGCTCTTATCGTGACATCTGAGCCTGGGCTTCCTTCTGCTCCTTGAGTCATTTCACAGTGGGAAGCGTTGCCCCCACTAACCCGCTGGGGACAGAGCTGGGGAGTGTGCACCCCGAGGGGCAGTGGCTTTGTCCCATTCTGGTCCCCCTCCCTCCCCCTCAAACACTCCAGCTCACACTGAGTTTGTGGCAGAAGGACCAGCATTTGCCTTAGCTTCCGATGATTCCTGCCATCCTGGGTCAGTAGGCTTTCGTAGCGCTGTGGTCATGGCAAGCAGATCAGGGATTTGGGTGTGTTGCTGCCATAGCGTGAGCACCATCCTGGCTTGGAAGAGGCGCTCTGCGTTTTCCAGCGATGCTCTGCTTTACCCAGCATGTTGGGCATCATCGTCCATGTGTAACATGGGTCCACCCTGCAGCGGCTGCATCTCATGCCAAAGCCATCACCAGAGGTTCTTCTCCGCTCTAGCCTGATCTAAGCAATACTTGAGAGACTCAACTTGTTATACACCGAGCCCGTATCTCCGAACTGACCGAGAGAGCAAGTCCACCACAGTAATGCAAAGGCAAGAAGGGAGTTTATTTCTAGCACGCTAGGGCCCAAGTCTCTTCCAGCACAGTGGAATCCGACAAGAGCCCTGAACAAAGGAGTATGGTGGCTTATACAAAGGCAGCTCTTTGTCTCAGTTACAGGAGTAGCTGGTGTTACATGATTGGCCAGGCAGGATGAACGCATGTCCTGTCTCTTTCTGGTTGGTGTGTATGGGAAGTCTTCCTAATTTGGTCAAGGAATGTTCTGTTAAGGAAACATAATTCAGGTCCTGGGCTTAGTGTACCTCGCTGAGCTTGTCATAGCTGGGATTTGGCCCCTAACAAACTAAATAGACCTCAAGACTGAATTCAGAGAAGAAAGCATTGGCTGTACTAATGACGAGACTGTGTAGATAGGAAAGAGAAGCCCTGAGGTTATTTGGTTGACTCACCTATGGCGTTTCTGTTGTTTCCACAGGGTGTGTTCATTCTGCCATCAAATCCTCACACAGTGGAGACAGCATCTCCTGCACCGTTGACAAGAGGTTTGATGCCACCAACAGAGCAACAGGAAAGTGTTTCAGAAAACCTATCCCCGTGGTAACGGAAGAACCACACTTGGAGCGTACCAGGATCTTGTAATCTTATATATATAAGAATCATGTTCTTATTTTTTCCAAGAACTCAAAACTGATCTAACTAGCTCTTTATAAACAATAGGAGACAGTAAATAAAATAACCATGCGTTTAATGGGTCAATGTCACTGCCTCTTTTCTCAGATATATATGTGTATTTTTCTTATATTTTTATCCATTCATCTGGGTGGATACTTAGCTTGTTTCCATACATTAGCTTTGTGAATTATGCTTTAATAAACATGGAAATGAAGATGTCTCTTTGAGATTGTGTTCCTTTTTCTTTGAATATATAGATCATTCTTGAACAACACAGGATGCTTTGAACTGTGGTGCTGGAGAAGACTCTTGAGAGTCCCTTGGACAGCAAAGAGATCAAAGCATAAAACGCTAAAGGAAATCAACCTTGAATATTCATCGGAAGGACTGATGCTGAAGCTCCAATACTTTGGCTTCCTGATGTGAAGAGCCACCTCACTGGAAAAAATCCTAATACTGGGGGAAATTGAGAGCAGGAGGAGAAGGGGACAACAGAGGATGAGATGTTTGGATGGCATCCCTGACTCAATGGGCATAAGTTTGAGCAGACTCCTAGAGACAGTGGAGGACAGAGAAGCCTGGCGTGCTGCAGTCCATGGGGCGGCAAAGAGTCAGACACGACTTACTGGCTGAAGAGCGGCCATGTGGAAAGGATGAGAAAACACGGACCCCTTGGAACAGTGCCTGGCAGGCGTTTCACCGAGCTCTCGTCGCCCTTCCCTCCCCTTCCGCCATGTTTGCTGCCTTGTTCCTAGATGGCAAACCTAGTTCCCTGCTTCCGCCGCCTGACTCCTTCATTTTCTCCAAAGAACTTAGCCCTCTCCACTACGCCCTAACCAGCCCCACTCAAGGGAGTTTCTGGTACAACTCCTGCAAGACCAAGCAAAGGAAAAGCAGTACAGTGAGCCCCTACACACGAACCTTCACATCGCGGACCTGTACAAGGTGAGCACGTGTGTTCACACGTCCAGTCACGAAGTCAGTTCTGTTGGAGGAGGCACCGTTGGTTTACGAGGCTCAGGACCTGAACGTAGAGCGGTGCACGAAGGCTGCCGCAGCCACGCCGAATGCAATCGCGTTATCTAAGACAGGGAAGAGAGACCCCCGCAGCCCTGGATCGTTCTTCTCAAGAGGTAGACATGGAACTGCATCCCGCGAGGAACCAGGACCCGTGCCGTCAAGGTCAGGCGTGAACACGCTTGCAGCTCGCCCCCCGACTCCTGCTGCTGCCCACCCTTCAGCTCTGCCTTCTCCCCGCTCGTCTCCCTCCTGCGTCAGTGACGCTTCCCGCCGGTTTGCTGGATGCCAGCCCCCGCGTGCCAGCTGTAGTTTTCTGTACTGTTGTAATTTCCAAGGTACTCTATGGCAAGGTTAAACGTTTTATTTTTGTGTTTGTTTTCCATGTATTGATTGTGAGGAAAGTATTATAAATTCATTACCATACAGTAGTATATATCAGGATCTTCCCTGATAGCTTAGCTGGTGAAGAGTCTACCTGCAATGCGGGAGACCCTGGTTCGGTGCCTGGGTTGGGAAGATCCCCTGGAGAAGGGAAACACTACCCACTCCAGTACTCTGGCCTGGAGAATCCCATGGACTAGTCCGTGGGGTCACAAAGAGTCAGACAGGACTGAGCGACGTCCACTCTCGCTTTCTGTCACCGCACTACGCAGCCGACTGTGTTTTGGGTGCTGAGGCTCACCTCGTTGGACTTGTGAACAAATTGTACTCCTGAGAGTGCTCTCGGAACGGAGCTCATCCATAGGGGAGTTCCTGAATATGCTGGGAAGTGTGCGCCTTGGTTCTTTTCATCTTGTTTAGGCGCTAAGTCATGTCCACCAGGCTCCTCTGTCCATGGCTTTCCCAGGCAGGAATACTGGCGTGGGTTGCCATTTCCTTCTCCAGGGGATCTTCCCCACCCGGAATTGAACCCAGGTCTCCTGCATTGGCGGGTGGATTCTTTACCACTGAGCCACTGAGGAAGCCGCTTTCGATCTTAGATAACAATACATGTTCCGTCTGCTTTCTGACAGCCGCATGAACACATTTGTGTCATGCACACGGGCATACATGCACACACACACACACGCACACACACACACGCAGTACCATCACAAATCAGGGTGCAGGTGGAACAATACACTGATCTAAGAGGCCCCACCCATTGAGTTTTGCAACTACGGCCCAGCAGATGGCAGCAAAGGAAGGGCCGTTTTCTCTGATCCAGCCCCGGAAGGCACTGTGAAGCTGGGGACTGATCGTCCATCCGGGGGCGGGGACTTGAGCAGGAAGGACGCTCTGTCCAGTTCACCTGAGACCCAGAGACAGCAGATAGCACAGCGTCATGCCAAAGACAGGCAGTGGGAAGGGTGTGCCCCGGGAACAGGCCATTTTCCGATTAGACTTTTCTGGAGCAGTATGTTATTATCAGTATTTAGAATTGCTTACACATAAATGATAAAGGGTAGATGACAGTTCAGTCATTGTTTGAAAGCTTCTCCAGACCGTGTTCTTCCTTATGGCCTGCACCTGGACAGGCCACCTCCATCACCCCGTTCTTGCCACTGACAATCACCCCCAATTTACAACATGAATTTATGCATTCACCCAAGAAAAAACTACAAAAGAATAGCCAGGTGGTTTTCTCAACTTGCTCAGAAAATAAATTTGAAGACTGAGAAAGAACCAAGAGAATGTCATAACAGTCTATAATTTGAAAGGGCTTCCCACGTGGAGCTAGTGGTAAAGAACCCGCCTGCCAAATGAGGAGAGACAGGAGACCAGGTTGGATCCCTGGGTCGGGAAGATCCCCTGGAGGAGGGCATGGCAGCCCACTCCAGTGTTCTTGCCTGCAGAATCCCATGGACAGAGGAGCCTGGCGGGCCTCAGTCCATGGGGCCACAGAGTCAGACACCACTGAAGCGACTTAGCACACACACACATATCATTTGAAAACTTTGCTGCAGAATTCCATTGGAAGAAACTTACTGGAGTTCTGTGGGGCTTTACCCCTCCTCAAGGCTAAGCTCAGTGAGACAGGCTGCAGTGGGACCACGATCGTCACTGTAGACTTGAGTCTAGCCCACTGGGAAGAACCAAAACCGGCCCCGGCCGGGGCTTCTAACTCTGATGGCCAACGTCTGTTCCTATCGCTACAGGACCCATTGCCACAGCCTCAGAGGTTTGAAACAGCGCAAGAAACTGGCTGTGGCTTGGCAGGCTCCTATGTGTCTAGGTCTCACAAGGCTGCAGACAAGGTGTTGGCAAGGTTTCGATCTCAACTGAGGCTCGGCTGGAGACGGATTCATGCTCAAGCTTCCTCTGTTGTTGACAGAATCCAATTCCTTGTAGCTGTAGGACCAAGGGCCCTGTGTTCCTGCTGGGTGTTAGCTGGTGGTCTATGCAGGCTGTTGGCTAAGGCCGCCCTCAACACCTAAAGGCTTCCCCAGTTCCCTGCTACCTGGAGGTCCCCAGCATGGCTGCCTGCTTCCTCAGAGCTGGCCGTGGAGAGAAAGCGACCCCAGAGGGCTCCTCTTGGGGTTCAGGGGTTAAGAAACTGCGTACTAATGCAGGTGACTGGGTCGGATCCCTGGTCTGGAAAGTTCCAGACGCCATAGGGCAACTGAGCCCGCAAGCCGCGGCAACTGCAACAGGAGACTTTAGCACAGTGAGAAGACGGAGAGCCGCAACGAGTGAGGATCCCCATCAGCTGCCACGAGCGGAGGCTGGGGCTCAGCCACGAAGACTCGGCACACTCAGAGATAAACTAAGAAATAAAGATAACTTTAAAACTATTAATTAAATAATTATTTAAGAATAATAAAGGATTAAAAAATAAAAATAGAGAAACCAGGAAGGCAGGTACTGCAGTGCTCTGTACTATCACAAGGCACTCCCACGCGCGCCTCTCGCCCACGCGCGCATCTCGACCCCTTCGCCATGCTGTACTTACTCAGAGCAAGTCACGGGTCTTGCGGTCCATAGTCAAGGGGAAGCTTTCACCAAAGGGCCCGAGCGCCCAGAGGCAGGAGTCGTCAGAGCCACCCCAGGGGCTGTCTGCCTCCACTGAGCAGGAGAGGAAGGTCGTCGTGGGAGAGCCTCCCGCTACAGGTAAGCCACTGGAGAGAGACAGCACCTGGGTGGTCTTAGACCTTGCCTCAAAAGGACATCAGGAGGAGAAGACCTCGAAGAGAAGGAGCCTGGAAAAGGCTGATGGACACTCAGGGTGGGGTGTGGGAGGAGTTGTGAGCTCTGAGTACATGGATTAGAATAAAAGGAATCTCAGCAGCGGAGCCACGAAGCCACCAGCTCTACCAGCTGGACAGCGAGCTGGGGAAGCAGCAGCCCAGGAGACATTTCCTGCCCCCAGCTGTCCTCCTCCCACCCTGCCCTCTGCAAGGACCGGAAGGTCCTCTCAGCAAGCTAGAGACGACGCTTAAAAACAAAACCACGCTCTCCTCCTCCCCTGATGGGACTGCTGTCTCAAGCAGCTCCAACTTCCCTGTAAATAGCCGAGTTTCTATTCTTGCATAAGATAGTACATTTTAATGCTGAAGTGACAAGAATTCTCCACTTGCTGACAGTAACTTATCTTAGATTTTAAACAGAAAGCTGAAGGGAACTACCACACTGAGGGTGTTTATGAAGGACAGTTGTAGGGAAAGAATGAGGTTGTTTTCTTTGGATTTTGTGAGCCCAGCTTATTGAATTATAAGTTGCAAAGATTCTGAAAACCTAAATAGGAGAGAAAGCAGTATATTATTTTTCTGTTCTTCATATTGCCTATATTCATGCTTTAGGAATTCAGCTATTAAATTCCTTAACACTGTGTGATACTCCTTAAAAATAAAATGGGATTTTTCAAGGGTTCTGTCTTAGAAAAAGTGTTCTATCCCTAAATTCCATACTTAAAGAACCATAATTTTGAACCAGTTATAATATTATTTACTTACTTTAAGTAACCCATTTTCTCTATTTAAATACATACATTTAAAAATAAACCAAATACCACCATGGCACATTTTTATGCAGTTTTTTTTTTTTTTAACAATAAAAGGTAACCACAAATAAATGTAATTTAAATGAAAAAATCATTGTATTTTAAGTAAATAAATATCTGTAACACTACACCTAGCTGACAAATGACAAGAATAGATGTGATTATAATTGGTTAGAGGTGAAGTGATTTTGCCTGAATATTACTTACTGGAAACGAAGGTGACATTTCATAACAATGTCTTTAAAAATTTGCCCACTTTTCCTCGGTGGCTCAGATGGTAAAAAAAAAAAAAAAAAAAATTGGCCTGCAGTGCAGGAGACGCTTAATCAATACTGAAAATCTCAAATCACACGTGGAATCAGAAGCCTCAAAACATTTTAATCCTGTTATCTAATAAGATTTGACATGTGTGTTAAAGAGTCAAATAAATATCACTACAGGGCACCCACAATAAAGAAATAAATGAAGCTGAGTTTGTGTGTTTATACACGTGCCCAGAGAGGAAACAAACCAGAGAGGAAATTCACTACTCAGCGAAGGGGAAGTCAGGAGTTTGTCAACTGGGCCTAAGAAGGACATTTCATCCTGTTTATGCAGAGGTGGCTGGATGGCATCATGGACTCGATGGATGTGAGTCTGAGTGAACTCCGGGAGTTGGTGATGGACAGGGAGGCCTGGAGTGCTGCGATTCATGGGGTCGCAAGGAGTTGGACACGACTCAGAGACTGAACTGAACTGATGCTGGGTAAAGAGGCTGAAGAGTAAAACTATGGTGGGAAATGCGAGTCCCCTAGAACAAGTCCTGTTGTGCATAGTTGATCATCATTTATCGGCTTCAGGAGGTTGAATCAGTTGTAATGAGACATACTCAGCTCTATTTCCTAGAGATATTTACCTTTTATACTAAAAATTAATTGCTAGCCAAAATGATGGGAAACACTGACAAACAAATTTGGGCTTTAAAATACCATTAAAATCTGACATAACACAGGTGTCGTATATTTAAAAATGAAAGATAAAATTCTTCCAAGTGTATTTTAATAATTATCTGCAAAGTGATGGCAAAAGGGCCCCATATCTATTCACTGCTACTAGCTTGTTTAAGAAAATACTTAGGAAGTAGACTTATTAAGTCTTCAATGTTTCGCTTCATAACTTTTCACATTTTCAACTAAATCTTCAAAGGCAGGTGATTTTGTCAGTTTCAGTCCATTGATGCACCCAGTCATTCTCAAATGCCACAGACAGTGTGCTATTAACAAGAGGTGTAGGTTTCCCACGCCTCTGGACGCTGGGAGGCGCAAGGTCAGGGTGCCGGCAGGCTTGGTGTCTGGAGAGAGCTCTCCTCTGGGTTTGCAGGTGCCAGCTTCTTGAGTCTTCCGACGGCAGAGAGATAGAGGGTTCTGGCCTCTTCTTGTTTATAAGGACACTAATCGCTTTGTTTAAAACCGATGGCCTTCCAAAACTTCCACCTCCTAATACCATATAAATTGGGGGAGCACAAACATTCAATTTGTAGAACACAGCCTGGCACAGAAAAGGCACTCAAAAACAGTGAGTTGCATGAAAAGCAAGGTCCATTATTTCTCCATTTGGAAATTTCTTGGAAGGGTTACTGTGTCCCTACACCTCTTCAGGAAGATTTTCTGTGAAGTTCCATGGCCTGACAGAGCTGCTGAGAGGGGTGTGAAGTGAGACTCCAGCTTCCGTGGTTTTCCCGCCACCGTTCTGTCTGGCCTCGAGTGGACAAAGATACAGGTGCTCAGCCTTGTCGCCATCAGGGGCGATCTCACCCTTTGTCCATTTTGCACCAGCGGATGCTCAGTCCCAGAGGCTGTGTTGATCCAGGCCATTACCAAATAACAATTCGTTCACATCTCACTCGGAAGGAAAGTTTTCACAAAAGAACTGAGTTCAGCTGTCCAAGTCAAGATATACACGCTACTGTATTTAAGACAGATAGCCAACAAGGACCTCCACAGGGAGCTCTACTGAATACTCTGTAGTGGCCTAAACGAGAAAAGAATCAGAGAGAACAGCTGTGTGCCTGGGTGTCACTGAGGCACTTTGCTGTTCACCTGACACTAACAAACATTGTTAATCAACCACACGTCAACATAAAATAAAAATTAAAAAAGAAATACAGTGCCTAATAAAGATGTACATGTAAGAAAGAGGATCGGGAAAGCAAGTTCCCAGCAGTGAGGGCACAGCAGACTAGTTAGAGTTTGGCCCCTGACATCTGATCACCTGAACTCAAATTTAGACTCCACAAACTGCCGCACACCTGGTAGTAAGTTACGTATCTGATATAACTTAGGCTAATAGTCAGGAGAAAAAAAATCTCCCAATGTGAGGCTGGGGTAAAGATCCTTTCAGCTTTCCTTCTGCCGTCATGATGTGAGATTCTAAGCAGCAGCAGAGGAAAACCCATGAGGAGCGTCAATATCCGGGCTTCCCAGGCGGTGCGACTGGTAAAGAGCCCGTCTGCCAACGCAGGAGACGTAAGAGACTCAAGTTCAGTCCCTGGGTGGGGAAGATCCCCTGGATAAGGCCTGGCACCCCACTCCAATCTTCTTGCCTAGAGAATCCCACGGACAGAGGAGCCTGCTGGGCTAGAATCCATGGGGTCGCAGAGTGTCGGACAAGACTGAAACGACTTAGCACACACCCAGAGACAGTAACCGAAGTCAGACTGCAAAGAGATCAGTGAACTATGCCCCGAGGAATCACTTCTGGACAGTAGGCTCTGCATTCCCTATTTCTAGAGAGAAAACAAATCTCAGTCACCTACGTTCAAGGTCAGTAGAAGTCTGAGATGCACGTCAGCTTTACTAGGTTCACTGCCGGTTAGAGGGAGGGGGTGAGTGGGAAACTGGTAAATCCCTAGGCAGTCAGCTCAGTTGCTCAGTCGTGTCCAGCCCTAGGCTGCAAGCTTAGAGCAAACTTAACACCAGGAGGTGCTTGCCAGCGCAGAGCACCAGGAAACGTTGAAAGGACTGAGTATGTCCCAGTCAATGCAGAAGAGAATCAGAGAGTAAGTGTGAAAAAAAAAAATTCCCCATAGAGACCAGAGATCAATCTAGGGATAAAATACGCTTTTCTACAAAGGGGGTGGGACAAGATACTGGACACGGAACACAGATTTTTCTCAGTGTTACTCTATGTCGGATTCGATGCTGGGCACTTTACATGTGACTTTACAGGACTTCCCTGGCAGTCTAAAGCTTAGGAGTCTACCTACCAAAGCAGTGGGCCTGGATTCGATTCCTGGTTGGGAAAGATTCCACCTGCCATGGAGCAGCTAAGCCTGTGAGCCACAACTGCCACTCCAGAGCCCACAGACTGCGACTAGAGATGCCGCGACAAGAGAGCCCCACGAGCTGCCTCCAGAAACAGCTTGCGCCCACAGCAAAAGCTCAGCGCAGCTGGAGACGACAGACAGACGAAGGGGTGAACGTGGCTTTATGGACGGCAATCGTACAAGCCCTGGAGACTTTGTACTCTCATTTAATATATGAGGAAACTGACGAGATAGTCAACTGACCTTCCTATAAACTCCTACTTAGACCCGAAGGAGGATGAGAGTATCCCAGATGACTGAGATTCTTCTTTGGCAAATCACTCAAAGCAGATCACAGACCTGGAGAGAGGCCTGGGCCGTGAGGGTTTTCTTAGATGAAGAGGACACGGGTCATGGGGATGAAGACCACGCTGACAAAATGGCAGACTGTCACCAAAGCCAAGACTTGTTCTTCTTCACCAGCCTGACCTGGGATCTGGGCTGAGTTCCCTCAGCAGTATCACCTGCTTTGGAGTGATTTTAAAAAATGGACTAAAGTGATTAAAAAATTGGACTAAAATTTTCCCCAAGCATTGTACAAGTTTCCTACAGCCCTCCTGGCTGAGACCTCTTCCTCTCTCAGGCACAGCCTTGTCAGCCCTGGGGAAGTTGAAAAGCGTGAAGCATGTCCCCCTTTCAGCTGTGGTCACCGGCTGCATGTCCCAGAGTCATCCTAACCTCTCCCTTCCTGTTCTCCAAGCAGCCTTAAAAGGAGGTGAAAGCGGCAACAACGTCCCCAGCAAGGCACGTGTGTCCATCTCTCAGTCGTGTCCGACTCTGGGACCCCATGGGCTGCAGCCCCCCAGGCTCCTCTGTCCATGGGAATCTCCAGGTAAGAAGACTGGAGCAGCTTGCCATGCCCTCCTCCAGGGGATCTTCCCAACCTGGGGATCAAACCCAGGTGCCCCACATTGCGAGTGGATTCTTTACCCACTGAGCAACTGGGGACACTGCTGGCAGTGCACACCTCCTGGAAAATGAGCTTGCTTTCAGCCCTGATGGCTTTGTCTTTGACTCCAGTCTACTGACCTGCTTCCTGAGATGTGCCTGCACTTTTCTGAGCCTGAACTTAGGAAGATATGAAGCCAGGAAATGAAGAGACATCCAGAGGAAGCAACAAGTGGGCAGTGAGAGATGCCGTAGGTCGCTTTCACTTTGCCAGCAGCCAGGACAATGGGGAAATATATCAGTTCTCCCAAGTTCAAAGTTAATATCGTTATTATCACGTTATGGAATGCCTACATTCTGTAAACTCTTTCTGTCCTTTCCCTCTAATTTTCCCAACAGCCTTAGAGTGGAACTAGCGTCCCACTCCAGTACTCTTGCCTGGAAAATCCCATGGATGGAGGAGCCTGGTGGGCTGCAGTCCATGGGGTCACTAACAGTCGGACACGACTGAGCGACTTCACTTTCACTTTTCACTTTCATTCATTGGAGAAGGAAATGGCAACCCACTCCAGTGTTCTTGCCTGGAGAATCCCAGGGACAGGAGCCTGGGGGGCTGCCGTCTATGGGGTCGCACAGAGTCGGACACGACTGAAGCGACTTAGCAGCAGCAGTAGCAGCACCCACATTATTATTGTCTACCTTCCCAGGCGGCTCAGTGGTAAAGAATCTGCCTGCAATGCAGGGGACACAGGTTCAATTCCTGGGTCTGGAAGATCCCCTGGAGAAGGAAATGGCAACCCACTCCAGTACTATTGCCTGGGAAATCCCATGGACAGAGGAGCCTGGTGGGCTACAGTTCATGGGGTTGCAAAAGAGTTGGACATGATTTAATGGCTAAACAACAAGCTTCATTTCACTTCAGTTCAGTCACTCAGTCATGTCCTACTCTTTGCGACCCCATGGATTGCAGCATACCAGCCCTCCCTGTCCATCACCAACTCCCAGAGTTTATTCAAACTCATGTCCATTGAGTCAGTGATGCCATCTAACCATCTCATCCTCTGTCGTCCCCTTCTCCTCCTGCCTTCAACCTTTCCCAGCATCAGGGTCTTTTCAACTGAGTCAGCTCTTCACAGCAGGTGGCCAAAGTTTAGCAGATAAGAAAACTCAGGCTTAAAGGAGTCAGCTGAATGTACCCAAGGAAAAGGGAAATGGATTCTAACTGGGGTATGCATCTCACGCATCTCCACAAGCTCTTTCTCTTATCTGTTACTTCTCCTTTGTGTTATTTCCCAGACCTTGAAATTCAGAAAGAGGAAGGAGAAGTATTTTTCACACATCGATTGTCTGTAAATAGAGCAAATCATTTCTTGTGTAATTGGAAGTACTGCCGTTCTGAAGAAGGGATGGGAAGTGTCAGAAGTGGGAGGGCAGAGGAGCAAGGTCGCTGTAGCAGGAACAGCAGTGGGAGGTTCTGGCTGAGCTCCTCCGGCAGAGCTGCCGCGCCAGCCACAGCACACAGGACTGGGCTGCAGGAGCAGGTAGGCACTGTGGTTTAGGCTTCCCAGGTGGCTTGGATGGTAAAGAATCCGCCTGTCATGCAGGAGACCTGGGTTCCTGGTCGGGAAGCTCCTCTGGAGAAGGGAATGGCAACCTACTCCGTATTCTTGCCTGGGGAGTTCAATGGAGAGATGAGCCTGGAAGGCTGCAGTCCATGGGGTCGCAATGAATTGGACACAACTGAGCAACTAACACTTTCACTTTTTCTTTTGACTTGGATCATGAATTTGCAGGGTGAGGACCGTCCTTTAAGTGGGCAGCCAGGAATAGGATTCTCGTTCTGTCTCTGACCCCCTACTTGGCTTGCTAAGACTTCGCAGGCTTCTGTTTATTTACTTTCCAAATCAGAGAATGGAGTGAAACGATCCTTAGGTTTCCTTCAAGATGTTGAGGGGATGATTTTCTATAATTCTCTGCATTTCCTGGTGTGTCAGTCTTATACAGAACATGCTCTCAATGAACACTGTGCAGTTAGATGGAACCCTCAGCACCGAGCCCCACTGCTCTGTTCTAATTCTGTAAGAGAGAAAATTGCTCGTTGCAGAGCAGGTGGCCTCCAAGTGGTGACTTGTCTTCAAAGTTGGGGTTTTAGAAGTGTTTTGCAAAGTTGGGAGCTACCATATCTTTATCTCCCCTTGATGAATGTGGAAGGAAAAAGGAGCTCTCTCAGACAGTGGAGCTTGGAGACAATGGCGTCCAGTCTGGAGCCTTCTTGCAAAGTCATAAGGAATCTTGGTGATACAGAATTCTTCCTAAAAACCAGCCGTATGTGTCAAAATTCAGGTAGTGTAGCCTTAAACTCCTTAAAAACACTTCTAAATGTTACTCTCAGAAGGTAATTGAATAGACGTGGCACCACAGAGGGGCAAAGATATTCACTGTGGCATTGCTCATAATGGTAATTGTTCATAGTGGGCGTCCCAGGCGGCTCAGCTGGTAAAGAATCAGCCTGCAATGCGGGAGACCTGGGTTCCAGCCCTGCTTTGGGAAGACCCCCTGGAGCAGGGCATGGCAACCCACTCCAGTGTTCTGGCCTGGAGAATCCCATGGGCAGAGGAGCCTGGCGGGCTGCAGTCCGTGGGGTCACAGAGTCAGACACGACTGAGCGGCTAAGCGCAGCGCAGTGCTGGAGGCTCAGCCTCAGCATCAGTCCTTCCAATGAGCATTCAGGACTAGTTGCCTTTAGGATGGACTGTTTGGATCTCCTCACAGTCCAAGGGACTCTCAAGAGTCTTCTCCAACACCACAGTTCAAAAGCAGCAATTCTTTGGCGCTCAGCCTTCTTTGTAGTCCAACTCTCACATCCATACATGACCACTGGAAAACCATAGCTTTGACTGTATGGTCGTTTGCTGGCAAAGTAATGTCTCTGCTTTTAATATGCTGCCTAGGTTTGCCATCGCTTTTTTACCAAGGAGCAAGCGTCTTTTAATTTCATGGCTGCAGTCACCATCTGCAGTGATTTTGGAGCCCAAGAAAATAAAGTCTGTCACTGTTTCCACTGTTTCCCCACCTATTTGCCATGAAGTGATGGGACTGAACCAGAACTGTGTCTGAGTGTCTTCTGCGCAGGTCCGGGTCAGCAGTGGCCTGCCACGGGGCAGGGGCTCTGGATGCATCAGACCTGGGTGTGGCATAAACCCTCTTGGAGGAGGTCACCATTAACCCCAACACAGAGCCAACAGGACTTAGGCAGGACTTGGAAACAGACTCTTGGAGGGCACAAACGGAACCTTGTGCACCAGGACTCAGGAGGAAGGAGCAGCGACCCCACGGGAGACTGGCCCAGGCTTGCCTGTGAGTGTCCAGGAGTCTCCAGCAGCCTACACCCGAAATGAATGCAACATTATAAATCAACGGCACACCTATATAAAGCTAAAGGGCTAAGTGGTAACAGATAATAAACCTACATGGTATATGAGAGTACAGTGAGGCAGAGGCACCAACGGCTTCCAGCCCTAGTCTCAGGCTTAGAGCCAAGCAGAGACTACAGCCCTTGGCTACGAGAGCTGACAAATATGGGAAGGAATCCACAACCACAAAGACTTTTTTAAAAAAATCTTTAAGTTGAAGGTCAATTGTTTTTTATTTCTTTCGAATTTTATTTTTTAATTTTTATTGTGGCAAGAGCATAGAACATGAGCTCTTTGTAAGAGAATTTTAAATGCACAATAGAGTATTGTTATCTATAGGCAAGATGTTGTACAGCAGATCTCCAGAGCTTATCTTGCATAACTGAAACTTTGTACATATTTTACATCAATTCCTCATTTCCTGGAAACCGCCGTTCCATTCTAGTCCTGGCTTTTCTGAGTCTGACTATTTTAGATACTGTATATAAGTTGAATCATGCAGTTTTTGTCCTCTGTGACCGGCTTACTACACTTAGCCTTCCCTAAGAACAGTCTTAAAAAAGAGGGAAATTCTGCACTCTGTGTCAATATGAATGAACCTTGAGAGAATGGTTCCTAAGAGCGGCGCCAGCAGATAATCATGGGACTTTATTCAAAGTGTGACCTGAAAGAAAGAGAATGTTGTTCGGAGAACAGATCTGGGAGCACCCCAGGGGCAGCAGTCCTGCTGAGCTGGTGGACAGCAGATAGCTCTCTCCTTGAGTCCACACGGAAGCTGCCAGTGTTAGGATGAAAGAAAGGGAAAGATCGGATGAATGTGGTGCTGAGAGGAAAATCACAGGTCAGACGGCCTCGGTGCAGACACTCCTGCTATGTGAATACAAGCTTGCGCTAGTTATGCTGGCTATACGATGGCATACTTTGCATGACACTCTCATTTAATGAAAACCGCTTGAACTTACTATCCCTAAGTTTCTAAATGTATGAAGTGGATTTAATAACATCTAAGTTGTTATAAGGCCCAGTGCCTAGAATTCAGCGGGAGTTAACTAAAAGTGTTCATATTGACAATTACTAAACTAATAAAGACAGGGGGTTGTTCTAGGCGCTGCTGCCGCTGTCCTGTCTGGCTCTTCAAGACCCCATGGACTATATGTAGCTCACCAGGCTCCTCTGTTCGTGGGATTTCTTTCTGGCAAGAACAGCTGGATGGGGTGCCAATTTCTCCTCCAGGGGATCATCCCCACCCAGCGATTGAATGCACAGATTTCTTACCACCAGCACTACCTGGGACGCCCCCGTTCTAGGTGAGATAAGTCATTTGCTGAAAAGGATGTGGAATAGGATTGATCAACATCTTAAAGGAAAGAAAATAAGACTATGACGGAAGACTGGGGAGGATAGATGGAGCACAAAGTTACAATACGGGGGAGGGGGACCCTGGTGGTTCCGACTCTGTGCTTCCACGGCAGAGGGCCTGGATCTGCCCCCTGGTTGCTGCGAGGTCTGGCCACACCATACCGGGCGGTGTGGCTGGGAATGTTCCACGGTGAAGCCGGGGTTCAGAGGGGTAAGGAAGAGGGGTGAGAGCAGGGGTGGCTGGAAGGAGAGTGAAGCGGGTGCGAAGCGAGCTCCTTGCGGACTGTTTGCCTCCGCACCGTGCGACTCCTCAAAGTGCTTCCAGCTCTCTCCCCGCGACACGCTTCCTGTCCACAGTGAAAGCACCGCGGCAGGCTGCTACCGGCCAACACTTCCCCTGCTCCCTGTGCTCAGTTTGGTTCCTAAAGGACAGGTCACCTCTTGGACAGTGGGGAAGAATCTTAAGCGCCCGCAAAGTCTGGTTTCCTATCCTTAAGTCAAACCTTGGGTCCCAACTGGGTTCACTTCTCTTTCCAGCATCACCAGCACCAATGCCATCACCGCTCAAGCTCATGACTGACCGAGCCTTTGATGCCTTCACTCCAAAGGGCGTTGTTATTTCCAAAAGCGAGAAGCCTGGACAGGTCTACCAGAAAGAAGATGACCTGCCAAAAGGTCTGCCAAAAGAAGCCACAGTTCTTGGAGTAAGTCCATCTCCTTACAGGGGGAACCCTGGGAAAAATATTATGAATGTATCCAGACCACAATCTACAATGGACCTGGGAGACTCTTTCTTTTTACCCCCCTGACTCCAGGCTTATTGGGACATGAAATGGAGCTTTATAGGAAGGCTACATCTTCCTCAGGCTCTTTTGTAAACTAACGGAAACCATTAGATCTTTTCCACCAGAAATCTATACGATAAATCCTCTTATAATTTATCATTAGTATAGTAGAGACTTAGGATTTAACCATTTGATATTACTCAGTATGTTTCAACTTGATTTTATTTTGAGCATATTTCTTAAACATTTTGAAATGAGACAATCCGGAGCAATCTCACTGCTCATTTTCTCCTGTTCACGGGAGGAACTATGAGACGCCCAGGTGTCCTAGGTCACCACCCTTCATATTCAGGACTGAATTCCCACGTGCTCCTTAATATCACCTTTAGAGACCTAACTCCCACTCATCCCCAGATTTGGAAATCTGCCAAAAATCAGAATTCAGGGTTAGTTAACAGCATTATAGAAGGGAACGACAGAGGATGAGATGGCTGGATGGCATCACCAACTTGATGGACATGAGTCTGAGTGAACTCCGGGAGCTGGTGATGGACAGGGAGGCCTGGCGTGCTGCAGTTCACGGGGTCATAAAGAGTCGGACACGACTGAGTGGCTGAACTGAACTGACAGCGTTATGGCGCTTCCCAGGCAGCCCTGTCAGTGCAGGAGATGCAAGACACGCGGGTTGATCCCTGGGTGGGGAGGATTCTCTGGAGAAGGAAATGGCAACCCACTCCAGTACTCTTGCCTAGAAAATTCCATGGACAGAGGAGCCTGACAGGCTGCAGTCCGCGGGGTTGCAAAACAGTCAGACTCGCCCAGTGACTGCGCCCACACAGCTCACACACAGCACAACAGCGTTGTATTCTTTATCCCTCAGTTTTTTTCTCAGAGCCTCTTCTGAGGGCTTGTGCAAGCAGAAATCTTGTTCCCAAGGGCACAGCTTCCACTGACACACTCACTGCTAGGCATGGAAATGAAGGCAACTTCTTCCCAGCTTCTCGTGGAGACTTCTAGATCCGTCTTTTCCTCTCATTTCTATAAACTTCTACTCTAGAATCTCATGTCATCCTGGTGGGTTATTCACTCCAACTTTTAACAAAAGACAATGCAATTGTCCTTTTCATTTATTAATTGAAAAATCCTAATTTCAGTCTCTCACCCAAAAAAGATATTTTTGAAATGTTAGCTGTGTTTTCAACACTGGAAGAGAACAATTATCTCAAGCAATTGTAGGCAGTCATGAACTTCGAAAGGTATTTGTTAAAGGTAATTCTAATATTAGGAATAATTAAGAGTTGATAGAATAAAATTTTAAGAAGTTTGAGTTTAGTTTAAAAAAACCTAAGAAAAATCAGCGTCTTAGAAAATAACAGTAAATGATATACTGAAAAGTCCGAAACATGATCGTCTTTAGGACAACTGTCTGATGAATACATTGCTTGAAAATAACACCACTTAATGTTTAGTATTCTACTATCATTTAACAATAGTCACTCTCTTAATTTACGTCTTTCAATAGCTGGTTCTGAGCTGATTTGCCTTTCTCCTTCTTGTTTTGCCCGTGCAGCCTACAGGTAGCCTAGAATCACAAACACATTCCACCCTTTGCTTCAGCAATCAATAAGAGACATCAAGAAGAGATATGTTTTTCATTCATACATTCACCTGTCTTTTATTGAGCACCTCCAATGTGCCAGCTATTATTTTACTCACTTGAGTTAATCAGCAAACTCTACACTTAAGAGTTTTTTTTTTGAGCCCCATCCCCATATTCCTTGAAGGAACTGGAGAGACAAAGACAAACTTCAGTGAGTTCCCACTTCTTTCACTCTCCCAGCTAATTCACTCTTTCCCTTTAAGATTTTGACTGTTCCGTCGCTGTCGCTCCACACAGTAGAGTTTCGGTCATAAGCCATTGCTATTTCAATGTTCGTGTTTGTGACCTTTCCCAGGGCTGTGCCCTCTTAGTTCCCTGACCTCTTCTCCCCAAGGATCTTGTCTAGCCGTCCTTAGACAAACATTCCCTGGTCACACCCTGTACCTCATCAACACTGAGAGCAGGAAACCAGCTGAGAAGGTAACAGGCAGGAAACCTCTGGGCCCCAAACGGAGGAAGCAGGCTGCAAGCATCAGCCGACTGTCTCTCTCTCAAGCAGCAGGAGAGAACAAGCTACAAATGCAAGGTTTTTTTCCCTCCTCCGTACAAATTTAAAAGGAGGTTTCTTTTAAACTTCTGTGTTGCAATGACGACACCTGGTTCCACCTGAACTTCGGTTTTCTCAAACCTTGAGCTAGCCAGTGTGGTTTCCTTATGGAAATGTCTTTCTTAAGCTATGTTAATGGACTGTGTATTCACCTTAGACTCTGTCTTTCTTCAAGTTGATTCTTCCTAAGACTCAGAACGGATCAGGGCTCAGCAAACCAGCATGCTTTACTCTTGGAAACGTTCTCTTCAGTTCAGCTCAGCTCAGTGCAGCCGCTCAGTCGTGTCCGAATCTCTGCAACCCCGTGAATCGCAGCACGCCAGGCCTCCCTGTCCATCACCATCTCCCGGAGTTCACTCAGACTCACGTCCATCGAGTCCGTGATGCCATCCAGCCATCTCATCCTCGGTCGTCCCCTTCTCCTCCTGCCCCCAATCCCTCCCAGCATCAGAGTCTTTTCCAATGAGTCACCTCTTCGCATGAGGTGGCCAAAGTACTGGAGCTTCAGCTTTAGCATCACTCCTTCCAAACAAATCCCACAGCTGATCTCCTTCAGAATGGACTGATTGGATCTCCTTGCAGTCCAAGGGACTCTCAAGAGTCTTCTCCAACACCACAGTTCAAAACCATCAATTATTCGGCGCTCAGCCCTCTTCACAGCCCAACTCTCACATCCATACATGACCACAGGAAAAACCATAGCCTTGACTAGATGGACCTTAGTCGGCAAAGTAATGTCTCTGCTTTTGAATATGCTGTCTAGGTTGGCCATAACTTTCCTTCCACGGAGTAAGCGTCTTTTAATTTCATGGCTGCAGTCATCATCTGCAGTGATTTTGGAGCCCAAAAATAAAGTCTGACACCGTTTCCACTGTTTCTCCATCTATTTTCCATGAAGTGATGGGACTGGATGCCATGATCTTCGTTTTCTGAAGTTGAGCTTTAGGCCAACTTTTTTGCTCTCTTCTTTCACTTATGTTAATGAGACTATGTATATGCTTGGAAACCTGCCTTTCTTCAAGATTCATGTCAATTGTCTTATGTCCTGGGATGACTCACCTGGTGCCAATGTTATCTCAGAATGCATGTTGTGGGTGAGCAGCCTGGTGCCGCTCTCTGAGTTTTGAGACATGTCCTTTCTCTGATTAGCAACCTGCTAATAGGTATATAACTTCTTGCTAAAACCTAGCAGGGGGCACTCTTTCTGTCCCCTTCTGATGTCTATGTCAGAAGCTTTCTCTATCACTTTTATACTTTAATAAACCTTTATCACACAAAAGCTCTGAGCGATCAACCTCATCTCTGGGCCCTGATCAAATTCCTCTCCTCTGGAGGCCAAGAATCCTGGTGTCTTTCATGGCTCAGCAACAACCTTTCACAATCATTATCTATTTTTCAAGAATCTCATACTACAGCCACAAATTCTAATCTCTCAAGGTCATTCCCTCCGACTTCCATTGATTCTTTGTTTAACCTTGCTGAAACTTACTGACAATAACCCTTCTTCACAGAGCCTTCCTCTCCCAGCCATGACCCCCTTAGTTCTCTCTCTTGTGATGCCCTCAACAACCTCATCCTCATATCCTTATAGCACACTCTCCAGGAAAAAACCTATGACATTGTTTTAACTCTAACGCTGCCCCATTTGCCTAATCTGTACTTGAATTCATGCCTGAAAACACACACACACTCACATGCCTGAAAACACACACACACTCACATGCGCACATACACATCACTTCTTAGTTATGACTCTGAGCCCAAATGGACTGTCAAAGCTGCCTGAAATGTGCATGACATTTATTTCATCTGTCCCCTTTCCTATGACCCCAGAAAGCCACTTCATAGATGCTTTCCCTCCCCCGCCCCCCAAACCTCCAGAGTCTTCCTTTTCCATTGATCACCTCGCTTCCTAAAAGGCCAAGAAAACTGAGCCTCTCTGGTGAGAAAGTCTGCAAGCTGCTACACATCTATCATTATCCGCATCTGTGCCCATATGTTCTTTATCTCCTCCCCATTGCTAAAAATAAAATAAATGCCCACCTTCTAGTTAAGATATTCCTCTCTGGGGGCAGTAGATCCCAACCCTTATCACTTGCTCCAGAAATTCTCTGAAAATTTTCTTATCAATTCCATGAGGGCAGAATCTTACTGCAATTTCTCCCCATCTTGAAAACAAACAAACAAAAAGCAAAAACAAATACTTTTAACTTCACACACCCTCCAGCTAATGCCCCCTTCTCCCCTTGCATTCCCAGGAGCACTTCCTAGTGATGGGAAGCCAGTGTCTCTAATCTCTCTTGAGACATATCTGGTGGTGTCTGTCCCCTTTGCTCCACGCTGCTAACCCAATTCCCAGGTCTTTGGTGTTGATTTTCTCAAACTAATGAAAGGTCTGGAGCAGCTGATCATTCTCTCCTACCTGAGATACTGTATTTATTCTTGGATGGGCTTCCCTGATAGCTCAGTTGGTAAAGAATTTGCCAGCAACGCAGGAGACCGCAGTTCAGTTCCTGGGTCAGAAGATCAGCTGGAGAAGGGACAGGCTACCCACTCCAGTCTTGTTGGGTTTCCTGTGTGGCTCAGCTGGTAAAGAATCCACCTGCAATGTGGGAGACCTGGGCTCGATCCCTGGGTCGGGAAGATCCCTTGGTGAAGGGAAAGGCTATCCACTCCAATATTCTGGCCTGGAGAATTCCATGGACTGTATAGTCCATGGGGTCACAAAGAGTCACACACGACTGAGCGAGTTTCACTTTGTATTCTTGGACATCAGTCCTTCTGGGTTTCCTCCTTCCTTCTGGGTCTTGCTTTTTATGTTTCTATTTTGTTGATCCTAAATTTGGGGTTCTCTACAGCTCAGCCCTTGACTCCATTCTCTTTCCATACCTGTTACAATGGAGAACTCATCTGGTAATAGGGGTTTAAATATTATCTTCACTTAAAACTTGGGACAAAAAGGCTGTATCTGTCTCCAAGATCTCTTCTCCCAACTTAAGACTCACATATCCAAAAGTCGCTGTGCGTCTCCACTTGGATATCTGCTCGACACCTCACCCTAGTCTGCCCCAGGCTGAAGTCCTGACCTTCCACCCCCAAGCCCACTCCTATACAGTACTGCCCAATTTAAACCAGTGTTGACACCATCACTTCAGATACTCAAGCCGAGACCCTTGGAGGCACCCTTCATCCCCTTTTCATAATCCACATCCACACCATCAGCAAGCCCGATACGTTTAATCTCCACAGCGCATCCAGAACCCAGTGACGGAACTCCTCACCGCCTCTGTTACCCACATCTTCCTCCAGGCTGGCATCATCTCCCATACGAATTATGGAAAAGCCTCTTTATTCACGCCCCTGCTCTATTTCCTTACGATCTACTCTCAACTCAGCAGATGGATGATCTTTTAAAACCGTGAATTAGAGCATGTGCTATCCTTGCTCAAAAGTGTGCAGTGGTCTGACCTTTTCACTGAGAGTGGCAGGCAAGGTTGGTAAAAGGAGCCGACGATGCCGTACATAGTTTGTCTCACACCCTTAGTACTTCTGAGGGCGCATTTCCTAATGCTTTGCCCTTAACTCATTTTGATTTCCGAGGAATTCATCAGCAAAGGATGTGATACACATCAGGTGACAGCGATTTTCACTTGCTTTATTCCCCTGATGTCTGGGACAGTCAATAAATATTAAAACAGTGTTTAATAAATATTAAACAGTGAGCAAAGTGAGCGAAGCTCCCTATCGGATGAATAGGGCTAAACACCTAGTTCTTCCCTTTGGCCATTGGCATGGGTTTTTGCAAGTTATTTTAACTCTCGTGCCTCATTTTTCTTATCTAGAGCTAAAACGTAGAAAGTGTCCAACAAATACAGACTATTGTCACCACCACTGGTGTCATTAAAAAGTATTAATAATTATTAAAATTCGAAGACAAGTAAGATGAATTATGGCAGTAAAGACTCTCTGCTCTACTTTACTTCAACTGAAACTGAGCCTTTTATTAACATTCCCGTGATAAATTTGCTTTCTATAGCCATCTAACTGGACCGTTGTCTAGAAAATTTTTCCCTATCTATTTGCCCTAGACGAAACCAAACCAAACAAAAGCCTGTAAACTACCTTTTGCAAAACAAAGTTAAAAATGCATATATCACTCCCTGATTTGCTTGGTTAATAATTCTATCAGAAATAGGAGAGTTTAGCTATATACGACTCTCTCTAACACTGGCACCTTGTAACACCCCCGAGCTCCTTTGATGACAGATGGTGACATATGCTCTGCGCGCTTTAGAATTCGCAGCGTGCATGCAGGGATAGCTCTCATCTGTTCACAGTGCTCTCTGAAATTTTTCACACTTTTCCCTCTTATTTCTTTCAGACCATCCAGATCCTGTGTTTCCTGGTGATTTCAAGTTTGGGGGTCATTTTGGTTTATGCTCCCAGTTCTCCCCAGCTCAGCCCAGCAATTTCCACCATTCTGATGTCTGGGTACCCATTTTTAGGAGCTCTGTGTGTGAGTAGTGGGGTCTCCAAGAAGGGATATGCTTTATAAATGCCAACTGGGTGCTAAGCCATGGAAAGACTCAATCCCAAGAAGCAGGAGAAGACTGAGTTCTGCCACCTTCCCTCTGTTGCTGTCGCACATCACGTGCCTCTAGTTCAGGGAAAGTGGCAGAGGGTCTTGGCCATGCTGTGTGAGCCTCCCAGGGAGTGGCTGGCTGGGGCAGGAGGCCGAATGGTGACACCGTGGGCATGCATTTCTTACCTGGCCTCAGGGCATACTTCCAGAAAGTGGAAGGCTTTCACACCCTTCTTTGGCCCTGTGGTGAGGCCCTTGGAATCCCTCCAGTTTAAGAGTAATCCACCTGTCGGCAGAAAGTGAAAAGCTCATTTTTTCTTAAATAAAATGAGCACCGCTGGTGGATGCCACAGATCTGCAGAGGATTAAACTAACAATGGTAAGATTCATGGGAACCAGGGGTACTCTTGCTACATTGTCAGAGGCAATCCGGAGCACCTGGTAGAAAGTTTTTTTGAGGCCTTCCACGTAGTGGCTCATGGAAAAGGGCCCAGCAGACACTTTTCCTTGGAGGTTAGCCGGGACCTCCCCACAAAAGGCCACTTCTCCGTGCAGCATTCTGACAGAGGAGAAAAAGGCGCGTTCTGGGCAGACAGACTTTTACCATGGCACCTCCTCTGTGGGGATAGTCCTCGTGTGGACAAACCATGCATCGAGGCAGGGGAGCCCTGCTTCTGCCCCCAGAGCACTGTTTGTCCTTGACTCTTCTATCTAACCTACAGTCTGGGCGCCTACATTCTCTAATGAAAGCTAGAATTGACTCACGCTTGACTGTCTTTGTCTGTGACCACCCGATCCCAAGTTTAAACCACAAGCTTAACCCATGTTTCAGCTTCTCAGAACATTATCCCTCCACCAACTGGACCCTTAATACCACTGGGATCAAATGCGGACTTAGGGGGCTTTAAAAGACCCTTCACATCTGGCCTTCCCATTTTCTTCAACTCCCAGCCTAACTCAGGCTCTTGACAGCAGCGGCTCGATCCCGTGTGTTTCTGCACTCTGTGCCGGCGGGGCCTGTCTCCTGCGTGCATTAGGTGGCTGCCCCTGTCCTTCTGAGCCCTCAGGTCACGGTCCTCCTCAGTCTCTTCTCTTTCCACCTCGTCATCAGCAGCACTCACCTCCCTCCATGTGTAGCTCCTTCCCAGGCCTCCTCAGCTCCTGGTGATTTCACTTACATAAATTCAGCTCCTCTGGGCACCCTGCCGATTCTTCAGAGTCAGTGGAGGCATACTGGGGGCGAAAATCAGGGGTCTCTATCCATATGGATCCCAACGAATTGACATGATGGATTGATTGAGCTGGGGCTTCCCAGGTGGCTCAGTGGTAAAGAATCTTCCTGCCAATGCAGAAGACACAAGAGATGCAGGCTTGATTCCTGGTCAGGAAGATCCCCCGGAGCAGGAACTGGCAACTCACTCCAGTATTCTTGCTTGGGAAGTTCCATGGGCAGATGAGCCTGGGGAGTTATAGTCCATGGGGTCACAAGGAGTTGGACACGACTGAGCAACTCACACACGCATTGATTGCCTGAGAGTAACATGGTGGTCACATTTCTGTAAGTCAACTGAACTGATCATTTCTCTCTTTTTTGAGCAGTTTGCCATTACTGGAACCCTCTCAATTATCTCTGGAAAAAAGTCAAGTGAGACGTTTGTAAGTATGAGAACCATCGATTCTTAGCTGACAGGAATAAAAGAAACTTCAGGGTTAACTCTTCGGAGGGAATTTGGGCTCTTTCCTCCTAGACTAGTGCTCTTCGCCCTAAAGAGACCTCCAACATCATATTCTAAGCTTGTAGGAGGTTTACCTCATTTGGTTAAACGGTAGAAAATTTTGAATATACCACGGGCTCTTTACAACTTGCTATCTTGGCCCTGAAGGGGACAGACGACCATCTTGCTAGAGCCTAGAGATCCTTTCTAGGACAGGGAGATCCTTTTCTAGAGGCAGAGGTGTGTGGGCTTAGGTCCTGTGGCCATCTCCTCCAACCCCTTAGAAACAGCCGTCAGACTGCAGCCACTTTGCTGACAAGGTCAGGAGGGGGCGAGGGGAGGCAAGCGCTGAGGTCTTTGATCCTCTCCATAGCAAGCTCCTCTTCCCACAGCCACACACCCACAAAGATGACCTAGGGAGAAGCCACATCCTGACTCAGGAAGATCCACAGTCTGGTTAGCTATGGGTGAGGGCACATCAGACGGTGAATGAGGCCAGAATAAGCTCCTGATGCTTGAGGCTAAACGTCTTAACCCCACAACCAGTGGACAGAAAAATGAAGAGTTCACAGCCTTGGACAGGGCCAGAGCTCTGTCGCTGACACTTCGGTGCGCTTCAAAGAGTTCCTTCCTTCTCCAGCCCCCAGTTTGCTCGCCTATAGCATGTGGAAGAGAAACATGTAGCTCTCAGAGCTGGTTTCCCAAGTGCCCTGAATTCACTGAGAAGGCAAGCCACAACCGGGATGAGCTGACGCAATGTGGCTCACGGGCGGGACCCAAGACGGTGCGTGGGCTCCACTGCCTACACTCGGCGACTCTGGGCCAAGACTCTGCCTGTTCAGGCTGCTCTTCCTCCAGGGACTCAGCACACAAAGGCCTGCAGCTACGGGGACAAGAGATAAGGGGACAGGGCAACCATCCTCCCAACAGCCGGTATCCCACTGTGATGTTAAAACAGAGGAGAGTGTGCGCGGGGAGCCTGACACCAAGCCTGGCTCATCTTTGCGGAGGAATCGTACCCTGTGGAAGCCCGTTTCCCCAAGATGGAGAATACGCCCCAGGAGAGGGCGTGACGGCTGTGGTTCTCATTGGTCTGATCCGCCTCCAGATGGGTATTCCAACTTCTGCAGCTGGTTTCTGCCTTTTCTCTGAAGCTGCTTCTTGATGGGAAGAGAGTCATAGAATGGTCCTCCCAGGAGGACCAAAGCCCATATTCCAGAAGCCCTTAGAGTGAAAGAATGATGCTAACGCCACTGAGGAAGTCAGGGAACCCCTGGCAGCTGCCTGAGCAGCTCCTCCTCCGTCTTGGCGGCCCTGCAGAGTCAAGGAGCCGGACCTCTTCCCCTAAGAAAGAGCTGTTCATGCATTTTCTCATTCAACAAACTTTTACTGATTATATGAGGTAACAAACCAGGTAGTGAGAAGGGCCTACAGAGTAAATGAAACGCAGTCTGTGTCCCCAAGGAGCACACAGGTTGGAGGGAAATAGACGCAGGGAATTCCCATTGCAGCACAGTAGATGGAGGGTGAACAGCGTCACGTGCTGCGTCCGCGATGAGGTCCCAGTGAAGAATTTCTCTTCCAGGCCATAAACAGCCTCACCTTCAGTGCAGTGAGCTCTGTGGCTGCTGGAGCGGGCTTCATTCTCCTCACTGGCAGCCTGGTAACCCTGAGGACGGCCTCCCAGCAGTGTGACTCCGGAAGGGATTACCTATCCTCACTGCCTTATTCGACCTACTATTACTCGATCTATGACGTTAAGGACTGTCTCCTGACCAGTGTCGGTCTAACAGTAAGTAGACTGCACTTCCTGTTATGTGACATCTCAGTGTCCCTGCTTTGCAGACGTTTCTGCCTTTTCAGCAGTCTCCAGCCCTGTTGGTTTGAATGTCTGGAAGCAAACAGGAAAGACAATAATTATGGTTGAAAGAGGTTGGTCACCAGGCTGCATAATACGGGTGAAGCGCTGTGCGAAGTCAAAACAGGGAATCAAGAAGGGCTGTGTGTGGCGACCCGTTTGAACATCCTCCTTAAATGATAAATACCCCATTCTCAATAGCTTTAGCCCTCAAAGTGCCCCCTTGTTGAACAGGCATTCCCACTGCCCCCAACACGGACAGAAACATTTCCTTTCGATTTGAATTTGATTTGATTTGGGATTAATGCATCATATGGAAAGTTGGTATGGAACTTGAACCTTAAGCCCAAGCACATAATTACTAGACTGGCCCAGCAGGGTTGCAGACAATGAGAGACAGTCTACCCAGGGATGTGACTCTTAGCAGGAATGCCAGCATCCCTGGGCACCATCTTCTTGCCACAATTCCCCCAAACCCGATGGTCGCCACCTGTTGACTATGGCCCTCTTGGCCTAGTCAGCCCTCTATAAGCAGGCTCTGAGTTTGGAAGCCATAAGCTCTGGCCTTTTAGGAGAAGGGTTACTCACTGTGTGACTCCTCCTTGTCTGAGCTGGGAGACAAAGGCAACCTCTCTCACTCCCTTGGATCTGTCTCTTGAATCGCAGAGAATGTGTGTGCATTTCTGAACTCACAGCCTTCTGTGAGGTTGCCTGTGGGACCCAGAGGTTGCCAAAAGCATCTGCTTTGATCCAGGAGCTTGAGGAAGTGGAAGGGTACAGACTCATCTGGCTGGGACTCAGCTTGAGGAAGCCCAGCAGACAGTACAACCCTGGTGCACGGGAGAGGCCAGGCGAAGCAAGGAGAACAGGAGAGGCGTTCTCCCCCCGTGGGTAATCAGAGCTTAATTCAGCAAAAACGCATCTCAAACTGCCTCCCCCGCTCAGGTAGCTAGGGCCAAAGAGAGCTTCCTGCAACATCAGAGAAGCCACGACTCGGCAGACCGGGCGGACTTCGAAGTCCACTCTCTTTAGATTACCTGGGGAAAGTAACAGAAGTACAGGTCAAAACACATACTGAGAGATGGAAGAAGGGAAGAAGGGAGGGTGGCAGGAAGGTCATCTCACATCCTAGAAGCTAAGTAGGGTAGTGAAGCCAGAGCAGAGATCAGAAGACCAGGCGGCCTGGACAGGAACATAGGTGTTGGAGGCTGGGCTCGTGGAATTTTAATTCCCATGATAGGATTTGAGGTTCTTCAGGCACGCCGGATGCAGGAAGCTCACACCGAGTGCCCTGCAAAATGTTAGGAGCTGAGACTAAATATTTAGCCTATTTAAGAAATAAGACCAAAAAAAAAAAAAAAAGAAGTAAGACAAGGAAAACACTCTGTCCTGCATCTCAAGAAGCTTCCAGAAACTCTTCCATAAAGGTTTATAGGATGAAATCATCTCACCAAGCCTTGTGCAGATAGGGTACCCAAATCCAAAATTACATATAAAATAGAGGAACTTTGAATAAAATGACTACCTTAAAATTGTTCCTGGATCTGTGAAACTCCTAAGGTACTATCAGAATCAAACCCAACTCCCATCGAGAGTCACTGTTGCTCCGTCACTAGCACATGTCCAGCTCTTTGCAGCCTCATGGACTGCAGCATGCCAAGCTCTTCTGTTCTCCACTGTCTCCTGGAGTTTGCTCAGATTCATGTCCACTGAGTCAGTGATGCTATCTAACCATCGCATCCTCTGTGTCCCCTTTGAAGCTGTCAATCTTTCCCAGCTTCAGAGTCTTTTCCGGTGAGTCAGTTCTTTGTATCAGGTGGCCAAACTATTGGAGCTTTACCTTCAACAACAGTCCTTTCAATGAATGTTCAGGCTTGATTTCCTTTAGGATGGACTGTTTTCAATCTAAAGGACTCTCAAGAGTCTTTTTCAACGGAGATGTCTGTAAGTCCAAGTTATGAGTCTCCTACATACCAAAGAACCCTTCACCATCACCACCCACACACTGAAGTTATCTAAGAATGAAAATATTTTGAAAAACATAAGGGAAAAAATGAGGGATTGTGGAAAATGGGACAAACATGAAATTTAGTTACCTGAGAGTTAGAGATGACATCATAATTTGAAAAAATGCTGTAATGAAACTACATTTTAAACAATTAAATATATTAAAAAAGGAATTAAAACCAAAATGAAAGAATATGGCAATGAACAACAGCAACAACAAAAAAAAACCAAGTGGATTTGAAAAAGAGCCAAATAGTATGATTAGAAATGAAAATTAAAATATTTGAAATTAAGAACATAGCATCAGTTAAATAGGAGATACAACCTATAGGTCGGATTAAACCACACTGAACACGATACCCTAAGATAAAAATTCAGAAAATATCAGTGAGAAGTTAAAAGACATGGAGGACGCAGTGAAGGGAGAAGGCTCAACACGCCTCCTATGAGCTCCAGTGGGATGGCCTGGGAGACAGGGAGGGTGCAAGAGAGATAAGCGAGCATTTTCAGAATGCAGGAAAGATGTGAGGTTTCAGACTGAAGGACTGCACTGAGATTGTTGCAGGGTTAATAAAAACAAGCCCACACCTAGAAACGGCGTGGCAATCAAAAGCACTCAAGACAAAAGAGAAAAAAATAGGAGCAACTATAGGTAAATGAGCGACCTCCCTGGTGGCTCAGCTGGTAAAGAATCTGCCTGCAATACGGGAGACCTGGGTCCGATCCCTCGGGCGGGAAGATCCCCTGGAGGAGGGAACGACGCCCCACTCCAGTGTTCTGGCCTGGAGAATCCCACGCACTCTTTGGGGTCCCCAGGAGTCGAACATGACTGAGCGACTTTCGCACACACACAGGTGAATGAAGGATGACTCTCATTTCTGAATGTGGAATACCAAGGTCTTGAGGGAAACCCTTGCTATTCATTTCGCTGCTTTGGTTCCGAGACCCAAAAGAAAAAGCAGGAAAGAGGATGGCGTGGTCCTCACCGCCCCGTCTTCTCTCCACTGTTCGAGTCTTCACTCGCGGTCTTGTCTCCTGAACAAGAGTCGGGGCATCAACCATTCCTGTGTCGATTCACAGGGTGTCCTGGTGGTGATGCTCACCTTCACGGTGCTGGAGCTCTTAGCAGCTGCGTACGCGTCTGTCTTCTGGTGGAAAAGGTCTACTGCAACAGCCCGGCATTCATCCAGTCGAGTAGGAAGAACTGGGGCCCTGGAGTCGACACACGCGCATTCCGACGGGTGAGCCGACTAACCAGAAGCTGCCGCGTCACGCAGGGACTCCGCTCCTCCGGGTGGCGGAGGCGGGGCGTGCACGCCGCGCTGTGCTGTGCTGCCGAGCAGCAGAGACCAACGCAACGCGGCAAAGCAGCTAAACTCCACCAAAGAATAGGAAGAGAGAAGGTGCGATCTTGAGCCAGTGTGAGCGGCTGAGGCGTGCGGTTTTGCAGGCCCTGCTTCTGCAGTGTTTTCACGCTCGCATTGCTTACATTTTAAACAGCAGAGATTCCAAGAACGTTCCAATTAAAAAATACTTCTAAAATACTATGGCTCTATTTCTGTCAATTAAACATGCCTCTGTTCTCTGTCTCATTTAACAGCTTTATTCTTAAATATCTAAACTCAAAGATCAAATTTAACCAGAAGGCGCTCTCCCATCTGAGTTCTAGACCAAACAAGAAATTAGACACATAGAAATATAATTAACTTTGTTACTGTACTGGCGTGAACAACATGAACTACCCAATAAAGAGGTTCCTAATGCGGTCGCCTGGTCTCGGCCTTAGGCCTTATCCTCGAGGGGGATGTGCAGCAGAAATTCACAGCATGCTTTCAGAACGACGCGTACAAAGATGGCTGCAGAAGTGACGCGCATCACAGCCCCAAAGGAAGCTGTCCAAATGCCGAAGAGCAGGAGAGAAATGAGAACTGCGGCGGCGTCAGGCAACGGGTGGGCTTCCCGGGGGCTCAGACGGTAACGATCCGCTTGCAACGCAGGAGACCCAGGTTCAGGGCCTGGGTCAGGAAGATCCCCTGGAGAAGGGAATGGCAGCCCACTCCAGCATTCTGGCCTGGAGAATCCCACGGACAGAGGAGCCTGGCGGGCTACAGTCCCGGGGGTCACAAAAGATACAACTGAGCGACTAACACACACGAACAATGGGGTATGATAAACCAACACAAGTGAACACACGCTTATATGCCGCACAGATGAGTCCCAAGATGATGAGTCCACGGGTACAGTTTAAGCAGAAGCAAGACTAATTGAGAGTGTTAGGAAAGTGGTTACTTTGCACGTAATAACTGGAAGGGGACCTAGAAGGCCTATGGGTTCCTGGAGATACTATTTTTCTTGATCTGAGTGCACTAGAGTGAACTAGAATGTTTCCGTGTGTGTGTGCGTGCGTGCGTGCGTGCGTGTGTGTGTGTGTGTGTGTGAATGTTTTACATTGGGGCTGGAGAAACTTTGAGATTTCTTTTTACCCAATAAGCCAAGCAATACAATAAAATTGTATGTTATCCCAGATCTATTTCTTATTTACTTTCTACTGTTAATAGAAAGTTTCTTCAGAATATCTAGAGGATTATATTCAGCATGATCTAGGTTAATATTGCAAACCGATGGGAGGATTGGTAAGGACATTTCACCTTTCATTGCTAACCTCTCATCCAAACCCTTACCCCTAGCCTGGTTGTCTTTCGGAACGGGAGTGACCGTCCACTGAGTTTCTAAAGTCAGAAATTTGGGAGTGCGTCTTGGCTCCTTACTTTCTGCTTCATAACCACATTCAGTTTGGGAAACCAATAGGCAAGAATCACTGAAGGGAGGATCTAAGAGACTTGTGGTAAGAAAAGGGGTGAAAGGTTTCAACCAAGCCCCAGAAGACACTGCAGACTCTTGTCATCCATATTAGACGCCCAAGTTCTCAGCCCTGATTTTCTAAGAATGCGTCTTCCTCAGAAACTTAACCCAAAATCACTGGTTGAGTCACGCACACTCAGATCCTTATCACAAACTCTCCGATCCTTCTGATCTTAGCCAACTCCAGTGAGAGTCTCCTTGCTAAAGTAAGTTAGCAGCCTCGCTGAATAGGCAAGGAGCTGAAGGCATCCTCTGATCTCCAGCCCCGGGAGATGCTACAATGCACAGAACAACTTTCTAAGGCAAAGAGTCTTCAGGCCCCGAATGCCAGCAATGTCAAGGTTAAGGAGCCCTGCTATACGTGGTTGCCACAAACTAGGAAACACTCAAGGCAATATTTGAACATTATGGGAGGTTTTGTGAAACTTTTTGCTTTATGGTTTAACTGTTAAAATCATAACGAATATAAGAATAGCAAGGAGTAACACGGAAAGCAGGCCTTCCCTGGTGGCTCAGTGGTAAAGAATCCACCTGCCAAAGCAGGAGACACGAGCTCAATCTCTGATCCAGGAAGATCCCACGGGCCACATGGAACAACTGAGCCCACGTGCCCCAGCCCCGGAGCCCGGGAGCCGCAGCTGCGGAAGCCTGTTGGCTCGAGAGCTGGTGCCCCACAAGAAGAGAAGCATCGCAGTGAGAAGCCCGTTCACTGCAGCTAGAGAGAGCTCCCACTCATCGCAACAGAGGAAAGATCCAGCACAGCCAGAGGTAAAGTGAGAAAGTGAATAAACACTTTTTAAAAATTAAAATAAAAAAGGGGGCTTCCCTGGTGGCTCAGATGGTAAAGAAGCTGCCTGCAATGCGGGAGACCTGGGTTCGATCCCTGGATTGGGAAGATCCCTGGTGGAGGGCATGGCAACCCAATCCAGTGTCCTTTCAGCGAGAATCCAGGTGGACGAGGAGCCTGGCGGGCTACAGTCCATGGGGCCACAAAGAGTCGGACACGACTGAGCGACGAGCACAGCACTAGACTCAGACACCCTGTCTCTCCCACAGTCCATCGGCTCTTCACTACAGCGGTGATGATACGAACACTTAAAAAGGGTGCTGTGTGGACTATCTCATTTAATTCTCACGACAGCCCTACATTGGGCTTCCCTGGTGGCCCAGATGGTGAAGAATCCGCCTGCAGTGCGGGAGACCTGGCTTCGATCTCTGGGTTGGGAAGACCCCCTGGAGAAGCGAATGGCTACCGACTCCAGTAGTCTGGCCTGGAGAATTCCACAGACGGAGGCGCCTGGAAGGCTACAGTCCATGGGGTTGCAAAGAGTCAGACACAACTGAGTGACTTTCACACATGCACACACAGACACGGAAAGCAAAACTCCATACAGAATTTTATGTTGTTTTAATTGCATTTGCATAGCTTTAACCAGGAAGACTCTCACTTGACTTCATCTTACCTTTTTGAAAGCTAGAATTATACTCTATGAAAGTGGCAACTACATCTGGTCCAATACCTTTATGTACTGATTTTCACGCTGGAAAGAAATGTGGTTAAACAGCAGTGAGACAATTACTCAATACAAGTGGGAAACTCCTTTCGAAAGAGGGCGGCAGCGTGGCTGATGCAGATTTTGGAGACGACAGGCAGAATCTGACTCCTTCCCCACCCCTCGGCATGTGGCCTTGAGCAGTTTAACCTTCTGTACCTCATTTTCAGTGTGTAGAAATGTTAAAAGAATCAATGTGAATACATGTTTAAACAGAGCCCCTTCCGCAGTGCTAGGAACGTCGTGGGCGTTTCATCACTGAGCTCCTCTCTAGCCCATGGACATAGGCACTGGGATTTGCTGGGACACCTACGTATTTCGTGCTGACCATCTGTTTACAAACGAGTGGACACTAAAGCGAGTCTTCTGGATAACTGGCTCCTTCACCGGAAGAAGAAGGTGCTCTAGAATTCTGGGACTCTGTGACGCAATGACTGCGGTTCTGTGGTTCTGGTGCTGGGTGATGGCTGAGGGCTCATTGCCAAGGCCTCCCTGTGAGACTGAGGGCGGACCATGATTTTGGCTGCAATGGTCACTCACCCATTTTGTTTCATAGAGTTTTGCCACTGAGTCATGGAATCGTCATCTGAGGTCAAAAGATCCACCCACGTCATCAGTGTGCAGCCGAATGAGACTGTGCTGACCGCCCTTCCCTACGGGCCTCACAGCTCTCTGCTGGAATTCCTGAAGGGAGAGCCCAAAGTCTTGGGGGTAAGTCCTTTCCCACGCATGGGTCTTCTTGGAAAGGAGACTGTGTTATTCCAAGTATGTTTGCAGAGACGCTTTTCAGAAAGAACATTGATGCCCTCAGTTTCCCCTCATCTGTCATGTAAAATGCACCCTTCTCTTTTATGCTCTTTAGAAGAGAGACGTCCTGTCTGTTTACTCGTTTATCTGGCACTGTTTGGCTGCCTTGGGCCCTAGTTTCAGGAGGCGGATCTTTCTGCGGTGCACGGACTCTTTAGTTGTGGCTCGTGGGCTTAGCTGCTCTTCGGCAAGTGGGATCTTAATCCCCTGACCAGGGACTGGACCTGCATCCCCTGCATTGCAAGGCAGAGTCTTCACCAGTGAACCATCAGAGAAGTCCCTGCAGCCTTCTAAGTCACGAGCTTGTACATATAATCGGATACTCAGTGGAAGAGCTAACATACAGCCTACAGGACCACTTCCCTACATTCTACAGATTATTTCAGTTCAGTTCAGTTGCTTAGTCGTGTCCGACTCTTTGCGACCCTGTGAACCGCAGCTCGCCAGGCCTCCCTGTCCATCACCAACTCCCGGAGTCCGCCCAAACCCATGTCCATTGAGTCAGTGGTGCCATCCAACCATCTCATCCTCTGTTGTCCCCTTCTCCTCCCACCTTCAATCTTTCCCAGTATCAGGGTCTTTTCAAATGAGTCAGCTCTTTGGATCAGGTGGCCAAAGTTTTGGAGCTTCAGCTTTAGCATCAATCCTTCCAATGAATATTCAGGACTGATTTCCTTTAGGATGGACTGGTTAGGTCGCCTTGCAGTCCATGGGACTCTTAAGAGTCTTCTCCAACACTGCAGTTCAAAAGCATCAATTCTTCGGTGCTCAGCTTTCTTTATAGTCCAACTCTGAAAACCATACATGACCACTGGAAAAACCATAGCCTTGACTAGACAGACCTTTGTTGACAAAGTATTTATTTATTTTTAATTGAAGGATAATTTCTCTACAATATTGTGCTAGCCTCTGCCATACATCCTGCAATGCAGAAGACCTGAGTTTGATCTCTGGGTTGGGAAGATCCCCTGGAGAAGGGAATGGCTACCCACGCCAGTGTTCTGGCCTGGAGAATCCCATGGAGTGCATAGTCTGTGGGGCTGGAAAGTCGGACACGACTGCGCTGCTTTCACTTTCACTGCCACGCATCAGCGCGAATCAGCCTTTCGTGCACACGTGTCCCCTCCCTCCTGAAAGCCCCTCCCACTCCTCTAGGTTGTCACAGAACGTCCCTACCTTTTGATCAAGGGAAATAAAGTTCTGTTTAGAAACATGCAGGGTTTGCTCCTGTCTCAGCAATGCTTCTGAGGGCTTATTTAACTCTGAGAAATAGAATGCTCAACTGTCACGAATAAGACCACTAACTGAGGAAATCCCTGGCCTGTTTCAGGAGGGGCTAGTGATCATCTCTGAATCCCAGCAAGGGGGATGGAGGAAACCGGTGCCACTTTCCTCAATATCTTATTAAAGCAGCGACCTTGGGCTGTGGGAGCACCTCTCGCAGAGCTGAAAGCCTTTGGAGGTGAAGTTGAAGATCGCCTTTCTGCTGCTGCAGGCACTGGGAGCTCTTTCAAAACCACCCTCAAAGCTCATAGTGAGCTGCAGCATTGATATACACACACACACACACAATCTGTCATAAATAGAGCAAAGTTGTGTGCACAGCCCCCATCCTTAGTGCAAGAATCAGAACACTATGGGGGCAGCTGTGATCCAGGGCCACAGAGGTGTGGCCTGGGGGAACCCAGACGCCAGAGTGGGAACGGAGACACTCTGCCCTGAGGAAAGCCGCAGACCCCTGGGGACCGCCCCTCTCCCTGCGTCCCCTAATGGGCTGAGGGGCCCACAGGGTCACTCTTGGCTCTGGACAGGCCTTCGCATCAAGAGGTGAGACATAGTTCAGTTCAGTTCAGTTCAGTCGTTCAGTCGTGTCCGACTCTTTGTGACCCCATGAATTGCAGCACGCCAGGCCTCCCAGTCCATCACCAATTCCCAGAGTTCACTCAGATTCACATCCATTCAGTGATGCCATCCAGCCATCTCATCCTCTGTCGTCCCCTTCTCCTCTTGCCCCCAATCCCCCTCAGCATCGGAGTTTTTTCCAATGAGTCAACTCTTCTCATGAGATGGCCAAAGTACTGGAGTTTCAGCTTCAGCATCATTCCTTCCAAAGAAATCCCAGGGCTGATCTCCTTCAGAATGGACTGGTTGGATCTCCTTGCAGTCCAAGGAACCCTCAAGAGTCTTCTCCATCACCACAGTTCAAAAGCATCAATTCTTCGGCCCTTATAACCTCACCCCAACTCCTCTGCTCCAGCTCAGGGAACTTCATATACTTTCAGAGTGCTAGACTGAGGCCATAATTCTCAAAAAAGAAAGAAAGAAAAGAAAGTGAAAGTGAAGTTGCTCAGTCGTGTCTGACTGTTTGCGACCCCATGGACTGTAGCCCACCAGGCTCCTCTGTCCATTGGGTTTTCCAGGCAAGAGTGCTGGAGTGGTTGCCACAATTCTCAAAGGCTATATTTAATGTGGAAAATGTGTGTGTGTGTGTGTGTGTGTGTGTGTGTGTGTGTGTGTGTGTTGGGGTGAGGATGGTAACAGGAGGCTGGTTCTACAGAAGGGGAAAAAATGTCAGGGTGAGTAGTTTGGAATCGGCGTCCCTGAGAAGCTTGCCGTCTAGGGCAGGGGTCCGTAGCAGCCCGTCATCTGCGAGGAACCGGCCGCAGAGCAGGCAGTGAGCCCCGGGCCGGCGGGCAGGCGAAGCTTCATCTGCGGCCAGCAGCCCCCCTGCTCAGGGCACCGCCTGTCAGGTCAGCAGCGGCGCTCGAGTCGCATCAGAGCGTGCGGGCGACTGTGAACCGCGCCTGTGAGGGACCGAGGTTTCACGCCTCTTTCGAGAACCATCCCCCAACCGGACTCCCCACCCCCACCCCCTACCCAGCCCGGCTGTGGAAGAACTAACTGTCTTCCACGAAACTGGTCCCTGGCGCCGAAAAGGCAGGGACCGCAGATTTAGAGGGAGAGTCAGACACATGGTCAGACTCGTGAGATGCAAGACGGACCGGTAACCCCAGAGACACGGTCAGCAGGGAAGGGTGAGCAGGGAGGATTCGGGCACGGACACAGGTGAGCGAGGGGAGGAAGGCCGCCGGGCCTCCTGGACACCTGAGTGGGGGGGAAACAGGAGGGGAGGCACGCAGGCGGAGGGGCGCGCCGTTCGGGAGGCGATGCCTAGGCGCCTGCGAGGCTCCAGGGACCCCGGGCGCGCGTGGCCTCAGCGGCGCGTTCTTCTCTTCACAGGCTGCGCAGGTCCTGCTTGCCCTGATCATTGCCGGCATCGGAGTTATATTTGCACTGAACTACTTCCACTTTGCCCAGAGATTCCCCCTGGTTTTCTTGACAGGATATCCATTCTGGGGAGCATTTATTGTGAGTACTGTTAGGAGCTTTGGAGGAATTACCATAAGGACTGGTTTGAATTGACCTCAGTCCTGAGACAATGAACCCCATGCAGGTGGGCCCCGAGGAGACCAGATAGCCAATCCCCTCCGCGGGAAAAGAAGTGATTCCATTTGGGTCACGGCAGTACCACCACCCTCATGGTGATACCCGCTCGTAGGTGTACCGTGTTGAAAAGGTTTCCAGCCCTCGAGTGTATAGTACATCACTTGCTCCTTGCTACCAACCTGGGGGATTAGATGGGCAAATATCCCACTTTTCCCTTTGCAAATAAGAAAATGGAATTCGGGAGTAGGTGGTAATTTAAACCTGCCTGGCTAACACTCACAATCACAGCCTCTCAAAGCTTAAGGAGAATTTTAATACATTATTATGGTTCGACTGCTTCATTATGCCCAGAGACAGCTTTATGAATGTCATTCATCCAGTTAATAAAAGAATCATAAACATAATTCCTAGTACAGAGCTATATGTCCCATCCCCACAGCTTTGGTTCCTAATCTCATGCCATCATATTCAAGGGCAGACTCCCCAGAGCTTCCGCCATTAAAACCTGCAGTCCCAAGAGGGCAAGAATGTTGTCCGTCATAGTTGTTACATTCTCAGACCTCAGAATCATGCGGGCTGCACAGCAGGTGTGAATGAATGAATCGTTCAGTGGCCAGATGGATGAGAGAATGAGGAAATGAGACAACTGTCTCTGTTAAAGCCCTGTCCGCTTCTGATGAGCATAAACACTCCACACCTTCTCTGAGACACCTAGTAGCACCGCTGGCTTTCATTTCCAAAATGTCAATAACATCAGACAGGACACGACTTTCAAAGCGCACATCCAGAAAGCCAGGCAGACCAGCTCCTCACTTCCCCACGTCGCGAGAGGACATTCCCGGTGTGATACCGTGTGATCGGCACACGTGAATGACAATGAGGGTCTGGCACATTACTTTTTAAAACTCCACTCTTCACTGAAAAGTTATTTACTGAGCACCCATCCTACATCTGCAGGAGGGTCCTGGGTGCTCAGGGTACTGGTGGACAAGGCCCTCTCTGAGAGAAGTGATGAACTGCCCTTAGAAATAGACGGGGTTCGGCATCTAACAGGTAGGCTATAAATGGAAAGTGGCAGTAGCTCCGCAGGCACGTTATCACACTCGTGCTACACACACTGAGGAGTTCCGGGTGTCAGGTGAAGATTTAATGGGGACTCGCCTGTGCTGGGAGGTCAAGGAAGTGCCCTGCACATGGATGTTCACCGCGTAAAGCAGAGAGAGAGCTCGCTCTCGGCAACAGTGAAGCATGAGCTGCGGGCTGGATGTGGGCAAGAGCAACAGAAAGGAGACCAATAGTCTTTGCAGTGGCATAAAATGAGGCCAAAAATGTAGACTGGAACCAGGTCGGGCCGATCCTTGTGGCCGTAAAAGGAATGTGGAGCTTTAATACTAGAGCAAGGTTAGCAAGATCTGAAGACTTGTTATCTCTAAGATATTATGTCCCCTGAGTGGGTAATGAGCCCAAGGATGATACGAGCGGATCTGGGAGAGTCAGCTGGGAGGAGGCTGCAGGATTCCAGAACTCTCTGAGCAGCAGCAAAGATAAAGGTGGATGGCTTCGGGAATGACCTGGAAGTAGAGATAGCCCAATCGGTGAGCCTAGCTGGGAGGTGAAGCCGAAGGAGGTACCAGAGGTGACATTCCGATCCCTACATGTCTTCTCAAGGTCCTTGACTCCAAGGCCCAATATCCCCAAAGTGGAGAACCAGTTCCTATCGCAGAGGTTCTCATTACTGGACCCCACCCTGGGGGACACGGGTCTCATTGTTTCTCTGTGGTTCGAAGCTCTCTGCGCTTCCCGGGAGCTCAGTGGTAAGGGCTCCACCTGCAATGCGGAAGTTGCTGTTGTTCAGCCACCCAGTCATGTCCGACTCTTTGTGACCCCACGGACTGCGGCACGCCAGGCCTCCCGGGCCCTCACTATCTCCTGCAGTTTGCCCAAGTTCACATCCATTGCACCGGTGATGCCATCCAGCCATCTCATCCTCTGATGCCCTCTTCTCCAGGAGACGTTCATTCAATCCCTGGGTTGGGAAGATCCCCTGGAGAAAGAAGTGGCAACCCATCCAATATTCTGGCCTGGAGAATCCTGTGGAGAGAGGAGCCTGGCGGGCTACAGTCCATGGAGTCCCAGAGAGTCGGACACGACTGAGCCGCTAAATGCCAGCTAGGCCCTTTGTGTTTCGTATAAGTAAGTGGGTGAGATAACACTAGATTCCAGGCCCCGCACTCACTCAGAGCAGACAGAGCTCACCTTCACTGTTCCAGGCCCGGAGCCCAAGACTGTCTTTCCTTTGGAGCCCAGCGAGGGGGTACCTTTTGGACCTTACTCTGGCAGAGCCCTTGCTGAGTGCCAAGCACGGCCAGTGCGGGGCTTACTTCAGGGCCCAGTGTCCTTTCCTGACGGAAGAGACCAGACGCGGAAGGGTCTGGGAGGGTCGCAGGCATGTCGGTTACGATACAGTCTCCAGAGGAAGTCATCCTGTAGGGCACTCGAACCCATGGCCGCTGCTGACGCTCCTCTCTCCTCCCTCACAGTTCATCGTCACAGGGTGCCTCACAGGAGCCAGCAGCAATGACAAGTGCATGGTAAGTCGCCGCGAGACTTCTGTGCAGCTCGAAACTGTCTGCTTCCTTTAGACCACCTTTGGGCAGGAAGCCCCGGTAATAAAGGGCCTTCCAGGAGAGTCTTTGTGCGCCAAGTGTGCAGGTCAGGCCTCTGCTGTCTGGCAGCCAGCGTGAGCCGTGCACCCTTCCCCGGGTGCCATTGCCTTGGCCGAGTCACCCAAAGGGGCTGCTTAGTAAAGACCACCCTGCATCCCTCTGGCTCAGCAGTGCTTAACTGGGAGCAGTTTTGTGCCTCCCCCGGCTCCACCCCCAGGAGTGTTAGACAAAGCCTGAAGACGCTTTTGTTTTTTTCCTGGCTGCCAAGCGCAGAGAGCAGGATTCTAGTTCCTGACCAGGGATGGAACCCACACCCCCTGTGGTGGAAGCGTGCAGGCCTAACCACTGGACCGCCAGGGAAGCCCCGCGCTGAGGACATTTCTGATTGTCACAAGCAGGGCTGGTAGGGTGAGGAGCACTGCTGTCATCTGGTGGGTAGAGACCGGGGAGGTTTCTAAACATTTTAAAATACAAAGGACAGTAAAAGAAAAAGAAAAAAAATGGTATCTGGCTCCAAATATTTATTGTGTCAAGGTGTATAAACCCTACGGTAACCAAAATCGATCCCAGGGTGCCAGTTATGACACCCCCACCCCAACAACGGGCTCCCCAGGTGGCGCAGTGGTAGAGAATCCGCCTGCCGGTGCAGGGGATGTGGGTTCAAGCCCTGGGTCGGGAAGGTCCCCTGGAGGAGGAAATGGCAGCCTGCTCCAGTATTCTTGCCTGGAAAATCCCACGGACAGAGGAACCTCGCAGGCAGTCCATAGGGTCACAGGAGTCAGATGTGACTGAGTGACTGAGCGCGTGCACCCACACGCACACACACACACGCGCGTGTGCACACACACAGACACACGCGCGTGCACACACAGACACACACACATACACACACACGCTCGTGCACACACAGACACACACGCGCGCACACACGTGCACACACACGCACACACACGCGTGTACACACGCGCACACACAGACACACGCGCGTGCGCGCACACGCTCGTGCACACGCTCGTGCACAGACACACGCGTGTGCGCACACGCGCACACACGCGCGTGTACACACGTGCACACACACGTGCGCACACGCATGCACACAGACACACGCGTGTACACACACGTGCACACACACACGCACGCACACGCACACGCACACGCCAGTGACGGCAGACCCTCTCCCTGGGGTCTGCCCAAAGTCGCAGGAAAGAGTCTGGCGCTGATGCTGATTGTTCTAGGGCTGAATCCAGGCCACTACTCATCGCCGTGTCAAATCTGAAGGATTATTTTGAGGATTTAATAAGACACCACATATAAGACAGAATGAAACTTAAATGTTTACATGCCCTCTAACCAGTCTGATTTTTTTAAGGCCCTGGAGAAGCAGGCCTCCTCTCAAAGCCATTTTCACCCTTTCTTTACGGTCCTCTGCCAATATCCCCTAGAGAGAGCTACAAACCACAGGGGCTTCTAGCCGGGATGACGGCCTCCGTCTCTCCGCCTGTGGAGACAGATACAGACGATGCGGCTGAAGCCTCGGCTCTCATTCTTCTCTCCGCACTGCCTTCCCTTTGGAGCTGAGGAGTGTACCGAGGATAAGGCAGGCCTGCGTCACAGGAACAGCAGCGCTAACCTGGGCAGTGTACGATCTGACCCCAGCATCCTACTCACCTGTGACGTGGGGATAAAGGGGGGTTTGCCGACATCGTAAAACTGTCATGAGGACAAGAGGAGACTAAGGCTGTGCACGCTCTTTGTAAACTGTAAAGCAGAAGACACCCGAGGGGTTGTTGAGCTAGAGGTGTTAGTCCATGAAATGTCCTCTGGGAGCCAAAACAGAGCCTTGAAGGGACCAAAAGACTTAGGGCTGAACGAGACGGTATATCCGTGTGCCCCTGGGTATTTTCTGCCAAAATCCCTGTGGGCAGAAAAAGATCTGTGTTTGGGGCAAACGTTAAAATCATAGGTGTGTTTCCAAGTTACACCGCAGACAGTCATAAGTCCTCCCGGATAGGACAGGGTGTGCAAATGTCTAAATGTATCGCTGCACTTCCCACCGCAGCATCGTAACACAGTCGAGTATAGTAACCATCCACGGAACTGAGATGTGAGACTTTTCTGTTTTTCTTTTAAAAGAGGACTATCCATCCTGGGATTAGGTAATGAATAACACCTCTCTTCCTTCAAAGGAACTCAAGAGTTATATAACAAAACAAAACTAAAAAAAAAAAAAAAAGGAAGTAAAGGGAATAGGAAATTGGTGGGGCTCTCTGAACTTTTAATAGCTTGGAGGTTCAAAAAGTGAGAGCAAAAGGAAGGAAACCATTAAATCTCAGTCCAAGTTCGTTGCCATCTGTAAAGATGTTATTGATTTGGCTGCTTACAGCTTGAATCCTCGAGGGGGTGATGTAAGCCACGTGAAGGCAGGACCTCATCTTCCATGTTTACCTTTGTGAATCACGGGCTTAATGCAGCACCTGACACGTAGCTGACCTACATGAGATATCTATTCACATAAACAAGCAGATGTTCCCTACAGTTAGGTGATACCACTCTCACTCGTAAAAGCAGAAATGGAAATTACAAGAGATCTGTTGATGTGTGTAGAGTCCCAGTTCGCTAAGTCTGAAAAATCAGTTCTAATTACAAGGCCAAGCTATTCTCTAACGCACAGTTTTGCTTATAGATTCTGAAAGATGACACATTATGATAGAAAGAACGTTTTCTCTAGCATTAACCGGAGAGCACCCCAGGGGCTTCCTAGATGGCGCGGTGGTGAAGAATCCGCCTGCCACTGCAGGAGGCAGAAGAGATGCAGGTTAAATCCCTGGGTCAGGAAGATGCCCTGGAGTAGGAAATAGCAACCCATTCCGGTACCATTGCCTGGAAAACTCCCATGGACAGAGGAGTCTGGTGGGCTGCAGTCCATGGGGCTGCAAAGAGTCGGACCCAGCTGAACATGCACAACCACGGAGCGCCCCTGCTTTCCCGGATTGCTTCCTCAGCTCCCTGCTGCTGCCACTGCTGCTGAGTCGCTTCAGTCGGTCCGACTCTGTGCGACCCCATACACGGCGGCCCCCCAGGCTCCCCGGTCCCTGGGATTCTCCAGGCAAGAACACGGGAGTGGGTTGCCATTTCCTTCTCCAATGCATGAATGTGAAAAGTGAAAGTGAACTCGCTCAGTCATGTCCAACTCTTAGCGACCCCATGGACTGCAGCCCACCAGGCTCCTCTGTGCGTGGGATTCTCCAGGCAAGAGCACTGGAGTGGGGCGCCATTGCCTTCTCTGTTCTTAGCTCGCTGGCTCATTCTAAAACGTGGCCTGGCTTATGACTTTGATGAATTCAGGATACTGATGGAGCAACTCCTTCCCGAGGGTTATCTGGAAAGATAAAAGCACGAGGAAATTCTCTCAAAGTGTTTATTTATTTTGTTGTTATTTTTAAAACTATTTTCCAGGGACAAGGTGTCACGAGCCTGAATGTTATCAGCTCCCTGGTCTCAGTGGCTGGAATCATTTTCACCATCATCAGCTACAGATACCAACACAAGTACTGCCAAGGGCCTTCCCTTGAAGGAATATGTGTGATAGGCAGAGTCCTTTACAATGTAAGTGGTTTCATTCTGGGCGATGAATCTGTATCGACTTGTGTGAGCAATCTTCGTGATGCGTCGACACGTAGCTCCTATAATCGAGGCTGCCTCAGCATTTGAGCTCACTGTTGAGAAGAGCCAGTGAGACCCAAGAGCCACAGAGTCTAGATTTGACTCCTGGTTTTCTCACTTATCAGCTTGTGACCTTAGCCTAGTATTGTGTCTTCTCCAAGCCTCCATTTTCCTCATTTGAAAAATGAAGACAGTAAGATCGCCCACTGGTGTGCTGTGACGATTACTTACACAAGAGCGTGACTAGGCACGGTGCGAGGGGCCAGTAGGCTCCAGCTCGTCCTATCAGCATCGACGGGGCTTGGATTCAATTTTACCTCATCAGTCTCATTAAGGAATAGACTGATCTAAAAAGTTTGCTCAGTTCAGTTCAGTCGCTCAGTCGTGTCCGACTCTTTGCGACCCCATGAATCACAGCACCCCAGGCCTCCCTGTCCATCACCATCTCCCGGAGTTCACTCAGACTCACGTCCATCGAGTCTGTGATGCCAGCCAGCCATCTCATCCTCTGTCATCCCCTTCTCCTCCTGCCCCCAATCCCTCCCAGCATCAGAGTCTTTTCCAATGAGTCAACTTTTCGCATGAGGTGGCCAAAGTACTGGAGTTACAGCTTTAGCATCATTCCTTCCAAAGAAATCCCAGGGCTGATCTCCTTCAGAATGGACTGGTTGGATCTCCTTGCAGTCCAAGGGACTCTCAAGAGTCTTCTCCAACACCACAGTTCAAAAGCATCAATTCTTCGGCACTCAGCTTTCTTCACAGTCCAAGTCTCACATCCATACATGACCACAGGAAAAACCATAGCCTCGACTAGACGGACCTTAGTCGGCAAAGTAATGTCTCTGCTTTTGAATATACTATCTAAGTTGGTCATAACTTTCCTTCCAAGGAGCAAGCGTCTTTTAATTTCATGGCTGCAATCATCATCTGCAATAATTTTGGAGCCCCCAAAGATAAAGTCTGCCACTGTTTCCACTGTTTCCGCATCTATTTCCCATGAAGTGATGGGACCGGATGCCATGATCTTCGTTTTCTGAATGTTGAGCTTTAAGCCAACTTTTTCACTCTCCTCTTTCACTTTCCTCAAGAGGCTTTTTAGTTCCTCTTCACTTTCTGCCATAAGGGTGGTGTCATCTGCATATTTGAGGTGATTGATATTTCTCCCAGCAATCTTGATTCCAGCTTGTGTTTCTTCCAGTCCAGCATTTCTCATGATGTACTCTGCATAGAATTTAAATAAGCAGGGTGACAATATACAGCCTTGACGTACTCTTTTTCCTATTTGGAACCAGTCTGTTGTTCTATGTCCAGTTCTAACTGTTGCTTCCTGACCTGAAAATAGGTTTCTCAAGAGGCAGGTCAGGTGGTCTGGTATTCCCATCTCTTGAAGAATTTTCCACAGTTTATTGTGATCCACACAGTCAAAGGCTTTGGCATAGTCAATAAACCAGAAATTGATGTTTTTCTGGAACTCTCTTACTTTTTCAATGATCCAGCGGATGTTGGCAATTTGATCTCTGGTTCCTCTGCCTCTTCAAAAACCAGCTTGAACATCTGGAAGTTCACAGTTCATGTATTGCTGAAACCTGGCTTGGAGAATTTTGAGCATTACTTTACTAGCATATGAGATGAGTGCAATTGTGCAGTAGTTTGAGCATTCTTTGGCATTGCCTTTCTTTGGGATTGGAATGAAAACTGACCTTTTCCAGTCCTGTGGCCACTGCTGAGTTTTCCAAATTTGCTGGCATATTGAGTGTGGCACTTTCACAACATCATCTTTCAGGATTCGAAACAGCTCAGCTGAAATTCCATCACCTCCACTAGCTTTGTTCGTAGTGATGCTTCCTACGGCCCACTTGACTTCATATTCCAGGATGTGTGGTTCTAGGTGAGTGATCACACCATCATGATTATCTTGATTGTGAAGACCTTTTTTGTACAGTTCTTTCGTGTATTCTTGCCACCTCTTCTTAATATCTTCTGCTTCTGTTAGGTCCACATCATTTCTGTCCTTTATCGAGCCCATCTTTGCATGAAAAAGTTTGCTCAGTTAATGCTAAATGTAGTTGGAGAAAGTGTCTAAGGCACTTAATAAAGTGTTTTTTAAAATAATTTTAGAACATAAATCATTATATAGAGAGTTTTACACGTTACAAGAGATGAACCATATTTTCTTTACCAGAAAACCACAGGGGCTATTTTAAGTATTAATCTGATAAATATTCAATGACATTATTTTTATGCTTATCAGCAATTCCAAAAGGCCTTTATTTCTACTCTCTAAGCAAATCTCGGGCTTTCATTCAATTCCAATCAGTCAAATATTGAAGGCTTTTGTCTTTAAATGCTAATGAGATTTGACTTGGGTGGAGAGAAATGAAGTGGGAACATGGGAAATTGTCTCCTCGATAAAGAAGGAAAACAGCTATCAGTTACTGAATACAAGGTCTCGTTTCACCCTCGTGATTACCCATTAAAGTGAGCCTAGTGCACTCTGATATGTTCCGAAATAAATTACAGAATTAGACTCATAAACGGTTACTAAGGAAAGTCAGAAAACAATGTAAGAGGCAAAATCCTTATTGGACCAAGAAAGCAACGCTCCATTATTAGCCGTATCCCTTTTCCTGGTAGCCAGGAGGCCACCACTGTGCATGACGTTAACAAACACTGGGAAGAAACTGTCTTCTGAGGTTAAATCCCCAGATGAACGGAACCCTGCTCCTGCCCGGCAGAGACGTACATCAGAGGATTAGCCAGCCCCTGCATCCAGAATCCAGGAGACTCTGTTCCAAGACCTCCTATGTTCATCACTCCACAATCCCTTGTTGAACACAACCCAAAGGTCGAAAACAAACTAAAAAGGTCCAGGCACAGTGGGCTTTACATGTCTCTTGGACTGACTTCTGCCTCAAACACCAGCCCATTGTCTACACTGCAGCTACAGTCGTCACTTAAAATGCACACCTGAACAGAGTTACTCAATGCTGCTGCTGCTGCTAAGTCGCTTCAGGCGTGGCTTCCTGTTAAACACAGAATTTAGACCCAAGTTTTAAAAGGTTTGTAAGACTCTAACATGTCTCTCTGGCCTAACTTTCTAGCGTTATTCCAGGCCTTTATCCTCACTGCTTGCACCCCCCTCCACCTCCAGAATTTTCTAGTTTTCTAGACTACTTTTTCTTTCTTCCAATATTCCTCAGCCCAGCACCTATCTTTTCCCACCCACCCGCTGCACTCCTCCTCATTCTGTAAGCTCAAACATCATGTCTTTAAGGGGGTCCTTCCTGGTCACACGTCCTCCCATCCCAGGGCAGGTCTCCCGTTATATTAATAGTAGTGCCTTGCCCCCAGTGTTTTTTCATAGCAGTTATCATAATTTAGTGACGCAAATAATTGCCTAATTATTTGTCACTGTCTGCCTCCCTTACAATGATGGAAGTTCCACAAAGACCAAGGTCAGACCATCTTGTTCACCAGCTGAACCGGTAAATTCACAGTGAAAGTGAGAGTCCCTCAGTCGTGTCCAGCTCTTTGCGACCCCATGAACTACACAGTCCATGGAATTCTCCAGGCCAGAATACTGGAGTGGGTAGCCTTTCCACTGCATATATTGTGGTTTTCTGGAAAAAAAAAGAAAAAGGAGAATATTCAAACTTTTGGCTGTGTTGCAGGGAAATAAAAATTGAGACAGACTCTTGTCCACGGTTAAGTGTGTAACATTGGCCCCAACTGCAGTCAGCTCCTCTTGTTCCCAAAGGCTACACTTTTTGGCTGTTCCCTGCCGCTTCTCCCTGCTTTAAGGCAGCTAAACTTCACCTTAAAGCAGAGGGCGCGAAATGGCAACTTACGCCAAACCCAAAGTGCGCTCCATTTGGTTCACAGAAGTGAACAAATAACTGGGAAGTTTCACATTAACAGTGTGTCTGTACAGCTGCCTTAGGAAAGAAAAGAACGCGAGGCGTCAAGGCTCCCATATTCCCACACGGCAACTATTGCCGGGGACTGAGTGATGGACACTAAGGGATGTATCTGCTCTCGCTTTTCTCCCCTCCTGTCTCACCCGTCTGAGACGGCTGTCTGGGGCCTCTACGGCACTGGAGCTCACTATCCCTGCCTATCAGAAAGACATGCATGGGATGAAAGCGTTCAATCACTGACGGTTCCAGATGCGTCTAAGACATGGGCCCCAGGCTTGGTCACACCGTGTAGCTGGCCCTTGGTTTGTATCTTTAAAATGGTACGGCTTTCATTCCAAATGCCGTATACTTATCTTCATTATTTACAGGGAATCTTGTCGGTCTTACTGATCATCAGCATAGCAGAGCTCAGCATCGCTGTGACCATCGCCTCCTTTAGAAGCAACTGCTGGGCAAATTCAAACGAGGTGAGCTCAGTGATGTTTGTGAGTATGGATTCCTACTGGGACACGTCAAGGTGACCTCTAGCCTATTAAGTGAGCAGAGCTCTATTCTCAGGGGCTGAATTACAATTTCTAAGTTTAGGAAGATCAAGGAGGGAAAAACTTAAAGCTGGTGGTTCACTCCACGCTTGGAGACAAACCATGTTGCTTTTTATTCCCCTATCTGCTAACCATAGTCATGTCTGTTCAGACATAACTCCTTATCTCCCTGTCCAAATATACGAAAAACAAGACTAACTGGGGATTCATATTATTGAAACATGAGGCGCTTATACCTGGGCCATAAAGCTCTGTGAAACAACCCCCTCGACAGAGAGGAAGAAACCGTTTAAATGATACCAATGTAATGAGTCGTCACTCAGCCGTGGCCGACTCTTTGTGACCCCATGGACTGTACCCACCAGGCTCCTCTGCCCATGGGATTTTCCAGGGAGGAGTACTGGAGTGGGGTGCCATTTCTTTCTCCAGGGGATCTTCCCGACCCAGGGATCGAACCCAGGTCTCCCAGATGGCAAGCAGATGCTTTACCCTCTAAGCCGCCAGGAAGCCCTAGAGATACCAAGAGTATTTGTAATGATCACTGTAGCTTACATTTATTGAATGTTCACTATGCTAGTTATTGCTATAATCACCTAACACAACTTAATCTTACTTAAGTTATTAAAGCATCTTTATTTCACATATGAAAGAAATTAATAATCTAATTGCAGGTTCCTCATATGTGATGAGGCACTTTTGCTGTTTCAAAGATTCTCCGCCTTTGGCTTTCGACAGTTTAATCGCAATGTACTTTGGTGTGTGTCCCTTTGAATTTATCCTGTTTGAAGTTCATTGAGCTTCTTAGATTTGTAGAGAAATATTCTTCAGATTTGGTAAATTTTCAGTCGCTATTTCTCTGAATATTATTTTTGCCTCTTTCTCTTCCGAGATCTCAGCGACGCGTGTGTTGGTCCGCTTGCTCATAGCTCACGGGTCCCGTAGGCGCTGCTCGCTTCTCTTAACTATTTCCTCTTTCTGTTCCTCAGACCCAATAATTTCAATCGTCCTATCTTCAGGCTCATTGGTTGTTTCTCCTGCCTGCTCAGATCAACTTCTGAACCCCTCTGGTGTGCATTTTTATTAAGTTTCTCAGCTCTAGAAATTATTTTGGTTCTGTTTTATAATTTATACCTATTTATATCTTCATTTTGTCCATATATCATTTTGCTGTGTTTACACGTGATTTTCTTCAGCTCTTTCAGGGCCTTAGAGTTGCTTTGAAGTCTTTGTCTAGTGTCTCTGAAGTCTGGGCTTCCTCAGGTACAGTTTCTGCTCATTTAGTTAGCTCAGTCAGTAAGGAGTCCATCCACCTGCAAGGCAGGATGCCGGGCTTTGATCCCTGGGTTGGGAAGATCCCTGCAGAAGGAACTGGCAACCCACTCCGGTATTCTTGCCTGGAGACTCCCACTGGCAGAGGAGCCTGGCGGGCCACAGTCCACAGGGTTGCAAGAGTCGGACATGACTTAGTGGCTGAACAGCCACCACCCCTGAGTAAACTGCATTTTCTGTTTCATTGTAGACCTTGAGGTTTATTTTGTATCTGAATCTTATAATGCATGAACTCTCGAAATCAGACGCTCCCTTTTCCTCTGGGATTTCTCAGGGAGAGGGCTTGTTTGTTTTTATTGCCACAGAGCGTCTCTGTGCCAGAGAACAGCCTGAGATGAAAGCTTAAGAGCTCCTCAGGACTTTTCTCAGCATGCATCTTTTCCCGGGCCTATATGCTGGGCTGCTACATTCTCACATATACATAATTGTTTCTGAACATCAAATCAAAACAAAAATAGTTGAAGATAGGGATAGCTTCCCTCAAAGCTGCCTCAGCCAATATGGATTAAAACAGTGGCATCCAGCCTCGGCACTTGCACCTCAGTGATGAGAAGCCCTGAACTACAATTAAAACACGGAAACCTATGTTTGGGAGACAAGGTTCCTATTGCCCATCCCGACTCCAGCAGGTCACAGCAGGGACGTGGGTGGCCGTCTCCCAGAGACGATGAGTGGTCACTGCTGCTCTGAAGGCTGAAACTGACTGACATAACTTGCCAGCTTAGCAGCCCAGAGGCCCTTGGAAGCTTCACGTGTTCAAACAGACTCCAGAATTTCAAAACGGTTGCTTCAGTGTCTGCCAGTATGATTACTGCGTAGATGAGTAGACAGATTCCAGGAGTTTCCTATTCTGCCTTCCTCCCTGTGATCCCTCTAGAGTAATTCCTAATCAAGTAGCATACGTCTTCTTTGTTCTTTTTCAAAATACTTTTTGGCTGTTCTAGCTGTTCAAGATTTCCGTATTTGTTTTAGAAACTATCAGTTCCTGTAAAAACCTTCCTGGGATTTTGATTGGAGCTCTATTGAACCTATAAATGATCTGGAGAAAATTGCTTGCTCATCATATTTAGTCTTCTTATCGATGTCTGTGATATGTTTATATTTTCTTATATCTCCTTTCATTTCTCTGAGCAACAGTTTGTGGTTTTCAGTGTATAAATCTTATGCATATTTTGTTAAATTCACCCCTAAGTATTTCATGTTTTTCTTGCTATTTTACATGGAATTTAAAGTTTTCACTTGCCAGATGTCCATTCCTAGAAAGAGAAATGCAGTTATTTTTATATATTGATATGCTATGAACTTAGAAAACTTACTAACTCTAGTAGCTTTTTATTGATTTCCTAGAATTTTCCAGATAGACATCTATTTTCCCAGTAAAGACACTTTTATTTACAAATTTTATTCCTTATTTTTCTTGATTTACTGAACTGTGTAGAGCGTCCTGGACAGTTTTCCTTTCTTTTTTGAATGCTGAGCATACACAACCATGCCTTGCTCCCAATCTTAGGGTAAAAAAATATTACAGTTTACCCTTAAATATGATGTTACCCTATAGGGTTTTCATGGACTAAACTTACCCTAGTTTGCAAAGAATCTTTTATTATAAATGAGTATAATGTAAAGTTTCAACTCATATGTAACACTTGTTATCTGAGCCCAAATACCTGATGCATTGCTCTTTTCTTGGTACAAGTACAGAAGATTATAAAACTCTGGGAGCAATATTAAAACAAATTGCTCACACTGAATAACTATCCAGTTTAATTCTACGAACAGAGCTTTGTAATTGCGCTGCAATATGCAAGCTACGACAGAAGATTTAAAGATATTATGTAATAGGCACCCTGATCTCAAGAAGAGGAAAAGGAAGTGAACTCTTGATATTTCCTGCGCCCTCCACCGTGCCCTCCACCGTGCCCTCCACCGTGCCCTCCACCGTGCCCACCACGGCGCGTGAAAGCATCATTTCCTATAGTCTTCCGTCGTAACCACTCTGAAGTAAGGTATAGCTGAAGTGGCTCTTGCAAGGAAGCGCAGGTTAGCATGGTTAGGCAGGAAAGCACAGGGCCTGTAATTCTACTTCAGCGTATGAATCCAAGTTCACAAGGTAACAGCTCTTGACACTGGTTGGATCACTCAAACTCTCTCTCTGAACCTAGCTCTTTAAGTCATAAAACAAGGATAACAACCTCATACAGATGTCATAACAACTAGCTAACATGACTTTGGAGCCTTGCTTAGCACCTGGTAATCTCAGTTATCATTAGGGACGCTGTTGCTGCTGCTAAGTCACTTCAGTCGTGTCCGACTCTGTGAGACCCCATAGACACAGCCCACCAGGCTTCGCTGTCCCTGGGATTCTCCAGGCAAGAACACTGGAGTGGGTTGCCATTTCCTTCTCCAATGCATGAAAGTGAAAAGTGAAAGTGAAATCGCTCAGTCGTGTCCGACTCTTCACGACCCCAAGGACTGGAGCCTACCAGGCTCCTCCGTCCATGGGATTTTCCAGGCAAGAGTACCAGAGTGGGTTGCCATTGCCTTCTCCACATTAGGGATGAGTAAACTTGTTAAAATCATAGCACTTAAATAGAGCTAGATAACCTATAATTCATGGCTCCAAACTGCTCTTTTAACAGACGAATGAATTATAACTCAAATGAAATGGAAGTTTGGGAATAAGTAAAAACTCAGACATCTCCCTTAAAGCACCATTTGTCTTCACATAAATGCCCTCCAACGAGGATGACGTGCAGGTGTGGAAACAAATTGGAAGAGTGGGGAACGGTAATGTGAGAATGTGGACAGCCACATTTTCAGCCTGTCGTCCATCCACTGGGTGACCACAATTAGGTCATTTAATCACTTAGAGGTCCAGTTGCTTCATCAGATAGAGACAGTAGTCTCTCTGGCCCTACAGATGACCTCAGAAAAGGGCACAGGCTGACGAAACCCAGAAGGCTGGTCTGTAATGACAACCCCTCTCAAATGAAGTAAGTTGTGAGGAGTGGGAAGCGCTGGCTACAGGTTGTATCAAACGCTGTCCCTTAGCTGTTTAAGAACAACAATAGATCTTACTTGTCCGTAATGAAACTGAAAGGGTTACTTGCTCAGTCGTGTCTGACTCTCTGCGATCACATGCACTGAAGCCCGCCAGGTTCCTCTGTCCATGGAATTCTCCAGGCAAGAACAGGCGTGGGTTACCATTCCCTTCTCCAGGGGATCTTCCCAACCCAGGTATCAAACCTGAGCCCCCTTCGCTGAAGGCAGATTCTTTACCGTCTGAGTCGCCAGGGAAGCCTATATGGAAAGTCCGAATTTCCTAGACCAACGTCTTAACCCTTTTAGGCTTCTATTAAAAAAAATAAACAAAAAACAGATTGGGTGACAGCAGAATTTTATTTCTTGGAGCTCTGCAGGCTGGTAAGTCCAAGATCAAGTTTCCAGGAGGTTCAGAGTCCAGTAAGAGCCCGCTTCCTGGTTTACATCTCGTTGTGACTTTATATGGCAGAAGGAGCCAGGGAGACCTCTGATGTCTCTTTTATAAGATCGTTAACCCCGTTCATGACAGCATGGTTCTCATGATATAATTTATCACCCGAAGCCCACACCTCCAAGTATAATCACATTGGAGATTAATTTTCAACATATGAAAATTAATTAATTTCCATCCTTCAGTTCAGTCGCTCAGCCGTGTCTGACTCTCTGTGAGCCCATGCACTGCACAGCCTCCATGCTTTCCTGTCCATCGCCAGCTCCCGGAGCTCACCCAAACTCATAGTCAGTGACGCCATCCAGCCATCTCATCCTCTGTCGTCCCCTTCTCCTCCCGCCCTCAGTCTTCCCCAGCATCAGGGTCTTTTCAAATGAGTCAGTTCTTTGCATCAGGTGGCCAAAGTATTGGAGTTTCAGCTTCAACATCAGTCCTTCCAATGAATATTCGGGACTGATTTCCTTTAGGATGGACTGGTTGGATCTCCTTACAGCCCAAGGGACTCTCAAGAGTCTTCTCCAACACCACAGTTCAAAAGCATCAATTCTTCAGTGCTCAGGTTTCTTGACAGTCCAACTCTCACATCCATACATGACTCCTGGGAAAGCCATAGCTTTGGTTAGATGGACCTCTGTTGGCAAAGTACTGTCTCTGCTTTTTAATATGATGTCTAGGTTGGTCATAACTTTTCTTCCAAAGAGCAAACATGTTTTAATTTCATTGCTGCAGTTACCATCTGCAGTGATTTTGGAGCCCAAGAAAATAAAGTCTCTCACTGTTTCCAGTGTTTCCCCATCTATTTGTCATTAATTTCCATCCTTGCTCCCTCCCAAATTCATGTCCTTTTCACATGAAAAATACATCCTTTCTATCCTAGTAGCCCCCAAAAGTTCTTTCTTGTTACAGCATCAACTTTAAAGTCTAAGTCCAAAGTCTCAGCTAAAATTAAATACGGGTGAGAGTTCAGCTATGGCTTAACCTGCGGCAAGTTCCCTCCAGCTGTGAACCCATGAAACCAAGCATGTCATGAAACCAAACTTCCAAACTCCAGCAAAGGAATGGGCCTGGGATACACGTCCCCATTCTTAAAGGGGGAAGTGGGAAAGAGGGACCAATAGGTCTCGAGTAAACCTCAAGCCTGACAGTGCAGGCAGCTGAGACCTTGAGGTGAAGAGCGGTCCTCTTGGGCTTCACGCGCCGCCTTCCAAGCTCACTGGAGGACCTCAGCCCCGCAGCTGAGCAGGGAGACCCCGTGGCCACTCCCCGCCTGGGCGCTGTGGCTCACCTGCGCCGGAGCCCCCTGCCTGTGGCTGCCGGCCTGGGGTCCTGCGCCCGTGGCTCTGTGATTTGAAACTGAGGGGGTGGTAGCCATGTCCCTGTGGGTCTGCTGGGCACAGTGCCTGCAGCAGCTCTCAGTCTTGGTCGCACCTCAAGGCACGGGGTGAGGGCATCCTGCCTCTGCCTGAACCTGTGAGCTGGTCCCATCCTTTGAAACCATTCTTCAGGAGCCCTTGCGTTCAGGGTCTGCAGTGGGAGGGCAGCCCTGGTGATCTCGGCCGCCTTTGGGGGCCATTCTTCCATTGTCTTGGAGAATCGCTTCTGGCTCCTGCTGCGATCGCTGAGCCACAATGCTTTCCTCACCAAATCAGTCACTCAGCCCACTCTCTCGTGCTGGGCTGCTGGCTGGGTCTCTGCTGCAGCTCCTGAAATTCTTCAGCTGCGGTGCATGGGCTCTCCAGATGTGGCATGCGGGCTTCAGAGCACACAGGCCCAGCTGCTCTGTGGCACACGGATCTTAGTTCCCTGACCGGGGATCAAACCTGTGTCCTTGGCATTGGAAGGTGGGTTCCTAACTACTGGACCACAAGGGAAGTCCCCCCCCCGATCTACTCTTAAATGTTCTCTCTCTTTTTTTTTTTTTTTTTGCAATACAAATGGACTGAGAATTTTCCAAACCATAGAGTCCCACTTCCTTCTGGCTTAATAATTCCGTCCTTAAACCATTTTTCTCTTCTCACGTTCTGTAAGCTGTCAGCAGAAGTCAAGCCGCACCTTCAACACTTCACCTAGACATAGCTTCAGGTAAACTTCATTGCTCACAAGTTCTATCTCGCACAGAATGCTAGAACGTAAACACAGTTCAGCCAGGTTCTCAGCCACTTCATACCGAGATCACCACCTTCTGGTTTCCAATGACGTTTTCCTCATCTCTGTCTGAGGCCTCATCAGAATGACCTTTATCATCTGTATTTCCACCAACACTTCATTCAGGATTACTAAGGTGTTCTCTAAGACAGAAGTTTTCTCCCCAGCTCTCCTTTTTCCCTCCCGGGCTCTCACTGGAATTGCCCCTAATGGTTCATTCACAATAATATAAGCCTTTTCTAGCATGCCCCTCAAAGCTTTTCCCGCTTCTACTCATTCAGTTCAGTTCAGTCGCTCAGTCGTGTCTGACTCTTTGCGACCCCATGAATTGCAGCACGCCAGGCCTCCCTGTCCATCACCAATTCCCAGAGTTCACTCAAACTCATGTCCATCGAGTCGGTGATGCCATCCAGCCATCTCATCCTCTGTCATCCCCTTCTTCTCCTGCCCCCATCCCTCCCAGCATCAGGGTCTTTTCCAATGAGTCAACTCTTCGCATGAGGTGGCCAAAGTACTGGAGCTTCAGCTTTAGCATCAGTGCTTCCAAAGAACACCCAGGACTGATCTCCTTCAGAATGGACTGGTTGGATCTCCTTGCAGTCCAAGGGACTCTCAAGAGTCTTCTCCAACACCACAGTTCAAAAGCATCAATTCTTCGGCGCTCAGCCTTCTTCACAGTCCAACTCTCACATCCATACATGACGACAGGAAAAACCATAGCCTTGACTAGACAGACCTTGGTTTGCAAAGTAATGTCTCTGCTTTTGAATATGCTATCTAGGTTGGTCATAACTTTCCTTCCAAGGAGTAAGTGTCTTTTAATTTCATGGCTGCAGTCACCATCTGCAGTGATTTTGGAGCCCCCCAAAATAAAGTCTGACACTGTTTCTACTGTTTCCCATCTATTTCCCATGAAGTGATGGGACCAGATGCCATGATCTTAGTTTTCTGAATGTTGAGCTTTAAGCCAACTTTTTCGCTCTCCTCTTTCACTTTCATCAAGAGGCTTTTAGCTCCTCTTCACTTTCTGCCATTAGGGTGGTGTCACCTGCATATCTGAGGTTATTGATATTTCTCCTGGCAATCTTGATTCCAGCTTGTGCTTCTTCCAGTCCAGCATTTCTCATGATGTCCTCTGCATAGAAGTTAAATAAGCAGGGTGACAATATACAGCCTTGACGTACTCCTTTTCTTATCTGGAACCAGTCTGTTGTTCCATGTCCAGTTCTAACTGTTGCTTCCTGACCTGCATACAGATTTCTCAAGAGACAGGTCAGGTGGTCTGGTATTCCCATCTCTTTCAGAATTTTCCACAGTTTATTGTGATCCACACAGTCAAAGGCTTTGGCATAGTCAATAAACCAGAAATAGAAGTTTTTCTGGAACTCTCTTGCTTTTTCCATGATCCAGTGGATGTTGGCAATTTGAACTCTGGTTCCTCTGCCTTTTCTAAAACCAGCTTGAACATCAGGGAGTTCACGGTTCACATATTGCTGAAGCCTGACCTGTAGAATTTTGAGCATTACTTTACTAGCGTGTGAGATGAGTGCAATTGTGCAGTAGTTTGAGCATTCTTTGGCATTGCCTTTCTTTGGGATTGGAATGAAAACTGACCTTTTCCAGTCCTGTGGCCACTGCTGAGTTTTCCAAATTTGCTGGCATATTGAGTGCAGCACTTTCACAGCATCATCTTTCAGGATTTGAAACAGCTCAGCTGGAATTCCATCACCTCCACTGGCTTTGTTGTAGTGACGCTTTCTAAGGCCCACTGGGCTCCACATTGCAGGATGCCTGGCTTCTGCTCATTGCCCAGTTCCAAATCTGCTTCTGCATGTGTGGGTATTGGTGGCAGCAGCGATCCCGCTTCTTGGTGGCAGACTTTGTGCTGGCCCGGCTGGGATGCTGTGGAAAAGATGTGTGTGCACAAACATGTGCTCCACGCTCGTTCCAGGTCTGACTCTGATTCTGTGGACTGCCGCCCACCAGGCTCCCCTGTCCATGGGACTCTCCAGGCAGGAATTCTGGGCCGGGGTGCCATCTCCTCCTCCAGGGGAGCTTCCCGCCCCAGGGACCAAGCCTGCGTCTTGCCTGGCTCCTGCTCTGGCAGGTGGGGTCTTCACCACTGAGCCACTTGGGAAGCCCCGTACTAAATACTGGGTAGCTTAAGCGATAAAGATGTATTCCTCACAGTTCTGGGAGCTGGGAAGGCCAAGATCCGGGTGCTAGCAGATCCTGGGTCCAGTGAGGACCCGCTTCTTGGTTCACAGTTGGCAGTCTTCTCATGGAAGAAAGGACAAATCATGGGGCTCTTTTACAAGGGCACAAATCTCATTGACGAGGGCTTCACAGTCATGACCTAATCACCTGCCACGGATTCTAACTCTCCACACCACACCCTGGCAGTGAGGTTTCAATGTACGGCTCTGAAAGGACACATTTTGTTCACAGGACCTACACACCAGCTGACAGTATCTAACTGCTCGCCACCTGCCATCACGCTTGCTACACCCCCGCCTGATGTTTTTGTATCCACTCTTCCCGCTCCCTGGACTTTGGTTCCTTTCTCCCTTCATCTTACTTTATACCCAAGGAATTTCTGTTCATCCATCAAGATGCAGACCAATGCCTCTTCTTCAGTGAACTCTGCCGGCTCTCTCAGAATTAGCCCGTCTTCTGCGTTCCCATGAAGCACATAGTAACTAGTTCTGTAATAGCATTGGATAGACTGTATCATTAGCCGTTTATATCTTGACCTGTCTATAATTCTGAGCACAATCACAGGTAAAAACCCACATTTGACTGTTTGATCTCGAGCGTCCAGTTCATCTAGTAGGTGATAAGTGAATCATTATAAACTTGAATATATGAATATTGAGTAGATAACTTAAATTATCTTAGAAAGTGGAAGTGTTAGTCCCTCAGTCGTGTCCTACTTCTTTGCGGCCCACTGGACTGTAGCTCCTCTGCCCATGGGATTCTCCAGGCAAGGATATTGGAGTGGGTAGCCATTCCCTTCTCCAGGGGAGCTTCCTGATCCAGAGATCGAACTCTGGTCTCTGCACCCCAGGCAGATTCTTTACCGTCTGAGCCAAATCCTAAGTATGGGAAGACTAATCCAGACAATCTCAATAAACTCCCCTCTTCGATAGATGAGACAATAGAGGCTGAAGATTTGTCCATAAAAGAAAAAAAAAAAACGCAGTGAGTTGGGACTTCCCTGGTGGTCCAATGGTTAAGCTTCACATCAGGAGGCGTGAGTTCTATCCCTGGTCGGGGAACTAAGACCCCATACATGCCATGTGGCATGGCCAAAAATCAAATTAAAAAAACAGTAAATATAAACAAACAAAACTAAAGAGCTGATGGCAAAAGCAGTCCTGGGCTTCTTTTCCGGCTCCTCCTGTAGATGTCCCTTCCTTTCTACTGTCTTGAGGCGGAGAGGAAGAATAACTTGGGACTACAGGGAGAAAATGACGTCAAAGATGACCCTGTTCTCTTGCTTCCCTCACCCTTTGGTTTTATAGATTGTGTTTTTCTTGCCTTCGGATGCTACTCAAGAGAGTGAACTGTCTGTTCCCGACGAAAATGCTGTCATCCAGTTTGAGCTACAAGAAGAATCCACTAGTGCTGATTCAGTGACCAACATAAAGCCTGTTTTCTTTGGAGGCTACTCATTCTTCAAGTTAAGAGTCACAAAAAATCAGTTTGCCTTCCACCATGCAGGCAGGAGAGGCAGTGATAGTTTCAACACATCTTCTCTGTTTATGGAAGATGAACGACAGAAATATGCCCCTCAGACGGCAAGCCTCTACGGGGAAGACGTGGAGGCGAAACACTCGCCTCCCGTTCTGGAGGAAGAGTCCCCGGAAATCATGATGAACACTGAACCACTGAAAGATGAAGACCTACACGCTGCTATCACACAATCCCCAGAAGAGAAAACTCCACTGTTGCAGGACCAAGCCTCAAAACTCCAACTTTTTCCATCTTATTCTGTAAAAAGTGTCCACAGTTTACTGCTGCAAGACTTGCCATCACAAGCTTCGAGAGCCGAAACTTCACCAGAACAAGACTTGCTATCTGAAGCGTCATCTCATGGAATTACATCCCAAGACAAGCAATCCCAGGGCATATCACTGCAAAATACACAATCCCATGACATGCTATCTGACTACCTACCGGCCCCAGACATGCCTGCTCAAGACCTCCCTTTCCAAAGACAAGCCCTGCCATTACAAGCCATACCGTTCGGAGCCACATCATTACTTTCTGTGCAGTCCCCTACTATGCAACACCTAGATCAACAGTCTCTGGATTTTCAGCTACACAATGTCCAGTCTCAAGAACAGAGAGCTGTGCATTTATCATATCAAGACATTAAATCGGAGGTCATGCTAATGACCGAAGAATGGAAACCTGGGGAGGAACTTCAGAGCAGGAGGCCATCAAAGCAGCATTCCCAACTGCAGCAAAGCAAAGGCTGTCCGTGTGCAAGACAGAAAGCCCCTGACATGTACAGTCAAGACCAACCGCCCCCAAGGAGGAAATCCCTAGACAAGCACATCAGAGGCTGGCTCTCTCCAAAAAAGCAGTACATAGACAAGGAAATCCAGGTTAGTCAAACCATACTGCAGCTCCCAGACCAGCAAGCTGAGAGCCTGCGGATCCAAGAGGAGGAACCCCCGAGGCAGCAATACCAGGATATGCAAATCCAGGAGTACCATGACTGGCAGTCTCTAGACAGGAAAGTCCAAATCTGGCAATCTTTAGGCCAACAATCTCAAGAATGGAGAACTCAAGACTGGAAAAACCAAGAATGGGAAAAACAAGAATGGCAACGTGAAACACAGCATTCCCAAAACTGGGACTTCCAGACCTGGAAAACCCAAGATCTGCAAGTGAAAGAATCCCGAAAGCAGAGGTCTGTATTCCAAGAAACCCAGACTCTGCATGCCGCTATTCCACCTGACCTAGATGAGCAATCCCAGGATGTTCTACAAGACAGTCAGCACCAAGATAAAGACCAACAAGACCCTCAGTCTGCAGGAATCCAGAAAGAAGTTATGGAAACAGATGCTGTGCAAACAAGGGACATCAAATCAGAGGACATGAGTTGTGGAAAAAGTCAGACTCTAAGTGACTTGCAATCAGAAGACACAAAGTCAGATTTTAACTGTTTCTCCTACCAAAGCTCTGTACAAGAACTTCAGTCCACAGGAAGTCAAAAACAAGATATGGAAACAGATGCTGTGCAAACAAGGGACATCAAATCAGAGGACACGAGTTGCGGAAAAAGTCAAAGCCCAACTGACCTGCAATCAGAAGACATAAAACCAGATTCTAACTGTTCCTCCTACCAAAGCTCAGTACAAGACACGTATCACACCTACATGTCCAGTAAAGATTCAGAACAAGATGTGAATCAAGACACATCAACTTGCTCAGCTGTATGCAAAGAAGACCAGTCTTTAGTTTCCACCTCCTGTGACCCAAAAGAAAGACAGCAATCTGAAGACTCAAGCTAACGTGCAGACTCCCCTACACACTGCACGACTCCTGATTTTGGAACCAAATCAGGGAAAAGCAATCTCCAACCTCTGTTCACAGGTGTGGTTACTACCTTCTTTACTCGCCAGAAAACAAAGGGCAAGCAAAACACTCAAAGGATGTGTCCCTAGTTATAATAAAATGACAACAAATATTAACACTATATCAGAACTTTCTGGGGATGAAGAAATAATTCACATTTAAACTCTGTTATCAAGGTTGGTGTCTCAGATTATGATCATTAATTCTTTTTACAGCTTAATATTTAATGGGCTTACTCTTCCACGGTGCTAACACGTTTTGCCTTCACCTTTGTGTATTATAGAAGCTCAGCAAGTCAACCAGAAAGAAGTCTACGTGGCTGTCTAAGGGCTCAAGGACCGAAAGAGTTGGCAAGGAATAAAAATCAATCCCACCATGACCCTGTTTTGCTGTTTCCCATCACCTAACTTACTCCCCCTCCAAGTCTAAACATATGTTGAGGATACTTTGTTGCGGGACTTTGTTCAGTTAGTGAGGTAGGATGTGGCAGCGAGTACAGAACGTGGTGAAGAGGGAGAGAGAATAAAACACGCCCAGAGACAGGGAAGAGGAGCAGGGAAGGGCAGAGACGCAGAAGCCGCAGCAGAAATTATGACGGACGCATGAGTCGCTCGAAGCTCTGCTGCCGTCATGCGCCTCTGCTCGCCGCTGCTAATTTCTTACCCTCATGACATACAGTGTCACCCCCAGTGGGCAAAGGGAACTGATCACAAGCCAGCAGTTGCCCTCCATCCTCCAAGCCTGATGACATTTGCAGTCTTCTTTCTCCTTGAACTGTGTTTGATACGTGTGGGGTTATTCACCAGCCTTTTTCCCACTAATATTTACCACCTTTGTTGATGTCTGCATTTTTCCCCTTTTTCTATTTCAAGAAGTTTAAAATAGTATTTCAGGAATATCTCTCCAACTTTCTTCTTTTTTTGAAATCACGGACACTCTCATAGTTCTCTCGTTTTCTTATGAACACCCCAAGATTGCGCTATATCTATGTCTTTACAGGATTCTGCACAAAGGATCCTTCTAGTAGGGATTCAGTAAATTATGTTTAAAAACATAAATGTGAGCTTGGAGCCTTCACCTAGAGGCGAGTGAAATTACATGCAGTAGGGTAATGATACACAGAGCTGGAGAGACTGGCTGTGTGCTTTTTTTTGGCTGGGAATACTAATTTTTTTTGGTCCATTAACAAATAGATCCGCAGGGGGGGAAAAAAACCTTTTAAACACAGGATAATAAAAACTGAACATTAACATTCTTCTTCAATTTTGTGTAAGCTCTGCAGTAGAGAAAAATATACGAACTGCAAACAGCTGCAAAAAGTGTCTTAGGGAGAAAACAGTTTCTACATCAATTAAAAAAAAAAACAAAACCTGACATTTCTCTAATTCAACCCAGTCCTTGGGCAGGTGGAGGCTGGAGAGTTGCCACTGGCCACCCAGAGAAATGCCAGCTCTTCCTCTCCCCACCGACCCACCGGGGGCTGGGCAGGCTGGACTGCTGCTGAAGAATCTTAGGGTAAAAACAAGATGAAAAAACCACTCAGGAAAAGGTGTGCTTCCCCCTCTGCCAGCCGCTGGAGTGGTCAGGTGCCCCCCTTGCTTCCCCTTTCTGAGATACTGACGCCAGCCCATCAGTGCATCTGGGTGTAGGGTTGACAGAACCGACGTGTGTAGGAGGCAATCAAGGAGTGTCAGTGTGTGAAGCAGCTGTTTATAAAGACAAGGCGCCCAAGGAGGACGGGAACAGAGCGTTTACGATTCACTTAGAGGCATCCAAGGGTTTTCTTACCACCTTATTTTAAACATGTTGGGTTTTTTTTGAGGGGGAGGGGCGGTAATACTGGGAAGACCTGATTTTCTGATGCTACTACTGTATACCCACAGTTGCCAAGAAACCTCGGGAGAAACGAGCTGGTTGTTCGAAGTGCACTCTAATTTGCTAGACTGAACACCCCAGAGCTAGGAGGTGGGAAGGCAGCCATCACCGGTGGAGTGCTGACGAGGTGACGCTCCCACTGCCAGGCTTGACCCCAAAAGGCCCGCATTATTCTCACAATCTCTTCTTTCTCTCTTGTCCTGGGCAGATGGAGAGAACCCAGGGCCCAGAAGAGGCTGGGCTCTGTAGAGGACTGAGCACTGTCCATAAATAGCTGCACACATTAAGCCCATTGCTAAACATTCAGCTGGACTATGGCCTCAGAGGGAAACCGTTTATGGTTCTAGGCTGAGGAAGGACGGAATTATTCGTCACAGAAGTTATTCTGAATAAGAGTTGCTAAGGCAACAGCAACGACAAAAAACAACATACTTCAAATCTTGCTCAAAATGGGAAAAACTCTAACTGCTACCCCCTTGTATCACCATCCCCTGGAGAAGGGAGAGGATACCCAGTCCAGGATCCTTGCGCTTCCCTGGTGGCTCAGATGGTAAAGAATCTGCCCGCAATGCAGGAGACCTGGGTTCCATCCCTGGGTTGGGAAGACTCCCTGGAGGAGGGCATGGCAGCCCCCTCCAGTATTCCTACCTGGAGAATCTCCAAGGACAGAGATGCTTGGCAGGCTACGGTCCACGGGGTCACAAAGAGTCAGACACGACTGAGGGACTAAGCAAAGCACAGCGCATGCAACAAATTTCCACAAGCACGGCTGTCTGAAACAGTACAAATTTATTCTCTCTGTTCCATTGGTCAGAAGTCAGGTTATGTTCCTTACTCCAATACTGGGGCCACCTGGTGCAAAGAGCCGATTCATTAGAGAAGACTCCGATAATGGGAAAGATTGAAGGCGGGAGGAGAAGGCGGCAGCAGAGGATCAGATTAGATAGCATCAGCGACTCCATCAATATGAATCTGAGCAAATTCTGGGAGATAGAGGACAGAGGAGCCTGGCGTGCTGCTGTCCACGGCGTGGCAGAGCCGGACACGACCTAGCGACTGAAGAACAGCAGCACCTGCTCGGGGTCTCCGGCAGCTAAACTCAGAGCTCTGGCCAGGTCTGTGGTTCTGAGGCTTGGGATTTTCTTCCAAGCTCGTTTATCCCTGGAGGAAACCAGTGACTCGCAGCTGTGGGCATGAGGCCCTGCGTCCTTGCTGTCTGTCCGCCAGGGGCCACTCTCTGCCCCTAAAAGCCACTTGCGTTTCTGCCCATGTGGTCCCTTCCGCCTTCAAGCCAGCAGCGGTTTGTCAAGTCCTTCTCAGATTTCTACTTCTGCTTTTAAGACATCCTGTGATCACACTGGGCCCATAATCCAGGACAATCTCCCTGTTGTGAAGTAAGCTCAGTAACTGTCTGTGAAGCTCCTTCCGTCACTTAGGGTAACACATTCAGGCTGGGATATCTTATTGTACTCATAGTCCTGGAAATTAGGCCGTGGGCCTTTCTTGGGGGCCATAATTCTATCACACCCTTGATGGGTGATAAGTGGAGAAGGAAAACGAGTCACTATATTTTGATGTAAGATTTCCTCCTCTAATACATTAACTTGCCTTGTCACACTAGAAGTACCCTTTTTTCTTTATGGTTTCAATAATCACAGTTATTTATTTACATGGTTTAAAAAATCAGCTAGCCACACAAAATTATCTTGAGTCACAAATAGGCCCATTTGTAACTCAAAATACTTCGAAGTCAGCCTGAACCAGAAAAATATCATGTTCTATGAATACCTTGATGTAAAAAAGTGGAAAAACACTGGTCTTCTCACAATGGAAGATCAAGATTTAACTTTTTTCCAAATCCCAACCAACGCATACACGAACATCTCCATCACCCGGGCTCTCTAAAAAGCTCGCAGTTTTGGTCAGAGAGACATACTGTTTACATCTTTATGACAATATATACCATCAGAGCTGAACTATTTACTGGTTTTTTAATTTGAACAGTGATTTTTCTCCCCCTAGAATTATGGGTTTTCTTTTCCTTCTTGCTTTTCAACCCCAAACTCTCCACTAGTTTTTCTAAGTCCTCGTAACCCAATGATTCATGTTACGAATTGTACCGGTCTCATCATTTTGAAGGAATTTCTACTGGAGATGTTCGGGCTGCTCACTCTCCGTCATGGGCACCCGGCTGTCATCTCAAGATTGCTTTCTCATCATCTTGGGATTTTTTCCATGACCCTCTTTCACCTCATATCTCATTTATTTCTCTCTCTTGCTGTCCTCCTTTGTTAAGAAAGCAAAAACAAGAAACAAAATCATATATTCCAGTAACTTCCCCCCCCTTTCTCCATATATAACATATCTCTTGACTGTCCTGTTATGACGAAATTTTTTTCTGGATGACTTTGTACCACAGAAACAAAAACGAGCACACACACATACTTCACTACATTTCGTATTTCAGTACGCATTTTTTACCAGTCAAGCTCTTCAAAGTTTTTCTTTTTTTTTACATTTTAAAGTAATTGTGCTGCTGCTGCTGCTAAGTCGCTTCAGTCGTGTCCGACTCTGAGCAACCCCATAGACGGCAGCCCACCAGGCTCCCCCGTCCCTGGGATTCTCCAGGCAAGACCATTGGAGTGGGTGGCCATTTCCTTCTCCAACGCAAGAAAGTGAAAAGTGAAACAGAAGTAATTACAGACTCATTCAAAATTCTTTGAAGCTGCAAAGATAAGAGAGTGACATGCCCTTCACGTGTATCATCCAATTGGCTGCATCTTAGATGGATGAGACGCAAGATCAAACCCAGGAAGCTGACGCTGGTACCCTGCAGTCACTAGAACGATTCAGTTCCTGTCATCTTTTACCCTGCATTCATTCGTGTGTGTGAGAGTGCTGAGCTGTACTGCAGTTCAGTTCAGTTCAGTCACTCAGTCGTGTCTGACTCTCTGCGACCCCATGGACCACAGCACGCCAGGCCTCCTGTCCATCACCAACTCCCAGAGCTTGCTCAGACTCATGTCCGTCATGTAGGTGATGCCATCCAGCCATCTCATCCTCTGTTGTCCCCTCTCCTCCCACCTTCAATCTTTCCCAGCATCACAGGCTTTTCCAATGAGTCAGTTCTTCACATCAGGTGGCCCAAGTACTGGAGTTTCAGCTTCAGCATCATTCCGCCCAATGAACACCCAGGGCTGATCTCCTTCAGAATGGACTGGTTGGATCTCCTTGCAGTCCAAGGGACTCTCAAGAGTCTTCTCCAACACCACAGTTCAAAAGCATCAATTCTTCGGTGCTCAGCTTTCTTCATAGTCCAACTCTCACATCCATACATGACCACAGGAAAAACCATAGCTTTCACTATATGGACCTTTGTTGGCAAAGTAATGTCTCTGCTTTTGAATATGCTATCTAGGTTGGTCATAGCTTTTCTTCCAAGGAGCAAGTGTCTTTTAATTTCATGGCTGCAGTCACCATCTGCAGTGATTTTGGAGCCCAAGAAAATAAAGTCTCTCACTGTTTCCATTATTTCTCATTTATTTGCCATGAAGTGATGGGACTGGATGCCATGACCTTAGTTTTTTGAATGCTGAATTTTAAGCCATTTATTTTCTTTCATCTTCACCAAGAGGCTCTCTAGTTTCTCTTTGCTTTCTGCCATTAGGATGGTGTCATCTGCATATCTGAGGTAATTGTATTTCTACCAGCAATCTTGATTCCAGCTTGTGCTTCATCCAGCCTGGCATTTCCCCTGATGTACTCTGCATATAGGTTAAATAAGCAGGGTGACAATACACAGCCTTGAAGTACTCCTTTCCCAATTTTCAGCCAATCTGTTGTTATATGTCTGGTTCTAACTGTTGCTTCTTGACCTGGATACAGTGTTCTCAGGAGGCAGGTCAGGTGGTCTGGTATTCCCATCTCTTGAAGAATTTTCTGCAGTTTGTTGTGATCCACACAGTCAAAGTCTTCATAGCATAGGCAATGAAGACGAGGTAGATGCTTTCCTGGAATTCTCTGGACTTTTCTATGATCCAACATTTGCTGGCAATTTGATCTCTGGTTCCTTTGCCCCTTCTAAATCCAGCTCGTGCATCTGGAAATTTTCAATTCATGTACTGTTGAAGCCTCGCTTGCAGGATTCTGAGCATTACCTTGCTAGTGTGTGAAATGAGTACAACTGTGTGGGAGTGTGAGCATTCTGTGGCGTTGTCCTTCCTTGGGATTGGAATGAAAAGTGGCCTTTTCTAGTCCTGGGGCCACTGCTGAGTTTTCCAAATTTGCTGGCATATTGAGTGCAGCACTTTCACAGCATCATCTTTCAGGATTTGAAATAGCTCAGCTTGAATTTCTTCACCTCCTCTAGCTTTGTTCGTAGTTCATTCTCTTTAATTGCTGAGTAGCATTCTATGCATGGTTGTATGGTTGTACCAGATTTTGTTTAAGCATCATCTACTGAAGGACATTTGGGTTGTTTAACCTAGTTTTCTCTTATGTATAAAGCTGTGAGAAACATTCAGGTGCCGATTTCTGAGTGAAAACAGTTTCATTTCTCTGGGGTAAATGTACAGGAGTACAATTTCTGAGTTGCATGGTAAGTACATGTAAGACCCTTCCAAACTCTCTTCCAGAGTGGCTTTACATTTCCACATTCCCACCAGCATTTCCACATTCCCACCAGCATTTGTGTATCAGAGACCCTATTTCTCTGCATCGTCACAAGCATTTGGTATTGCCACTTTTCTATTTTAGCCATCCTGCTAAATTTGCAGTTATAGCTCATTGTAGGTTTAATTTACATTTTCCTTAATAACTAATAACTAATGAGCTTGCTTTCACGCTGCCCGCTGCCTTTTCAGAAACAGCACCTGGTGATGAAGTTGGGAGACTGTGCCTGTCTGAAAATGTTGTAATTTATATCCTCTCAATAGTTGGATGGTTTGGTTGGCGTGTAAAATTCTAGTTTAGAACCATTGCTCTTCTGAATGGTTAAAGGCTGGTTGTCTTCTCATTTCCAGGATTGCTACTGAAAAACCCAAATACTAATATTTCTAATCTTTTACATGTGATTTGACTTTTCTTTCCTCTTGGAATCTTCAAGGGTGTTTCATTTGTAGCCACTGTTTTGAAATTTAGTCATGTGGGTCTATTTTCATTAATTTTTCTGGGTAGTCAAATGTGAATTTCTAAATTATTTTATACCCCTGGTTTTTCTCTTTTTCTCTTTCTGTAACTGCTATTGAAACTCCTGAATTAGACTTATTATTATATTCTTTCTTCTGTTTTCTCTTTATTGCTCTTCTTTTCTGCATTCCGGTTAATTTTCTCTACTTATCAAAACTGTCTACTGAGGTTTTCTTTCTGACTTTCATTTCTATTTTCAAGAGATCTATCAATATTTTTTCTCTGCTTCCTTTTTGAACAGCCAGTAACAGCAATTCTTGGAGGCAAATGCTAAGACTAGGTGCAGGGGCAAAAACAACAGGCTGGCTCAAGGGAAAGAAATTACCTGGTCAAGAAGAGTCTGTCCAAGCTATTATCAAGTAGGATGGATTAGAGTCGGAACTCTCTGCAAACTCATCAATCATTTCTGTCTATGTTAACTCCTGGATGGTCAGGTCTCGTAAGACAGCTGCTCTCGTGCTCTCTGTCCAGCCCCTGCCTAACCCAGCCCTGCCTCACAGACATCAATCTACAAGCCAGTCTGCACACAACCCAGATACTGAAACCAACAGAAGAGCTATTTTATTTTATTTTATTTTTCAGAAGAGTTATTTTAGAGCACTTTACAGGAGCAACACTGGGAGTGAGAAGATAATCAAGCTTTAAACATTCAGAAAAGTCACTTCTAAACTAGAAATGGAAAAAAAAGAAAAGCCACTTCTGGACTAATTCCGTGTGACATTTCCAATGTTCTTATAAAAACACATAGGACATTTAGTTTATGAATAAACCAAACGTAACTTTGGAAATAAAGCTGCTGCTGCTGCTAAGTCACTTCAGTCATGTCTGACTCTGTGACCCCATAGACGGCAGCCCACCAGGCTCCCCCACCCTGAAATAAAGCAAACGTAATGCAAAACCAAGCATCTGGCCACCAAGATTAAAGTGGTAATAATAACGGAAGCAACATTTACTGCTATTGTTTTTATTACGATTTATATAACACCCACTACATGCCAGGTACTTTATAGTTCATTCTCAATTATCCTGAAAGTGAAAGTCACTCAGTTGTGTCTGACTTTTTGCAACCCCATGGTCTATACACAGTCAATGGAATTCTCCAGGCCAGAATACTGGAGTGGGGAGCCTTTCCCTTCTCCAGGGGACCTTCCCAACCCAGGGATCGAACCCAGGTCTCCCTCATTGCAGGTGGATTCTTTACTGTCTGAGCCACCAGGGAAGTCTAAGAATACTGGAGTATTCTTAGACATAGTATTGAATCAGGGTCTCCTGCATTGCAGGCAGATTCTTTACCAACTGAGCTATCAAGGCAACAATTAGTATTTCCATTTTTAACAAGGAATGAAATATTTTAATGAACATGTGAGTTAATATGAATATGTAAGTTAATATATCACTTGCCAAGATGCCATAGCTAGTAAATAAAAGGACTGGGAATTAATTCTAAATTTCTATGCTCTAACGATTGAGTTTTCCACTCAATATATCTCCAGAATTAACTGGCATGAATTAAAGCATAATAAAACTCAACTTCCACGTTTGTCAGATAGCTAGTACTATAATGTTTCAATCATGATGCTCAGAGAAGCAGGTGGGGGAGAAAGAGAAACTAGAAAAGGTCCAGAGGAAAGCTAAAACTTGAGTGATGAGGATGAGATGGTACATCATAAAGTATCTGGAATAAGTTTGCTTACTTTTGAGAACACTAACTCAGCATCAAAGGATTTTCATAGAGGATGGTCTCCATTAGGATTCCATGTCCATGGAAAATTGAATGAAAGAAGGTAAATTCAGAGAAAGGAATTTTAAGGTGTTCTAACTGGCAAACAGCTAGATACTGCCATCAGCGTTTTCAAAGTAGGCAGATCTGATTTAAACAGAGGATGCCAACACAGAATGGATAAAACACAGTTCTTCCCTCCCCTTCATCCATGCACTGAGAGAGCAGCTCCTCTCTGCAGACACTGGAGTGCACTTTTCTACCCCTTGAATCTGGGTTTTCCATGCCAGCGGTCAACGGGACATCAGCACGCATGGTTCAGGAGACTTTCGAAAAGCATCTGAGATGCGAGAGTCCACCGACTGCCAGATATGTGACCGTGGGCCTGTGTGCTGAGTCGCTTCAGTCGTGTCCGACTCTTCATGACCCTATGGACTGTAGTCCGCCAGGCTTCTCTGTCCAGAGGGTTCTCCAGGCAAGAATACTGGAGTGGATTGTCATGCCCTCCTCCAGGGGACCTTGCCAACCCAGGAACTAAACCAGCGTCTCTTTTGTTTCCTGAATTGGCAGGCGGGTTCCTTACCACAAGAGCCACCTGGGAAGCCCAGATATGTGTCAGAAGTCACACTAAATCACCTAGCTATGGTCCCTCCACCAGCTAACCACAGACGCATGAGAAAGCCGGACAGAGGAGAGCTGAGCTGGACCAGCCAGTAGACTCACCCAACAGAACCCAAAGCACTGTGAGCAATAGCAAATGGTGGCTGTTTGAAGCCACTGAGTCTTAAAGCGGTTTGTTCACAGCTAAGCTAATAAAGGTCCGTCTAGTCAAGGCTATGGTTTTTCCAGTAGTCATTACAGATGCAAGAGTTGGACCATAAAGAGAGCTGAGTGCAGAAGAACTGATGCTTTTGAACTGTGGTGTTGGAGAAGACTCTTGAGAGTCCTTTGGATTGCAAAGAAATCAAAGCAGTCAATCCTAAAGGAAATCAACCCTGACTATTCATTGGAAGGACTGATGTTGAAGCTGAAACTCCAATACTTTGGCCACTTGATTGGAAGAACTGACTCATTGGAAAAGACCCTGATGCTGGGAAAGATTGAAGGCAGGAGGAGAAGGGGATGACAGAGGATGAGATGGTTGGATGGCATCACCAACTTGATGGACATGAGTTTGAGCAGGCTCTGGGAGTTGGTGATAGACAAGGAAGCCTGGTGTGTTGCAGTCTATGGGGTCCCAAAGAGTCAGACGCAACTGAGCAACTGAATTGAACTGAGCTGAAGCTAATAAACTCAGCTGGCAAAAAACAAAAGTGACAGGCTAAATAGACACGTCTGCTTCAAGACATAGCTAAGTAATTCTGTGGCCTGAGAGGTTTTGTTTTCTACCTGTTTGAAGACAGAGAACTAGAATACATGTCCATAAAACTCATTTATTTGAGAATTGAAATGTCTTTATAGACCATTTAGTCCAACCTAATAGGTGCACAGATAAGGAGGCTGAAACCAAGAGGGGGCTATGACTTGCCCAAGATCACAGTGAGTTCCTGACTGAATCAGGTCTACTGGGCAGATCTCTGAACCCCAGACCTGGGCCTTTTACTCACTAACCTTCTGGAGATCTTGACCAGTCCTGAGATTCCATGACTATGACTCAGCGGTTCTGTAATTCCAAGGCAAAGCACAACAATGGCGGTGCTTCCGACGGCCTTGTACAGAAGAGCATGACCTAGGCTGAAGCTAAACCATCTTTAGGTTTCACTTCAGAATCTCAGCTGCGCCATCATGAGCTCAAGAGCTGCACACAGTCCCGTGTTCCTCGTCTTTCCTCCAGACATCACTATGCCCGAATTTCAGTCAAGGGATGCCACAGGCTCAACCTACGACTCGAGCATGCCCTTTCCAAAATTGCTCACTACAAGAATGAAAGTCTTAGGGGTAAGATTTCCCCCATGTAAATTCCACACAGGGTATGTTAGAGGCTTATGTTTGTTAGCCCCCAAATTTATATCTGAAATCCTAATCTTAATGTGATGGTATTTGGAGACGGGATTTTCGGGAGGTCATTAGTTTCCACTGGTGGAGCCTGCATGAATCGGGGATTAGAGCCCTTGGAAGGGGAGGCCAGAAAGCCAGCCAGCTTTCTTTCAACAGCAGCCCTCTGCGACCTGGCAGAGGACCTCCTTTAGAACCCAACCAGGCCGGGAATCTGAGCTCAGACTTTGGGTCTTCAGGACTATGAGGAATAAATTTCTGCTGTTTGTAAGCCACTCAGTCTAGGGTACTTTGGTAAAGAAGCCTGAACTAAGACAGTGGGTAAGAAGAGAAGGGGGAAATATATATATATATATATATAGTATATAGTAGAATGATGTTTATTAAATCTGTTTTACTGAAGTGTAGTTTATTTACAAAGTTGTGCTAATTTCTGCTGTGCAGCACTGATTCAGTCATATATACATTCTTTTCCATATCCTTTTCTAGTATGATTTATCACAGGGTACTGAATATAGTTTCCTATGCTACAGAGTAGGACCTTGTTGTCTATTCATAATAGTTTGCACCTGCGACCCTAAACTCCCAGTCCAACCCTGCCCCCGCCTCCCCTCCCCTCTGGAAACCACAGGTCTGTTCCCTGGGTCTCTGAGTGTTTCTGTTTGATTGATAAGTTCATTTAAGTCATATTGTAGATTCTGCGTCTAAATGATATCGTATGGTATTTGTCTTTCTCTTTCTGACTTACTTCTCTCAGTGATAATCTCTAGGCCCATCAGTGTTGCTGCAAATGAGACTGTTTCATTCCATTTATAGCTCAAGGACATTCCACTGTGCATAGAAACCACGGTGGTGGTGGTTTAGTCACTCAGTCGTGTTCGACTCTTGAGACCCCAAGGACTGCAGCCCGCCAGGCTCCTCTGTCCATGGGATTCTCCAGGCAAGAATACTGGAGTGGGTTGCCATTTCCTTCTCCAGGGGGTCTTCCTGACCCAGGGGTCGAACCCGGGTCTCCTGCATTGCAGGCAAATTCTTTACCAACTGAGCTATGAGGGAAGACCTATATCTTCTCTATCTATCTGTTGGTAAAACATTTGGGTTGCTTCTATGTCTTGCCTACTGAAAGCAGTGCCGCTATGAACATTGCAAGGGCTTTCCTCGTGTCTCAGCTGGTAAAGAATCTGCCTGCAATGCAGGAGATCCCAGTTCGATTCCTGAGTTGGGAAGGTCCACTAGGAAAGGGATAGGCTACCCACTCCAGTATTCCTGGGCTTCCCTGTGGCTCAGCTGGTAAAGAGTCCGCCTGCAAGTGGGAGACCTGGGCTCAATCCCTGGGTTGGAAAGAGCCCCTGGAGAAGGGAACGGCTACCCACTCCAGTCTTCTGGCCTGGAGAATCCCATGGAGTGTATAGTCCATGGGGTCAAAAAGAGTCAGTCACGACTGAGCAATTTTCACTTTTCAAGAACATTGCAGCACATGTATTGTTTTGAATTACAGTTTTGTGTGGATATATGCTCATGAATTGGATTTCTGGATCATATGACAATACCATTTTTAGCTTTTTAACGAACCTCCAGTTTTCTGCTCCCCTCAACAGTGTGGGAAGGTTTCCTTGTATCCGCAGCCTCTCCAGCATGTATTTTTCTATATATATATATATTTTTTTTAATTATGACTTTTACCTCATTACATCACCTTTTATGTTTTATCATTTTTTTTTATTTTTAGTTTTTTATTTTTTAAATTTTAAAATCTTTAATTCTTACATGCATTCCCAAACATGAACCCCCTCCCACCTCCCTCCCCATAACATCTTTCTGGGTCATCCCCATGCACCAGCCCCAAGCATGCTGCATCCTGCGTCAGACATAGACTGGCGATTCAATTCACATGATAGTATACATGTTAGAATGCCATTCTCCCAAATCATCCCACCCTCTCCCTCTCCCTCTGAGTCCAAAAGTCCGTTATACACATCTGTGTCTCTTTCCCTGTCTTGCATACAGGGTCGTCATTGCCATCTTCCTAAATTCCACATATATGTGTTAGTATACTGTATTGGTGTTTTTCTTTCTGGCTTACTTCACTCTGTATAATCGGCTCCAGTTTCATCCATCTCATCAGAACTGATTCAAATGAATTCTTTTTAACGGCTGAGTAATACTCCATTGTGTATATGTACCACAGCTTTCTTATCCATTCATCTGCTGATGGACATCTAGGTTGTTTCCATGTCCTGGCTATTATAAACAGTGCTGCGATGAACAAAAGAAAACTACAGGCCAATATCTCTGATGAACATAGATGCAAAAATCCTCAACAAAATTCTAGCAATCAGAATCCAACAACACATTAAAAAGATCATACACCATGACCAAGTGGGCTTTATCCCAGGGATGCAAGGATTCTTCAATATCCACAAATCAATCAATGTAATTCACCACATTAACAAATTGAAAAATAAAAACCATATGATTATCTCAATAGATGCAGAGAAGGCCTTTGACAAAATTCAACATCCATTTATGATAAAAACTCTCCAGAAAGCAGGAATAGAAGGAACATACCTCAACATAATAAAAGCTATCTATGACAAACCCACAGCAAACATTATCCTCAATGGTGAAAAATTGAAAGCATTTCCCCTAAAGTCAGGAACAAGACAAGGGTGTCCACTTTCACCGCTACTATTCAACATAGTTCTGGAAGTTTTGGCCACAGCAATCAGAGCAGAAAAAGAAATAAAAGGAATCCAAATTGGAAAAGAAGAAGTAAAACTCTCACTGTTTGCAGATGACATGATCCTCTACATGGAAAACCCTAAAGACTCCACCAGAAAATTACTAGAGCTCATCAATGAATATAGTAAAGTTGCAGGATATAAAATCAACACACAGAAATCCCTTGCATTCCTATACACGAATAATGAGAAAGTAGAAAAGAAATTAAGGAAACAATTCCATTCACCATTGCAACAAAAAGAATAAAATACTTAGGAATATATCTACCTTTTTCTATATATTTTTAATGATGGTCCTTGTGGCCAGTGTGAGGTGGTACCTCCTTGTAGCTTTTCATTTCTTAGTAATGAGTAATGCTGAGCATCTTTCCACGTGCCTGTTGACCATCTGTGTCTTTTTTGGAGAAATACCTATTCATATTCTGTACATTTTTTGATTGGGCTGGCTTTTTTGTTGTTGTTGCGTTGTATGAGCTATTTGTATGTTTTGAAAATTAAGCCTTTGTTAGCTGCATCATTTGCAAAGATTCCTCCCATTCTTTAGGTTGTCCTTTTGTTTGCTTTATGGTTGGTGACACCATGTTTCAAGGTAGGAGCCAGTTCCAAAGTTTATGTTCGTTCAGTTCAGGAGACGTGTATCGCTTCTATATCAATCCTGTGTAAGAGTCTATGGAAAGGAAAACACTAAACAAATAAGCCAAGATCCCTGGACCCTTTAAAGTCACACAGTAAAAATCCCCAAACTGACTACCTGTACGATTTTTTTCCAGTCAAGTTCAGAAAAAAAGGAAGGAGAAAATTGAATGGAAGTCAACACAGTAAATTCTATATCTCAGGTGGTTCAGTTCCACAGTTTCATATTTTCCCAATGAAAAATCAAAATTCAGTCTGAAAACAGTGATATGGTATTTGTGTATGTGGAAATTTTTTGCAGAAAATCTCCTTAATACTGTAAGTCTTCATCTATCCATCCATCTGTCCACTTCATCAACATTAATTATCAATTATTTAGCAATCTTCTTTTCAGACAACGTGGGGGTTCAGGTATATTTGAGGCTATGAAAGTGCAAGCGTTAGTAGCTCAGCTGTGTCTGACTCTTTGCGACTCTGTAGACTATAGCCCACCAGGCTCCTCCGTCTGTGCAATTCTCTGGGAAAGAATACTGGAGTGGCCACTTCCTTTTTCAGGAGATCTTCCCTCTAAGAATTTAGCCCAGGTCTCCTGCACTGCAGGCAGGTTCTTTACCATCTGAACCACTAGGGAAGCCGTTTGAGGCTATAATATTGCCCAAATCTTAGAAAATATCCTTTCAATATCCTTAGAAAATAGAAATAGAAAATAGAATAGAAAATAGAAATACATCAATATTTTTTTCAGGAAAAATAAAGAGATTAGTACATAAATATGGTCCACTGACATGAGGAATGGGGCCATCAGTCTAAACTGCATTAGCACTTATTCAAATATAATGACTTCCAAACTTCTGCTGAAGAGTGAAAATTATTTCTGAAATGCACGTTATTAAACTGCATGCAGGAAACTCTGTTTAACATTATAGGGCCTATAAAGACACACACAGTCTAGTTTCTCTCACTGAGGAGAGAAAATGAATAATTTAAAACGAAGAGAATAAAAATGTTAATAACTGCATTTCAATGCCGCATTTACTGAAAGTGATAAATGGTGTTGGTGGTGGGGCAGGAGAACCCAGAGGGGAAACAGTTACTTCCAGCTCAGGGGATGAGACAGCATCATGGCAAATCTGAACACAGAAGTGATGCAATTTCAGAAAGCAGAGAGGAGGGAGGTAGAATATTCCAGATGAAGAAAGCATAATGGGCAAAAGTTCAAGGTGGCACAGCTTTCATGGACGGCAAAGGAGAGCTGGAAGGAAAAAAGCTAGGCTTAAAAGATGTGAGAGGATTGAAAAAGGACAAAGTAAGAAGCAACCAGGATGGATAAGTAAAGTGTGGTGCATCCACACAGTGGAATATCACTCAGCAGAAAAGGCATCGAGCCATCAAGCCACCAAGGGACAAGGAGGCCCCAAAGCACACACTGCTGAGCAAAGGAAGCCGGCTTGCAGAGGCCACCAGCTATCATGTGATGCCAACTATATGCCATCCTGGAAAAGCACAACTACACAGGCGAAACCGTCAGTGGCTGCCAGGAGACGAGGAGAGCAGGGCAGGATGAAGAGGTGGAGAACGGGGGATTTTCAGGGCAGGAAAAACCACTGTGTACAATAGCCCAAGGGTGGACACATGACATCATACTTTCCCCAAAAGCCCTGGAGCACAACACAGATCCTGAAGCCCAGTGTAAAGGACGATCTCTGGTTGACAGTCACGTGTCGATGTTGGTTCATCAGTTTTAACAAAACCACCATCCGGTGGGAGACGTCGATATTTGGGTAGGAGGTGAAGGAAGGGGACAGGGCGATATACGGAAACTCTCTGCATTTTCCACTCAATTTTTCTGTAATTCTAAAACTACTTTTAAAAATAAAGCTTACTCTTTTAAATAAAATGGCAAATATGGTAAATTTTATTTTATTTTTTTTATTTATTTTTTTATGGTAAATTTTATACGTACCTTTTACCATGGTGTTAAAAAAGTACAAAACAAAAATACAAAGTGGTGAGGAGAAGTAACGAGGAAAGCAATTTGGAGACCTAATTTCCAGGAACCCTGTAAACCACCCTTACTCAGATTTTATAGCATAGATAAGTATTACTATTTTCCAGTCTGTAAAATCAATAAAATAACCTAAGGAGCTTTATAAAATACATACGTTGTTCTAGAACTACCTAATGACAATTTTGAGGGGGTGGGGCAGGACACCATTTTCAACACTTCTCTGAATGAATTTGATGACTGCTGTGTTTCAAACAATACTGAGAAAAGTAATGGGATTGGGCTTCTCTTTGACACTGTCAAACAGGGAAAATGGATGCTGGTGCAGAAAGGCCAGTGAGAGAACAGTATTAACAGTCTAGATGAATGGTAGCAGCCACTGAGCTGAGCTTACTCCCCAAATATCACGCTTTCCCACTGTAGGGGCCGTGACTGCCCGAGAACATTTAGGCCCCGAGAAGCAGAAGGCGACGTGTGCCTGCTGGAAGAGCTCACGACAAGGAAGGAAGAGAGCAGGGGATCAACTTCCCAACCACGGATGGAGACAAGCTGAGAATATTCGCACATACTCACTGACACATGGGAGGGACTTGGGGTGCGTGAAACAGGGGCCCCAACATTGCTGACGACGGGAAAAAGGGAAGAGCAAAAGCCAAATATTTATGATTTTGAAAACAGAAGGAAGAGGAAAGCTTGGTTACTTTCTGATCGCAGGAGGTCAAGGGACATTCGAAGAGCTGAAGATGACTTTAAGCTTCAGGAAAAGATGACACTAGAAACAAAGAGACGGCAGAAAGAAGAAAAGGTTCAAAGGGAGAAAAGGGAACTTGGTTCTGGCATACGGAACGCAAGGCGGCGGCGGGAGACGCAAGCGGCGGCGCTCGGCGAGCGCGGAGCACGAGTCCGGAGGCGAGGAAGACGGCGCCACTCACTGCGCCTTTTCCGACAGCGCTGCCACGGAAGTAGGGCGCTCAGAGTCTCAGGAGGCGGACTGGGAGCCAGCGGAGACGCAGACTCACATATTGCGCACCTTCTAATCAGCATTCCCACAACCGAAACACTACTGGGTGTCCTCGGTAAGTTCGGTTCAGTTCAGTCACTCAGTCGTGTCCGACTCTTTGCGACCCCGTGAATTGCAGCACGCCAGGCCTCCCTGTCCATCACCAACTCCGGAGCTCACTCAGACTCACGTCCACTGAGTCCGTGATGCCATCCCGCCATCTCATCCTCTGTCGTCCCCTTCTCCTCCTGCCCCCAATCCCTCCCAGCATCAGAGTCTTTTCCAATGAGTCAACTCTTCGTATGAGGTGGCCAAAGTACTGGAGTTTCAGCTTTAGCATCATTCCCTCCAAAGAAATCCCAGGGCGGATATCTTTCAGAATGGACTGGTTGGATCTCCTTGCAGTCCAAGGGACTCTCAAGAGTCTTCTCCAACACCTCAATTCAAAAGCGTCAATTCTTCAGCACTCAGCCTTCTTCACAGTCCAACTCTCACATCCATACATGACCACTGGAAAAACCATAGCCTTGACTAGATGGACCTTTGTTGGCAAAGTAATGTCTCTGTTGTAGAGCATCACAAATGTGGGGCAGAGAGAAAAAAAATAGAAAAATGTAGAAAAGATGCGGGTGCTCTGGGCCCCAGGAGATGATGGTACCTCCACAGGCTCAGAGGACTGGTCATCAGCAGAAGGGTTTTCTGACTGTCCACTACTTGAGGCCAGACTGGTGTGGTGACTTATTATTGTTCACTGGAGTGTAATTAGCTTCCCAGGCGACTCAGTGGTAAAGAATCTGCCTGCTGAGGGAGGAGACATGGGCGGGGCTGATCTCCTGGAGCAGGAAACAGCGTTTTACTCCAGTGTTCTTGCCTGGAAAATCCCATGGACAGAGGAACCTGGCAGGCTACAGTCCATGGGCTCACAAATAGTGGGACACAGCTCGGCAAGTAAGCACCCACGCATAACTGTTTTACAAGGATGTGTTAATTTCTGCTGTGCAACATAACGTCGTGAATCAGCCATATGCCACACGTGTATCCCCTCCCTCCTGGGTCTTCCTCCTTTTCCACTCACTTAGGTCATCACTGAGCAGCTAAGCTCACTGTGCTATGGTGATTTAGAATCAGGTGTTTTTCAGACTCTATCACTTACATGACAAAGCCTTTGAGGTCTCTCCCCCGGCTTTACTGAGACATAGTTGACGTATAACATTGTGTAAATTTAAGGTGTACAATGTGATGATCTGATACACAGACATATCGCAAAACGTCCACACAGTAAGGTTAGTTATCACTCCTTCGCCTCATACAGTTTGTGGGGATGATGGCGAGAACGTTAACGCTTGGCTCTCACAGCAACTGTTAAGTCCACAATGCTGTCCTGCTACCTACGGTCACTGTGCTGGACCCTCGATCCCCAGAACTTAAAACCAAACATTGTTCCCTTTGACGAACATCTCCCATTTCCCCTGCCTCCCAGTCCCTAGCAATCACCATCCTACTCTCCATTCCTGTGAGTTTGATGTTTTTTAAAAATAATTTTATTTATCTTTGGCTGTGCTGGGTCCTCATTGCCAGGCGGGCTTTCCTCCAGCTGCGGCGAGCAGGGGCTGCCCTGTAGTCGTGGCGAGCAGGGTTCAGCAGCTGCAGCTCGGTAGCTGTGGTTTCCCGGCTCTAGAGGACAGCATCAATAGTTGTGGCTCGGGCTCAGACCGTCCTCGGCACGTGGGATCTTCCTGGACCTGGGATCAGACCTGCGTCTCCTTCATTGGCGGGCGAATTCTTTACCACTGAGCCACCAGGGAAACCCCGAGTTTGAAGTTTTTAGATTCAGCATATAGAGGGCATAATGTGGTATCTGCCTTTTCTTTTGACTTACTTCACTTAGCATAATGCCCACAAGATCCATCCATGTTGTTGTAAAAGCAGGATTTCTTTTTGTGATTGAATAATATTCCTGTGTGTGCGTGTGTGTGTCTTTATCCACGCATCTGCCAATGAACTTTTAGGCTGTTTCTCTGTCTTGCCTATCGTGAATAATGTTGCAGTTAACTTGAGAGTACAGATAGCTCTTCGAGATAGTGGTTGCATTTCCTCTGTGCATATACCCAGGAGTGGAATTGCCGGGTCACATAGCAGGACTATTTTTCACTTTCTGAGGACTCCCCATCCTGTCTGCTGCAGTGATACATCCCCACCAGCAGTGCACGATGAGGCCTCCCCCTTCTCAACGTGCACTCTAGCGACTGTTCCCTTGTCTCTTGTGACCGCCATCCTAACAGGTGTGAAGTGATGTCTATCTGCTCTCTATTTGCATTTCCCTGATGCTTGGAGAGCTTAAGACACGACTTCTCAGTCTCACCTGGACAGTCTATTTAGTAAGTGCAGGACATGACCTGAGAGTCTGCACTTCTAATTCCCAGGTGATCCTAATGTTCCCAATCCATGGACTACCTTTTCAGGAGCAGGGAATTAGATCGTTTTACTCTCATCAATCACTGGACAGAGGGGTCAAGAAAATATCTGTAGAAACTTCTACTGTCCTCATAAAGAAGTGTCTACTATACTTACCTGATTTATTAATGGGGGCAATTTCCTTTTAAGCAGAAGGAGATCTCCTGAATTCTCACACAGGAAGCCCTCCACGCTGATCGCTTTTCACCAGGACGTTCTCCTCTATTTGCAGGCTGTCCAGATCCTGTTTGGAGTGATGAACTTTTCTTTTGGAATTGTTCTCCTTTTCACCTTGGAAGATCCATACCCAAGGTTTCCCTTTATATTTATTTCAGGATATCCATTCTGGAGCTCTGTTTTGGTGAGTATAAGTCAGTCAAATTCAATTTGAAGTCATGCCAACAGGGATATTAAGGAGTTCTTAGTAATGAAATGAGCTACGCTGAGTTGTATGATATGGTTTGAAAAATTAAAATAAAATCCAACTCTGTTGAAATGATTTCCCCAATTCATCAGTTACTTGCATTCCATCATTGGGTCTTGAGGTTCCTTTGGGAATATTTGCTTGGATCTTGACACTATTCGTCCACTTATCCATTCAAAATGAATTACTATTATAAGTCAGATATGGAAGACCCCTGGTGTAGGAAATGGCAACCGATTTCAGTATTTTTGCCTGGAAAATCCCATGGACGGAGGAGCCTGGGGGGCCACAGTCCATAGGGTCACAAAAAGTTGGACACGACTAAGCAACTTCAATTCCACTACGGAAAACAGCATAGAGGTTTCACAAAAAATTATGGAAAATAGATTTATGATCCAGAAATCCCACCTTTAGGAATATACCCAAAGGAAATAAAAGCAGTTGGTCAAAAGCGTATCTGCACGTCTATGTTCATAGCAGCAACGATTACAACAGGCAAGTCATGGTACAACCCACATGTCCATCAGTGCACAAACAAAGAAGCTGTGCTACGCCACACACGGAAACACCACTCAGTCTCGTTCGTGAGGAAATGAGGACATCTTGCCACCTGTGACAACGCACACGAACGTTGAGGGCATTATGCCAATTGAAATGCCAGACAGAGAAAGACAAGTGCCAGATGCTCTTGCTTATATGTGGGCTCCAGGAAAGTGGTCGGGGGATGGGCAGAGGCGAGCAGGGAGCCGAACGAATCTGCTCTAAAGGCACACACTTCCAGTATGAGATATGAAAGTGCCAGAAATGCGATGCACAGCATCAGGACCACGGTTAGCACTGCCGTATGATACACGGGAAAAAGTTTAAGAGGGTGGATCCTAAGAGTTCTCATCACAAGGAGCTTTTTTTCTTCTTTGCTTTCTCTGTTCCTTTATTTGATACTTATGTGAGATTATGAATGGATGGTAACTAAACCTATTGGGCAATCTTTTCATGATACATGTCAGTCAATCATTAAGTTCTATACCCTAAACTGATACAGTGCTATAATTCAATTATATCTCAATAAAACTGGGTGGGGGAGGGGGCAAAGGAAAAGAATAACGCATGAGCCCTTCCTTCAAAGGGCTCCCACATCTAGCAAGAAAGAAAACATGGAAACAGGTCATTTCAAAGTAGTTGATAGATATCACAGAGGCATAGAAAGTGCTTATATAAGCAGAGATGAAAGATCAAGTTACCCTTTAGAGAAGTGAAGAAGAGCTAGGACTTCTCAGCTGTACCTTTGAGCTGCACAGCAGCATTTAATCACATTCAAGAAGCATTATTTTAGCACTTATTCTAGCATCAGAACACTGGCAGCGTCTGGGGATTCTGAGAAACGGCAGTCCCTGGTCTCAAGGTCTCAGCCGAGTAGTGACTGTCAGTCGCTCAGTCGTGTCCCACTCTTTGCGACCCCGTGGATGGTAGCCTGCCAGGCTCCTCTGTCCATGGAAGTCTCCAGGCAAGAACACTGGAGCGGTGCTGCCATTTCCTTCTCCAGGGAATCGTCCCTGCCCAGGGATTGAACCTGGGTCTCCTCCGTCTCCCGCATCTCCTGCCTTGGCAGGCAGCTGAGTAGAGTGTCGGACAATCATCGTCTGGTGTGATGGGTGATGATATAGGGCATACAGGGTGCTGCTGCTGCTGCTAAGTTGCTTCAGTCATGTCCGACTCTGTGCAACCCCGTAGACGGCAGCCCACCAGGCTCCCCCGTCCCTGGGATTCTCCAGGCAAGAACACTGGAGTGGGTCGCCATTTCCTTCTCCAGTGCAGGAAAGTGAAAAGTGAAAGCAAGGTCGCTCAGTCATGTCTGACTCTGTGTGACCCCAGGGACTGCAGCCTACCAGGCTCCTCTGTCCATGGATTTTCCAGACAAGAGTACTGGAGTGGGGTGCCGTTGCCTTCTCCACACACTAGCTGACTCTGCAGAACAGAGGGCACGTTCTCCAGAGACATCTGCAGCTTGCCTAACTGTTCAAGGACGAGCGGTTAACCTGGTGGGGGGGAAAGGAGTGGGGGTGTTTGGGCATTAGGGGCACTGCTGCCTTGCTGCATACCAAGGGAGAACCACGGCAGAGGCTTAAGCTACGGGAGAACCGAGGCCAGCCCAGACAGCGAGAGCGGCGGGACGGAGCTGAAGGCGCTTCAGTCCACCGGACTAGAATTTTAAAACAGATATGTTGAGATCAGATTGACAAGAACAATACACAGCGTGACTCACCTCCATGGAAATTACCAGGATTTTTCCAGAATTTCCAGTGTATCAGCTGCAACTCCATCTATGTTCTCATCTAAGAGAACACGCTGGACGCAAACGGGTATGAAGGAGGTTTCTTGGAAGAATGGTGGAATCCAATCTTGTTGGCTGTAAACTGATTTGACACTAGTCTCTCGTGGTATCAGAGCTGAGTCCACAATAGCTGTGAAAGGAAGACAGATGAGAAAACAAAAAAAGCCCGTAAGGTTAAAAAAAATCTCTCATGTTCAAATAGTTAGGACCGGATTTCACCCACTATACATTCAGGACAATCATGGAAGGCATCAGCCCTTCTCGCTGCCTTGGGGACTGTGTGAACCAGGAAGGAGGGATGCAAAAGAAATGGGCAGCGGTCTGTTAACCACGAGAATTCTTTAAGTCAGCTCAGTGTGCCCGTCACTAAGATATGTATTCTTTTTAACAGTTTGTTAATTCTGGAGCCTTTCTAGTTGCCCTGGAAAGAAAAACCACAGAAACTCTGGTGAGTTATATATCCCCTTTTCTAAAGAATTTTAACTTTAAATCATTCCAGCCTTGCAAACGAATTTGGAAAATCCTTAAGCCACTATAATTCCACAAACTGCCAAGTACTGACACCGATCAATGATGTTTACTTCTTTTTTCACAGAATCATAAAACACTAGTGCCATTTCTAGGGCATCTAGTTAAATTCTTAGACACTGAGGCTGAATAAATGACTTGCCCACGTTACTCAGTCATATGGGGCGGGGGACAGGTTTCAATGTTCCGGTAACTTCCTCATCCATTTTCTGTAATTCAACCTTGTAAGCAGAATCTCAAAATAAATAATACAGTGTTAATGAATGCCAACTTTTAGTTTACAAGTGAGTTATAAAGTAGAGTATTTTTACTTTTCCCAAAGAAGCAAAGACATGAGATATTAATTCATAGGCCAATCAATTATTTTCAGCAAAGGACATCACCTGTGGGCTTGTAGTTTTAGAAGGAAACAAAAATTGCAAAGAAATACAAGGTTTCATTAAACAGTCATAAAGTGGAAATGTCGACAGGCCGCGACGTTTAGTGGAGCATGGGGAGGCAAGGTGGTGCGGCTGCCCCCTAACCCCCTAACCGTTAGCTCCTCTTTTGTCCGCTGTAGGCTGCTTCCCGCAATTAAATGGGGGCAGCTTAGGTACGGCTTTGCGGGGGTGGAAGGGTTATGGCCAGTCCACTGGACCCCTCCTTCCTGTGGACGAGGCCCTGAAGCCCACAGAGGTCACGTGCAGGCGCCGGGGTGGCAGGCCGCCCGGGGCAGCTCAGCCTGCGGCGCCGCCCGTCCGCGGCTCTGTCCGCGCGCTGGGCTGCCACCGCGTCCGGTCCCACTGTCTTTCAGGTGACGCTGAGCCGGATAATGAGCGCGCTGAGCGCCCTGGCCGCCGCCGCGGGCATCTTCCTCCTCGTCATCGGCTTCCTCATAGACCGAGACTTCCTGTGCGGCTACGCTGGGGAAGTTAGCGAGTGCTACGCGGTTACCACCCTCTTCATTGTAAGTGGGCTGCTCTCTCAGGGCGAGGAGAAATGCCTTTACTCAGGAAGGTTTATTAGCGCCCGATTGAAAGCAAAGCAAAGTCGCTCAGTCGTGCCCAACCCTTTGCGACCCCATGGACTGCAGCCCACCAGGCTCCTCCGTCCATGGGATTTTCCAGGCAGGACTACCGGAGTGGGTGCCATTTATCAGCATCTCCTAAAAAACGCTGCAGACACGGGTACTGTGTTTTATTCTCAAACATCTTACCGAAATCACAGTATCTGATAGACTGTCACCTCAGGCACTGTAAAATAGAGAAATGAACGCATTATAACCCCCACTTTTAGGAACTCACAGATAAGGAGATAAAACAAGCATAGCAGTAAATAAAACCCAAAAGGTAAAGTGACATATTAAAAGAAAAGGGTACAGATAGCAATGTTGCGGAATACTTTTATGGAATTGGTTTTAATACTTAGACTGGACTTCTGATAAAACATGGTAGATAGAAAACAGGCATTTATTTCTGCTCTTTCCAAAATACCACTGAAGTTAGTGTGAAGAAACGGAAAAAAATACGAATCTACACGGAGAAAAAAACAGTGAGACCCCAAAACTGCTGAGAAAGCTGGCAAAGGGGGATCCTAATAAGAGTAAAATATTTCATATGGCACATTCTAAGAAACACTGAGTGTCTGTATGTGCAAGGACTATAGAAAGCAAGGCCAAAGAGAAGAAAATGGAGAGACTGCTTCTTGTAATTGTTAATTGAGCTATTTGAATCAAACCTTCTCTGAAAACAAAGAAAAATGCTACATTAAAAAAAAAAACCACTTCAAAAACACAGCAGAGCTGAAGAGTCACTGGAGCTCCTAGATCAATGTTTACACAGACGCCTAATCTAAAAATCTGTCAACGGATGCCAAAGACCAACACAGCTGCTTCTCCTCGAGGCCTTTTCCAGTGTTGTCTAGTTGGCACCCGGTCCCCAGCCTAAGCGTAGGGCAGGAGAAAGAGGCCACAGCCCAGACTCCACTCCAAGTGGGAAGACTTAGAAAAGATCTCCACGTTGAGATTAAGGACCTGGGTCCTTGAGAGGTTACTGTACTCTTCAGGTAAGGGCAAAAAGGCATACAAAATCCTCTGCCCCATAACAGCAGAGAGAACTTACTGAACCGAGTGAAGAAAGAAAGAAATCTCCTTGAGAAACTGTGGCCCTGTACCAGATCCCCTGACGGTGTCCTCCCACCCTGCACCCCGACCAGGACGTGAACCTTTGGTTAAAATAAACTGGGTGACTCCTGCACTGTTGCTGGGAATGCAGACTGGTGTGGTCACTACAGGGAGCCTGGCGGCTCAGAGGTAAAGAACCCACCTCCAGCGCAGGAGGCACAGAGACGCAGCTTCCCCCTGGGTCGGGAAGGTCCCCGGGGAAGGAAATGGCAACCCACTGCAGCGTGCTCGCCTGGAGGGTCCCATGAACAGAGGAGCCTGGAGGGTTAGAGTCCGTGGGATCCCAAAGAGTCAGGCACGGCTGAGCGTGCCCGGGCTTGTGTACATGAAGCATCTTTACCCGCTCACCTGTTGTGGGCATTTGAGTTGCTTCCGTGTCTCGCCTGTTGCAAACAGTGCTGCAGTGAACCCCGGGGTGCGTGTCTTTTGAACTTCGGTTTTGTCTGTTAATATGCCCAGGGCTGGGATCCCGGGATCGTATGGCAACTCTGGTTTCGGTTTCTTAAGGAACCTTCACACTGTTTTCCATCGTGGATGCAACGATTTACGTTCTCACCAACAGAAAACCACTGCGTCCTGATTATGGCGGTTTTGTGCTAAGTTCTGAAAAGGGGAGCTGCAAGTTCTCAAGCTTGTTTTTCTTTTTCTGAATTGTTCTAGCTGCTAGGGGCCTCTGCATTTCCACATGAATTTAGGCTCATCCAGTCAATTTTGGGGAAAAGAAAAGCCAGTTGGAATTTTTATAGGTATTACATTGAATCTGTAGACCAGTATTGACACCTTATTATACAAAGTGTTTGATCCATGAACCTCTTCATTTGATTAGTTCTTCAATTTCTTTGTCAATGACTTACAGTTTTCAGTACACAAGCCTGCACTTCTTTTGTTAAATTTGTTCCTATCTTATTCTCTTTTTATGCTATTACAAAATTAGCGTTTCCCAGGTGGCACAACCCACCTGCCAATGCAGGAGACTTAAGAGACATGACTTCAACCTCTGGGTCAGCAAGGTCCCCTGGAGGAGGGCATGGCAACCCACTCTCAGATTCTTGGCTGGAGAATTTGATGGGCAGAGGAGCCTGGCAGGTTATAGCCCATGGTCACAAAGAGCTGAAGCGATTTAGCACACGTACATGCGCAAATGGAATTGCTTTCTAAATTCTATTTTTGTGATAGTCGTTGCTACTGTGTGGAAATACAGTTGATCTTTATATTAATAGACTATCTACTCTCACTCTAACTTATTATTTGTAATAGTTCTTAGAGGATTCCTTACGTTATTTTATATACAAGAACATGAGTTCAGTTCAGTTCAGTTTAGTCGCTCAGTCTTGTCCGACTCTTTGCAACCCCATGAACCACAGCACGCCAGGCCTCTTGTCCATCACCAACTCTCAGAGTCCACCCAAACCCATGTTCATTGAGTCGGTGATGCCATCCAGCCATCTCATCCTCTGTCGTCCCCTTCTCCTCCTGCCTTCAATCTTTCCCAGCATCAGGGTCTTTTCCAATGAGTCAGCTCTTCGCATCAGGTGGCCCAAGTATTGGAGTTTCAGCTTCAACATCAGTCCTTCCAATGAACACCCAGGACTGATCTCCTTTAGGATGGACTGGTTGGATCTCCTTGCAGTCCAAGGGGCTCTCAAGAGTCCTCTCCAACACCACAGTTCAAAAGCATCAATTCTTCAGCGCTCAGCTTTCTTTCTAGTCCAACTCTCACATCCATACATGACTACTGGAAAACCATAGCCTTGACTAGACTGACATTTGTTGGCAAAATAATGCCTCTGCTTCTTAATATGCTGTCTAGGTTGGTCATAACTTTCCTTCCAAGGAGTAAGTGTCTTTTAATTTCATGGCTGCAATCACCATCTGCAGTGATTTTGGAGCCCCTCAAAATAAAGTCTGACACTGTTTCCACTGTTCCCCATCTATTTCCCATGAAGTGATGGGACCAGATGCCATGATCTTAGTTTTCTGAATGTTGAGCTTTAAGCCAGCTTTTTCACTCTCCTCTTTCACTTTCAACAAGAGGCTTTTTAGTTCTTCACTTTCTGCCATAAGGGTGGTGTCATGATATGCAAATTCAGATAGTTTTCCTTTTCTTCGAATATGGATGCTTTCCTTTCTTTTTCTGTTCAACTGCCTGGCTAGAACATCCAGCGCAATGTTGAACTGAAGTTGCAAGAGCAGACAGACATCCTTGTTTTTCTTCTGTACTTTGGGAGAAAACGTCTAGTCTTTCACCCTTAAGTAGATCGTTGTCTGAGAACTTTTTTCTGGTTGAGGACATTCTCTCCTCTTTCTACTATGTTGAATATTTTTATAATGGGTGATAAATTACTTACATGCTTTTTCTCAATTTAGCTATTGAGATGATCATGTGGTTTTGTCCTTTATTCTATTAATATGGTATATTGCATTGATTTTTTTATCCTAAATAAACCTTAGATTCTTGAGATAAATTTCGCTTGGTCATTGTGCATAATCCTTTTTAAATGTTGTTGGATTCAGTTTCCTAGTATCTTGTTAAAAGATTTTTGCATCTGTATTTCTAAAAGATGCTGGTCTATAGTTGTCCTTTTTTTGTGTGATGCCTTTGATTCTGTGTCTGTTTAAAACTGGCCTTACAGAATGAGCTGAGAAATATTCTCTGCTCTTATATTTTGGTGGGGGGCGGGTGGGCGGGCAGAGATTTGTGAAGCAATGATGGTGTCAGTAAACATTTAGAAGAATTCACCAACAAAGTCTCCTGGCCTTGGGCTTTTCTCTGTAGAAGTTATATAATTCCTTGTTGTAGAAATATTCAGATGTTCTATCTCTTCTTGGGTTAATTTCAGTAGCTTGTGTCTTTTTAGGAGTTTGTCTCTTAGGCCAATAGTAATTTTCAGAGTTTACCTTGGTGGTCCCATGTGTGTAGGACTGTCTACCAACAATCGAGAACTCTGAACTAGCATAGTGGGGAGGAACGGGCCTAGGAAATGAGCACATTGCCACCAACAGTGTCTGTCGCTCTGAGCCGGGCGGGGGTTGGGGGTAGTTTTGTTTCAATCATCTTGAGTGGAAGCAGTTTACTTGGTAAATCGAGGCACTTGCTCCCGCTGTCTGCGAGCTGTCCTGTCTTTTGGACCATTTACTTCTGAAGAAATGCTAGAAGAGCAGAGCTTAAGGCCAGGAAAGGTGTGTGTGTGTGTGTGTGTGGGGGGGGTGTTAGCAAGGTCTACGAACAAGGCTCATGTGTATTCTTTCTCTGATGAAGTTTCTGAAGTAACCAAGCTCCTGCCCAAGGTGGCAAAGGATGATAAATAGCTGTCAAAGGAAAGCAGTCTATATCAGAGGGGAAAAGTGACAAATTTATTGTATCATCCATGTTCTCAGAGTGGGAATCAAATCCATTGAAATACTGACTGAAATATGACACAGAGTTAATTTCCAAGGACTCAGCCAATGATTAACTGGAAAGTAAGTAGTCTGAGGGATAGTCACGGCCTTGGAAAATCCACCCCTCCCTGCGGACAAAAGGAATCAGCCGCCTCTGACAGATGGAATTTGTCAAAAGGAATCTATCCCACAGCAAATTTCTTATGCATAAATAAAACTAAAAAAAAAATTCTTCTAATATTTTAAGGAGGAATCCAAGACAGTTGTTTCTAGAAGGGCTATTGCTCAAAGAGACCTTTTACTCATTAGTCCCCGTGGCTGGGTAAGGATGAGAAAACCTGAAATAAGTCCTGCCCTGTGACCTATTCTTACACACGCAGAGAAACACAGATAGGAGGCAGATGGGCAGACAGGGTGGCCAGTGGCAAAGCTTGGGCAGGACCTTCACAGAGGAAAACGAGAACAAATCTGAGGGATAATGAAAAAGGGCTCTGGGAGACCAGCGACCTGGACAGATAAATAAACCCTGCTCGATGAAACGCTCGCCTCACCAGCAAGGACAGTCAACCCTGGACAGGGAAGCTCACGGGGGTCCAGGGACAGCCGCCAGGCGAGTCACAGGACCATAATGGCGAGGGGTCTGGCCTGGCTCCTTCGAAGATTACCAGCAAAATCTATGACAGTTAACAGCTTAACTTGTTACATGTGTTAAGCAGAGGAGAGCACAGAGTCTCAGGCCCAACAGGCGAGAACAGAAAAGGGCGCAAGAGGGCTTCATCAGCTGAGTCAGCCGTGGGGCGGTTTCCGGGACAGGACAGGAAACGGTTAGACTTGCAAAGCAGAAGAGTCGCAGGCACAGACGACAATCTTATTTTCGGAAAACATGAATTAACATAAAATTACCATTAAAGCAGTTCTCCATGGGTTTATCTTGACTAAAATAACGAGGCTCTGAAAAGCCTTAAGTTAAAAGCTTGACTTTAGGCAGTAGCCGTTCACACCAGCCTGTGGTGCACTTTAACTGTTTGCTGAGTCATTTCTCCAAATTAAGTTTTCTTCTCATTTCTCAATTCTCAGCAGTCATAGCTAAAACTAAAACTAAATAAATAAATAAAGATTTTAATAATTACAAAAAAGGAAAAACTGAAGCAACTGAATGGACGGCCAACTTTCCAAAAGCATCAGTAAAAGAAGGAGACAGAACAATATCTTCGATGTGCTGAGTACAGTAACTGCCAACCTATAATCTATCGTTATCCATTAAAATGCCTCACATGAAGGTGAGATGGAGAATTTTTAGAGACACGAAGATTGAGCTTGCCCCCCGTACACCCCCACTAAAGGAATAACGAAGGAGGAGGAATTCCAAACAGAAGGAGATGCCGGCCAGTGAGGCGCAGCAGCCACAGAAGATCAACGGAGAGAATGGGCACGCGGACACGCCCAGGTGAGCGCTGCTGGTATGGTGCAGTGGTGATAGTAATAATATGCACTGGGCTAGATGAAGCATTCAACATGCCAGACAACACTGACATGCAAGCAGAAACGGGGAGCAATTCTATCGGCCTCCAGTTTGATAGGGCTCCCTCAGGGCTCAGACGGTAGAGAATCTGCCTGCAGTGCAGGAGACTGGGGTTCAGTCCCGGGTGGGGAAGGTCCCCTGGAAAGGGAATGGCAACCCACTCCAGTATTCTTTTTTTTTTAAGGATCATAATATGGAATCATTTATTGACTGAGAATATAATGTTAAATTAAAAATCAAATTATAAAATGATAGATCCAGCACAATCTCATTTTCGTAAAAAGAACAGCTGTGTATGCAGATAGCTTGATCTAACTGTTAATAGTGGCAGGATTATGGATGATTTTATTTTCTTTGCAATTCTTCATATTATCTGAATTTTAAAAAGAATAACATTCATTAGATCCATTATTTTTTGACTTACACATGATTTCCATTTTGAAAAAAATCAAAAAGACGTTAAAACAACTTTTTCTGTCACAAACCTCACTTGAACAACAGGATTCACTTAGACAATATCAGAGACGACCTGACTTTCTGAGTCAAGGGGGCTTCTAAAGAATGATCGTGAGGATGCCTTCATTTCTGTGCAAAATTTATTAGTTCATTTTAATGTCCATAATTACCCATTAGTCTCCTCTCTCCCCTGATTCAAAGTCCTTCTCAGGATATGGAGACCAGAACAGACTCTAATTTCTTAGTCTATCCCTTTTAGCTGAAGACCAAGAAAGTATAAAAATAAAATTAAAAGGTGATGGATTTCTGAATGTAAGACAATGTCAGTGACTGGTACATTTCAAGTACCTTCCTCACATTGAAGCAAGGTTGTAAAAGTGAAATTTCTCCCAATAAAACACTACAACATTGCCAAAATTCTAAAAGTTTATCCACTTTAAACAAATACTTTCAATGGCCTTATAGGTTACAAAACTATAATTGGACATTTTAAGATTAGCTTATAATTTTCACTTTCAAAAGACATTACTTTATACAAATAAGACATTTACAGATGATAATAGCTACAGAACAACAGACTCCTGGATATCTTAAAAGGTAAATATAATTGCACTTACTTTATAAAATAATTTGCATTCTTGTGGGGAAATAGAAAATATATTTGTATATAAATTCCTTTTCCCAACTAAGTATAATGCAACTCTCTAAGTTTCATTAAGAGTCTTAAGTTTAAAATAAACTTAAGTTTAACTCAAGTTTAAAATAAAATAAGTCTTCAGTTTAAAATAAAAATTTAAAAAAGAGAGAGGAAAAAACAGGGCAAATACGGTACATGGCTGCCTGTCTCTCGATAACACTCATTGTGTTGCTCCTTCCAGTTTTGATCCACGGACACAAAGGCCTCAGCACCATATTAAGAAGTCACACTTCAGTTCAGCTCAGTTCTGTGACCTGTAAAGTGTGACAGGCCTGGGAGAACTGGCACACCGTTATTCCTTTTCAGGAAAAGCCTGACAGAATAGTTGATCCCCTTGTGCCTCGGAACCATAATCATGCGTCAGAAGCCATTTACAACACTAACTGCCGTGAGGGACGCGTGCTGCACAGCTGGGCTCTACGTGCTCTTTGGAAGCTCAGAAAGTTCAAGGATGTCTGATCAATCTTCATTTCAGATCTAGTAGCATAAAAGCCAGGGTTTCTAAGTAGGATTTCCACGAATTAGAGAAGCGTGACACTGTAGCGCCATCGATGATTCTGTGATCAGCTGACCAGCTCATGTTCATTATCTGGGCCTTACAGCCTTCCCCTTTCTCGTTAAGGTGGGGAAAGGCCTTGATTGTTCCCAGGGCCCCAGTTACCACTTCTGGTGGAAGTATCACTGGTTTGGCGGCACCACCAATTGATCCAATGTTGGGAAGAGTGAACGTTCCTCCTAGGAGGTCACTGGTGCTGAGCTGGCCCACAGAGCCCAGTTTCTGGAGGCGGTTCAGTTCAGTGTCGATCTCAAATATGGAGCAGATCTGAACATTTTTCACATTGGATACAATCAAGCCCTGCCCTGTGTCCATCGCTATTCCAATGTTATGAGAAGCCTTGTATGTTATGTTCTGGCAGTTTTCATCCACAGAAGCATTAAGAATAGGAAACTGTAGTAGTCCCAAGGAAGCAGCTTTTAAGAAGAAGGGCATAAAGGAAAGTTTAATTCCACGAGCAAAAGCAGTGGGTTTTAATTCTTCCCATAGCGTAACCAGTTCAGTAAGGTCAACCTCATCACAATACCCAAAATGAGGTGTCTTCAGGGCCGCAGACATGGTCTTGACCATTGCTCCGTGAAAGCCTTTCACTGGTTCGGTTCTGTCTTTGCTTGTGGACACTGGAGGCTGCGATATTGGAATAGGAATAGTTCTGTCTTTCGGTTTTGGTGGAGGCGGCGTAATTTCAGCTTTTGGTGAAGGAGGTAGTGTAGCTCCTGTTAGCTTTTCCAGGTAGTTGAGAATATCTTCTTTAAGTATTCCGCCATCTTTTCCCGAGCCAATAACTTCACTCAGCTTAATACTATTTTCCATCGCAAGCGACGAACTGCAGGAGTCGCTGCTGTTTTCTGGCCCTTTATCTCTCGGTGTGTGTGTTTATCATGGGACAGAGCAGGGCTTTCAACAACATCTTCTTCTGAATCTTTTAAAGCTTCCGTTTCTGTGTCTCCTAATGGCTTTCCCACATAGGCAGTATCATCTAGATTAAAACACAGTTTCTTATGACTCCATCATAATGACTAGTGACTTTATCACTTTGAACTTCACAGATGCTATCAAGCTGAGACCCTGTATCTCCTTCTTTTACATACCATTCTTGAACAGTTACTTCTCTAATCTGTTCTTCAGTGTCTGAGAGTTTGAACTGAACAACCTGTCCCTGGAGAGCAGCAGTTGTTTCCAGCCACTGATGTGGATGACTGTACTTGAATGGAGGATAACCAAAGAAACACACATATTTTGGCTTCAAAACATGAACATTACCACATGTGTGAAAGTAGCGGACACAAGTAGGCTGTCAAATGAGTGAAGTCCGTCAGGCAGAGAAAGACAGATGTTGCATGATGCCACTTATCTGCAGAAACAGCTGCCCCACCATCCAGCTCCGGGTCCTCAGCACACGCGCTGCAGCCACCTTACTCCGGAAAATCCCACTCCAGTATTCTCGCCTGGAGAACTCCATGGACAGGGGAGTCTGGTGGGCTACAGTTCATGGGGTCGCAAACAGTCAGACACGACTGAGCGACTAACACTTTAGCTTTACCAGAGAAGAAGGTAAAGCTTTGAAGAACTTGAGACTTTGGTAAGTTTTAATTATTGAAAGTGAAAGTGTTAGTCTCTCAGTTCAACTATCCATCTCTATAACCCCACGGACTGTAGCCGCCAGGCTTCTCTGTCCATGGAATTCTCCAGGCAAGAATACTGGAGTGGGCAGCCACTCTCTTCTCCAAAGGGATCTTCCCCACCCAGGGATCAAACCAGGTCTCCTGCATTGCAGGCGGATTCTTTACCTTCTGAGCCTCCAGGGAAGCCCTGTGGCTGCACAGTGACCCTCAATATTGCAGAGAGGGATTGCTTCTACTTTACCCCTTTCTAGGCCTGTCTCAGCTGCCCTGTGTCCTGTGCCATCCACAGAGATTACAGAGCACGCTTGTGCCTGTTTATCAGTTTTGTATCTTGCAACTTCATGGAATTTGTTTATTAGTTTTAATAATTTTTGGTGGATTATTTATCAATAAACAAAAGTTAAGTGCATTCTAAACACTAATAACAAACTATCAGAAAGAAAAATTAATGAAGCCAATCCCATTTGAAATTACATCAAAAAAGAAAATATACAGGAATAAATTTAACCAAGGAAGTGAAAGATTGGCATACTGGAAAATATGATATTGAATAAAGAAAATAAAGAAGACACAAAGAAATGGAAAGATACCCTCTGCTCATGGATTAAAGGAATTAATATTGTTAAAATGTCCATACTACCCAAAGCAATCAGCAGCCGATGCAATCCCTACCAAAACGCCAGTGGCATTTTTCACAAATATAGAAGGAAAAAAAAACCACTAAAATTTGTATGGAAGCACGATATACCACAAATAGCTAAAGTGATCTTGAGAAATAAAAAGCAGAAGATATTGCACTTCCTGATTTCAAAGCATATACAAAGCTGCAGTCATCAGAACAGTACAGTATTGGCCTAAAAACAGAAAGAAGGACCAGTGGGACAGAATAGAAGGCCCACAGATAAACCCACACAGACACGGTCAGTCAGCTTATGACAGAGGAGCCAAGAGTATAAAATGAGGAAAGGACAATCTCTCCAATAAGTGGTGCTGGGAAAACCCAGGCAGCCACATGCAAAAGGATAAAACTGGGCCACTATCTTTTACACCACACACGAAAATAAACTCAAATGGATTAAAGATGTGAATGTGAGACCTAAAACCGTAAAACTCCTAGAGGAAGACATAGGAGGTAAGCTCCTTGACATTGGTCCTGGCAATGATTTTTTGAATTTGACACCAAAGGCAAAGGTGAAAAAAACAAAATTAAAAAGTGGAACTACTAATATCAACCTGAAAAGCTTCTGTACGGCAAGGGAAACCATCAAGAAGATAAAAAGTGAACCTATAGAATAGGAGAACGTATCTGCAAACAATACATCTAATATGAGTCTAATATCCAAAATAAATTCTAAAAACCATGCAAAGCAACAGCAAAATAAATCCAATTTAAAAATGGGCAGAGGGTCTGAATAGAAATTTTTATGAAGGATACAAAAGGCCAATAGATACGAGACAAGATGCCCAACATCACGAATCATCAGGAAACGCAAATCAAAACCATGGTGAGATGCCATCTCACTCCTGCCAGAATGGTTACCGTCAAAAGGCAAGAAATGACAAATGTCGGCTAGAGTGTAAAGAAAAGGGAACCCTTGTGCACTGTTAGTAGAAAAGAGAGTTAGTGTCATCACTATGGAAAACAGGATGGAGGCGGCTAAAAAAATTAAAAATAGAACTATAATATGATCTAGCAAATCCGCTCTGGCATTTAATCCAAAGCAGACTGCAACACAGCTGAAATATGTGTCCCCCCCATGTTCACTGCAGGAAGAGTTACAAGTGCCAAGGCATGGGAACATTGCTGCCCACTGACGGATGGACGCTAAAGAAGTGAGAGATACACACACACAGACACACACACACACAGGAACATTACTGTCCACTGACGGGAAATATGAGATACACACACACAGAGACACACAGACACACAGGAACATTAGTCAGTTATAAAAAAGAAATCTTACCATTTGCAACAAAATGGATAGACCTTGAAGAAATTATGCTAAGGGACATAAGTCAGATATTGAAAGATAAATATTGTATGACATCACTTATACGTGGAATCTAAAAAATCCAAACTTATGGGAACAGAATAGAATGGTGGTTACCAGGGGCTGGCAGTGGGTGATGTGAGGAGATGTTAGTCAAAGGGTTTAAACTTCCATTTACAAGACGAATAAGGTTTGAAGACCTAACATGTGGCATAGCGTTACTGTAAACACTACTGTATCAGACTTCAGTGTCATCAGGAGATTCGACTGTGAATATTCTCATCATAGAAAAGAAAAGATAATTACATGACGTGATAGAAGTGTTGACTGATGAACACCATGGTGGTAATTATATTGTAACATATGAATGTATTATATCAACATGCTGTACACCTTCAAGTTACACAATGTTATATGTCACACATCTCAATTTTTAAAAAAAGAAAGTGAAAATGCCAGGCACAGAATGGGAGGTAATCTCCTCAATACACGTAACTGATAGAGGACCCACATCCAGAATATATAAGCATTCCTGAAAATCCACAACAAAAAGACTGAAAAATAAAAGTAAGGCCTGCACGAGCACCTCACAAAGAAAGGCACACCAATGACTAGTGAGCGTCTATCTGTTCAGCACTGTTACTTACCAAAAAAAATGCAAATTAAAATAACAAGTGAGATACACTGCGCGTACACCAGAAGGACCTGGATTAAAAGAGCTGGCAGAGTTGAGTGCTGGCCGGAATATGGAGGAACTAGAATTCAACCACCTTGGAAAACCACCTGGTAGCTTTTAACAAAATTAAGCATAGACTTATTTACATATCAGCAAACCCAACAATTAACCAAGAAACCAATAGATTTCTGGGGAAATCTATTCGCAGCAATTAAAACCTTGAAACAATTCAAATGTCTGTCGGCAGCAGAGAGGCGCAACCGACTGTGATGCTCACACAGTGGGACAGTGGCGCAGGCAGCAGCGTGGCTGAAGCGCAGCCCAGTCTGTGAGCAGATTCAGATGCAGAGGCAGCAGCAGACCCAACCAGCTGTGTCAGCAATCACGAGAGCGGGTTCCTCTGGGCGGAGGGGAATTGACTAGCAGAGGACACGGAGAACGTACTTCGTGGTGGAGTGTATGGTCCTGATCCAGAAATCACAAAAGGGCAAGGAAAACACATTTACGTTAGAGCTCTGCAATGGTAAAAGAACTGGAACAATATTTTTAAAGCAGGTAACATCGAAGTTTTAAGGTTTTTATACACAAAGAGAAAATAAAGTGACCAAAAATGTGAAGAACACAACGGAAGAAACAGACAAAGGTTTATGAGGAAGGACCAAACACGCGGACGTAGCAGCCAGAGACACTCAGAGGGCCACTCACATTCACTAGCCGGGAAATGCCACGCAAACCAACAATGGACGAGGGTCTACATACACTCGACTGGCAAAAACCAGGCTTATAAAAGTTGTGACTGGCCAGGAAGTGGCGCAACAGATGCTTCTGTGTACTTAAGCAGCAGGAATGTGAAATGTTCCTAAGATTCTGGAAAGCAAGGAGACACTCACTTATACGAAAGATGCACCCACCTTAACCCAGAAAGCAGCCCCCACAGCACTGAGCCCCCCACACGTAAGGACCTGTGCACAGGACGTTTACTGCAGCATTTTCCAGAACGGTAAACACAAAGAAAAAGACAAAAATCAAACAAAAAGCAGAAAAGAACAGAAGAGGAGAAAAGAAATAAACTATTTCCAGTCACTAAAGAATAAAAGAATCATAACGACACCAAGAGGTACTGTCCTCAGTCATGTCAGACTCTTGGCAACCCCATGGACTGTAACCCGCCAGGCTCCACTGTCCATGGGACTTTCCAGGCGAGGATACCGGAGTGGCTTGCTGAGTGTGACTTGAGAACAGTTTTTCAGCCTCTAGTCGAAGCGTGCAGACACAGACAGCTGTAGGAGAGAGCGCCATCCGTGCTCATCTTTACAGACCTTCACCAGCAGAACCCAAGTTGTGTCCAGCCCCTGGGCTACTAACAGGTGTGTGTCCCTGCAGACACCCTTAGTGGCCAGAATACAAAATATTTTCAAGGTCTTCAGTGGTAACAAGAAGAACACGAGAAGTTACTATTAGCGTTACATTAAAAGGTGTCTTTTTCTGCATGTTCCTCTTTTTCTTAGCCTGTAGGTTCTTTCCCCTCTTTTTATTTCCTTTTCTATTTTTGCTCCTTTTTCGTTTCTTAACCTTCTTTCTTTCTCTTTCAACAGGCCGCTTTTAAAATATTTCTCTGCATTGCATTTTTATGAAGTGGAGTCATATAATTCAGCGTATAATTCAGCAAGTAGATGCGTAACTACCTCTCGCATAACTTCCTCCAGAAAAACAATGATGCTGTTCTATACAGGGCCCTGCTGTGCCTGCTGTGTGAAAACACCCACATTTCCTCACAACCCTCCAGCAGTTTGCTTCCTAAGCGTTAGACACACTTGAGACGTGGAGGTCTCATTTCTCGCCTTACCACTGCTGCCCCATCAGCATCGGAAATCCCTATTGCCTGAGCATTGCTGTGCTGATACTGTATCCCTTCGTGTTTTCTTCTGTTACAGGGAATTTTGGTTATGTTGATGGCCTTCAGCATCGCTGAATTTCTCATTTCCCTGTCTTTCTCCATCATGAGGGGACCCACTGAGTGTGGTGACTGTGAGGAATGGGACGGAGCAGAACTGTGAGAATAAAGGCCTGGTATAAAATGTGACTGGGAGGCGAATTGTGCTTGTGAGGAAAAGCCGGCAGGAACACAGACTCTTAAGGCCGGTAATTCCTTGAAGCAAAGGGGAGTGACTCAAAGGAGTTGCTTGGTGGGGGGCTAGGGGCGGGGCAGGCAGGGGATGGGGACTGGGAACATTTTGGCTGATAAACCACACCCTGCCTCTTTGCAAGACCATCTCCTCCTCTCCCCAGATCACACAGTCACCGTGGTGTCACCTCCTTTGCTAGCGGGCCGTTCACTGAACTAAAGGATGGCAGTGTGGGGCTGGTTGAGAAATGAGCCAGAGCCAGGGTGAGCTGGGTCCAAGGTGCCTCCCGCTGACTTCGAGAGACTCAGCCCAGGGGCTCCTGCTCCATTGCTGTGTGGGAAGATGAGCTGGCTGCAAGAATGGCTAGGCCTGCAGTAGGCCACACCGATCGATGTCAGCCACTTATACCCACTGGCAGGTGACGGCAGCAGCCAGCAGGCGCCACGCCAAGGGCTTCAGGGGCGTGGCTTATTCAACCTCCACCACCGGCCCCCGCCCCGCAAAAATCTGAGAGGCAGGTTTTATTATTCTACTCATTTTGCAGACCCAGTGAAGCTGAAGCATAGAGAGGGTAAGTCAAGTGCCCAAGGTCACAAAGTTTGCAATGGCAAAGTCATGTATCAACAGGTAATCCAGCTCCAGAGCCCAAAGTCTTACTCTCTAGGCCAAGACACTGACATCTTTTAGGTCCTTGGTCTCAGAAGCGCTTGACACTCTGAAAAAATATTTGACTGATCAGTACAGATTAATACAGGTAATATTTTTACTAAAATAACTATTTTTAAAAAAATTATTGTGGAGAGTAACATTGATATACCGTTTCGTAACCCTTTTTTTAGAGTTATGTGAGAGTCTTTTATTTCTAGCTTCATTGAGTTACAGTTTATTCACCAAAAACACTGCGTACATTCCATGTGTGCATATGCCCTGTGCCACCCAAAGCCGCTCAGCCTGCCCGTCACTTCCAAAGTGCTCCTTCTGTCCTTTTCTGGGTTTTGGTTTTAGTTTTAGATTTTAGTGAAGATCCTTAATGTTAGGTCTATCCTTTTAGCCTATTTCCAAGTGCACAATACCATATTATTAACTATAAATACTCTGCTGGACAACGGATCTCCAAAACTTACTCATCTTGTGTAACTTTATCTCCATTGTAAAACAAATCCCCGTTTAATTTGACTGCACATTCAAGGGGAACTTTCAGAAACCCCAATGCACCACATACCACCATGTACCAACTAAATCAGAATGCGGTAAGAGTCGGACGTCGGTATTTTTTTAAGGTTCCCGGGTAATTGCAATATAGAGCAAAACTTGGAAACCACTGCTTTGCTCTTGACGGAAGACAGATTCTCTTAGCGGCTTCTGCGTTCAACCTGTGCAGTGTCTCAGGCTCTGCAGCCGGTGGAGAATGCTGTTGTAAGTCCATGAACAGGGGAAATAAGGTCTTAGTAGTATGATGAAAATTGTTCTGAGGTCACAGACCTCCTACGAGGGTCTCAGGAAACTCCGGAGATTCCCAGGCCGCCCTTCGGTGACAGCCGCCTGGGAGGAGTTGGGGGTCTCACCGCTGTCATTGCTCGCTTGCCACTGACACCCTGAAAGAGGTGTGTAACTAGCCCAGGTCGCAGACTGAGGCCCAGAGTGGCTAACTCTCAGACCACAAAAGGGAGCATGATTTAGCTCAGGACTTGAACCAAAATCCCTAGCATTAAATCCTGTTATCCTCTGCTTCTTTAGGCATGGGGAAAATAGCATGCCTCAAGAACAAACAAGCAGGTTTTTACTTCTGCTCTAAGCTGGAAGGAAAAGGCATAATTGAGGGGAGAGGGCTGGGGAGTGGGGTTCGGATGAAAAGTATATGGTAGCCAGTGGGTAGGGTTCTGATGGGTAGGGTTTAAGATATATTTGAGGAGGGGCCTGTCATCTAATAATAAGGGCTTTTAAGTCAGGCGTTGGTTTCGACCTTCAAAGCAAAGTGACCTGAACAAATTATTTCGCCTTTGTGAGCTTTAAACTCCTGCACTAAAATGGAACGATACTACCTACCTAACGTGTTTACTGTGAGCCTTAAATGACATGTGAATGGATTCTATGACTGCTTGGAATGTAAAAATCACTCAGAAAATGGTGGGTTTTCTTTGAAATTTAAAATTGCAGTTATCTTGCTTCCGAAACATCACTATCACTTACTCCGTGCCTTTGAGTCCGTTTCCCCCGTTTCCTCTGAACCTTGGTTCCCACAATTATAAAACGGACTCAATGCCATAGGTGTTGCATGGACAGTGTTTGGCATATAAGCAGACAGGCATCTAATGTTATTTTTTTAAATTTAAAGTGGTCCCTCAGAGCAGAAGGAAGGAGCTCAGTGGTAAGGAATCCAGCTGCCAACGCAAGAGCGGAAAAAGCCCGTGGTAGTCACTCAGTCGTGCCTCACTCTTTGCGACCCCGTGGACGGTAGCCCACCAGGCTCCTCTGTCCATGGGACTTGCCAGGCAAGCGTACTGGAGTGGGCTGCCCTTTCCTTCTCCGGGGGATGGATCTGGCTCGCCCAGGGAGCGGATCCTGTCTCCTGCATCTCCCGCGCTGCAGGCGGATTCTTCCATCGCGGAGCCCCCAGGGAAGCCCCCGGGCCTCACAGTCATCCAGGACTCAGACCCGGGGGCGTTGCCGGCTGTGAGGCGCGTGAGCAGACACGCGCAGACCCGCAGAGACGGACGCGGGTCTCCCGTGGCCCCCTCTCCACTCTGCGACGTCAGTGAGAGGCGGCCGCGTGGCTTCGGCCGCAGCAAGTTCCCTGTTCAAACACCAGCCTGCCCCGCGGTGGGAAGATGGCACTTTTTCTACGCTGCCCCCACATCGGCCTCTCCAGAATGACTTTTACTTGGCGTTCATCATCTGATTCCAGACCACCTTAAAGAAAAGAGAGGGCGAAATAGAGAAGAGAGAGAGAGCAAGAGAGAGGGTGTGGACTGACGTCAGGTTCAGCGGCAGACCGCTGTGTTTCGGCCCTTTAGACTCGGCAAACGACTGCCCGGCTACAGCCCCGGGTCTCTAATGAGTTAGGTCAATAGATAGGAACACGTGAAAGTCAGGGAAAATCCGCACTGTGAACAAGAAGGTTGCATACTGTAGGGCAAGGGGCACAGTCTCTTCGGACAAAGCTCTCTCTGCTTCCTGTCCCGTACTGGTTCGGTTTGGTCCACCTTCCATCTCGCTCTCCCAGCCCTCATCTTCCTCCTCCCCCGACCTGATCTGGCTCTGGGCTCCACAGTCACACGGCTCCAGCCCCTGCTGCAGAGAGAGAGGACGCAGGGTGCCCAGACAGACGGAGGGAAGCGGCGAGCATGGAGGTTGAGGTGCTGTTTCAGTGACACCCGGAACGTGGAGCTCTCACCTGAGGCCTCGGGGACACGTTCTATAGCGCCCAACAATATTTGCAAGCCATCTCTACTAACTTCAGTGTGAGACACACACGGTCCCTCTGGAACTCTACGTATGGGCCCATGGGGGTACACAGGGCTCCTGGAGTACATGGGCCCATGGGGTACACGGGCCCACACCGCTTCCATGGTGAGGGCTGAGCGAGCCTCGAGTCGCTCCGAGCAGATGCCTCCTTCCCACCTGCCCCCTCCTAGAAGCAAACGGGAAAAGGTAAGAGTCGTAACAGCCCTTCTTGGGAGAGTTTCTAGAGCCCTTCTTGCCCTTGGGGACCTGCCATCCACACCTGCTTACAGGGCGGGGGTACACCGTCCTTCTAATTAAGGCAGCGTGAAGTACGCCTGGCAGTCCCTGGGGTCTTTTTCAAGAAGTGAAACCTCCTGGTATGGCGGAACTTTTTTGTATATCCCCCGGCTCTCATAACTGTGTATTAAACCCCAGCCGTCGGCGCAGAGCCCGAGGCAGCAGAAGCGCCTGACTTCCTGTCACCTGGCACCCCTGGGTGCTCCCAGGCCTGGCCCCTCACTCTGGCCCCCGTGTTCTGGGGAAAAGAGCTGGCGAGGTGAACTCAGCGGCCAGAACCCACGCATCAGCCCTTGCGCCTTGAGGCCTCGGAGACTCAGGTAAGGAATCCGTTTGCTCTGTTTAAGTGACTAAGGCAGTGATGGGTAAGGCACAGGATGGTTCACGAGGCAACAGGCTCAGCTTTGACCCCAGGGCTTCCCTGCTCGGATTTTCTGGTGGTGTCATCATCCAAGGAGGGGCGAAGCCAAGACATGCGGACCACCTGCCATCGTAACCGCTCTCTCTCTCAAGAATGGCCTGGGCCAGTCAACTCTGGGTCCTTCCACAAAAGCAGCAGATGCAATACGTAGATTAAAGCATGGTTACTACCTGCTGGGCTCCAACCTGAGCTCCACCATCAACAAGTTACTGAACCCCAATAGTCCTTGGTTTCCTTCCCTGTAAAATGGGGGCAGTAGTAATACCCCCTGCATTATGAAGAATGAAGGAGCTGAAATCCCGATGCTCTTAGAATGGCCCTTTATCAAGTGAGAAAATAATCAGGCACAGCTATTGAAAATAACGCACCTCTCGCTTCAAATGCTTTTGTCTCCAGAGATGTCGCACTAAATGTGAGGAGCCTTCGGTGTTGGTGAGCCTCTCGGGCTAAAAGTTTCTGGAGGGGCTTGGTGGACAGCAAACCCCTGCCTCAAATCCATCACAGCAGCTGCTGGGGGCGGGGTGCAAGGAGGATCTAGGGAAGGCTGACAGCGATGACCTAGCCCTGTCATGGTTCTTTCCTGAAACCAGCAACACTCCCATAAAAGCCTCAGCTCACTGACCAACAGATGAGGGGAAACGGCCGCCTTTTGGTCTGACACCTGAGTGTGCGTAAAGCTGCCCAGGAAAGCAATTCCGTTTCCTATTTATTAGCTCATAGTGTGTAGAAAAGACCTTCCCTGTCGCTCAGATGGTAAAGAGTCAGCCTGCAATGCGGGAGACCTGGGTTCGATCCCTGGGTCGGGAAGATCCTCTGGAGAAGGAAGTGGCACCCCACTCCAGTGTTCTTGCCTGGAGAATTCCAGGAACGGAGGACCCTGGCGGGCTGCTGTCTATGGGGTTGCACAGAGTCGGACATGACTGAAGCAACGCAGCAGCAGCAGCGGAGGGATTACCAACATATGAGAAAGATGACTTCGTTGACAAGCAAAGAATGCAAAGAGCTGGGGGTTTACAGAATTTCTGCCCAGAAAGAGCCTTCCACGCGTGTGTGCTCAGTCCGTCCAACTCTCTGTGGCTGCCCGGGCTGCAGCCCCCCAGGCTCCTCTGTCCATGGGATCCTCCAGGCAAGAGCACTGGGGTGGGTTGCCATCCCCTCCTCCAGGGGATCTCCCTGACCCAGGGACTGAACCCGTGTCTCTTGTGTCTCCTGCACTGGCAGGCGGGTTCTTCACCAGTAGTGCCACCTGGAAGGCAGGAGATGCGTCCAGACCAGTGGCTTTGTGGGCAGTGGAGGGATGTGAGCTTAAGAAACCATGTTGAGACCATCAGTGTTACTGAAAACCAAGAGATGGGTGATGCTTCTTAAGCCTGAACTCTTAGAATAAAGCAAAGTCTGAAACTGTAAAAAAAAAAAAAAAAAAGTCACGTAGAGTCTGTGAGCAGCCAGGTGGAGGGTTTCTCTAGCAGGCGATGATGGATCAGAGATGAGTTCGAGTTCAGGAAAAAGCATAACTTCAGCAGGGATTTAGAGAGCCTGATCTAGTAGGCTCGCAGAGGATGGATTAGGAAAGAGATGTGAAAGTCAGAAAAGTAAGATTCTTGTGCTAGACCAGGAGAGGAAACGAGAATCTCACTCATGGGGTGACGCTGGCAGTAAAAAGAAAAAGGAGCAGGTCCACCTGCAAACTGAGATCCCTTGCAGTGGGACAATCAGCAGGACTTGGCCACTGGCTCCACGTGGAGATGAAAGAGCTGGAGAGGAATATGGCTCCAGCTTTCCAAGCCAGGGAGGCAGGGATGCGGACATGAAGCTGTCTGAGGGCTGGTGTCTGGCTCAACAGCACAGCCTTTGTCTCTTGGAGCTGTCTCACCCCCAGCTCGTGACATGCAGGATCACAGTGACACACAGGATCACAGTGACTTGCAGGGTCTCGGTTCCCAGACCAGGATGGAACCCATGCTCCCTGCGGTGGAAGCACAGGGTCTTAGACCACTGGGCCCCTAGGGAAATCCCTGCAGCACAGTCCTTGAAAAGAGCGGTTTCAGCTGAGTGGCTCCGGCAGCAACTAGCCGCCAAGTGTCGAGGAGTAAGTGGGTGGTGAGGAGGTGGAGGGAGACAGGAAGCGCTTGGGACGCTGGGGGCACAGGACTGGGGGGCTGGGAAGTGGCTGGGGCAGGCCTGGGGTGGAGGAAGGGACTTTGGGGTTGGGGGACACTGCAGTACCTGCTAATCGTAACAAAGGTTCTTTATTCTGTTCTGAATGTTGTGGACACAGCGGGGGAAGGAGAGGGCAGGGCAGATAGAGGCGGGAGCACTGACGGGTACTCAGAGCCTGTGTAAGCAGAGCAGACAGCTGGTGCAGAGCTGCTGCACAGCGCAGGGAAGGGAGGCTCAGAGGGAGGGCATGTACGTCTCCATACGGCTGAGTCATGCTGCTGTATGGCAGAAACTAGCACAACACTGGAAAACAGTTACCCTCCAATTAAAAAAAATCAACAATTAAAAAAACGCAGGTTCCAGTGATAGTTATCCTCTGAGCGCCTTAAGTTGAAATGATCCCATGTTCTCAAAACAAAACTCTTGACTGGAGAGCTCAGATCACCAAGGTAGCAAGCAACAGAGCTGGGGCCCAGAAAGAGCAGAGCCTTATTCTCCGCGAACAGAACAGGCGCCAGAGATGCGAGGACAGCTCTCTGAAGAAGCATCACTGCAGTGAAAGGAGATGGGCGGAGGGGCACCGGCAGCGGGGAGGAAGTGAGACCACACTTCCTCAGAGACAGGCACACCGGAGGCCACGAGGGTAAAATTAGAACTATTTTGAGTGGCAAAGGAGGAAGCTGAGGTGACAAGAGCCGCGCAGCTTTGGGCTTCTGAGTGAAGGATGGGCTTATTGGACCTAAAAGTCATTATTCAAACCAAAACCCATAAAGGCTGTGAGATCGTCTTCAGTATAGATGGACAGGGGAACTGCGTGGGCGCCGTCCGCAAACCCAAAACCATTTGCAGAAGTGGCTCTAATAACACAGGGCAGGGTCTGATCAACACAGCCCTGCTTTCAGCACAGCTCAGTGAGAACAGAATCCTCTTATGACCACATTTTGGCCAGTGTGACCAGTAATCACTGCCAAGTGTACCCGCTAGTCTCGGAGCCTAACCGTGTTGCAGGAAACACACCGGCGGGGACAAAAAGTCACTGCGAACAATTAAAAATACCCAGGGCGAGGCTGCGGGGATCTACAATGTCCTGATGAGCGTGTGGCCCAGTTCCATACATTCCCACAGAATACCATGGATAAAATCTTTCGTCTGTCAGTCCGCAACAACCTGCTATAAATATATATATATATATATATATATGGGCTTCCCTGGTGTCTATATAGTTATGTCCATGAAAAAATGAGGTAGCAAAGAGAAACAAGTACGTCTGTGCTTATAAATTACCATTTACAGTAACATATGTGTTGAAGGTTTTGTAGAAATACACTTGCCGGAATGAGACATCATTTTAAGATAAATAAAATATTCCCCTCCAAAGTCATTACTGCCGTTAGGCATTGCTGACACAGCCCTAGCAGGGCTTGTTTACATAACAGGTATATGTCACCAGTAATACAGGCATAACCTTAAGCAGCTGAGAAATAAGGAGAAATTAAAACAACGGGAGTCCAGTCGTCGCCTTCTGTCCAGATAGCTGATGACCTTGGCTCTGGAGAGAAGCAAGGTAACCCCGGCTCATTCCATACTTGTTGTTCAGTTGCTAAGTCATGTCCGATTCTCTGCGACCCCATGGACCCACCAGGCTCCTCTGTCCATGAGATGTCCCAGGCAAGAAGCCTGGAGTGGGTTGCCGTTTCCTTCTCCAGGGGATCGTCCTGACCCAGGGATCGAACTCACTCTTCTTGTATTGGAAGGCAGGTTCTTTACCTCTGAGCCACCAGGGAAGCCCCTTCCATGCGTAACCATGGGAAAATTAACTAAGTTCTCAGAACTCCCATTTCCATGCCCGCAAAAAGACAAAATGCCCACTTAGTAGGAAAGGTGTGGAGAGCTGGAACCAGATACCCAATATCCCTGGCACGGAGTGGGTGCTCCGTGGACAACTCTGTGCGGCCCAGCCTGCAATGCAGAGAAAAGCACCAACCTCTCCAGAGCCCTGGGTTAGGCTCTGCCACTACGTGCAAGGTCTTTCTTTTCTTTTTTTTAAATAGGTCCACCATTTATTATTCATGGGAATAAAGTCCTAGAAATACAATTATGGGAGTACGTCAGCATTTTTTGGCTGCATCGCACACAGCCTGAGGGATCTTAGTTCCCCGAGGGATCGAACCTGTACCCCCTGAATTGGAGGCCCAGAGTCTTAACCGCTGGACCACCAGGGAAGTCCCAAGCGCAAGGTCTCCAACAAGGCACGTCCCATCGCTGCACCACAGCTTCCTCATTTGTCAGACGGACAGAATGGTTTCAGAGGTTCAGACTGGCGCTGAAAACCCCGCCTGCTGACCAGAAATGGCTTTGTAAACTCCTTAGCGGTCTGTGTGAATCTATTGCCTTTTGTTGGTGGTCTTGTGGGGAGGTTTGTGGTGCAAAGCAGGTCCCTGAGACCACCTGGCCTCTGGCAGTCTAGAGCTGGGGCAAACATCAGGTGTGACAGGCCCACAGCGTCCCCTCTTTCCTTCAGCCACGGCTCAGACCGATGCTCTGCTTTCAACTGATTTATAATCACCCAAACCGTACATTTGTATGAATAGAAGGAAAAGCTTCATGAGGGAAAGGCTAAGTCCTGTCCCCATGGGAGACAAAGCAGTCTGCTGTCACAGATACTGGCTGGCCAGGTCTTAGCCCTCATTTTCTAAACTTTGTATTGGCGTGTAGTTGCTTTAAAATGTTGTTCTAGTTTGTGCCGCCCGTCCGAGTCAGTCAGCTATCACATAAACACACATCCCTTGCGTTTCTGGATTTCCTTCCCGTTTACATCAGGGAATGTGCTATGCAGCAGGCTGCCGGCTGCTTCACACATGGGCGTGTGCAGACCTCAGCCCCAGCCTCCCGACCCACGCCTGCGCCCTTCCCCACCTTGGTGATCCGTATGCTCGTCCTCTATAATTATGCCTCTCTTTCTGCCAAGCCCTCATTTTAAATCCCTGGTGGCTACGTGACTTTGAATAAGTTACACACTCTGTGTCCTTGCTGCCGTTTCCGCACAAGACAGGCAAAGCTTCATCCCGTCTCCCCTGTGAGGCTCAGATGAGGTGCCAGACCCAGAGTGTCTGTGTTACTGGGAAGTGGGCACAGGACGGGGCACCTGTCCTCAGCACCCCACAGGCGCCCAGAGATAAGCACGCGGGATGCGCAGCCTCGGCCTCCAAGGCCACTCACGTGACTCAGTCAATGAGGACAACACGGACTCTGTGTCCCGAAAGGAAGACTTCCAGGGCCCGGGAAAGGCTCCGCGGAATTCCTGCCAGTAACTGAGCCACAGAAATGAATTCCCAAGGGGATCCCATGATGAAGACGGTAGGACAGTCTTAAACCGTCCGAACTGGAAAGGGGCATTTCTGTTCAGAAACCAGAGATCAAACCACATTTACTCTCTCCCTGTGTATGGGGCATTTTCACTTACATTAACTTACTTATTTATCACAAGCTTCCTGTGAAAGGTGTATTGGTCTCATTTTTCAGATGGAAGAAAGATAGAAACAAATGCTCCCAAAGGAAATCATGTTAAGAACAGGAACAAGAACAAAAGCGAATGCTTCAGACGTGGGTGCGTCACCCCCATGCGCTTCTTCAGTTACCTTCGCGAAGAAACTTCTGAACCCAGGCTCACTTTCATTACTTTTAAAAGTACTCGCTCACTTGGCCGACTGTCCCCGGGTCCCGGATCCCGGGCGCGGCACGAGGCCCCTCGCTCTCCACCGCGGCGCGCGGGGTCTCCGGTGGCGTCGCGCACACTCTTAGTTGCGGCGTATGGCTCATCCCGGGCGACTCATCAGGAGGCCGCGCGGGAGACTCACCAGGAGGCCGCGCGGTGGACTGAGGGCTCCGGAAGGCTTCTTCCAGACGCTGAGGTCTGAGCGGCCCCCGGCTGAGGCACACACGCCATACGGCCATTTAAGTCTTACAGCGACTGTATGAGACAGGAATTATCACTGTCCTCGTGTTATGGCTGAAGGACTTGAGGCCCAGAGTTTGCAGAACTTTCCCAATGTTTCACAGCAAACAGGGAAGTCTTGATCTAAACCTAGGCAGTCTGATGTGCGACTCAGGAGGCCACCGTCTTACACAGAACCTTCGAGAACCTCCCTGAGGCGATGCGCTCAAGACTGCAGAGTGAGTGGGAGCAGGGCAGACTGTACCAGCCCCTCCTGACTGCAGGCACAGTCGTCACCATCTTCCACCCGTCCATCTGCTCATGGTGACTCTGGCCCATCACCACGGACAAAAGCAGATAAGCTAAGGGACGAGGACAAGCCCGTGAAAAATACATTTTCTTATGTTAAAGCACAAGAAAAGCATCCAAGGCTGACAGACGCACAGAACCCACGAGTTAGCGAGCGTGACACTCTCCACAGAGCAAAACCATGACCCTCGTGTGGGTGTCGAGAACACTGGCAGGGACCCCTGAGCCAGATCCCTGTACATTTAAAAAACAGTCACAGCCTAAAAGTTGAGAATGTCCTTTTATTTGGCAGAAATTTGTAGGACTTAAGCCCAGGAGGCAGCATCTCAAGGAATCCTGAGAGAACTGCCCTGAAGAGCTGAGGGAAGGCGCCTGGGAAGGCACCAGGTCATTCAGAAGTTTTGAAACAAAAGGCAGCTAGCCTGAACATCAAGGTGTTACTGTTAATTAAAGGAAATCAGACCTTCCAAGTTAGGGGACCCGGTGCTTTTCTGTGTATGGAAGATGTAAGAGTCTGGGCTCCCAGAAATCTTTCCTTTCCTATTGTTCAGCCGCTCAGTCATGTCTGATCCCATGGACTGCAGCACGCCAGGCCTCCCGGGCCTTCACCATATCCTGGAGCTGGCTCAAACTCATGTCCATTGCGTCAGGGATGCCATCCAGCCATCTCATCCTCTGTCGTCCCCTTCTCCTCCTGCTCCCAATCCCTCCCAGCATCAGAGTCTTTTCCAATGAGTCAACTCTTCGCATGAGGTGGCCAAAGTACTGGAGTTTCAGCTTTAGCATCGGTGCTTCCAATGAATATTCAGGACTGATCTCCTTTAGAATGGACTGGTTGAATCTCCTTGTTGTCCAAGGGACTCATAAGAGTCTTCTCTGACACCAAAGTTCAAAAGCATCGGTTCTTCGGCGCTCAGCTTTCCTTATGGACCAACTCTGACATCCATACATGACCACTGGAAAAATCATAGCCTTGGCTAGATGGACTTTTGTTGGCAAAGTAATGTCTCTGCTTTTTAAAATGCTGTCTAGGTTGGTCATAACTTTTCTTCCAAGGAGCAAGCCTCTTTTAATGGGTGCCCTTAGAGCTCAGAAATTCACACTGCAGGGCCAGAATCACTGCTGACTCTGCCATCCTCAGTCACTGACCAGGCAGGAAATACTCCACGTGTCGTGCTTTGTCTGAGATGCTCCCCCAGACCCTGTCTCAGAACGTGGAGGGAGGCCTTGCCTCGATCCAAAGCCAGTAGGAAGAGGCCCTGACTGCCTTCAGTGACACCGTGCAGAGAACACAGGGGAAACCATTCAGATCCATGACAAGGTAGAGGTTGGCTGACAATCCTGTTTCCTCTCATCTTATCATTTATCCTCAGGAGTCTGAGGGTGAGATGACGACTCCCAGGAATTCAGTGGTTGGAGCTTTCCCAGCAGAGCCCCTGAAAGGCCCCCCCGCTATGCACGCTGCTCAGAAAGGGGTCCCCAGGAGGGCGCCCACGGTGGTGGGCCCCACACAGAGCTTCTTCATGAGGGAGGCGAAGGCTCTGGGGGTAAGTCAGTCGCCCTGCACTCCACACCCTAGGGACTCCCTGGCCTCTAGAAGCAGCTGCTATGGGCCAGGCACAGGATCCAACCTGACTTAAAGGTATTGGATCCAACATGAGGTGTTCTTTATGTCTGACATGGCCGGGGTGGGGGGGGGGGGCGGGGCGAGGGGGGAGGATCAAACCAGGGACGCGAAGAGATGGCTGCCGCTTATGCCCCCCTGCCCTGTGCCTTAGACTGGCACAGTTAGGGGCCTGCACCCCAGCTCATCACCCGCGTCCCAGCGCACCTGCCTTGGGAGTGCCGGGGGGTGGGGGAAGTGGGCCTGAAGACGACAGAGGTCTTGGGCCCTTTAGCGCGGGCTCTGGACATCTCACGCTGCCCCTGAAGACCACAGAGGTCTTGGGCCCTGTAGCGCTGGCTCTGGACATCTCACGCCGCCCTTCCGCTCAGGAGTCAAGGCTTCCAGGCCCCCTCCTGCTTCCTGACTCTCCGATTTCAGTCCCACCACCAGCGCCCCTCTCCTCCCCCCAGGCCGTCCAGATCATGAACGGGCTGTTCCACATTGCCCTGGGCAGCCTCATGCTGATCCACGCGGACGTCTACATGCCCATCTGTGTAACCTTGTGGTACCCTCTCTGGGGAGGCATCGTGGTGAGTAAAGCCTAGTAACCTTTTGAGGGAGTGATACACAAATGTTCAAAGAAGCTCCATGGGAATGTACCAGATCACCTGTGTGTTGAGGAAAGCATAGGACTGGGGAACAGGTTGTCTGGTTGAAGTGATTTAAAGGAAAAAGAGTCTGAGTTGAGCCCGAGTCTCGTGGTTGAGTCAGTGGTCATGCTTCTTGGGAATTCAGAGAAAGCGGCCCGACGTGGATGTCCACAGTGAGGGAAGACCGCTCCAAGCACGACCTCTCCAAACTCAGCGGCTGGGGTGGAGCTGGGTGGGTCCTAGACTTGAGGGTTGGTGTTTCAGAAAGCAAGAGTGGGTGGGGGCATCGCAGCTGCTCCCACCTGGCCCTTCTTCCCGAGGATTCTCTTCAGTTCCTGTCTCATGTGGTGAGACAGTCGCGTGCCGAGTGAGTCCCCCTCGCCTGCCAGTGGGGCAGTAATCCCCACGGCTGCCTCACGTGCAGTTTCCAAGCCTGAAGCCCTGTGTGGATGAGGCGTGAGGCAGCGACGTCTCTATCCCCACTACACTTTCGTAGATGAGCTGTGAAGACAGGCTCAGGACTGAAATTTTCAGGGCAAGAAGAGATCGATTAGAGCCAGAGTTTCCCCCATTTCACAGCTTAAAGAGTAAAAGGAAGACGGGAAACAATGGTCACTTCCTGTAGCTGCCCACATTTTAGCAGAGCGCCTGCTCCAGGCAGGCCACGTGCGTCTTCTACGGCAGTCCACTCATCATTGCCATCAGTCATTAAAGCACTGTGAACTCCAAAGAACCATTCCCTCAATTTTTTTTTTTAATGGAAAGCTAAAAATAAAGCTTTTAAGTTCACTGTGTGAGAACTAATTGACATGGAAATGTGAGTTCTGCCTCTGGTTTTACTAAATGCCTAGTCACAGATCCCCAGCTGGTTGAATGAAAGGCAAGGATTTAATGTGGTTGGGCCTGAATAGTGGAGAAAGATGTGCTGAAAAATGAATGAAGCCATTAAAAAGGGCTGAATAGCGCAGGGAAAGTGGTTGAAAGGGTGGACAGCTTTTTCACAGTTGCTTCTCCGCATTAAAAGGTGATCTTCCCCTCTGCCCCTCTCCCCGCTGCTTCTCCCATCTCTCCCCACCCCTCCCCTCCCACCACCTCTCTTGTGTACAGCACATCATTTCTGGATCACTGCTGGCAGCAGCGGAGAAGAACTCCACGCAGAGCATGGCAAGTAGCGCACGCCCTCCTTTCCCACACATCAGAGCAGCATCTGCTGTCCCCGCTGGAAACAAGGGCCCTGGAAGACCCTTGGAGTCACAGTCACTGTTACCCCTCAACCCCCAGGAGGGAAAGCTCCTCTGTGATGCTACTGTGATCGGTTCATAGCAAATGTGAAAACGGGGTGTCCGTGGAAACAGAGGCAGACCGATGAAGAGCAGGCTTATGGTCTCAGGGATGAGGGATGCTGCAGGAGACTGAGACCTCTTTGAAAGTCGCGTCCCTTCCCTCAGATCAGCATTGAGGAAAATGGTCTAATCAAGACCGTGATTGACTCAAGACTTAGTTACCCTTGAGCTGTAGCCTTGGGCAAGCCAGCTTCCCCCTACGTGCCTCTAAATTTTCACCTATGAGACGGGGATAATAGTCCTTGCTGCCATATGAAGTTGTCCTGAGGATAAAACAGAGTAAATATAGGCAGGATGAAATGTATGAAAGTGCTTCAGAGGCTATAAGGAGCTGGAGGGCTCATGCTCATATAACTCCTCAGGACACACTGACACCCAGGTGGATCCCCCGATTCTCTACAGGGCAGGAGTTTACCAGCAGGCTTCCTTCTTCAACTTTTCTGCATTTACTAAGGTCTCACTGATTTAAGTCCCTTCCAAAGTCCACGAGAGATTGAGATGACTCCCCTCTAGAGGTGGTCTGACAAACTCACTTTGTGGGGAAAAAGGCAGCTGTTCATGGAGATGAAGCTGTATCTAAAATACAGCCCGTCGCGCTGACTCGCCATCTGTAGGTCATACAACCAGGGATGACGTCTGCCTGTTGCGAGATGATCACCAGTAACCACACGGCATTATGGTGCTTGTTGCACGAATCTTCCTGGTTTTGACCCTGTATCATCCCTGCAAGGTGGCGTGCCACACTGACGTCCTGTTGCCGCCCAGAGACGTCAGCCTTAAGTGTATTTGTTTTGGGAGCTGGCTGGCTGACCGGGGCTGATTGCAGCCTGTGTCCACAGGGAAGGAGAAGGTCATTACTACTGTGAGTCTCCACTCGGTGGATGGTACAGACCTAGAGGGGCCAACCTGCCCTCTCCCTGCATATACCCACAAAGGACCCTGCTTCACTGTGACACACTCTGAATACTGCTTACTTCATTTGCTCAACAGCTGTGAGCTGAACATCTACTAAGATTCCGGGGGAGGCAGGCTCTGGCAGCTAAAGGAAGTGCAAGGATCGCTTCTAGAACATTTTCCTGATGAACTGATTGGATGGGTGGCATAAACGAGGTGGGGAGGACCGAGAAAGCAACAAGGTGCAGACAGGAAGGTGTTTATTTTACAAAGAGCTGAAACAGCCAAGAGAAGCAGGACTTAGCAGGATTTAGATGTAGTGCCTTTAAGGGTCGGGAAAATAGGATCTGGAACTCTGTCCTAGCTTATATTGTCCAGTTGGAAATTAGACTCAATTAATAAATATCTGTGTCTCTTATTTCAGCTCACAGGAAGAATAATAATGAACTCTTTGAGCCTCTTTGCTGCTATTTCTGGAATAATTTTTTTGATCATGGACATATTTAATATGACAATTTCCCATTTTTTTAAAATGGAGAATCTGAACCTTATTAAGACTCAGATGCCATATATTAACATAAACAACTGTGAACGAGCTAACCCTGATGAGAATAACTCCCAGTCCATGGAATATTGTGCCAGGATACGGTTTGTGTTCTTGGTGAGTATGAAATTGGATTTATTTTCATGAAGGAAGACTGGCATTTTTCTTATGACCATGTGTCCGCTACTTATTGCCTGTATGTATGGTTGTGAGCCAGAATTCCGACCGCACCACACTGTGCCTCACTTTCCTCCTCTGTAAAATGGGAGACGGTAACAGTATTTATAGAACTGTTTTGAGGGATGAGTTAACATACGAAAAGCACTTTGAACAGTGTCTGGTACACAGGAAGTGCTATTCAAGCCTTTGCTTTAGCATCTGTTAGTATTATTGATGGAGCTGATGTTTACTATCTTTATTATTAAGATGAACATTGAAGAACCTAAGTTGTGATGAATGTCATTTGCCTCAAGGGCTTCCCATGTGGCTCAATAGTAAAGAATCCACCTGCAGGAGAGGTGGGTTTGATCCCTGGGTCTGGAAGACCCCCTGGATAGGGAAATGGCAACCCACTCCAATACCCTTGCCTGGAAAATCCCATGGACAGAGGAGCCTGGCGGGTTACTGTCCATGAGGTCATGAAAGAGTGGGACACGACTTTAGTGACTAAAACTTCACTTCACTTGAAGGGAAAAAAAATATATCTCCCAGGTGTGGAGGAATTTCCTTGGTGTGATAGTATACCACCTAAAGCTGGGTACAGTGTCATGTGGAACTCACATTAAACTATTCTTACCTACATGGAATTGATTCTGCAACTAATTATTACTGCCTTACTTTCGGTCAACAACATACACTCTCTGTTATGTGCCAGGAGTTGTACTAAGGGTTAGGGTTATGCAGATACCAGCATTTCTCACAGTTAGTCACTATTTCCCTAAAGAATTGACCTTTTAATCATTTGCTTTTAGTCAATGGTCATTTACTGTGCATTAAGCATATTCTCGTATCTTCATTAGTACATTTTTACCCTCATTTTTCTGTTCTTCAGAGCAATTTCGCAGTGATGATGATCTTTGCCTTCCTCCAGAAACTTGTGACAGCTGGCACTGTTGAGAATGAATGGAAAAAAATATGCTCCAGACCCAAAGCTGTAAGTAGACGCTGTGCTATTCACAACCTCCCTTAGGAAAGTCTCACCTGCAAAAAGTCATTTGTGGAGAGCATGATCTGATGAGTCTGGAGCATCATGAAAAATGATTCTGGCATATTTCTGGGAAGCAGAAAATACCAGTAATATTCCGTGTATTTGAGAAATGGCTGACTGGGGCTGATTGCAACCTGTGTCCACAGGGAAGGAGAAGGTATATTACCACTTGTGTGTCTCCACTCGATGGTACAGACCTAGAGGGGCCAACCTGCTCTCTCCCTGCCTATACCCACAAAGCATCCTGCTTCACTGTGACACACTCTGAATACCACTTACTTCATTTGCTTAACATCTGTGCACTGAACATCTGCTAGGATTCCCAGGGCGGGGAGGGGGCAGGGGCATGGCAGTTAAAAGAAGTACAAGGGTCCTATGCTGCGTGCGTCCTCTCACTAACCTTGGACTCTGCTGGACTTCAGTCATGCCCCCTGATTTCAGGTTTCCACACTTAGACGGCTGAAGGCTGATTAAAGCCACTAGTCCTTCCAAACCCAGTTTCGCAGCGCTCCCTGCTCCCCTCTTCCTTCTATCTAATCTCTCTTCCAGAGCAGCAGGTTCAAAGAGGCCCTACGGTTGAGAGATATGAATATCCCAGTGATCAACTATCGACTCCTTCAGAACCACAGGATGTCAGCTTTGCAATAGAATTTAGAAATCATTGTTAATGCCTTCATTTTGCAAGTGAGGAAGATAGGATTAGAGACAGCAAGTTAATACTTTCCTGAGGTTATCTCCAATAAAGGCCAATCAAAACTGACATATAAATTCCTCTCTGATCGCAGTCTTCTTTCCCAAACACCGTGAGTGCATTCCAGGTAAGGTGGCAAGTATTTGCTGGCCTTGAGGATAAGCCTTGATTAGTGGTTTGGTGAGGATCTGGACACCTGGGAAACCAGTCCTGGTATGCAGAAGCATTTAGAACACAGCATAAAAACCAGGAGATATTGATATTTGTGCAGATTGTTGAGAAATGTGCCAATGATCAAAGTCGAGAAAAGTTTTCTCAATTTTGTGTTCCAGAACATCGTTCTCCTGTCAGCTGAAGAAAAGAAGGAACAGGCGATCGAAATAAAAGAAGAAGTGGTTGAGCAGACTGAAGCGGCTGAGCAGATTGAAATAGCTTCCCTACCAAAGAACGAAGAAGACATCGAGATTATTCCAGTCCAAGAGGAAGAGGAAGAAGAAGCAGAAATGAACTTCCCAGAGCCCCCCCAAGATCAGGAAGACTCGCCAATAGGAAACGACAGTGTCCCTTAAACTGTTTTTTCCCTTTTGCTGTTTTCTTTTCTCTTTTAGCATTAGTGTTCACAGCTCCCCAGAGACTTATTCACCCGCATTTCCGAAGGCGCTCTGCACGTGGCCTCCACGTCTTCCTCGTCTCCGCCTGGAGGGGCCACAGACAGCTCCCTTCTCCCCATCCTCGTTCAGAGTGTGAACGCACGCCCCTGCAGCAGCTGTAGCATCGTGCTTCCCGCTTAGGGCAGCCTTCTCACCCCGAAGAGGGAGAAGTCTGGATAAGGGCTGCAGAGTGTGGTTTGCCACTGGCCTGCTCTTGGGGAAGGTGTAGCAAGCAGTCACAGCGGCGGCGGCAGCAGCAGTCTGCTTTTTCTTCTCTTCTCTCTGCAGTAGGCAGACTCTGTATCAGATGAAAAATGTGAGTGGCTGCTCCGTGCCACCCTTAAGCTGTCTTTGATTTCTTCCACATCTACATTTGTGTGTGTGTGTGTGTGTAATCTCTTTTGTACCACTGTTTTCGGGAAAGTAAAAGATACTAATAATGAGGGGCAGTAAAGAACCTATCCCGTCTGTCTTTCTATGGGCTGACACTGTTGCCTCTGCGTCTCACCGGAGGAGCTCTAAGGGGCCAGTCCTCAGCCCTGTCTCTGCACAAACAGCATCGCTTATGCCTGGATCTGTCTCCTTCCGTCTTAACTTTTCCTAACTCCTCCTCTAGGCTCTTGGCTGCACTGTCTACATACTTTTCCCCTTTAGGCAAGAGAAGAAAGGATAATGGAAACAAATGCCGTGACGAACGCCCAAATTGCAAAGGATAATCAGTGCTTGCATTTGTACAGTGCTTTCCAGTTCACAGAACATTTTATCAAATGACTGTAATTGATCTTCCATGATCAAGGGAAAAATTCATATCTCTGTTTTACAGTATTTACACAGTAAACAAATAAATCAATGTAACTTGTCAACAGTCACAGCAAGTAACTTTGAGAGTCTTATTTCGATGCTAAAGCTGAAACTCCAGTACTTTGGCCACCTCATGCGAAGAGTTGGCTCATTGGAAAAGACTCTGATGCTGGGAGGGATTGGGGGCAGGAGGAGAAGGGGACGACAGAGGATGAGATGGCTGGGTGGCATCACGGACTCTATGGACGTGAGTCTGAGTGAACTCCGGGAGTTGGTGATGGACAGGGAGGCCTGGCATGCTGCGATTCATGGGGTCACAAAGAGTCAGACATGACTGAGCGACTGAACTGAACTGAACTATTTCGTACCCAGATCTTCTTATTCAAATACTATAATGCTTGAAACAACGAAATTGCCTATCCCGTGTCTATTTAAGAGCCGAGTCAACAGGTTTATTAAGCACCTGCTTTCTGACCAGCACAAAAGAGGTGTTGAGAAAGACACAAAAGATGTTTTACCTCTTGGGGACAAAAAACTTAAACATTCACAATCTTCAAAAACTCATTAACATACAATTAGCTGTCAGATTATAAAATGCAGATACTAAGTGCTAGAGACATTCTGAGAAAGATCATGCTTGAAAATAACACACTTACAATGCGAAAGCTCAGGGACTGTTTATCCTACCTCTAGACTCTTATTCACATTCAGAGAGGTTACTACCCTACACAGAGAGAGCGTTAACCTAGGAAGGTGTCACTAAAATCTATCAACCATGTGTGAGCATTTGCTGCGTGGTAAATGCTGCCAGACCCCTACGGGTGTAGAGACAATGCAATTTCCACTCTCAGGGACATTTCCACTTTGTTAGGGACCACGAAGAAAAGATATTTGTGGTGATTAGAGAAAAAAAAGTAGGTGGGGCATTTCTCTGTGTAAAGTTCTTGAAAATGGCTCTAAATGAATAGAGCACTCTGTGTGTGCTCAGCTGCAGCAGGCGATTCCGACATGGCGTTTCCCTAAGGTGCTCTCCTCTTGTAGCTTTCTGGTCACAGGAGCCTCCAACATTCTCAGGTTCATATTCACGTAACCCTAGTCTGGGTTTGAACCGTGAGATGTCAAGACATTGACTATTCGTGTCAACATACTCTAACACACACACACAGATTCCCAAGGAAAATTCTCCTGCGGTAGGTCACTAATAACACATTCCTTTCTGTCTTCACTCCAGAATGTGACTGGACTATATCGTGGTGGCTTGCACTAGGGGAAAGGGAAGACGGTGCAGCTGTGACCAACTCGAGGCAAAAACTGGCGAGAAAACCTTCAAAACAGACAAGCTCTTGGGACTTCCCGGCTGTCCAGGGTTAAGACACTGCATTTCCAGTGCTGGAGGCATGGGCTTGATCCTTTGTTGGGGAACTAAGATCCTGCGTGCCATGCTGCATGGCCAATAATAATAATAATAATAAGGACACGAGTTCTTATTTCTGTCTCATTTTCTCGGCTTCTGAAATACATATGAGGATCCTTCTCCAAACACATGGTTTTCTTAAGTATCTTAGTTTCTTTCATTCACTTTTTAGAATAGGGCTTCCCTCATAGCTCAGTCGGTGAACAATCTATTTGCACTACAGGAGACCCAGGTTCAATTCCTGGCTTGGGAAAATGCCCTGGAGAAGGAAGTGGCAACCCACTCCAGTATTCTTGCCTGGAGAATTCCATGGACAGAAGAGCCTGGCAGGCTACGGTCAATGGGGTCGCAAGAGTCGGACTGGACTTAGTAACTAAATCAATTCATTTTTATATTTTCAAATAGTTTTTACTGAGCCTACATTAACTCCTTTATCACAAGACACCACTGATGTCTACTCTTAGAAAATGAAAATCCTTGCTATGACTTTCTCTCCAGTTATCTCTTTGGAAGTTTGTTCATAGCCAGGTGACTGACCACCCCACTCTGCTCAGGACTGAGAGATTTCTTGGGATACAGGGAGTTTAATGCTAAAACCCAGATTGTCTGAGGCAAACCAGGATGAATAGTTGATCACCCTAGCTCAAGACAACACATGATTTTACCCAAATGGAATCACTGCATAATAATATAATATTTTTATACTTAAATTTATATCATAAATACGTTTCTTTTGCTGTTGTTTGGTCAGTCAGTTGGGTCTGACTCTTTATAACCCCATGGACTGCAGCACGCCAGGCTTCCTTGTCCTTCACCATCTCCCAGGGTTTGCTCAAATTCATGTCCATTGAGTCGGTGATGCCATCCAACCATCTCATCCTCTGTCGTCCCCTTCTCCTCCTGTCCTCAATCTTTCCCAGCATCAGAGTCTTTTCCAATGAGTTAGCTCTTTGCATCAGGTAGCCAAAGTATTGGTGCTTCAGTGAAGCTTCAGTCCTTCCAATGACTATTCAGGATTGACTTCCTTTAGGATTGACTGCTTTGATCTCCCTGCTGTTCAAGGGACTCTCAAGAGTCTTCTGCAACACCACAGTTCAAAAGCATCAATTCTTCGGTGCTCAGCTTTCTTTATGGTCCAGCTCTCACATCCATATATGACTACTGGAAAAAAACCATAGTTTTGACTATACGGACCTTTGCTGGCAAAGTGATATTTCTACTTTTCAATACACTGTCTAGGTTTGTCATAGCCTTTCTTCCAAGGAGCAAGCATCTTTTAATTTCATGGCTGTAGTCACTGTCTGCAGTGATTTTAGAGCCCAAGAAAATAAAATCTGTCATTGTTTACATTGTTTCCCCATCTATTTGCCATGACATGATGGGACCAGATGCCAGGTCTTCAATTTTTGAATGTTGAATTTTAAGCCAGCTTTTTCACTCTCCTCTTTCACTTTCACCAAGAGGCTCTTTAGTTCCTCTTTTTCTGCCATTAGGGTGGTGTCATCTGCATATCTGAGGTTATTGATATTTCTCCCGGCAATCTTGATTCCAGCTTGGGATTCCTCCAGCCCAGCATTTCTCATGATGTACTCTGCATATAAGTTAAATAAGCAGGGTGACAATATACAGCCTTGATGTCCTCCTTTCCCGATTTGGAACCCGTCTGTTGCTCCATTCCAGTTCTAACCATTGCTTCTTCACCTGCACACAGGTTACTCAGGAGGCAGGTCAGGTGGTTTGGTATTCCCATCTCTTTAAGAGTTGTCCACAGTTTGTTGTGATCCACACAGTCAACGGCTTTAGTATAGTCCATGAAGCAAAAGTAGATATTTCTTTACTGTTACATAATTTTTTTATTGGTATATAATTTTATTAAGTATTGTTTTTAGTTGGAACTTAGTACTCACTGAATCAATAACCATTCCTCTATAATTGGGTATTTAGGGTATTTCCTTGTTTTTTTTTTTTTTTTTTTGCAAATCACTTTTATAGCTGCAGAAACCATGAGCAAGAAAAAAAAACATATTTCCTGTTCTCATTATTCAAAATGTGGTTTCACATGTCAGGCCTAGTCAAATTCCACCAGCAGGAAGCACTGGCATTTGTTAAAAGCCAGGGACTTCGTTTTTATCACACTTTGAGAAGAGGAAAATCCAATACACAGAAAAGGTAGCTTGGATTTGATTTGCTTTTTAAACTCTTGGCATACAACCTAAAACACCAATCAGGAATCTTCATAAGTCTGTAAAGCTGAGAGGTTGTACATTCTCAGCTAAAGAGAACCAAGCAATGTAAACTGAATACGGCGGAATCATTTGGTGGCAAAGTCGCAGCTGAGCTATGACTTTCCCATGGAGTCACGTTTGCCCCCTGCTCACCTCTTCGTTTGCCCCCTGCTCACCTCTTCCACTGATGACTTACTGTAAGAAAGTTACTCGTCTAGTCTGCAGTCTGCTGCAAGGGAGAACAGGGATTCTAAAGGAAGAGCTAATCGTTGGGGAATCATCAATGCAGTTATCCAGAAGCGCCTGCTGATGCCAGCCTATCAGCACGCAAAAAGCAGCGGAGTCCCCTCCTTGAAGAGCTCACTATCTGGCTAGACAGAGATTAGTAATATATTCATAGGCACTTACTGTGGGTATGGCATCCTGTGAAGAAGAGTGGTATATTTCAAGATAAGAAAAGTCCTCTGTCCTCAGAAATCAGAAAAACCCCCACCTCCAAAGCTCCCTGCCCTCAAAAATAAGAAAAACCCCCACCCTTTAGTGCCTAACCGGAGGTGCTAGAAACCATATGCATTAAGAGATAATCAGTACAGATATGAGAAAATTCAGTGGGAGAAGACTGATCCTTCAACCAGTTGGTGGATAAAATGGAAAGTCACGTACAAAAAAGAATAAAACTGGACACTTAGCTCGTATCACTTACAAAACTTAACTCAAAATGGATCGGAGGCTTAAATGTAAGAGCTAGAACTATAGAGCTCTTAGAAGAAAACAGATATAAAGTTCACAACCTTGGATTAGGCAAAGGTTTCTTAGACACTGAAAGCATAAACAAAGAAAAAGAAAAGATCATCCAAATCAAAACCGTTTGTGCTTCAAAGGACGCGATCCAGACGATGACAGCAACCCGCAGGAGGGGTAAGATATCTACAGATCAGACATCTGGCAGGGGTCCAGTATCCAGAATGTGAAAAGGCAGCTTACAATTCAACAATTAAAAAGACAAAGAGCCCAGTCAACAATTGGGCAAAGGATGTGAACATATATTCGTCCAAAGAAAATGTGCAAGCGGCCAATAAGCATCTGAAAAGGCGCTCCTCACCAGTCGCCAGGGAAACGCGAATCAAAGCCACAGAGAAGGAGCTGCCTTGGTGGTGCAGTGGCTACCGCTTCACCTTCCTAAGCAGGAGGTGTGGGGTCCGTCCCTGGTCAGGAGGGCTGGGATCCCACATGACAAACTGCCAAAACACCAAAACATAAAACAAGCACTGTTGTAACAAACTCAACAAAGGCTTTGAAAGTGGCCCACAGCAAAACATCTTTAAAAAACAAAAAACCACAATGAGACAGGACTTCACACCCACGCAGATGGCTATAATCAAAGAGAAAGTAATGAGTTTAGTGAGGATCTGGAGTAATTAGACCCTCCTCCACTGCCAGTGGTCATGTAAAATGGTGTAGCTGCTTCGAAAACCTGGCAGCTCCTCAAAAAGCTAAACATATGAGTTACTATAAGGCCCAACCAAGATCATGGCATCTGGTCCCATCACTTCATGGCAAATAGATGGGGAAACAGTGGAAACAGTGACAGACTTCATTTGCTTGGGCTCCAAAATCACTGCAGATGGTGACTGCAGCCAAAAGACTCTTGCTCCTCGGAAGAAAAGCTATGACAAACCTAGACAGCATATTAAAAAATAGAGATACTCCTTTGCTGACAAAGGTCTATCTAGTCAAAGCTACGGTTTTTCCAGCAGTCATGTATAGCTGTGAGAGCTGGACCATAAAGAAAGCTGAGTGCCAAAGAATTGATGCTTCTGAACTGTGGTGTTGGAGAAGACTCTTGAGAGTCCCTTGGACTGCAAGGAGATCCAACCAGTCCATCTTAAAGGAAATCAGTCCTGAATATTCATTGGAAGGACTGATGCTGAAGCTGAAGCTTCAATACTTTGGCCACCTGATGCAAAGAACTGACTCATTGGAAGACCCTGATGCTGGGAAAGATTGAAGGCAGGAGGAGAAGGGGATAACAGAGGATGAGATGGTTAGATGGCATCACCGACTTGATGGACATGGGTTTGGGTGGACTCCGGGAGTTGGTGATGGACAGGGAGGCCTGGCGTGCTGCGATTCATGGGGTCGCAAAGTCGGACACGACTGAGGACTGAACTGAGCTGATACAGCGCAGGAGCCTCCGGCGACGTGTATACTTAGAGAGAGAAATCGAACTGAGCTGATACAGCGCAGGAGCCTCCCGCGACGTGTATACTTAGAGAGAGAAATCGAACTGAGCTGATACAGCGCAGGAGCCTCCCGCGACGTGTATACTTAGAGAGTGAAAGCGAACTGAGCTGATACAGCGCAGGAGCCTCCCGCGACGTGTATACTTAGAGAGTGAAAGCGCAGGATGGCACAGAGACTAAGACGAGCGTGCACAGGCGCATGAGCCATAATGAGCAAAACGTGAGAACCAATCCAAATGTCTACCAGCTGATAACAGGCAAAGGAAAGGTGGTCTCTGCATAAAATGAGACATTATTCAGCCATGAAAGGAATGAGGTACTGGTACACGCTATAACATGGATGAGCCTGAAAATTTCATGTCAAGTGCAGCAATTAGCTGCAAGAAACCATACATCGTATGACTCCATTGATCTAAAATGCCCCAACAGGCAAGTCCATAGAAACAGAGAGTAGACGGAGGCTGGGGGAGGGGGCAGGAGAAGTGGAATGAACGCCAATTCGTCAGTTAGGTGTCTTCGTGTGCGCTCGGCCAGTCGTGTCTGACCCTTGGTGACTCCATGCACTGTAGCCTGCCAGGCTCCTCTGTCCATGGGATTTTTCTCAGGCAAGAACACTGGAGCGGGTTATCGTTTCCTCTTCCAGAAGATCTTCCTGATCCAAGGACTGAACTCTCGTCCCTGGCATTGGCTGGCAAATTCTTTACCGTTTGAGCTACAGGGAAGTCCTTATACAATGGTGCAAAGACGGTTGTAAAATTTTGTGGATATATTTTTAAAAAACTATAAATGGTGTATGAATTATATTCCAATAAAAATAAGAAGCGATAGCAGTGATCTGGGATGGCAAGGAAGGGCTAAGTAGCAGTAAAATGCTCTGGTATCTAGCAGATAACTGCTCCATGACATTACAGGAGCGAGCCAACGAAGGCTGATATATGAAAAGGAAACCTCGTGAAATAGGAGGCATGTGAGCTGATTCCTAGAGAGTAAGTAGAAATTATCTAATAAAAAAGGAAAAATCATTCCAGGTAGGAGGAAAAAAAAAAACAAACTATGCAGGATGAAACAGAAACATTCTAATTGTGTTCAGAGCCAGTAACGATACCCAGGTGGACCACAGTAAATCGGTGTGATCAGGCCTAAGGTAACAGACAGGCTGAAACACACTCGTGTTCACAGCCAGTAACGATACCCAGATGGACCACAGTAAATCAGGGTGTGATCAGACCTAAGGTAACAGACAGAGGCTGAAACCACACTACGTGGGGTGTCACATGCCCACGGCATCTGGACCTTAATACGTAAGCATCAGAGAATCACTGGAGGTGAACTCAGGGAAGAAAGAAATTACAATTACAATTAATGGTTTAGAAAGTAAGTGAGACAGCAGGAATAAACAAGGAACTAGGCTGAATTAAAAGTTAGAAATAAGAGGGGTGTTATATTTTAGAGATGTTTGAGGGTAGAAAAGATTTAATAAATGTGAAGGAATTTATTAGATATAAAGAGTGAGAAAGAGGAAGAAATCCAGGACAGCTCTCGGCTCTGAGTCTGAATGATGGGACGCGGGAAGGGCTTTAGACGGTGGTGCCGCTGAGAGAGGAAGCTGGGAAGCAGAAGCTCAGGAGTTGGACGAGGAGCTCAAACTGGACCAGCTGTGTGCGCTGCCGCTGTCGACTGAAGACTCACTGCGACGTGCACTGCCAGGCTCCGGAAAGGCAAGGTGGCAAGTCAGGCAAGAGGACAGGATTGGACGCACACGGCTTCGAGTGACAGGTCCACCTAAAGCTGATGTTAGGGGAACGGATGAGAGCTCCAAGGGAAGGTGACACCTTGTAAGGAATGGGCGTGTCTGGCTGAGAAAGTGAAATACATGGAGATGAACTTGAGGATGTCAGAGAAATTAAGAGAGAGGCTCAAGAGTGTCCTGTTTTGGAAGCTAAGGAAAGACAAGCATCTCACAGGGCCAGGAAGAAGCAGAGCAATGCAGCTGAGACGTCCAGAAGGGTGGGGACTGAATACAGCCCATTGGAGTTAGCCATCCGGTTGTTACTGGCAGTATCAGGGGAAACAATTTTAGAAAAGCATTAAGGAGAGAGGAAAGACTGCAATTCACTGAAAAAAAAAAAAAAGAATCCAACATGAAAACATTTAAACTGTGAGAATGAAACTGCTTCGGGAAGGAAGGAGAGGGGCGACTGGCGGTCCGACTGAGAAGCAGGGCGAGGAGTCACTCAGGACACTTGTCGAGCTGCTTGGCTGTGTCCGGCTCCTTTGCGACCCCGTGGACTGTAGCCCGCCAGGCTCCTCTGTCCATGAGATTTTCCAGGCAAGAACACTGCAGCGGGTTGCCATTCCCTCCTCCAGGGGATCTTCCCAACGTAGGGATCCAGCCCGAGTCTCCGCACGTCCTGCACTGGCAGGCACATTTTCTTTTTTAACCAGAGCCACCAGGAAACCCATTCAGAAGAGTGGGTGACGTAAAACCTGCAGACACAGATAGGTGCGGGGCGGTCCCTGGGTAGGGAAGGTCCTCTGAAGGAGGGCATGGAGACTCACTCCGGTATTCGTGCCTGGGGAATCCTATGGACAGGGGAGCCTGGTGCAGTCCGTGGGGTCGCAAATGGCTGGACGCGACTGAAGGGACTTGGCACGCACGCACTTCATCAAATTCAGATGTTTACTGCCCTTGGGACTGTCTCTAAGTGATGAGGACATAATTAGCGAGCGGCACAGACAAGCGTTCCTCCCTCTGTGGGGCTGACGCCTTCAGACGCCCTCATCAGCTGCCACGTTTCTCTTCACTGAAGAGTTAGGCTTCAGGCGCTTCAGTTCCGACTTACTGACATTCTCATGACTTACTGACGACCGGGTGCAGCTTTTACAATGGTTTGATTTTCAAAACAGTATTTCCTCGGCTTTGACAGGAACAACCACAACAGCCAGTATAGTGAACACAAATCTGTGGGCTGCAGCGTCAGACAGACGCAGTATTACCCCGGGGACCGAGGGGATCAAGGAAGGGAGAAGCCGCTGGCCCCTAAAATGTCAAGAAGTACTCACAGCATAATTACTGGGCACCAGTTTTCATCAGCTTCTGCAGGGGAAGAGCTGCCCAGAGACCCGTTAACAATGCCCTGTGCTTTTATCTGCAGGAAACGAAACTTGTTAAAGTCACACTTTTGCATTTTGCAGGAAACAGCTGCAGTGAATCTATGCTTAGCACAGAACAACCCAAGTCGTGAGATGGTAGAAAACTTTATTAAAACTGATTCAGGGAAGTCAGACCATGTACATTTTATTAAGAAAACTTGAATCTTGTTACACTTTCGTGTGACTCTAATGTGCAGTAATCTGAGGAACACTATTTTAAATTCTTGCTATAGAATTCAAGTAAGATTAAAAAAAATAGGTAACGAGTTATCACTTTAAATATTGGGTTGGCCCAAAAATTCGTTCAGCCTTTTCCCTAAGTTGTTACAGAAAAACCCAGATGAACTTCTGGGCCAACCCAATAGCTCCTGAAATATACTTTATATGGAAAAAACAGCTCAGAATTTTGCAGACATGACAGGGAAAAAATAAACAACATAAAACCACCCAGTTGCACCTTATTCTCCCGACACTCCCTCCCAGCTCATCTTCCTTCTCTGCCTGACACTCACTTATCACAACTGGATACTTCCAGCATTTATTTGAGGGTTTGTTTCTCCTGCCTAGAAGACAAGTTCCTGAGGCCTAGGGCTTGCCTGTTGTGCTCACTGCTGAAACCGCAGCATCTGAAGGAGTGTGTCACAGACTGGGTCCCCAAACAGCAAGTGTTAAAGGGTGAGGGTTAAAGAGCAATTCTGCTTGTGGCTCCTTGCAATCAGACTGACCAGCAGACATGTTCTCTCCCTGCAAGACCTTCATAGCGGGCTGTGTGTGTAGCTGTAGCTCGGCATGTTCTCATTGCCATGGCTGCATAAGAGTCCATCACGAGAAAGCCCCAGATTATCCGTTCACTTGTTCAGGAACTATCTCTGCCTGGTCGATTCTAAGCGTACGTGTCTACCTGTGAGTGTGCTCAGTCGCTCAGTTGTATCCAACTCTCTGCGACTCGCCAGGCTCCTCTGTCCATGGGATTCTCCAGGCAAGAAAACTGGAGTTGGTTACCATTTCCTCCTCCAGGGGATCTTCCCCACCAGGGATCAAATCTGGGTCTCCTGCGCTGGTGGGCAGATTCTTAACCACTGAGCCAGCCGGGAGGCCCTTATGTGTCTACCCACTGGTCTTCCTGTCTTTACATTTATCAATTAAAATAGGGGCATTCAGTTTTATTCTTCTTTCATCCCTTTGTTAAAGTTTACATTAGAAGTCAGTGAAATGTTGACTCAAAGGGAGTTCACTCATTTTTTTTTTCATGTGTGGTGATTTTTTCTATATGTTAATAGTTTTAGGTTAAGATATGCAGTTCCCTTAAAAGACAGGCGTGCCCTGTTCACTAAATTTAGACTAATTTTAATAAATTACCACTCTCTCTTTCACACCCTCCTCAATTCATTAAACAGAACATTGTACCGTCTTGATAACTTCTTATTGTGAGCAAATAGAACAGCATTCTCATATACTAACTGCATTTCTTTTCATTTTCTGTTCACATTTTCTGCCCACTAAAATGTGCTTTACCTTTGTCGACACTTTTACTAACTTAATAGTGTCAAGCAGTCAGAACATGGAAGAAGGCAAGACGCGCCAGACCACCAAGCCTGGCGGTTTGGAGCAGAGTTGCCGCCCTTCCTCCTCCTTTCCTCCCGGCTTTTCTTCGCTTCTGTTTTCTGGAGGGAGCACCTTGAAAGAGGCGGACGCTACAATTTCTGAAGAAGTGAAAAAGTGAATCCCTTTGAAGAGACAATCTCATAAAGACACATAAAGTAGAGTTGGTGAAGAGACAGTGAAGTTTAGATGAAGTCAGAGAAGAGACAATAGCTACAGAGAATATGGGTAGAGAATTATTGGAGAAAAGCCAGCGGATGAAGAGGCAATATCAACAACAGCCTATGGCATTATGCAGGGGAAGACACCAGATACGGGGAGGGACCTTGCTGCGCCTAGCTACTTTCCATAATAGAGGAAACGAGAGTTGCTTTTCTGGTGATCATAAATGGCTATTCAATCGAGCATAAAATTGGGGGTCCACAAAAGATTTCACAGGCAATCTGAGATTAAGATAGAAGCAAAAGGGGGATTTCCATGGCAGTCCAGTGGTTAAGACTCAATGCTTCCGCGGCAAGGCGCAAGGTTCAGTCCCTGGTGGAGGAACTGAGATCCCCCATGCCATGCGGCAGGGCAAAAGCAGGCAAAATCGCAGACTAGAAGAGGTGTCCAGAGGCAAATGACCCCCATCCTGCATATGTCTGGGTACTAACTCACTGAAGGCCACATTTCCACCCGCAGGGTGGGAACAAGGACAGAGACCAGGGAGACAGATATGGGAAGAAAGCAATGCTCTGTCCTGAGACTTCTCGGTACACGGCATCCCAACGCGGAACCATGCCTGCCCACCAGAGGGCTGAGACAACAGGAAAGTGATTGGAGTTAATACAAGAAATAGATCGGTTTAAGTGAGAGGAAGAGAAACTAATTTTTGTTAAACACACACCATCTCCGGCATTGGGTAAACGCATTACACCCAATAAGCTTCTCTAAAGAGGAACCAAAGTGTTAGCCAGGCTCTCATGAGCTATGTGTTTCACACAGAGGATCAACAGTCTGCACGCGCCAATCCCACTCTCCCAGCTCATCCTGCCCGTTTCCCCCCGTGGAGTCCACACGTCTGTGCTCTAAGTCTGCGTCTATTTCTGTTTTGCAAATAAGATCATTTTTCTAGATTGCATATACATGCATCAACACGACCACTCTTTCTTCTGGCTTCGTTCCGTATTACGGCCTCCAGTCCGTTCACATCTCTCCAAATGATCCAACTTCTTTGCTTTTATGGCTGAGCAATATTCCATTGTATACAGGTACCACATCTTTATCCAGCCCTCTGCTGGTGGGCATTTAGGTGGCTTCCACATCCTGGCTGTTGTAAACAGTGCTGCCGTGAACACTGAGGTGCAGGCGCCGCTCTGAATTATGTCCTTCTCTGGGGACATGCCCAGTACTGGGATTGCTGGGTCATATGGTACTTCTATTTTTAGTTTTTTAAGGAATCTATACTGTTCTCCCAGAGAAGGCAGTGGCACCCCACTCCAGTACTCTTGCCTGGAAAATCCTATGGGCGGAGGAGCCTGGAAGGCTGCAGTCCATGGGGTCGCACAGAGTCGGACACAACTGAGCAACTTCACTTTCCCTTTTCACTCTCATGCACTGGAGAAGGCAATGGCGACCCACTCCAGTGTTCTTGCCTGGAGAATCCCAGGGACAGAGGAGCCTGGTGGGCTGCCATCTCTGGGGTCGCGCAGAGTCGGACGCGACTGAAGCGACGCAGCAGCAGCAGCAGCAGCAGCAGCAGCAGCAGCGGCAGTGGCAGCAGCAGCGGCAGCGGCAGCGGCAGCAGCAGCGGCAGCGGCAGCAGCAGCAGCAGCAGCAGCAGCAGCAGCAGCAGCAGCAGCAGACTGTTCCCCATGGGCTTCCCTAGTGGCCCAGATGGTAGAGGGTCTGCCTACAACGCGGGAGGCCTGGGCTCAGTCCCTGGGTCAGGAAGGGTCCAGGGTCAGGAAGGGTCCAGGGTCGGGAAGGACCCAGGGTCAGGAAGGGTCCAGGGTCGGGAAGGACCCAGGGTCAGGAAGGGTCCAGGGTCGGGAAGGACCCAGGGTCGGGAAGGGTCCAGGGTCGGGAAGATCCCTGAGAGAAGGAAGTGGCCACCCACACGAGTATTTCTGCCTGGAGAGCTCCATGGCCAAGGAGCACAGTTCACGGGGTTGCAAAGAGCTGGACATGACTGACAACACGCACACACTCTTCTCCATAGCAGCTGCAGCAACTTGCCTTCCCACCAAGCGTGCAAGAGGGCATGCTTTTCTCCACGACCTCTCCAGCGCTTACTGTTTGTAGGTTTTTTAATGCCGGTAAATTATTTGTGAGGTACAGGGAAGCAACCTAAATGGCCATCAACAGAGGGACAGGGAAGCCTGGGCATGCTGTGGTCCCTGGTGTCGGGAAGAGCCAGGCACGACTTGGCAACTGAGCAACAACAACAGTTTTTCACCTCAAGCCAGTTGAGGTGAGTGTGATTCCATTTCACAGATTTTTTAAAAAAAAAAAGGAGTATAAAGGACTGTCACCTCCCAGAATTACAAAGTGAGAGGGGGTGAGATTAAACTTCAGCCTAAGCAGAAACCCCTCATCCTTTCTCCTACGGTCTCTTTTAAGACTAAAAAGGAACATCTCTGTCTTCTATCTAAAGATACACCATCTCATATCAATTCTATGATTCACTATTTTTTACGTAATAACATCCCTGAAATCTCAGGGTATCATAGGTTAAGGGTGCTTGTTTTCTTCCATGAGTTTCCCGGTATCCAGTGTTACATTTAAGTCTTTAGTCTATTTTGAGTTTAGTTTGATAAATGACGTGAAAAAAATAACCTGATCTCTTTACTTGCAGTTGTACAGTCTTGCTGTTTATCGAAGAGCCCGTCTTCTCCCCCACTGTTCAGTCTTACCTCCTTCATTGTGGACTGACTGACAGTGTGAGCGTGGGTTTCCTTCTGGGTTCTCTCTCCTGCCCCACTGATCTGTGTGTCTGGTTACAGACCATGCCACACTGCCTTGATTACTGTAGCTTTTTAGCACAGTTTGAAATCAGGGTGCATGACACCTCCTGCTTTGGTTTCCTTTCTCAAGATTCAGGGTATTTTTGTCTTTTGATACAAATTTTAGAATTTTTTGTTCTAGTTCCATGAAAAATGCCATTGGTATTTTGACGGGGATTCAGGCTGCTACTTTTAAACTGAAGCTTGTTCCTCAGCCCCAGAGATCCCACAGGTCCTGTCATCTCAGAGGAGGTCCTGCTCAAAGGGAGCTTGGAGGACCGCATCCTCTGCGAGGCCTTTCCCCATCCTCATTTTAAGCTCTTCTCTCATGGATATCATGACTTGTATTTCTGACTTTTACTCACTGATTCTTTCATCAGGATATGAGCTCTTTGAAGGTTAAAAACCATTTTTAAACTCATCTCAAAATCCCCATTTCCTGCTAAATATTAATTTAACTTTTATTAAATATTTTATTAAATATTAAATATTTTATTAAATATCTATTAAATATTAAAATTAACTTATTTTAATTGGTAGAACCATTATGGAAAACAGTCTGGATGCTTCTGAAACTAAAAATACAGCCAGCGTATGACCCAACAATTCCATTCCTGGGCATGCATATGGACAAAACTATTGTTCATGATAGTTTTATGAACTATATTGGGACTTCCCTGGTGGCTCAGACAGCAGAGCGTCGTCTCCAACGCGGGAGACCTGGGTTCGAGCTCTGGGTTGGGAAGATCCCTTGGAGAAGGAAACGGCAATCCACTATTGCCTGGAAAATTGGACAGAGGAGCCTGGTAGGCTACAGTCCGTGGGGTCACAAAGAGTCGGACACGACTGAGCGACTTCACTTCACTTCACTATTGTTCACGAAGATACATGCAACCCAGCGCTCAAACCAGCACCGTTTACAATAGCCTGGATACGGAAGCAACATAAACGCCCACTGACGTGAGCGGATGAAGAAGACGTGGAACATCACACAACAGTGCATCACTCCGCGCGAAGCAGAAGGAAGCGATGCCACCTGCAGCGACACGCGTGGACCCAGAGACTGTCGCGCCGAGTGAGGCCAGTCAGAGAGAGAGAGACAATGTGGCACTGCTTCTGGGTGGACTCTGGGAAAGATGGTACGAATGAACTTATTTAGAAAACAGAATAGAGTCCACAGATCAAAAAAAAATTATGGTCACCAGTGAGTGAAGGGGGAGAAAGAGGGATAAATTGGGAGATGGAATCGACATATACGCACTACGACATTTAAAAGGAAACTGATACGGACCGGGGGCTTCCCCGGTGGCCCAGCGGTAATCTGCCGGCCAGCTCAGGAGGTGCAGGTTTCCTCCCTGGGTCAGGAAGATCACCTGGAGAATGAAACGCAGCTCACTTCAGCATCCTTGCCTGGGACATCCCATGGACAGAGAAGCCTTGCAGGGGTCACAAAAGACTTGGTTATGACTTAACGACTGAATAACAGCAAAATACGGACCTACTGTGCCGCACAGGGAAGTCTACTCAGCTCTCCGTAATGACCTGTACGGGAAAAGAATCTTTAAAAGAGCAAATGTATGTATAACTTATTCACCGTGCTGTACCGCAGAAACACGACGTTGTAAATCACCTATATTCCAATAAAAATTTAAGGATAAAAGTACAGTGTTTAGAAGATTAAGTCAGACTTTATGAGCTCAGTGAGGTCGTCTCTGACACGGTTTCCATTAGCGGCACTGACTGCTTGAGGCACATGAGCTACAACAGAAGTAAGAGTTTCTCTACATTCCACACGACTTCCTTCCAAATATTCCAGAGATCAGTGCCAGGCACTTCAGCTTTGATTCTGTGGGCTCCAAACTTTGTTCCAATCACCACTTTCAGGAAACCTTCTTCGCTGTATCTTCTGGAGTCCTGTCCCCAGGCCAGCCAGGAAGGCCCCCTGTGTCTGCCGCGGGTCCCACAACCTCCGCAGTGGCAGCGCCCCCGCCCGAGGCCCTCCGGAGCGACTCTGCCGCCGCTCTGGGGCCTGCCCTTGTCCCTTCTCCCATGCCTCGGAACCGAGCCGTGATGATTCTTTCCCCACACCTAAGCAAATGAGGAGAGCTTTTTTAGTCTTTCCCATACATCAAACACCACACTGAGTGTTCCACATACATATTTGCATATGCCCTTCACAATAACGCTTCCTTTTGCCTAGATGCTGCTATTTCCCTGTTTCAAACACAAGCTGACTAAAGCACAGAGGTTAACTAACCCACGCAGGGTCTTGTGTAGTGAGTAGAAATGTGAGCCAGCGTGTAGGTCCCACCACGCTGTTAACCTCTATGGGCTTTGCCTCCCTTTCTTTTTCTCAAACACCGTCTTTGATCCTTACATTTACAACCTCACATCTGCCTAGGTTTGTTCTGTGGTTGTTTGTTTGTTTGTTTGCTTTTTATTTTGAGATGATTTCACATTCACACAGAAGTCGCTAACATAGTACAAAATCTCCTGGGTACCCTTCTTCCAGGTTCCCTGATGTCTGTATCTTACATAATCATAAAACAGTTACCAAAACCACAATTCTGCTATCCCCCAAAACACTCCCTTGATAATACAGAACCCTTCTATAACCGCAACAAAACCCCCTCGGATTACCCCTCCATAGTTGCAGCCCCGTACCTGACCTCTGGCAACCACCGTCACGTGTTCCGTCACTTTAAGAATAGCCGAGGGACTTCCCTGGCGGTCCAGCATCTCAGACTCTGAGACCCTAGTGCAGGGGCCCCCCGTCAGCGAACTAGATCTCACACACCACGACCGAAGATCCTGCGCACCGCACGAAGACCCCGTGTGGAGGAAAGAGGGACGGAAGAAAGGAACGGAAGGGCGAGGGAAGGAGGAAGGAGGAGGAGGAAGGAAAGAATCACCAACAGAGAGGGCTGCACCGTGCGCGACCTTCTGAGCCTGGCTTTCTTCCCGCACCCTGATGCCCTTGTGATCGCTGCTGTATGCGTCAGTCGCTCGCCACCTTCTATTGCTGTGTGGTGCTCCATTTAGTGGGTCTATAGTTTGTCTACTCACCACTATGATTGTTTTCCAGACTCCTCTGCTTCTACTCGAATAATCTAGTGATTCTCAAAATATGGTGGGAGGCCTTTCTTAAACTGGATATGATTGCTAAAAATGCAGAATTATGGACCCTATTTAAGACCCATTCTATCTGCAGGTCTCTGAGTAAGGCCTAGGGTCACAATATCTTCAACAAATATATATTTGTTGAAGTTCAAATACTTCAACATAGCATAATTCTGGTTACTTTTTAGTTGCATTAAGTTCAAACCAACGTTCAGTACAGTTCAGTCGCTCAGTCGTGTCTGACTCTTTGCAACCCCATGAACCACAGCATACCAGGCCTCCCTGTCCATCACCAGCTCCTGGAGTTTACTCAAACTCATGTCCATTGAGTCGGTGATGCCATCCAGCCAACTCATCCTCTGTCGTCCCCTTCTCCTCCTGCCTTCAATCTTTCCCAGCATCGAGGTCTTTCCCAATAAGTCAGTGCTTCCCATCAGGTGGCCAAAGCATTGGAGTTTCAGCTTCAACATCAGTCCTTCCAATTAATATTCAGGACTGATTTCCTTTAGGATGGACTGGTTGGATCTCCTTACAGTCCAAGGGACTCTCAAGAGTCTTCTCCAACACCACAGTTCAAAAGCATCAATCCTTCAGTGCTCAGCTTTCTTTATAGTCCAACTCTCACGTCCATACACGACTACTGGTGTGTGACCATTTAAATTAGGAATGGTGATGGTTAACTGGTCTTCAAATTATAAACCATTCTCCAGAGGCAATTAGTATCAGACCCTTGGCTAATGAGAATAATAAAAGTCAGAATTTATCTTGAACATGAGTGGCTTGTTACACAGCATGGTCATATTAGAAACATTACCCACTGGTGACATTGAATGTATTAACATTCTAGGAACACCCTCTACCCTTGCATGTATAGGATGTAGGTATCTGACAGTGTCGGCAGCCTTTACCCTTACGTGCTGACCTAACGCCAGGTCTTCTGCCCATCCGTGAACTTGGAAGGCTGATGCTAAGACCTTATCTTGGAAGACCTGGCTTGCCTGCTCGGTTGAGGCTTTCACACCCAACAGCAGAGGAGGACAGAACACAGGACCTCGGGCTGCGGTGAGCACCTTCCGCCACGGTCACGTGCCACAGCCGAGGGCAGCGCCGAGCAGGGCCTCGGTAAGTGTTCAGTGGGTTTTACAGAGCTGGGCCTCCGTAAGTGTTCAGTGGGTTTTACAGAGCGGGGCCTCCGTAAGTGTTCAGTGGGCTTTACAGTGTGCTCTGTTCTGTGCTTTCCTTGTGCTGACTAGGGTCACAAAACCAGCCAGTCCTTAATTCAAGGTCTTCAGTAAACAACCCTTTTTTCTTTCTCCTTGTATGAGTTGTGCTTTTGGTGTCTAATCGGAGAATTCTCCACTAACTCTAGATTCTTCAGGTCTGTGCTTATCTTTCGAAAACATAAGTTTACAGTAAGTTTATTTTTATGGTAATATGTCTTACACATTTACCGTTTTACATTACAGTCTATGACTAACTTTCAGTTAAATATTTATATAAGGTGTGAGACTTAGGTTTCAGTCCTTCTGTTTTTTAAATTTATGGTGCCACTAGACTTCCTTGGTAGCTCAGACAGGAGAGAGTCTGCCTGCAATGTGGGAGACCTGGGTTCGATCCCTGGGTTGGGAAGATCCCCAGGAGGAGGAAATGGCAACCCACTCCAGTGTTCTTGCCTGGGAAACCTCATGGACAGGGGAGCCTGGTGGCTGCAGCCCCCGGGTTGCAGAGTCAGATACACTGAGCGACTAAGACTTTCACGTTCACTTTATGCTGCCCCTTGCTGCAGCGCCTCTTGTTTAAAAGGTTACCCTTCCTCCGCTGAGTTGCTCCTGCAGCTTCATGAAAACCTAGGTGTACCTGTGCGCTTCTGCATCCGGGCTGTCTATTCTGTTCCACTGATCTATGTGCCCCTCTCCAACACCACAGTCTCAATCATTGTGCCTGCATGAGAAAAGTGGAGTTGCCCCGTCACATCCAACTCTTTGTGACCCCATGCACTGTAGCCTGTCAGGCTCCTCTGTTCATGGAATTCCAAGAAAGAACACCAGAGTGGGGGGGCATTCCCTTCTCCAAGGGGATCGCCCCGATCCAGGGATCAAACTGGGTCTCCTGCATCGCAGGCAGGTTCTTTACCACCTGAGCCAACAGCGAGGTCCTGTAGCTATATCAGTTCAGTTCAGTCCCTCAGTCGTGTCTGACTCTTTGTGACCCCACGAACTGCAGCACACCAGGCCTCCCTATCCATCAACTCCTGGGGCTTGCCCAAACTCAGGTCCATCAGTTCAGTAATACCATCCAACCATCTCATCCTCTGTCGTCCCCTTCTCCTCCTGCCTTCAATCTTTCCCAGCATCAGGGTCTTTTCTAACGAGTCAGCTCTTTGCAACTGGTGGCCAACGTATTGGAGCTTCAGCTTCAACATCAGTCCTTCCAATGAACACCCAGGACTGACCTCCTGTGGCTACATAGTGAACCTTCACTGCACAGACAGTGAACACCCAGGGCTGACCTCCTGTGGCTACATAGTGAACCTTCACTGCGCGGAGAGGGTCCTTCTTCCTTTATTCTTCCTGGGATTGTTCCAGCTGCTCTTCATCCTGTGCCATTCCACAGAAACTTTAGAGTGACTCTGTGCCTGTTTAACAAAAACCTCATTGGGGTTTTGGTAGGAATTTAATTAAACCTTTCTGTCAGTTTGGGGAGAAGTCACACCCTCACCATATCACGCTGCTTTCAAACGCTTCCTCCTCAACTTCACAGCAGCACACCCTTCTTATTGTCTCTCTTTTGCTGCTAATAACTTTTTCCTGTCTCTCAGCTTCATCTTCCTCTGCCTAGACATTAAATATTCAACAAATACTTTCTTTAGGTTCAAGTCACTTGACCCACAGACACGTACTGTCCAAGCAACATTATAAGATCCCCAGCTCTCTGTCACTTTCTGGAGTTGCACAGCGCCCGGGAGCAGAAAAGGCGCTCATTTTCTCTTGCCTCTCCAAGATCCAAGGTAACTTCTTGGTGCCTCGTAGAAAGAATTAAAAGCGTCCTTGCTTGAAACAGGCAAGAAAGGTAAAGGGCGATGAAGAAAAAGGAGAGGCAAAGATGAGCCATGGAGGACACCTGGTGGTGAAACCTGTCACCGGCCTGTCAAGGCCGCGTCTTGGACCGCACAGGCCACTAGAGGGCACGACTCAGGCGCAGCTGCCACGCAGAATTCCCAGTCTTGGGGAACGCTGCACAGGAAGCCCGGCGCCGCCCATTCTGCAGTGCCCCCGCCGCCGCCTGCCGCCGTTTTTCCTCCTTGGCCCGTGGGAGCCTGCAGACCCGGTGAGACGCAGCTCCTGCAGGCGCCCTGCCTCAAGACCGAGCCTGGCGCCTGTGGACACAGAGCCCAGAGCCTGCCACGCTCCCTGACTGTGCCCTCAGGCAGACTGCTTACCACGCTTCCACGCACCGTGCCCCTGTCCAAAGCGGCAGTTAAACTTATTACAGGGTTTTCATGAGAATAAATAACGGAGGTGAATGTAGGACCAAATAGTGTGATGCTATTTCTAAACTAATTCGTGTGTGTGTGTGTGTGTGTGTGTGTGTGTGTGTGTGGAGTCGTTCAGGGATGTCTGGCTTTTTGCGACCCCATGGACTGTAGCCCACCAAGCTCCTCTGTCCATGGGATTCTCCAGGCAAGAATACTGGAGAGGGTTGCCATTCCCTTCTCTAGTATCAAATATACTACCATCCTTTGGCCGCTAGACACTGAGGTTTAGAATCTGCCTTCATTCCACATACTTTCTAGGAGCCCTGGGCATCTCTTGCCTCCTCCTCCCCTTATTCTTAGCCAGTTTATATCACTGGGCCTTGGTTTCTTTCCTGAGACCTCCAGCCCCAAGAGACCAATCCCGCACCACATCCCTTCCCAGGAAACTGGATCTGGCTCCCTGCATCTCTGGCTACAAGACGGACTCTGCCTGGCAAACATGGAGCCATCACGCCTGAATAGGCTGGGGCCCCTCACACAGCAGAACGCAGACAAGTGCTGGAAACAAACAAAAATCAGTGAGAAGATAAATACAGAAAAAAAAAAAAACCGCTAAAGCATTTAGTGATTCTCACCTCGCTGGATAACGTACAGACCCTTCTAGTTACTTTGAAACCTGTGTATGTCACCGCATGTGGTGTGGTCACATGGATTGTGCCCTGCAGGTCCAACGTTACAACGTGTGATGTGTGAAGCCTGGCTTATCAGCTGCAACCCCTCCTCTCCCCAAAATATGAAAAACTGAGAGAACGTAAGCGTTAAAATGTAAGGTTTCCCTGGTGGCTCAGATGGTAAAGAATATGCCTGCAATGCAGGAGACCTGGGTTCAACCCCTGGGTCAGGAAGATCCCATGGAGAAGGGAATGGCTACCCACTCTAGTATTCATGCCCAGAAAATTCCATGGGCAGAGGAACCTGGTGGGCTAGGGTCCATGGGTCACAAAGAGCTAGACACAGCTAAGCAACTAACACTTTCATTTCTGTATCACTTTCAAGCATTATTTATAACTATTTATAATTATTTATTCAATGAGAAAATTCTGTTGAGACTATCTGAAAGGAGTAAACTGTTAGTGTTTCCCCAGGAACACAAATGTGCCCACAGCACTGCCCTTAATCCAATTTAAGTGAAACAATTTAAGCAGAAGGGGAAAAAGGCCATTAGAATGTGAAACTGTATAGAGCGGCATACACAATGCTCACTCCCAGTTGAGTATAGGCTTCTAATGTGGAAACATCTTCCTTTCTAACTTTATGTTATTATAAATATAATCTAAATAGATATAACTTGGGAAGATAGAAAACAATCACAAATGTTAAAATGCTGACTAATAGGAAATTAATATATTTATGTTATACACAACTTTATGTCCTTTCAACACTGTAGCAAAACAAAAAAATCACAAAGGAAGAACAGACCAAATTTCATGCCTACTGACTGTCAACAAAGGAACTGGACTTGAGTTGCTGTCTTTTTAATTTTATTTTCCCAGTATGTCATTTTTTTCATATTTTACAAAAGCATTGGCCCACAATGGATTGGTAAGGTTTTTAATGGTCTTTCTTCACCGACAGTCTGCGAAACACAGGGCTGGAGGGCTGTGTCCTGAAACATGACTCAGCGTTGAGCCAGGCAAGGTGACTCACACCTGCAGACAGCAAGCTCATGCACCAAACCTCTTGGGATGCTACCTGAAATCTGGACTCTTGATTTATTTCTTAGGAATCTGGCTCCACAGTTAGGCCAATTTCCCCAGGTTTGAAACTTTCTAAAAGAATGACTTCCTTATCAGGAAAGCTAACTAGAGAAGTATTTTTCACTGTATTCGATTTGTAATAACAGATCTGATGGCTGTACAACAGAGTATTAGTAAGTTTACACACGCAGTAAAAATGCATTGCCTGAAAGAACAAATCATACACTTCCATAATACTTTCCCAACATGAATTCACTCAGCTGTCAGCTGAATTTATATGGGAATCTACTCACAATTTACACATCTGCAGGGAGCTGCGCTTCCCCGGGTCTGCAGGCTCCCACGGTCCAAGGAGGAAAAGTGGCGGCTGGTTCAACACTGAGTCATGTTTCAGGCTCACTGGCCCAGGACACAGCCCTCCAGCCCTGTAATTCACAGGCTGTCGGTGAAGAAAGACCATTAAAAATCTTACGAATCTGTTGTGGGCCAATGCTTTTGTAAAACGTCTGACTCTTTGCGACCCCTGATGGGCTAGGCTCCTCTCTCCATGGATTCTCCAGGCAAGAATACTGGAGTGGGTTGCTGTTCCCTTCTCCAGGGGACCTTCCCCACCAGGGAGCGAGGCTGGGCCTCCTGCATTGCAGGTGGATGCTTTACCATCTAAGCCACCAAGGGAGTTTACTCAGTTACTTATATGCAAATCGCAGAAGACTGGGATGTGCTTGTTTTAGTAAAGGGACTAGAAATTTATCTGCTACAAGGTATCTTTATGCAGCCATTGAACAAGAGAAAACAGGAAACAGCTGGCCGCTTTAGGGTCCCCAGAAAGCTGCCTCAGGGGGTGGCCTGCGCTGCTCAGGTGCCGCCCCAGAAAGGCAGCAGGTTCTGTGAACCTGCACGGCACTGTCTTAACAGCGGCCATACCACTCTGCCAGCTGTTTCAGGTTTTGAGGAATCAGGTAGGCACAGGTCAGTGCCCTTCTCTTTTCAATTAACTGATCAGAGAATCAGTTTGGCTGCACCAGGCCTTAGTTGCAGCCCTCGGGCTCAGCAGTGACAGCGGGGCCTCAGTCACCCCGTGGCGTGTGCGATCCAGGTTCCCTGACAGGGGATCAAACCCACATCCCCTGCATTGCAAGGCAGATTCTTAACCACTGGACCACGAGGGAAGTCCCAGACGAATGTACTTCTAAAATGATAATTAAGTGACCATAACGCCAGTGAAACGTTATGTATAATCGCAGCAGTGATCTGGCAAGAAAAATTAGATGCAACCACCACCTACTGGTTTGAGAAATGGAGCCATAGCTGACTGAGAAATTAACATGACTGATGTAAACGACGTGAGAATACCTGGAATCCTGCTGAATGTTCATTGCAACAAGTACGTGCATTATGTTTTTGATAAAAACAGAGTAGCTCTTTTTAAAAAGGCATGTTAGTCTTTGATTTGAGAATGAATATTCACAAAATATAATCAGCAGTTCATGCATCAGCATCTTATCTTCCTTCTAGAAAACAAAGGGATGTGATGAAGAGGCAGTATATAAAGAAACTTGCATCATGACAGCAACCCAAGGCAGTAAGTCCGCTTAAGACACAGAACCTACTCAGAGAATTCCATCCAAAAACTGTCGAAAGGAAAATATTTGTAAATACCCAGTTGTGGATGTGACTGGTAGAGGAAGTCAAGTCTGATGCTGTAAAGAACAATATTGCATAGGAACCCGGAATGTTAGGTCCATGAATCAAGGTAAATTAGAAATGGTCAAACAGGAGATGGCAAGAGTGAACACTGACATTTTGGAAATCAGTGAACTAAAATGGACCAGAATGGGCGAATTTAATTCAAACAACCATTGTAACTACAACTGCGGACAAGAATCCCTTAGAAGAAATGGAGTAGCCCTCATAGTCAAGAAAAGAGTCCAAAATGCAGTACTCGGGAGAAATCTCAAAAACAACAGAATGATCTCTGTTCATTTCCAAGGCAAATGAGCCAGTAATATCACAGTAATCACAGTAATCACAGCAATATCATCAGTAATATCATCAGTAATATCACAGTAATCCAAGTCTATGCCCCAACCACTTACGCAGAAGAAGCTGACATTGCAATGGTTCTATGAAGACCTACAAGGCCTTCTGGAATTAACACACAAAAAAGATGTCCTTTTCATCATAGGGGACTGCCATACAAAAGTAGGAAGTCAAGAGATTCCTGGAGTAACATGAAAGTTTGGCCTTGGAATACAAAAGAAAGAAGGGCCAAGGCTAAAAGAGTTTTGCCAAGAGAACTCAATGGTCATAGCAAACACCCTCTTCCAGCAACACAAGAGAACACTCTGCACATGGACATCACCAGATGGTCAACACTGAAATCAGATTGATTATATGCTTTGCCGCCAAAGATGGAGAAGCTCTATACAGTCAGCAAAAACAAGACCAGGAGCTGACTGTGGCTCAGATCATGAACTTTTTCTTGTAAAATTCAGTCTTAAATTGAAGAAGTAGGGAAAACCAATATACCATTCAGGTATGAGTTAAATAAAATCCTTTACGATTATACAGTGGAAGTGACAAACAGATTCACGGAATTAGAGCTGGTAGAGTGCCTGAAGAATTATGGATGGAAGTTGGTAAAACTGTACAGGAGGCTGTGACCAAAACCATCCCCAAGAAAAAGAAATGCAAAAAGGCAAAATGGTTGTCTGAGGAGGCCTTACAAAGATCTGAAAAAGAGAGAGAAGCAAAAGGAAAAGGAGAAAAGGAAAGCCATATCCACCTGAATGCAGTGTTCCAAAGAACAGCAAGGACTGATAAGAAAGTTTTCCTAAGTGATCAATGCAAAGAAGTAGAGGAAGACAGTAGAATGGGAAAGACTAGAGAACTCTTCAAGAAAATCAGAGACACCAAGGGAACATTTCGTGCAAAGAGGGTACAATGAAAGACTGAAACGGCATAGACCTAACAGAGGCAGAAGATATTAAGACGTGGCAAGAATACACAGAAGACCTATGCAGAAGAAGATCTTTATGACCCAGATAACCACAATGGCGGGATGAATCATGTACAGCCAGACACTGTGGAGTGCGAGGTCAACTCAAACTTACAAAGCATCACTATGAACAAAACTAGTGGAGGTGATGAAATTCCAGTTGAGCTATTTTAAATCCTAAAAGATGATGCTGTCAAAGTCAGTCAGGTAGTCACTTCAGTCACTCAGTTGTGTCTGACTCTTTGGGACCCCATGGACTGCAGCACGCCAGGCCTCCCTGTCCATCACCAACTCCCGGAGTTCACTCAGATTCATGCCCATTGAGTTGGCGATGCCATTCATCCTCTGTTGGCCCCTTCTCCTCCTGCCCTCAGTCTTTCCCAGCATCAGGGTCTTTTCCAATGAGTCAGCTCTTCACATCAGGGGGCCAAAGAATTGGAGTCTCAGCTTCAGCATCAGTCCTTCCAACGAATATTCAGGACTGATCTCCTTTAGGATGGACTGGTTGGATCTCCTTGCAGTCCAAGGGACTCTCAAGAGTCTTCTCCAACATCACAGTTCAAAAGCATCAATTCTTTGGTGCTCAGCTTTCTTTATAGTCCAACTCTCACATCCATACGTGACCACTGGAAAACAGAAGCAGAAGATATTAAGAAGAGGTGTCAAGAATCCACAGAAGAACTGTACAAAAAGATCTTCAGGACCCAGATAGTCATGATGATGTGATCACTAATCTAGAGCCAGACACCTTGGAATGTGAAGCCAAGTGGGCCTTAGAAAGCATCACTATGAACAAAGCTAGTGGAGGTGATGGAATTTCAGCTGAGCTGTTTCAAATCCTGAAAGATAATGCTGTGAAAGTGCTGCACTCAATAGGCCAGCAAATTTGGAAAACTCAGCAATGGCCAAGGACTGGAAAAGGTCAGTTTTCATTCCAATTCCAAAGAAAGACAATGACAAAGAATGCTCAAACTACCGCACAATTGCACTCATCTCACACGCTAGTAAAGTAATGCTCAAAATTCTCCAAGCCAGGCTTCAGCAACACGTGAACCGTGAACTTCCTGATGTTCAAGCTGGTTTTAGAAAAGGCAGAGGAACCAGAGATCAAATTGCCAACATCTGCTGGATCATCAAAAAAGCAAGAGAGTTCCAGAAAAACATCGATTTCTGATTTACTGACTATGCCAAAGCCTTTGACTGTGTGGATCACAATAAACTGTGGAAAATTCTGAAAGAGATGGGAATACCAGACCACCTGACCTGCCTCTTGAGAAATCTGTATGCAGGTCAGGAAGCAACAGTTAGAACTGGACCTGGAACAACAGACTGGTTCCAAATAGGAAAAGGAGTACATCAAGGCTGTACATTGTCACCCTGCTTACTTAACTTCTATGCAGAGTACATCATGAGAAACGCTGGACTGGAAGAAACACAAGCTGGAATCAAAATTGCCGGGAGAAATATCAATAACCTCAGATATGCAGATGACACCACCCTTACGGCAGAAAGTGAAGAAGAACTAAAAAGCCTCTTGATGAAAGTGAAAGAGGAGAGTGAAAAAGTTGGCTTAAAGCTCAACATTCAGAAAACGAAGATCATGGCATCTGGTCCCATCACTTCATGGGAAATAGATGGGGAAACAGTAGAAACAGTGTCAGACTTTATTTTTTGGGGCTCCAAAATCACTGCAGATGGTGACTGCAGCCATGAAATTAAAAGATGCTTACTCCTTGGAAGAAAAGTTATGACCAACCTAGAGAGCATATTCAAAAGCAGAGACATTACTTTGCCGACTAAGGTCCATCTAGTCAAAGCTGTGGTTTTTCCAGTGGTCATGTATGGATGTGAGAGTTGGACTGTGAAGAAGGCTGAGCACCACAGAATTGATGCTTTTGAACTGTGGTGTTGGAGAAGACTCTTGAGAGTCCCTTGGACTGCAAGGAGATCCAACCAGTCCATTCTAAAGGAGATCAGTCCTGGGTATTCATTGGAAGGACTGATGCCAAAGCTGAAACTCCAGTACTTTGGCCACTTCATGCGAAGAGTTGACTCACTGGAAAAGACTCTGATGCTGGGAGGGATTGGGGGCAGGAGGAGAAGGGGACGACAGAGGATGAGATGGCTGGATGGCATCACGGACACGATGGACGTGAGTCTGAGTGAACTCCGGGAGTTGGTGATGAACAGGGAGGCCTGGCGTGCTGCGATTCATGGGGTCACAAAGAATCGGACACGACTGAGCGACTGAACTGAACTGAACTGACTAGATGGAGCTTTGTTGGCAAAGTAATGTCTATGCTTTTTAATATGCTGTCTAGGTTGGTCATAGCTTTTCTTCCAAGGAGTAAGTGTCTGTTAATTTCATGGCTGCAGTCACCATCTACAGTGATTTTGGAGCCAAAAAAAAAAAAAAAAAAAGTCGGCCACTGTTTTCACTATTTCTCCATCTATTTCCCATGAGGTGATGGGACGGATGTCCTGATCTTTGTTTCCTGAATGTTGAGCTTTAAGCCAACTGCACTTAATATGCCAGCAAATTTGGAAAACTCTGTAGCTGCTCATGTCCGACTCTTTGCAACCCCAAGGTCTGTAGCCTACTGGGCTCCTCTGTCCATGGGATTTTCCAGGCAAGAGTACTGGAGTGGGGTGCCATTTCCTTCTCCAGGGGATCTTCCCAACCCAGGGATCGAACCCAGGTCTCCTGCATTGTAGGCAGATGCCTTACCATCTGAGCCACCAGGGAAGACTGCCAAAGGACTGGAAAAGGTCAATTTTCATTCCAATTCCAAAGAAAGACATTGACAAAGAATGTTTAAACTAGTGCACAATTGCACTCATCTCACATGCCAGCAAAAAAATGCTCAAGATTATCCAAGCTAGGCTTTAACAGTACGTGAACCGAAAACTTCCAGATCTTCAAGCTGGATTTTATTTATTTATTTATTTATTTATTTTTTAATTTTAAAATCTTTAATTCTTACATGCGTTCCCAAACATGAACCCCCCTCCCACCTCCCCTCCCCATAACATCTCTCTGGGTCATCCCCATGCACCAGCCCCAAGCATGCTGTATCCTGCATCAGACATAGACTGGCAATTCGATTCTTACATGATAGTATACATGTTACAATGCCATTCTCCCAAATCATCCCACCCTCTCCCTCTCCCTCTGAGTCCAAAAGTCCATTATACACATCTGTGTCTCTTTTGCTGTCTCGCATACAAGGTCGTCATTGCCATCTTTCTAAATTCCATATATATGTGTTAGTATACTGTATTGGTGTTTTTCTTTCTGGCTTACTTCACTCTGTATAATCGGCTCCAGTTTCATCCATCTCATCAGAACTGATTCAAATGAATTCTTTTTAACGGCTGAGTAATACTCCATTGTGTATATGTACCACAGCTTTCTTATCCATTCATCTGCTGATGGGCATCTAGGTTGTTTCCATGTCCTGGCTATTATAAACAGTGCTTCAATGAACATTGAGGTACATGTGTCTCTTTCAATTCTGGTTTCCTCGGTGTGTATGCCCAGCAGTGGGATTGCTGGGTCATAAGGTAGTTCTGTTTGCAATTTTTAAGGAATCTCCACACTGTTCTCCATAGTGGCTGTACTAGTTTGCATTCCCACCAACAGTGTAGGAGGGTTCCCTTTTCTCCACACCCTCTCCAGCATTTATTGCTTGCAGATTTTTGGATCGCAGCCATTCTGACTGGTGTGAAGTGGTACCTCATTGTGGTTTTGGTTTGCATTTCTCTAATAATGAGTGAAGTTGAGCATCTTTTCATGTGTTTGTTAGCCATCCGTATGTCTTCCTTGGAGAAATGTCTATTTAGTTCTTTGGCCCATTTTTTGATTGGGTCGTTTATTTTTCTGGAATTGAGCTGCATAAGTTGCTTGTATATTTTTGAGATTAGTTGTTTGTCAGTTGCTTCATTTGCTATTATTTTCTCCCATTCAGAAGGCTGTCTTTTCACCTTGCTTATATTTTCCTTTGTTGTGTAGAAGCTTTTAATTTTAATTAGATCCCATTTGTTTATTTTTGCTTTTATTTCCAGAATTCTGGGAGGTGGATCATAGAGGATCCTGCTGTGATTTATGTCTGAGAGTGTTTTGCCTATGTTCTCCTCTAGGAGTTTTATAGTTTCTTGTCTTACATTTAGATCTTTAATCCATTTTGAGTTTATTTTCATGTGCAGTGTTAGAAAGTGATCTAGTTTCATTCTTTTACAAGTGGTTAACCAGTTTTCCCAGCACCACTTGTTAAAGAGATTGTCTTTACTCCATTGTATATTCTTGCCTCCTTTGTCAAAGATAAGGTGTCCATATGTGTGTGGATTTATCTCTGGGCTTTCTATTTTGTTCCATTGATCTATATGTCTGTCTTTGTGCCAGTACCATACTGTTTTGATGACTGTGGCTTTGTAGTAGAGCCTGAAGTCAGGCAAGTTGATTCCTCCAGTTCCATTCTTATTTCTCAAGATTGCTTTGGCAATTCGAGGTTTTTTGTATTTCCATACAAATCTTGAAATTATTTGTTCTAGTTCTGTGAAAAATATGGCTGGTAGCTTGATAGGGATTGCATTGAATTTGTAAATTGCTTTGGGTAGTATACTCATTTTCACTATATTGATTCTTCCGATCCATGAACATGGTATATTTCTCCATCTATTAGTGTCCTCTTTGATTTCTTTCATCAGTGTTTTATAGTTTTCTATATATAGGTATTTAGTTTCTTTAGGTAGATCTATTCCTAAGTATTTTATTCTTTTCATTGCAATGGTGAATGGACTTGTTTCCTTAGTTTCTCTTTCTACTTTCTCATTATTAGTGTATAGGAATGCAAGGGATTTCTGTGTGTTGATTTTATATCCTGAAACTTTACTATATTCATTGATTAGCTCTAGTAATTTTCTGGTGGAGTCTTTAGGGTTTTCTATGTAGAGGATCATGTCATCTGGAAACAGTGAGAGTTTTACTTCTTCTTTCCAATTTGGATTCCTTTTATTTCTTTTTCTGCTCTGATTGCTGTGGCCAAAACTTCCAGAACTATGTTGAATAGTAGCGGTGAAAGTGGGCACCCTTGTCTTGTTCCTGACTTTAGGGGAAATGCTTTCAATTTTTCACCATTGAGGATAATGTTTGCTGTGGGTTTGTCATATATAGCTTTTATTGTGTTGAGGTATGTTCCTTCTATTCCTGCTTTCTGGAGAGTTTTTATCATAAATGGATGTTGAATTTTGTCAACGGCCTTCTCTGCATCTATTGAGATAATCATATGGCTTTTATTTTTCAATTTGTTAATGTGGTGAATTACATTGATGGATTTGCGGATATTAAAGAATCCTTGCATCCCTAGGATAAAGCCCACTTGGTCATGGTGTATGATCTTTTTAATGTGTTGTTGGATTCTGATTGCTAGAATTTTGTTGAGGATTTTTGCATCTATGTTCATCAGTGATATTGGCCTGTAGTTTTCTTTTTTTGTGGCATCAATGTCAGGTTTTGGTATTTTGGTGATGGTGGCCTCATAGAATGAGTTTGGAAGTTTACCTTCCTCTGCAATTTTCTGGTAAGAGTTTGAGTAGGCTAGGTGTTAGCTATTCTCTAAATTTTTGGTAGAATTCAGCTGTGAAGCCGTCTGGACCTGGGCTTTTGTTTTCTGGAAGATTTCTGATTACAGTTTCAATTTCCGTCTTGTGATGGGTCTGTTAAGATTTTCTATTTCTTCCTGGGTCAGTTTTGGAAAATTGTACTTTTCTAAGAATTTGTCCATTTCTTCCACGTTGTCCATTTTATTGGCATACAACTGCTGATAGTAGTCTCTTATGATCCTTTGTATTTCTGTGTTGTCTGTTGTGATCTCTCCATTTTCATTTCTAATTTTATTGATTTGATTTTTCTCTCTTTGCTTCTTGATGAGTCTGGCTAATGGTTTGTCAATTTTGTTTATCCTTTCAAAGAACCAGCTTTTGGCTTTGTTGATTTTTGCTATGGTCTCTTTTGTTTCTTTTGCATTTATTTCTGCCCTAATTTTTAAGATTTCTTTCCTTCTACTAACTCTGGGGTTCTCCAATTCTTCCTTTTCTAGTTGCTTTAGTTGTAGAGTTAGGTTATTTATTTGACTTTTTTCTTGTTTCTTGAGGTATGCCTGTATTGCTATGAACTTTCCTCTTAGCACTGCTTTTATAGTGTCCCACAGGTTTTGGGTTGTTGTGTTTTCATTTTCATTAGTTTCTATGCATATTTTGATTTCTTTTTTTATTTCTTCTGTGATTTGTTGGTTATTCATAAGCGTGTTGTTCAACCTCCATATGTTGGAATTTTTAATAATTTTTCTTCTGTAATTGAGATCTAATCTTAATGCATTATGGTCAGAAAAGATGCTTGGAATGATTTCGATTTTTTGAATTTATCAAGTTTAGATTTATGGCCCAGGATGTGATCTATCCTGGAGAAGGTTCCATGAGCACTTGAAAAAAAGGTGAAATTCATTGTTTTGGGGTGAAATGTCCTATAGATATCAATTAGGTCTAACTGATCTAATGTATCATTTAAAGTTTGTGTTTCTTTGTTAATTTTCTGTGTAGTTGATCTGTCCATAGGTGTGAGTGGGGTATTAAAGTCTCCCACTATTATTGTGTTATTGTTGATTTCCCTTTCATACTTGTTAGCATTTGTCTTACATATTGCGGTGCTCCTATATTGGGTGCATATATATTTATAATTGTTATATCTTCTTCTTGGATTGATCCTTTGATCATTATGTAGTGGCCTTCTTTGTCTCTTTTCACAGCCTTTGTTTTAAAGTCTATTTTATCAGATATGAGTATTGCCACTCCTGCTTTCTTTTGGTCTCTATTTGCGTGGTATATCTTTTTCCAGCCCTTCACTTTCAGTCTGTATGCGTCCCTTGTTTTGAGGTGGTTCTCTTGTAAGCAGCATATAGAGGGGTCTTGTTTTGTATCCATTCAGCCAATCTTTGCCTTTTGGTTGGGGCGTTCAACCCATTTACGTTTAAGGTAATTATTGATAAGTATGATCCCGTTACCATTTACTTTATTGTTTTGGGTTCGGGTTTATACACCCTTTCTGTGTTTCCTGTCTAGAAAATATCCTTTAGAATTTGTTGGAGAGCTGGTTTGGTGGTGCTGAATTCTCTCAGCTTTTGCTTGTCTGTAAAGCTTTTGATTTCTCCTTCATATTTGAATGAGATCCTTGCTGGGTACAGTAATCTGGGCTGTAGGTTATTTTCTTTCATCACTTTAAGTAAGTCTTGCCATTCCCTCCTGGCCTGAAGAGTTTCTATTGAAAGATCAGCTGTTATCCTTATGGGAATCCCCTTGTGTGTTATTTGTTGTTTTTCCCTTGCTGCTTTTAATATTTGTTCTTTGCGTTTGATCTTTGTTAATTTGATTAATATGTGTCTTGGGGTGTTTCGCCTTGGGTTTATCCTATTTGGAACTCTCTGTGTTTCTTGGACTTGGGTGATTATTTCCTTCCCCATTTTAGGGAAGTTTTCAACTATTATCTCCTCAAGGATTTTCTCATGATCTTTCTTTCTGTCTTCTTCTTCTGGGACTCCTATAATTCGAATGTTGGAGCTTTTCATATTGTCCTGGAGGTCTCTGAGATTGTCCTCATTTCTTTTAATTTGTTTTTCTTGTTTCCTCTCTGATTCATTTATTTCTACCATTCTATCTTCTATTTCACTAATCCTATCTTCTGCCTCCGTTATTCTACTATTTGTTGCCTCCAGAGTGTTTCTGATCTCATTTATTGCGTTATTCATTATATTTTGACTCTTTTTTATTTCTTCTAGGTCCTTGTTAAACCTTTCTTGCATCTTCTCAATCCTTGTCTCTAGCAAGCTGGATTTTAAAAAGGCTGAGGAACCAGAGATCAAATTGCCACCATCTGTTGGATCACAGAAAAAGCAAGAGAGTTCCAGAAAAACATCTACTTTTGCTTTACTGACTACGCCAAAACCTTTGACTGTGTGGGTCAAAACAAACTGAAGAAAATCCTTAAAGATAGGGGAATAGCAGACTACCTTACCTGCCTCCTGAGAAATTTGTATGCAGATCAAGAAGTAACAGTTAGAACCAGACAACAGACTGGTTCAAAATCAGGAAAGGAGTACATCAAGGCTGTATACTGTCACCCTGCTTATTTAACTTCTATGCAGAGTACATCATGAGAAATGCTGGGCTGGAGGAAGCATAAGCTGGAGTCAAGATTGCCGGGAGAAATATCAATAACCTGAGATATGCAGATGACACCTGCGTTATGGCAGAAAGTGAAGTAGAGCTAAAGAGCCTCTTGATGAAAGTGAAAGTGGAGCATCAAAATGTTGGCTTAAAGATCAACATTCAGAAAACAAAGATCATGGAATCCGGTAGATGGGGAAATAATGGAAACAGTGACAGACTTTATTGTTTTGGGCTCCAAAATCACTGCAGATGGTGACTGCAGCCATGAAATTAAAAGATGCTTACTCCTTGGAAGGAAAGTTATGACCAACCTAGATAGCATATTCAAAAGCAGAGACATTACTTTGCCAACAAAGGTCCATCTAGTCAAGGCTATGGTTTATCCAGTAGTCACATAAGGATGTGAGAGTTGGACTATAAAGAGAGCTGAGTGCTGAAGAATTGATGCTTTTGGACTGTGGTGTTGGAGAAGACTCTTGAGAGTCCCTTGGACTGCAAGGAGATCCAACCAGTCCATCCTAAAGGAAATCAGTCCCGAATATTCATTGGAAGGACTGATGCTGAAGCTGAAGCTCCAAAACTTTGCCCACCTGATGTCAAGAACTGACTCATTAGAAAAGACCCTGATGCTGGTAAAGACTGAAGGTGGGAGGAGAAGGGGATGGCAGAGGATGAGACGGTTAGATGGCATCACCGATTTGGTGGACATGAGCTTGTGCAAACTCTGGGAGTTGGTGATGGAAAGAGGAGCCTGGCATGCTGCAGTCATGGGGTCACAAAGTGTCGGTCAGGACCAGCAACTGAACTGAACTGAATGCATATATACAGAATCTGGAAAAATGATACTGACGAACCTGTCTGCAGGACAGCAACAGAGATACGGATATGGAGTACAGACTTGTGGGCACAGCAAGGGGAAGCAGAGGGTGGGACGAATTGAGAGAGTAGCGTTGACACAGTCATATTGCTGTGGGTAAAACAGATAACCAGAGAGACTTTGACGCATGATGCAGGAGCTCAACCTGGTGCTCTGAGACAGGCTGGAGAGGTGGGTGAGGCGGGGGGCTCAGGAGCGAGGGGACATATGTATACCTGTGGCTGAGCCATGTGGACGTATGGCAGAAAGCAACACAGCTTGTAAAGCAGTTATCCTTCAATTAAAAGTAAATAAAACGTGAAAACGCAGAAAAAAAGAAATACCGTGTGATCCAGGAATTCCATGGCTGGGCATATACCCACCCCCCCAAAAAAAACCCCAAAACACTAAATTGAAAGGATACATGTGATAGCTTATGGTGAACGGGGCTGCGTTCGTGGTCTCTGAAAGAGAAACTTTCAGTCCAGAGCCAAAGACGCAGTCTCTGTCACTCAGAGCTTTGTAGGGCAGAGATTTTGCCAGAGTTCAAGTGACAGAAACAGTTTCCAACACAAAGCAGTTGAAACAGGCTGTTGCGAAAGAGGGTAGAAGAGTACTTGCCTCACTAGTTTGGGCAGAACCAATTAGCTGATAAAAATAGATGAAAAGAACACCTCAAGGTTGTGAAAGTTTTACCAGACCTTTTCTCACAACATACAATTAGAGATAATATCAGCATAACGTAAGCCAGAAACGGCTCTGGGCACATGAGAAAGCAGTGAATTGGAAAATGGACTCCCAGGCAAGATTTGTTACAATTATAATCATTAACACGAAGCCTAAGAAAAGCGTTTTCCATGGGTAAGATATATCGTGCTTAAAGAAAGCCCAGTTTTCAAATGAAATAGGTTGTTTAAAATTAACACAGAGCCTAGGGAAACATGCCCTATGTGCCGAGGCAAAGGAAGGTGGAAGAGAAAGAACGCTTGCCTCCTCCTCCTTCAGGGGCCATGGACTCCCTATCAACCTACCCCAGCTTTAACTCTCTCACACACTCCCTAGAGTTCACAGCAGCGTTATTTACCACAGTAGCCAGGACAAGGAAGCAACCTAAACGTTCAGCAGATGCATGTATAAGGAAGATATGGCGTATACCTACAACGAAACCCTCAGCCATAAAAAGCAACGATTTGCCATTTGCAGCAACATGCGTGGACTTGGAGAGTGTTGTGTTAAGTGAAAGAAGACAAAGGACGATAACGACTCTATGGTATTCACATTATTTAAAGATAAATACATCAAAAAGATAAATACACCATTTATACATGTAATTGAGAAAACAGAGTGAAACTAGTAAGTGGAATCAAAGGTAAACAAACTCACAGATACAGAGAACAAGCTACTGGTTACCAGTGTGAGGGGGTGGGGACGTCACAAAATACCTGTGCGGGAATGAGAGGTTCAGACTGCTGGGTGTGAGACAGGCTCAACAATGTGCTACGAAGCAAGGGGGGTGCAGCCACAACTGCGTACTGACTGTAAATGGAAAGTGACCTTTGAAAACTGTATATGAATAAAAACTTGTTTTAAAGTATACTTAAGCCAGAAAGCAGCAACAACAGAAAAAGAATTGCCTTTCTAAAATCCATAAATGCATCTCAGATACACGCATATCATTCCTTCACGCCAGGCCTGCTCAACATTCCAGGAAACTCTTTTTCCCAGAGTGTGGGATGGACTTGATCTCCCCGGAGAAAGGGTGCTCTCCTCATTTGTGCTCAGACTATAACCAGGCTCCTGCTCTGTAAGAAGGGTTGAAGAAAACACAAGACTATTTGACAGCCTCAGGACTCAAAGCTTTGGGGAGAGCTTGGAGGCAGTATCTGGGGCCAACTGGCTGCCTCCCAGAGAAGCAACAGCAAGCCTGAGCGGCCTAAGGCATGGACAGAACGTGGGTGCCCCACAGGTGCAGCAGAAGCTCAGCAGACGCGTGATAAGCTAAAGGACAATGTGGAGACTCTGGGGACTCCAAGAAACACTTTGCTGCCGGGAGCCAGTGTGAGGAAATCTGCCCAAGGCAAAGGTCATGAGGAGGGAGGCTTCGGCATACGCAAAGGCAGGATCGAGCCTCAGGAAACCCCCTGTTCCCAAGCATCTACCCCCAAAACCAGAGTCTGCCCACTTTACTGTTTTATGCTCTCACCTACACCTCTGACTTTATGGGGGACTCCCCCATCACCTCTCTCGGAGAAGGAGTTAACCTACAGCTCCAGTTAATAAAAATTCCTGGGTGTGACAAGAGTGTTTTGACTTACGAACTCCTCTGAAGGTTACCTAGCCTGCCTGTACAGTTTCATCTGGCCACATGTGATTGTTTACAGCCTCGCAACCGTGAGAGGCACGAGATGTTTTAGACTTACTAAAGGCAGATTCTTTTAGGACGTTAGAAATTATTAGTATAGTGGGTTGGTTAGGAATTATATTGGTGAAGGGTTTTTCATTTATTGGGCCAATGTTTGCTGCTAAATCCCTGCCCTTATACATGTTAATGAATATATAACTAGCATATAGGAGAAATAAGTATTAACCTTTAGATTAATCATGTTAACCTTAGGCTAAGTAAATTCCTTTCTTAGTTGTAACCCACTACACCCTCACCCTATAGGAATGCAACTTTATCTGGTACATTCAGAGGGTAGTGCCTGATTTAAGAAAAGTCACCCCTGGAAAATAAGTTTCTGGTTGACTGACCATTATCAAAAAAGAAAGGATCATAAAATGTCAGCAGGCCTCATGTCCAGAAGATGATGTAAAACCCCTAAGACCTTTTTGTATACATTTATATGAAGCACCTGATTTTGATAAAGGTCAGGACTGCTGACCCCCGCGTGACTTTAAAATTTCCATTTGTCTCTATGTGTAAAAAAAGGTATATAAGCAAACCTGAAAATAAAGAAAATGGATCAGTTTCTGGAAAGACTGATTCCCCCGTGTTGTCCTTTCTTTCCCCTTCTGGCTGAATTCCCATCTGGAGCATGGGTACTTGCCAAGCCTGCTAATTTTGCCCTGGCATCTAAGTTCCGCATGAGAGGGAGCCCAAGGCGGGGCACCCTCCGATATTCAAGTGGGCGCTGGTGGCCTACGTAGGTGGTGCAAGCTTCTTGTCTCAAAGCTTTATTGGTATCCCATGTAAACCAAGTTATTCAGCCTCTTTTTCTCCACTAATTTTCCTACTATGCTATTTCTTTCTAATCTCCCTCTATATCTTTAATTAAGCAATTAATTCCTAGGACGCTGACTCCACCCCCGCTTCAAATTACCCTGGATCCCCCGGGACTGGACCCCGGCACTTTGCAAGTGGGGATGTGCAAAGAGCTGAGGTGTAGCTGGCAGCTTTGTTCATCTGAAAACCTTAAATAGGATTGTGTGTGTGTGTGTGTGATTTTGCTGTGACCAGTACATTCTCTTGGCAAAACTCTGCTAGCTTCATTTTGTACTCCAAGGCCAAACTTGCCTGTTCCTCCAGACCAGAGAACAAACCACTCATAGCGAACACCCTCTTCCAAAAACACAAGAGAAGACTCTACACAGGGATATCACCAGATGGTCAACACCAAAATCAGATAACCACGATGGTGTGATCACCAACCTAATGCCAGACATCCTGGAATGGGAAGTCAGGTGGGCCTTAGGAAGCGTCACTACAAACAAAGATAGTGGAGGTGATGGAATTCCAGTTGAGCTATTTCAAATCCTGAAAGATGATGCTGTGAAAGTGCTGCACTCAATATGCCAGCAAACTTGGAAAACTCAGCAGTGGCCACAGGACTGGAAAAGGTCAGTTTTCATTCCAATCCCAAAGAAAGGCAATGCCAAAGAATGCTCAAACTACCGCACAATTGCACTCATCTCACATGGTAGCAAACTAATGTTGAAAATTCTCCAAGCCAGGCTTTAATAGTACATGAACCATAAACTTCCAGATGTTCAGCTGGATTTAGAAAAGGCAGAGGAACCAGAGATCAAATAGTCAACATCTGTTGGATCACACAGAAAGCAAGAGAGTTCCAGAAAAAAAAATCTATTTCTGCTTTATTAACTATTCCAAAGCCTTTGACTGTGTGGATCAAAACAAACTGTGGAAAATTCTGAAAGAGATGGGAATACCAGACCACCTGACTTGCCTCCCGAGAAACCTGTATGCAGATCAGAAAGCAACAGTTAGAGAACTGGACATGGAACAACAGTCTGGTTCCAAGTAGAGAAAGGAGTGCGTCAAGGCTGTATGTTGTCACCCTGCTGATTTAACTTCTATGCAGAGTACATCGTGAGAAACGCTGGACTGGAGGAAGCATATGCTGGAATCAAGACTGCCGGGAGAATTATCAATAATCTGAGTTAGGCAGATGACACCTGCTTTATGGCAGAGAGCAAAGAAGAACTAAAGAGCCTCTTGATGCAAGTGAAAGAGGAGCGTCAAAACGTTGGCTTAAAGCTCAACGTTCAGAAAACTAAGATCATGGAATCTGGTCCCATCACTTCACGGCAAGTAGATGGGGAAATAATGGAAACAGTGACAGACTTTTTATTTTCTTAGGCTCCAAAATCACTGCAGATGGTGAGTGCAGCCATGCAATTAATAGACACTTGCTCCCTGGAAGAAAACATATGACCAATCTAGACAGCATATTAAAAAGCAGAGACATTACTGTGCTAACAAAGGTCCGTCTAGTCAAGGCTATGGTTTACTCAGTGGTCAGGTATGGATGTGAGAGTTGGACTGTGAAGAAGGCTGAGCGCCGAGGAATTGATGCTTTTGAACTGTGGCGTTGGAGAAGACTCTTGAGAGTCCCCTGGACTGCAAGAATATTCAACTGAAAGGTTGTTGCTGAATGAAAAGACACTGAGATTCTTGATCTTCAGAGAAGAAGAATTCAATCCGGGGCTAGAGACGAGGCTTGATCACTCAGAGCTTTTCTGTAATAAAGTTTTATTAAAGTATAAAGGAGATAGAGAAAGCTTCTGACATAGGTATCAGAAGGGGGCAGAAAGAGTGCCACCCTGCTAGTCTTCAGCTGGGTGTTATGTAGTCACTAGCAGCCTGTTAATGAAAGAAAGGAATGTCTTTAAACTCGGAATGGCACCAGGCCCCATAAGATGCATTTTGCGATAATCTTGGCACCAGAGGATTCATCCCCGGCCATAAAACGATTGACTTGAATCTTGTAGAAGAGCAGATTGCCATACAAATAGTTTCATTTACATAGATTAGGGGAACAGCGTCTGAGTATAACATACTGGTTTGTCAAGTCGGTTCTGAGCCATTAGGCGGAACTGACTTGAAGACAGAGTCTGGGGTAAATGCATAGTACATTAACATAGCTTAAGACAAACATTTCCATAAGAAAAATGCATTGGTTAACTCAAGGTTTGAGAATAGTTAACTTCAGGTGAAACCAGGTATCATTATGACAACACAGTATTTTAAGAGAAACCTCATTTTAAATTTGTGCAGAGAAGGAGAAAATATAGCTAGTTTGTTTCCTCCTGCTGCTTAAGACAGATAAAAACATCTGACACTTGCAGACCCTGTCTCCTCCATTTGGGGACCCCTGGCCTTCCTGCCTGTTACCCTCTCACAACCAGTCCATCCTAAAGGAAATCATTCCTGAATATTTATTGGAAAGACTGATGTTGAAGATGAAACTCCAATCCTTTGGCCACCTGATGCAATGAACTGACTCATTTGAAAAGACCTGATGCTGGGAAAGATTGAAGGCAGGAGGAGAAGGGGACGACAGAGGATGAGATGGCTGGATGGCATCACCAACTCAACAGACATGAGTTTGAGTAAATTCTGGGAGTTGGTGATGGACAGGGAGGCCTGGCATGCTGCAGTCCATGGGGTGGCAAAGAGTTGGACACGACTGAGTGACTGAACTGAACTGAGTCAAAGTTATGATTTTCCAGTAGTCCTGTATGAATGTGAGAGTTGGAACATAAAGAAAGCTGACTGCTGAAGAATTGATGCTTTGGACTGTGGTGTTGGAGGAGACTCTTGAGAGTCCCTTTAACTGCATGCTAGGAGATCCCACCAGTCCATCCTAGAGGAAATCAGTCCTGAATATTCATTGGAAGGATTGATGCTGAGCCTGATGCTCCAATAATTTGGCCACCTGATGTGAAGAACTGATTCATTAGAAAAGATCCTTGTGGTGGGAAAAATTGAAGGCAGGAGGAGAAGTGGATGACAGAATGTGAGATGATTGGATTGCATCACCGACTCGATGGACGTGAGTTTGTGGAACTCTGGGAGTTAGTGATGGACAGAAGAGCTTGGAATGCTGCAGTCATGGGGTCACAAAGAGTCAGGACTGAGAGGCTGAACTGAATGTGTGTGTTCGCTGCTTAGTTGTATCCAAGTTTTTGGAAAACCATGGACTGTAGCCCTTTAGACTCCTCTGTCCATGGGATTCTCCAGGTAAGAATGCTGGAGTGGGTAGCTTTTTTCTTCTTCCGGGGATCTTCCCAACCCAAGGACAAAACCCAGGTCTCCCACATTGCGTGCAGATTCTTTAGTATCTGAGTCACCAGGGAAGCCCTTGCCTGGGCAGGCACGGGTGCAAGCCAGGCTAGTGTGGCCACATTGCCAGTGTGTCCCAGTTCCCACAGGCTGGAGAGGACTCAGACATCAGTGTTTCCCTAAAACTGCCTGTGAATGCCTTTCTCCCATCATGCTGTAAAGAAAAGAAAGCCTTCTTCTGTACAGAGTATTCTCTATGACAGAAGTTATCATGTATAAACAAATTTCCCACATGAAATTCCTCTCCATAAATTCACGTTTTCTCAGTGCCTCAGGATCCTATTGTTCATTGCTGTTTAGTTGCTCAGACATGTCTGACTCTTTTGCAACCCCATGGACTGCAGCCTGCCAGACTCCTCTGACCATGGAATTCTCCAGGCAAGAATACTAGAGTGAGTTGCCACTTTCTTCTCCAGGGGACCTCTGGACCCAGGGATGGAACCCATGTCTCCAGCTTGGCAGGCAAATTCTCTACCACTGAGCCACCTGGGGAAGTCTCAGGACCCTGACTTAACTCTAAGGATGGACAGCTCTTCACTCAATTCCATCATCGCAGCAGCACTCAGCCAGCTTCACTCAATCTCTGTCTCCACATATGGTCTCCACCCAGTTTAAGCCTCACTCACAATTTTAGTTTTCACAACTCCTTTCACCCCCCCGAATATTCAGCAGCACTTTAAAATATGGATGCAGATCGCTCAAGACGGCGGAGTAGGGATGCACGGAGCTCATCTCTCGCCACAAACACATGGAGAATGCTTCTACACGTGAAAAGATGGTCACAGACCATCAGGGAACTAGAAATCAGAACCACAGTGAGGCGTCACCTCACGTTTGTCAGAACGGTCATCATCAAAAAGTCTACAAATCACAAGTGTTGGTGAGGGTGTAGAGAAAAGGGAAGCTTCGACACTGTTGGTAGGAACGTAAATTGGTGCAGCCACAGTGGAAAACCACATGGAGGTTTCTCAAAAAAGCAAAATAGAACTACCATATGACCCAGCAAGTCCACTCCTGGGCATAGAAACAGGAAACAAACAAAAACATCAGTTTGAAAGGATATGCCCATCCAGATGTTCACAGCAAGATCATTCACAACTGCAACATATGGAGACGACCAGAGCATCCGCCAGCAGATGAATGAGCAGGGACGCTCTATGTACACACACAATGCAACCCTGCTGCTGCTGCTGCTGCCGAGCCGCTTCAGCCGTGCCCAACTCTGTGCAACCCCATAGACAGCAGCCCACCAGGCTCCCCCGTCCCTGGGAATCTCCAGGCAAGAACTCTGGAGTGGGTGGCCATTTCCTTCTCCAACGCAGGAAAGTGAAAAGTGAAAGTGAAGTTGTTCAGTCGTGTCCGACTCTTAGCGACCCCATGGACTGCAGCCCACCAGGCTCCTCCGCCCATGGGATTTTCCAGGCAAGAGTACTGGAGTGGGTTGCCAGTGCCTTCTCTGACAATGGAATACTACTCAGCCATAAAAAAGAATGAACTTTTGCAAACTCCAGCAACTTGGATAGACTTGAGGGGCATTATGCTATGTGAAATGTCAGTCAGAGAAAGATAAAGAATGCATAATATCACTTATATGTATAAAAAACACAACAAAAAGTGAATATAATAAAAAAGAGGCAGACTCTCAGATACACAGAACAAACTAGTGGTTAACAGGAGCTACGGGAAAGTAAGAGTGTTAGTTGCTCAGTTGTGTCTGACTCTTTGCAACCCTATGGACTATAGCCTGCCAGGCCCCTCTGTCCATGGAATTCTCCAGCAAGAATACTGGAGTGGATAGCCATTCCCTTCTCCAGGGGATCTTCCTGACCCAGGGATCAAACCCAGGTCTCCCACATTGGAGGGAGATTCTTAACCATTTGAACCACCAGGAAAGTAGGGAGGGGAGTGGGATTCTATAGATGTGGGAGAGCAGGAAGTACAAACTACTGGATGTAAGACAGATTCAAAGTGTTTTGTACATGGGACTATAGTCGAAATTTTGTAATAACTCTAAACAGAAAGCAATCTTTAAAAACTATATAGAATTTTTTTTAAAGATTTAAAAAAAATCTATGTGTGGAATGAGCCTCACTAAAAACTAACAGGACACTGGTACAAGGACACCTTTACAACCAAAGCTGTAAGCAAGATACACATGTAATTGGATAAAACAGGCAGAGATCAGGTCAGGATCTGTGATGCGGGAGACTCAGAGGCAAAGGGAGATTACACAGGCAGACCCCCCCCCACCCCACTCCCCGAGGAGCGAGGGTGCAGGCCACTTACCAGGCACCCCTCACTAGAGGTCAGGCCCGGGGAAGATGAGCTCCTCGGCTGGTCGGAGGGCTGCTGGGACTAACAGGAGGGCTGTGGGAAGCAGCCTCTGCCTGTGAGGAGCACCAGAGCACTAGCTTGCCCTTGAGGCAAAGAGGAGAGGCAGACTGAGGACTGCTGCAGTGAAGGCCGTGTCCCGCAACCGCCCGAGCACCAAGTAGGCCAGCCTGAGCCGAGGGAACACTCCAGCCCTGTTCACTCCACATCACAGCTCTACACTGGACCTACGAGGGCTGCCGTGACCAAGGAGAGCGCGCACTCAGGGACTCAGAGGCTGCATGGCATCTGAGCAGGGCACGGGCAACAGCTGCTGGGCACAGCTGCCTGCACCGCCCTGCTGCTCAGCACTGCTCGGCTGTGGGGCAAGGACCCCAGGACATGGAGAGAGGACATGAGCACTTAAGGGGAACAGAGCCGACCATGGGCTCAGGGCTTCCACCTCAGCGACCTGGGACCTGAACCCCTCACCCCCAATGGGGCAGTGTCAGCCACTGAGTAGCAGGGAACCCCACCTCATGCTCAGCAGTGGCTCTAGTCCCTCGATCTCCAGCCTGCCGAGAATGAATCAGGAAGACAAAGACAGAATGAACAGACCAACCACTAGTCCCGAAGTTGCATTCCTGATTTTAAAACTCCCAGCAAACAGAAGTCCAGGATGAGATGACTTCACAGGGAAATTCTACCGACCTTATAAAAAAGTGACAGTTATCACCTCTTCAACTGTTTGGAAAACTCGAAGCAGAAACAACACTCTCAAATTTATTTTACACATTACCCTGACACCAAAACTAGACAGAGAGGTCTATTCATGCCTATGTTCTTACCGGATACATGTGAATGAATATGTATTCATACGCACTGAATTAAGATACACATATATTTGAAGCCCCATCCAAGAAAATCATCAAATCTACAATAATTTCCAGAGACTTCCAGCTAAACTTCACTTCCCTCAAATCACTCATGACAGCAAGTTACAACAGGCCACCATCTCATCAGAACTCTATTCCTACTAAATTCATAATCTTGAGGTTGAAGACACATTCAAGGCAGATTCCTTTTTTCTTAGCACATGCATGCTAAGTCGCTTCAGTCATATCTGATGCTTGCAGCCCTACAGACTGTAGCCCGCCAGGCTCCGCTGTCCATGGGATTCTCCAGGAAAGGATACTGGAGTGGGTTGCCATGCCCTCTCCAGGGAATCTTGCAGACCCAGGGATCAAACCCACGTCTCCTATGGCTTCAATAATCCGGAAAAAAACCCTTCTTTAGCACATATTATGCTTAGTATTGTCAGACCCTGTCTTCTCACAACAGGTAAAGTGCAAAAGAAAATACAAGTGTTAGAAAACAAAGTGCCTCATTACATAAGAATAAAATACCCTCGTCTTTGCATAAAATGCTCCCATGGTATCTTTAATTTTATTGAAGAGACCTCTAGTCTTTCCCATTCTATTGTTTTCCTCTATTTCTTTGCATTGATTGCTGAGGACGACTTTCTTATCTCTCTTTGCTATTCTTTGGAACTCTGCATTCAAATGGGTATATCTTTCCTTTTCTCCTTTGCTTTTCACTTCCCTTTTTACAGCTATTTGTAAGGCCTCCTCAGACAGCCATTTTGCTTTTCTGCATTTCTTTTTCTTGGGGATGGTCTTGATTCCTGTCTCCTGTATGATGTCACGAACCTCCGTTCATAGTTCATCAGGCACTCTATCAGCTCTATTTCTCACTTCCACGGTATAGTCATAAGGGATTTGATTCAGGTCATACCTGAATGGTCTAGTGGTTTTCTCCACTTTCTTCCATTTCAGTCTGAATTTGGCAATAAGGAGTTCATGATCTGAGCCACAGTCCACTCCTGGTCTTGTTTTTGCTGACTGTATAGAGTTTCTCCATCTTTGGCTGCAAAGAATATAATCAATCTGATTTCAGTGTCAACCATCTGGTGATGTCCATGTGTACAGTCTTCTCTTGCGTTGTTGGAGGAGGGTGTTTGCTATGACCACTGGGTTCTCTTGGCAGAACTCTATTAGCCTTTGCCCTGCTTCACTCTGTATTCCAAGGCCAAATTTGCCTGTTACTCCAGGTGTTTCTTGACTTCCTACTTTTGCATTCCAGTCCCCTATAACGAAAAGGACATCTTTTTTGGGTGTTAGTTCTAGAATATCTTGTAGGTCTTCATACAACTGCTAACTTTAGCTTCTTCAGCATTACTGGTTGGGGCATAGACTTGGATTACCGTGACACTGAATGGTTTTCCTTGGAAACGAACAGAGATCATTCTGTCATTTTTGAGACTGCATCCAAGTACTGTATTTCAGACTCTTTTGTTGACTATGATGGCTACTCCATTTCTTCTAAGGGACTCCTGCCCACAGTAGTAGATATAATGGTCATCGGAGTTAAATTCATCCATTCCAGTCCATCTTAGTTCACTGATTCCGAGAATGTTAATGTTTCCCTCTTGTCATCTCCTGTTTGACCACCTCCAATTTGCCTTGATTCATGGACCTATCATTCCAGGTTCCTATGCAATATTGCTCTTTACAGCATCAAACCTTGCTTCTATCACCAGTCAGATAATCACACACATAGAGCCAGACATCCTGGAATGTGAAGTCAAAAGGGACTTAGGAAGAATCACTATGAACAAAGCTAGAGGAGGTGATGGAATTCCAACTGAGCTGTTTCAAATCCTAAAAGATGATGCTGTGAAAGTGCTGCACTCAATAGGCCAGCAAATTTGGAAAACTCAATAGTGGCCACAGGACTGGAAAAGGTCAGTTTACATTGCAATCCCAAAGAAAGGCAATGCCAGAGAATGCTCAAACTACCGCACAATTGCACTCATCTCACATGCTAGGAAAGAGATGCTCAAAATTCTCCAAGCCAGGCTTCAGCAATACGTGAACTGTGAACTCCCTGATGTTCAAGCTGGATTTAGAAAAGGCAGAGGAACCAGAGATCAAATTGTCAACATCCACTGGATCATGGAAAAAGCAATAGAGTTCCAGAAAAACATCTATTTCTGCTTTATTGACTATGCCAAAATCTTTGACTGTGTGGATCATGACAAACTGTGGAAAATTCTGAAAGAGTTGGGAATACCAGACCACCTGACCTGCCTCTTGAGAAATCTGTATGCAGGTCAGGAAGCAACAGTTAGAACTGGACATGGAACAACAGACTGGTTCCAAATAGGAAAAGGAGTGCGTCAAGGCTGTATATTGTCACCCTGCTTATGTAACTTCTATGCAGAGTACATCATGAGAAACTCTGGGCTGGAGGAAGCACAAGCTGGAATCAAGATTGCCGGGAGAAATATCAATAACCTCAGATATGCAGATGACACCACCCTTATGGCAGAAAGTGAAGAGGAACTAAAAAGCCTCTTGTTGAAAGTGAAAGAGGAGAGTGAAAAAGTTGGCTTAAAGCTCAACATTCAGAAAACTAAGGTCATGGCATCCAGTCCCATCACTTCATGGGAAATCGATGGGGAAACAGTGGAAACCATGGCTGACTTTATTTTTCTGGGCTCCAAAATCACTGCAGATGGTGACTGCAGCCATGAAATTAAAAGACGCTTATACCTTGGAAGAAAAGTTATGACCTACCTAGACAGCATATTAAAAAGAAGACACATTACTTTGTCAACAAAGGTCCATCTAGTCAAGGCTATGGTTTTTCCAGTGGTCATGTATGGATGTAAGAGTTGGATTGTGAAGAAAGCTGAGCGCCGAAGTATTAATACTTTTGAACCATGGTGTTGTAGAAGACTCTTGAGAGTCCCTTGGACTGCAAGGAGATCTAACCAGTCCATCCTAAAGGAGATCAGTCCTGGGTGTTCATTGGAAGGACTGATGTTGAGGCTGAAACTCCAATACTTTCGCCACCTGATGCGAAGAACTGACTCATTTGAAAAGACCCTGATGCTGGGAAAGATTGGAGGCAGGAGGAGAAGGGGACATCACAGACTAAATGGACATAGGTTTGGGTGGACTCCTGGAGTTGGTGATGGACAGGGAGGCCTTGCATGCTGAGGTTCATGGGGCTGCAAAGAGTTGGACATGACTGAGAGACTGAACTGAACTGAAAATACCCTCAATGACCTATGAACCAAAAGAAAGTGTAAAAGTTTTAGGAAAGCCTGCAATGTGTTTTTCTGTTGAATGAGGAGACTTTAGAGTCACAATGTAAGAAAGCTAGCCATGAGGCTAAAGGCAAACTAGTTGAGTTTATAATCGATATTCAGGCTTTACAATAATCATAAAACGTCTTCAGTTCAGTTCAGTTCAGTCGCTCAGTTATGTCCGACTCTTTGCGACCCCATGAATTGCAGCGCGCCAGGCCTCCCTGTTCATCACCATCTCCCGGAGTTCACTCAGACTCACGTCCATCGAGTCTGTGATGCCATCCAGCCATCTCATCCTCTGTCGTCCCCTTCTCCTCCTGCCCCCAATCCCTCCCAGCATCAGAGTCTTTTCCAGTGAGTCAACTCTTCGCATGAAGTGGCCAAAGTACTGGAGTTTCAGCTTTAGCATCATTCCTTCCAAAGGAATCCCAGGGCTGATCTCCTTCAGAATGGACTGGTTGGATCTCCTTGCAGTCCAAGGGACTCTCAAGAGTCTTCTCCAACACCACAGTTCAAAAGCATCAATTCTTCAGCGCTCAGCCTTCTTCACAGTCCAACTCTCACATCCATACATGACCACAGGAAAAACCATAGCCTTGACTAGACGGACATTAGTCAGCAAAGTAATGTCTCTGCTTTTGAATATACTATCTAGGTTGGCCATAACTTTTCTTCCAAGGAGTAAGCGTCTTTTAATTTCATGGCTGCAATCACCATCTGCAGTGATTTTGGAGCCCCAAAATATAAAGTCTGACACTGTTTCTACTGTTTCCCCATCTATTTCCCATGAAGTGATGGGACCGGATGCCATGATCTTCGTTTTCTGAATGTTGAGCTTTAAGCCAACTTTTTCGCTCTCCTCTTTCACTTTCATCAAGAGGCTTTTTAGTTCTTCTTCACTTTCTGCCATAAGGGTGGTGTCATCTGCATATCTGAGGTGATTGATATTTCTCCCGGCAATCTTGATTCCAGCTTGTGTTTCTTCCAGTCCAGCGTTTCTCATGATGTACTCTGCATAGAAGTTAAATAAGCAGGGTGATAATATACAGCCTTGACGTACTCCTTTTCCTATTTGGAACCAGTCTGTTGTTCCAGGTCCAGTTCTAACTGTTGCTTCCTGACCTGCATACAGATTTCTCAAGAGGCAGGTCAGGTGGTCTGGTATTCCCATTTCTTTCAGAATTTTCCACAGTTTATTGTGATCCACACAGTCAAAGGCTTTGGCATAGTCAGTAAATCAGAAATAGATGTTTTTCTGGAACTCTCTTGCTTTGTCCATGATCCAGCGGATGTTGGCAATTTGATCTCTGGTTCCTAAAACATACCTTCTGTGGTTTGGCAAAGAGTACTAGTGGCACTTAGGCAATTTCAGTGTAAAAGAAATGTCAGTTTCTCTTTCTGAATGTTTTGCTCACTGGCTGTATCTTTCACTAAGTATTTACACCCCAAACCTGAATTTTAACTTCCAAAATGCCAAGATAAACATTCCTGGATTATATGACAGTCATAATGTTAGGGGAAGCACACTGATTGAAACCGCCCACCCTGGCCAGGTACCATAGTAACCATTTGCATGAGTTGTTTTATGACAGGAGATCCTGATGAGGAATACAGAACTAATAAGCCACCACCAACTGGAAGAGTTCGAGAAAGGTCTAAAGGAGACACTGCGTGTCTGCCCCACTTCCCAGAATGCCTCTCGCTAGCATCCATCTTGGCTGAGTGATGCGTGCGCCACCAGGAAAGACTGTGAATTAGAATGATTGGTCAAAGACCACCCAGAAACTAATCCCATCACCACAAAACCCGACATTGCGAGCCACGTGGCAGAGCAGTTCTCCTGGTTTCCCTTCTCCTACTGCTTTCCACCCGGGTGCCCTTTCCCAATGAAGTCTCTTGCTTTGTCAGCGCATGTGTCTCCTCGGACAATTCATTTCCGAGGGTTAGACAAGAGCCCAGTTTTGGGCCCTGGAAGGGGTCCACCTTCCTGCAACAATAACATTCAGGAGTCGCAGGCCATCTGCTCGCCAGGTATTTTAATGCCTCAGTAAGTCCTAATGGTTGCATAACAGCTTATTTGTACTTGTCAGTTAATTCAAAATGACTGCTCTTTTTCTTTCCACTTCCTCATCCACCTTTCCAGAACTTCTCTATTTTCGAGCTGCTACCCTCTACTTCTTTACATGGTGGCGGTTAGTCGCTCAGTCGTGTCTGACTCTTGCGACCCCGCGGACTGTAGTCCGCCAGGCTCCTCTGTCCATGCGATTCTCCAGACAAGAATACTGGAGTGCGTCACCACTTCCTTCTCCAACTTCTTTACGTGTCTCTTCATAAACACTGTTTTAACCACTGCCCACAGGCAATAGCTGATGCTAGGAAAAACCTGAAAGCTAAACTCACCTTGGGCAGCCAATGAAAAAGTCATTCCGGTGTCTCGCTAAATAGTCTCTGAATTTAATTTCCTTCTTTAGCTACTTATATGAGCTCATGAGTCAATGACTCAGCTACTCACCTTTTTCAATATGTTTGTGGCCAAAATTATTCTTAGAGAAGAGAGCAGGTGAAAGACGGGCTTTTCCTCAGAGATTCTGGTTGCTTTGCAGAGAATGTACATATGAGAAACACCCCAGGAGGGAGAAGATAACAAACGGAGGTGTGGAGAAGCCCTCACTAGAGGAGAAGCCTCGCTGGAGGAGAAGCCTGCGCTGGAGGAGAAGCCTCGCTGGAGGAGAAGCCTCGCTGGAGGAGAAGCCTTCACGGGAGAAGAAGCCCTTGCTGGAGGAGAAGCGTCCACTGGAGGAGAAGCGTCCGCTGGAGGAGAAGCGTCCGCTGGAGGAGAAGCCCCCGCTGGAGGAGAAGCCTCACTGGAGGAGAAGCCCCCTGCTAGAGGAGAAGACCCTGCTGGAGGAGAAGCCCCCACTGGAGAAGCCTCGCTGGAGGAGAAGCCTTCACGGGAGAAGAAGCCCTCGCTGGAGGAGAAGCCCTCGCTGGAGGAGAAGCACCCGCTGGAGGAGAAGCCCCTGCTGGAGGAGAAGCCTCACTGGAGAAGCCTTCATGGGAGAAGAAGCCCTCGCTGGAGGAGAAGCCTCGCTGGAGGAGAAGACCCCGCTGCAGGAGAAGCCCCCACTGGAGAAGCCTCGCTGGAGGAGAAGCTCCTGCTGGAGGAGAAGCCTCGCTGGAGGAGAAGCCTCCGTTGGAGTAGAAGCCCCCGCTGGAAGAGAAGCCCCCACTGGAGAAGCCTAGCTGGAGGAGAAGCTCCCGCTGGAGGAGAGGCCTCCGCTGGAGGAGAAGCTTCACTGGAGGAGAAGCTGCCACTGGAGGACAAGCCCCCGCTGGAGGAGAAGCCCTCCCTCACTAGAGGTGCGGCACTAGACAGCCCGTGGCCGGCCGGGCGCCCGGGGTCCGCGCGTGCGCCGCCCCCTCCCCCGCGCCCCGCTCTCGCGCAGGCGCAGGAGGGTCCGGGGGCGCGGGGGCGCGAGGCTGCCGTTGGAGCCCTGCGCTGCCTGAGGAGCCTGAGGGCCGGCGGGATCCCAGGCCCCTTGAACTTTCCAGGATGCCGGCTTGGCGGGGTCTGGGGACCTGGCGCTGAGGGCGCGGCTAACAGAGACGCGCCCGCAGAGCCGGGGCGGGGCACTGGCGGGAGGACGCAGCCGGGACGACCGCTCCGGAGCAGGGTGACCTGCCGGTGCCGTGGCCAGCCAGGGCCGGGGCCAGGGAGGGCGAAAGGACCGTGAGCAAGTAAAATGAGGGGTAATGATGTCGCTTTGCTTTTGAACTTTGTTAACTGTTGAAAGCCCCAAGGAGGCGCGGAGACAGAATTCAGCGCCTCGCCACGCCCACCCGCCTTTCTTGTCTCCTTCCCGCTGTCTGCAGAGGCTGGGACTCGCCCCCCACCCACCCGCAGAACCAGTCTCTTTTTTCCCTGTTAACTGTAGTTGGTTTATAATATTGTGTTGAGTTTCACGTGAACAGATACTGCACCTGTTCCCTTTGCTGAAAAGTGAATCTTCGTTTATCTCCTTTGTGCACAGCGGCATCTGTCGGCAATCCTGCACGCCTCACTTAACTTCGTGCTCCTCTCCCCTTTGGTAACCATAGTTTCCCCCCGCCCCCCTGTCTGTGAGTTTGTTTTGTAAATAAGTTGACTTGTACTATCTTTTAAACATTCCCCTGAGAAGTGATATGTATGCCTTTCAATGTCTGACTTGCTTAACTTAGACCGATAATCTCTAGGGCTTCCCTGTTGCTGAAGGTGCGTTTTATTATTATTTTTTATGGCTGAGGCTTGGCCTGCTGCAAATTTATGGGGTCGCAAAGAGTCAGACACGACTGAGCGACTGAACTGAACTGAATATTCCATTGCATATATATATACACATATATTTGTATATATGTGTGTGAATAATATCTTCTTTATCCATTTCTTTGTTGAGGAACACTTAGATCGTTTCCGTGTTTTGGCTACTGTAAATAGTGCTGCTATGAACATCTTTACGAATTAGTTTTTTCTCCAGATATATGCCGAGGAATGGGATTGCGGGATCGTATGCCATCTCTATTCTTAGTTTTTTAAGGGAACTTCAGACTGTTCTCCACACTGGCTGCACCAGTTCACATTCCCACCAGCAGTGTAGCAGGGCTCCCTCTGGAACTGGTTTCTCCACACCTTCTCCAACATTTGTTATGTGTAGATTTTTTTGATGATGGTCATTCTGACTGGAGGGAGGTGATTAATATCTCATTGTAGCGTATTTAATAAAGTCTGAGTCTCTTGGTCTCAGTGCAGGACTGGCCCTGGACAGACAGAAATTAATTCCTGGACTTCTGGGAGCTCACACTGACCTTGGGAACCAGTCATGAAAATCAAAAGTCAAGACTACACGGTGATAGGAAGTATGCACAGAATGTTAGGGAATCAAAGAGAGGACCATCTTAACAGACTCATGAAGCAGAGGCTTTCCAGAGAACATTTCTGCCACGACCGTTAGGGCTCAGACTAAGAGAGTGGCCGGGTGAGGCTGAGAAGCTGAGCACAGAGCAATTCATGAAGGGCTTTATGAGCCCTGCCAAAGGATCTGAGCTTCATTCTGAAGACTGTTAGGAGTTGCAGCCCTGCTAAAGGCACTGAAGATGGAGAAATGGTTTCTCCACGTGAGCTCTCTCATTGTTCCAGAATTTCTGTATAGCGCTAATTTAAGGGGTGAGGATGGGGTTGAGAATAATGGCTAGGGTCTTTCCTGTAGCTGCTTTTTGGCTTAGTGATGGATCACCAGAAGATAAATTTTCTTTTATATTCTGCTTTTAGTTTTTAACTGGGTTGTAGAGTAACCGCATGTAGAATTTTTTCTTTAGTTTCTAACCATCATGTATCACAGGAATACACTGCAGCCTTTCTCACTCTCTTCCTTCGGTCAGTTAAGCTGAGGATTTCTAACACACATAATTTTTTTCTTGGTTTTTTTATGAATACTTCATTTGGAGTGGTTTTGGTGGGGCCCGATGGCAGTTATAATGATGCTAAATTTCTACTTCCCAAGTCACTCATGGTGTTTCCACTATAAACTGTGAAGACTTTTTTCTATACATACAAAAAGGCTTACTATTTTTATTATCTTTCTTTTATCTAAAATGTGGCAAATAATAGCAGTCTAGATATGACTTTTCTTCATTACTCTATATATGAATTTTATAATTCTTTGTCTTTAAGTTAAGCATGATAGAGTGATTGATCTTCACTGCCTATAGGCTTATACTCTTTAACATTTCTCAAAAGTGATGTTTTAATATATAAAGCTTAGTAGCTATAATTCAGCTATTAAAATATTGTTTTCTCTATTTGCTCTCCCAGTTCTTGTATTCTTACCTGGCTTTTTGTGTTTCTGTACTTTATAGAATTAAGAGACATTCAGGAAATCAAATTTAGAAACCAGAGTTTCATTAAAATAATCAATTCATGAGATTTTAAGGGTGCAGGGAATGACAGATAATTTAGTCAAATTCTTCTCTCATTTCTGGAAGGTCCAAGGAAAGCTTTGAGATCATCTGTTAGGTGATCACCTGAGTGGCTGAGTGACAGAACTCATGTTTTTGACCTAAGTATGCCATGTTAGAAGATATTAAGCAGTGTTATTCCAGATCCTCAAGCGGGTGAAATCTCAGAAAGAGATGCATTCAGCCAGGTTTTTAATGTTCATATAAGTAAGAAAGTGATTTAAGCACAAGGGGAAGCTGCAGGAATAACAGTTAGAGTGTTGGGGTTGTGGAAGCAACTTAATCAGTTGTCTGATGGAAGAAAAATCCATTTTATAGAAACAAGAACTAGGTAGCAAATATATGTCGGGGGAAAAAAGTCACAAGCCCATGACGAATTCAAGTCCAAGAATTTGGTTTTAAAAATGCAAACATGGCATTATGAGTTACATTGAATTGATTATGAATTGCAAATGAGCTATTAAAAGCTTTACTGAGATCCTCTAATACTAGTTTTATTTCCTGCTGCTGCTGCTGCTGCTGCTAAGTCACTTCAGTCGTGTCCGACTCTGTGCGACCCCATAGACGGCCGCCCACCAGGCTCCCCCGTCCCTGGGATTCTCCAGGCAAGAACACTGGAGTGGGTTGCCATATCCTTCTCCAGTGCGTGAAAGTAAGAAGTGAAAGTGAAGTCGCTCAGTTGTGTCCAACTCTCAGCGACCCCATGGACTGCAGCTTGTCAGGCTGCTCCGTCCCTGGGGTTGTCCAGGCAAGAACACTGGAGTGGGTAGCCATCGCCTTATCCAGTCCCATTCCCTAGGTTTTCTTTATACTTCATAATCCAGAGACGCTGTTCACTACTCAGAGAAAATATGTGTAATATTGTATATATCAAAATTTTTTAGTCAAAGGGAGGCTTTTCAGTTCTGGAAACCTAACTCAAAACAGGTGAATGCAAATTCCTTCTAAAAAATCAAGGAGAGAAGAAAGGGATTGCTTCAGAGTTTGGGAAAGTAATTGCAAAACAGTAAGAAAAGAAGTGACCTAAGTGCTTTCTTTTGAGCAAAGCTTGCATTTGTGTTTTGTGCTGTTTTGTAGAAGTTTGCTGGTAGAGATATCACCGGAGATTAGAGACGTAATCCTCTAGAGGAGATGCTGGTAGTATGGCTGTATGTGCGTGTTATTCGAAAGTCTCTGCAGCAGATTCTCTTGTTTTAGCGGTAAGTAAGACTTTAACTGAATTCAACATCATGTACTGTTTCTGTTTAGTAATGTAAAGAATCTGCCTGTAATGCAGAAGACCAAAATCTCCAGGATTTTGAGATCTAGTAGAGGATTTTCTCCCAGTCAAATCCAAAGAACCTTTGAAAATGATTTTGTTCTTCCAAATCTGACGCAGAGGAAACCTTGAAGTCTGAATCTAAATGCATAAGGTTGTTATCCCCCAAAAGTGGGTTTTCTATGCAAAAATTTTTCTCTAAAACACAGCTTTAATATTAAAGTTGCATTTATGTACTTCATAGATCACTTGCTTTACAAAGAAACAAAGAGCTGAAACTACCAAATGTAAAACATTGAGTAGCTTCCTATTAGTATTAGGGATATTAGCTCCCTATTAATATTAGGGATATTAGCTCCCTATTAATATTAGGGATATTAGCTCCCTATTAATATTAGGGATATTAGCTCCCTATTAGTATTAGGGATATTAGCTCCCTATTAATATTAGGGATATTAGCTCCCTATTAGTATTAGGGATATTAGCTCCCTATTAATATTAGGTATATTAGCTCCCTATTAATATTAGGGATATTAGCTCCCTATTAATATTGGGAATATTAGCTCCCTATTAATATTAGGGATATTAGCTCCCTATTAATATTGGGAATATTAGCTCCCTATTAATATTAGGGATATTAGCTCCCTATTAATATTAGGGATATTAGCTCCCTATTAATATTAGGGATATTAGCTCCCTATTAATATTAGGGATATTAGCTCCCTATTAATATTAGGGATATTAGCTCCCTATTAATATTAGGGATATTAGCTCCCTATTAATATTGGGAATATTAGCTCCCTATTAATATTAGGGATATTAGCTCCCTATTAATATTAGGGATATTAGCTCCCTATTAATATTAGGGATATTAGCTCCCTATTAATATTAGGGATATTAGCTCCCTATTAATATTAGGGATATTAGCTCCCTATTAATATTAGGGATATTAGCTCCCTATTAGTATTAGGGATATTAGCTCCCTATTAGTATTAGGGATATTAGCTCCCTATTAATATTAGGGATATTAGCTCCCTATTAGTATTAGGGATATTAGCTCCCTATTAATATTAGGGATATTAGCTCCCTATTAATATTAGGGATATTAGCTCCCTATTAGTATTAGGGATATTAGCTCCCTATTAGTATTAGGGATATTAGCTCCCTATTAGTATTAGGGATATTAGCTCCCTATTAATATTAGGGATATTAGCTCCCTATTAGTATTAGGGATATTAGCTCCCTATTAATATTAGGGATATTAGCTCCCTATTAGTATTAGGGATATTAGCTCCCTATTAATATTAGGGATATTAGCTCCCTATTAGTATTAGGGATATTAGCTCCTATTAATATTAGGGATATTAGCTCCCTATTAGTATTAGGGATATTAGCTCCCTATTAATATTAGGGATATTAGCTCCCTATTAATATTAGGGATATTAGCTCCCTATTAATATTAGGGATATTAGCTCCCTATTAATATTAGGGATATTAGCTCCCTATTAATATTAGGGATATTAGCTCCCTATTAGTATTAGGGATATTAGCTCCCTATTAATATTAGGGATATTAGCTCCCTATTAATATTAGGGATATTAGCTCCCTATTAATATTAGGGATATTAGCTCCCTATTAATATTAGGGATATTAGCTTCCTTTAGTATTAATCAGTTGCGTCATGTGTTCCATAGATGACGTGCTTTGCAAAGAACTGAAACTACCAAACACAAAACATTGAATAGCTTCCTATTGAAGTTTATATGAAAATGAAAGTGACAATAATGTATCATCTGGAATTTTTAAAGAGTGATTAAAAATGTGATTTAGTATTTGAAATATTAAGTGTACATATAAATTCAGAAATTTACTGGTACATATTTACTGGGATTATAATTGCCTTTTGACAAACTGAAGTTGAGTAATAATTCTCCCTGACCCTAACCTATCCCCTATCCAACAGAAAGACCTTAGGCAAGTAAGTCTCCCTTGGGTATTCTTTGTATCTCTGTGTTGACTCTATCTCATCTCAGCATGCTCGTGAACAAGATCCATATCAAGTGTGCCTTGAATGAAAAGAAGTACCCTCAGTATTCTCCTGACATGTCATTAGTTGAGAGAGAGGATAGCCAGCAACAGAGTCAGATTGTCAACTTTCTTATGGGAGAATTCACCAGAATTTCTATTGAACAGTCTGATGCTCCAAGTATGGCTCATTTCTGTTGGGTAAACCTCAATACTTCCTGGTTAGGGCCCTCTTTTTAGACTAACCAATCCAGGAATTTCATGGTTACGTGCATTTCTATTTTACTACCATCTTTTGTAAAAACTTTAAATTTTTTTTATGGTTAACGCTTGTTGGAATTGTTATACATCACGTGGTTTCAGTACTAACAGCGTTCTCTCCCCATAGGCTATCCAGATCATGATCGGCACCTTCTGTGTTTTCATGTGGTATCTTGTACTGATTTTGTATATGGGACAAATTAAAGGCGTCTTTGGGACATACGAACCGATAACTTATAAAACAGGATGTTTTTTATGGGGAATTATTGTGAGTAGAACACATTTTTTAATTTAATCATTCAGTAAATAGTATTCATGCCACTAGTAGAACATAGGAAGAGTTTCTGAAATTTTCAGGAGAGTTAAGTAACTAAATTCCACATTGATAATTCAAAGTCAGATGCCTTTTTTAAACAAAGGATTATTGAGCACCTTTAACTTGCCAGCGCTGTTATAAGAGACATTGACACAGGACTGAATGCATGATGACAGCCACAGGCTGGGCTGTCCTTAGATATGGTGACATGTCTATACAGTTACAGAACTGTAAGCGTAATCTCCATTAGCACGGTTAATTTTCATGTTAAGGTCTTTGCCTTAGGGCCCTCATACAATGCGTCTATATTCACACATTTTTTCAATCTGTCGTCACCTGTGCTCTTCTGCGGCTTCTTACAGCCGTAAAGTAGTAGGAAGGTCTGGAGAGTGTGACATCCTGGAAGTCAAGTAAACAAAGAAGAGGGAAGGACCAAATATATTAATTCTGCTGTGTTGTCAAATCAGAGAAGGGCTGAGAATTGACCATTGGAGTTAGCGATATGAAGGCCAATGGTAAGCTTGACAGATAGTTTCAGTGGGAGGTGGGGCAAAAGCCTGACTGGAATTGGTGTAGAAAATAATGAAAGGAGAGGAATTAGAGACAGCAAATACAGACAATTTGTTTAAGGGTTTTGGTGTAATGTGGTGTAGAGTGATGAGGCTGCTGAGGGAAGCTTGAGTCGGGAGAGGGTCAGCTGTTTGTTTCAGTAAGATGCTCCATGTCTTTTGTTGAGGGGACTGAACCAGAAGAAGCTGATGAGACATGAGGCAAGTGATGGAGGAGGGTATTAGAATCATGGGCGTAGACGCAAGCAATGGACGCCTCTCAGCACACAAGCGGGGGCCTGGATGGCTCTCCTCTAGCAGTGGTTCTCAGCTAGAGGAGATGTTTCCCCTCAGAGGGCATTTGGTGGTAACGTTTTCAGTTTTCATAGCTAAGGGCTATACATCCAGTGGTCAAACCAAGTGGCTGCTGAACATCCTATAATGCAAAGGACAGCCCCCAACAAAGGATTATCCATCTTTAATGCAAATAGTGTCAAAGCAGGTAACAGGAAGGAAGGTAGAGGAACAGAGAAAAAGTGCAACTTTCAGGCCATTGGGTATTGGGAGCTTGTGGAACTTCCCTTCTGATGGCCTCAACTGTTTCAGTAAATTAGAAAGCAGGATCCTGCTCTGAGAGTGTGAATGGAGAATGGATTGGTTGGTTGATGTGAGAGAAAAGAATGAGGAAATGGTCACCTAGGAAAAATGAGAGTGTGCATGGATTGTGGAAAAGCAGTGTGACTTTCATGCAGCATTAAAGACTCGAGCTTTTGGAACATGGTTGCGTAGTGAGATGCCTCAAGACAGTTATGTGCACCTGTCTCAGGCCATGCTCAGCTGCACGGGTGCAGGCCTGGAAGAAGGAGAACTGTGTTCAACCAGGATTTTGGCCTGTCCACACAACTGTGATCAAGAAAGGTGCAGAGGAGTCGAGATGTAAAAAAGCAAGCGTTTTTAATAGCTGGTCATAGAATTTAAACTGGTGAAGGAGAGACTATAACAAAGAAGTAGGGGGCTCAGATTATAGATCCACACGGGGTCAGCGGATTATTAGAATTGTAAAATTATTATTAAAACTGTAAAATTATTATTAAAATTATTATTAAAACTGAGTTGGTGGACAAAGTGGGATGATTAACATGGAGACTTGAGAGGTGTTACTATTCTCAGGCGGCACTAGTGGTAAAGAATCCGCCTGCCAATGTAAGAGGTGCGGGTTGGATCACTGGGTTGGGAAGATCCCCTGGAGGAGGGCATGGCAACTCACTCCAGTATTCTTGGGTTCTCCTGGAGAATCCCTATGGACAAAGGAGCCTAGCGGGCTGCAGTCCATGGGGTCGCAAAGAGCTGGACATGACTGAGTGACTAAGCATGCCGAAAGAACAGTGACCGAGGTAGGGGGTCAGTAGATGACGTCAACCAGAGGGGACAGTGGGTGATGGCATCTGGTGACATCTGATTCAAAGCTGGAGGAGAGAGCGTGGTTGGAAGGAAGAAGGGAACCACTTACCCGTGCTTAGAACCGATGGTAGAGGGCAGCAGGAGGTCAGATGCCGCCATTTGCTAGGGCTGTAAAGGAGCAAGACACCTGCAGGAGAGCCTCTGCTTTTGTTTGTTGGCTTACAGATGTCAAAGCATTGCCTTGGAAAACAACAGGAGAAAAATAGTGAATTTGCGGGTAAAATTCAGAGAAACGATTGCTGTCCTTCGGTGTTTCTAATCATCATGTTATAAAAATATCATAGTTATCACCTATATTAAGTTATCTAAAACTTCAATTAAATATAATTTAATTCAAAGTTTCTCATTTAGGTCATAAACTTTGAAAGGCCTTTTGTAAAGCACATAGTTTGGTAATCTAGTTAGCACTAGTTTAAACTTCACAGGGCGTTTTCACTTTGCATCCTGAACCAGTTGTTACCTGCACTTTGCCTCCTTGGAAACCGCAGTTTTGCTACAGAATGCAGTGCTGAGCATGTACTCTCAGGTGGTCTCCAGCAGCTCGTAAGCCTCGAGCGTGGCCTTCCTGTATGTGCGGTGCAGTAGCAGTACTGTTTTCCTACAAATTAGCCTTTACCTTAGATCTTTGTCAAAGCCATTAAAACAGATAAGACAAAAGGAATATTTCAAAGGGATTGTGCAGCCCACTTTCAAACAATATGGCATAGCTTTACACTTCTGGGAAATAGCCAAAGTAGCGTGGTATGAAATAATGGAACTTCTTTTTATAAAATAAAGGCAAAAATAGGAATCACGTCTGTTACCTTAATAATGGCTACAGTCTCAATTAAGAGATATATTTTGCACAAACACAAGTTGGAATGTAGATTCATGGACTGCTTTTTCATATCTGGATATATACACAGTAACCATAATCAGTAATAGCATCTCAGTCAGAAGTATAGCATTAGAAGTAAGAATTGAGTTTCGGAAGCATGTGCAGATACAAGCAAATTTGGCCCCTGATTCAGGACCGTCTAAGTCATCTCTGGCACATTCTACATGCCACTGTGTGAGTCACGCACACTGTCCCTTACATGTTTCTACTATTAGTGACCCTACTGTTATCTTCGTTACTATAGATGTAAATTTGTCCTAACCCCTTCTACTGAAACTTCTTTATATTATTCTACTCTGATTATTCTAAAAATAATTGACTTAGAAGAGGGAATTGTTTAAAATATATTTTAAGTTGATGAGCATTGTCAATGAGTATTTATAAATATGTGTTTTTATATTCAGTTTATCATTTCAGGAATCTCCATAATAGGGGCAACAAGGCATCCGTCTCAGCGCCAGGTAAGTTAAAATGTTCAGTGTACCCTAGAAATCACTTGGCACAAAGCTAAGTAGGTTTTAATGAAAACATAGTGGGCATCTAAACAATAAAGGAATCTACCCTATCTGTAAATTAGATAAAGGAGTTAAATGAAAATCTAGGAGCATATAATTTAATGTAGACAGATATGCTATGTCAGAGTCATATTATATAAAGGTTTCTAAGTTTAAGTATAGAGGTCTTTTGTTTTTTTGGTTTGGTGTTATACCTTTTTTTTAACCTTATGTGAATTTTACTGTTAGCAAAAAATTCAGTAGAACTCAATGAGTTTACAAATAGACACAATACTGTTGTGAAACTTCACTTTCCTAACTCTAATTTGAGAACACAATTGTACCTTGTAACAAAATAGAAAATCTGTTCAAAATAAAGATCCATCTATATTATAGGTAGAAAGATATTGGGAAGGAAAATAACCTTGGAATCTCAGAGCTGAAAGATACCTTAGAGATGAATTAGTCTGCTCTTGTGATTGTAGAGATAAAAAACTAATATCCAAAGATGTTGATGGATTTCCCTAGAGAATTAAAACCCTGGATTAAAGTTAATTGAATCCTATTCAGCCTGTTTCTACAAGCAGTCATTTTCCATCTTTTTTCTCTTTTTGATGTGGAACTCCTTTTGTTCAAATCATATATTATAAGGCTTTCTTCCAAATGACTCAGAAGATTGTAAAATATAGTATTTTTGAGTCCAAATGGAAGATTTATGCTTATTGGTATGAAGATGTTTTGATATTTACTCCAAATTAATCAGGTTTCATATAAACCAGAGAAGGGTTTCACGCTAATGGCAAGCATACCAACACTTCTAAAGCTACAGAAGCTAGATCAAAGTTTCAACTAGATTTCCTTTTCCAGTAATAGAAACTATTGAACAATATCATTTATTCTGAGTATAATAAATTCACTCTATATCTTCTTTTTAGCTTACCTGTGCTATGCTTATGAACATCATATGCATAATTGTCGCAATTATTTCAGTGATTCTAACAGTAGTTGAGTTGTCTACTTTTGAGTCTGTGTCATACAGGAATTATGGACAAGCGGTAAGTGACCAATTCTGTGGGAACATCTTACTTTCAAAATTATTCTTTTCAGAGGTTTTAAAACCTTAGAAGGTAAAATAAAGCTTTAATTCATATCCATGAAATTCTTTGATTTAGTAGTAAGCTCTCAACTGAAAGTTTTAATTAAAAAATTACTCTTAATATAATTTTTTGTAAATACTAATAGGATGTTTGAATTCCTGACATGCCCAATGAAAATTAAGTAAAAATCTTAAGACTTAAGTGATACACATACACCCACACACATACACACACGTCAGGATTATTCTCTTAAACAAAGAAAAGTATAATCCAAGACTTAAAACCGTTCCCAAAATCAGCAAAAGAATTCTGCTATTGATGCATATGGTTGGAATTGTATAAAGCTACTCATTTCTAGTTTAATGTAGATATTGTCATTTATAGCCTGTTCTTTGTATCTCACATGAATTTTACTTTAGGCCCTCAAATGCCAAATGTGCATGAGTCTGCACTGCTTCTGTTTAATTAACTGTCTAATCGCATACTTTGTGCTAGAGAAATAACCATATTTCTAAGATAGTAACATCTCCAATAAATGTGAATCTCTTTACTGATACTATAATAGATTTGTTTCAGTTGTGTTGACTTTAGATTCAGAATCACAGAGTGTTAGTGCTGCAGAAGACTTCAGCAGTCTAGCAGCTCACTAGGTTGCAGCGAGATTCCATTTAAAATGAGAGCAGTTTGGAGTGGAGCGCCTCTTTGTTATTTAACAACAGAACAAAACAAATAACAATTTGGAAATTTTAATTTAAGATAATCTGAGTAGAAGGGTCATTACGGATAAGGGATAAACGTCCTCCTCCCCTATATACCCTCTCTCCATACCTGCAGTATATCGTAGAAGAAGGATGGAGGAATCAGATGAAAGAATCCACACATGGAATACAAAAGTCTAGAAGACAATAAGATAGGGAGAGGAGACACAGTAATACCTCAAAATAGATTGTCAGTCATGAATGATGTATTGATTTAAATAAGCATGCATTAGATTTCCCCTGTAAACTAAAAGAAAATTTCCATTGGCCCTGGAGATTCAAATCTATCAATCTTCCATTATAACTTCAGGGGCAGAGATGGGGGAGGGATAGAATTAGTAAGTATAGAATTGTTTCAAGTTATTTCAACTTACCCCTCTTACTCATAAGCTTATAATCTTAGTTTAAGATATGGCATAATTGCCAAGACTTTGAGAATCCACCTTCAATACTGGAGACCTGGGTTCAATCCCTGGGTTGGGAAGATTCCCTAGAGAAGGGAACGGCTATCCACTCCAGTATTCTCGCCTGGAGAATTCCGTGGACTGTATAGTCCATTGGATTGAAAAGAGTCAGACACTACTGAGCGACTTTCACTCACTAACTCACTCACTACCTTTTGCAAACAGTATTACAAACCGTTGTATACCAAACTTATCTGACATGAACTCAATAGTAATGATCAGTTTCACAATCTCCCAAACATAAAAATTTCAATTTTATTTGCTGTGATTAATTGCACAAAATCAACTTATATACAGTATCTTTTCCTAGAGGCATTATAAAATTATATACCTACATTTTCTATCTTTTTTTGCCTTTTCATACTGTTCCTGGGGTTCTCAAGGCAAGAATACTGAAATGGTTTGCCATTCCCTTCTCCAGTGGACCACATTCTGTCAGACCTCTCCGCCATGACCCGCCCATCCTGGGTGGCCCCACACGGCATGGCTTAGTTTCATTGAGCTAGACAAGGCTGTGGTCCATGTGATCAGACTGGCTAGTTGTCTGTGATTGGGGTTTCAGTCTGTCTGCCCTCTAATCCCTCTCTCAGCGCCTACCATCTTAGTTGGGTTTCTCTTACCTTGGACGAGGGGTATCTCTTCACGGCTGCTTCAGCAAAGCGCAGCCACTGCTCCTTACCTTGGAAGTGGGGTAGCTCCTCTCAGCCGCTGCCCCTGATGTTGGACGTGAAGTAGCTTCTGTAGGCCACTTCTGCACCGTCGCAGCTGCTGATCCACAGCAACCAGTTGTGATGGGACTGGTGATGGAAGCAAGTTCCGATGCTGTAAAGAGCACAGGAACCTGGAATGTTAGGTCCACGAATCCAGGCAAATGGGAAGCGGTCAAACAGGAGATGGCAAGAATGAACATCGACATTCTAGGAATCAGCAAACTAAGATGGACTGGAATGGGTGAACTTAACTCTGATGACTATTATATCTACTACTGTGGGCAGGAATCCCTGAGAAGAAATGGAGCAGCCAACATAGTCAACAAAAGAGTCCAAAATGCAGTACTTGGATGCAATCTCAAAATGACAGAATGATCTTTGTTTGTTTCCAAGGAAAACCATTCAGTATCACGGTAATCCAAGTCTATGCCCTGACCAGTAACTCTGAAAAACCTGAAGTTGAACAGTTTTCTGAAGACCTACAAGACTTTTTAGAACTAACACCCAAAAGAGATGTCCTTTTCATTATAGGGGACTGGAATGCAAAAGTAGGAAGTCAGGAAACACCTGGAGTAACAGGCAAATTTAGCCTTGGAGTACAGAGTGAAGCAGGACAAAGGCTAATAGAGTTTTGCCAAGAGAACGCACTGGTCATAGCAAACACCCTCTTCCAACAACACAAGAGAAGACTCTACACTGGACATCATCAGATGGTCAACACTGCAATCAGATTGATTATACTCTTTGCAGCCGAAGATGGAGAAGCTCTATACAGTCAGCAAAAACAAGACTGGGAGCAGACTATGGCTCAGATCATGAACTCCTTATTGCCAAATTCAGACTGAAATTGAAGAAAGTGGAGTAAACCACTAGACCATTCAGGTATGACCTAAATCAAATCCCTTATGACTATACAGTGGAAGTGAGAAATAGATTTAAGGGACTAGATCTGATAGATAGAGTGCTTGATGAACTATGGTTGGAGGTTGGTAACATTGTACAGGAGACAGGAATCAAGACCATTCCCCAGAAAAGGCAATGTGAAAAAGCAAAATGGCTGTCTGAGGAGGCCTTACAAATAGCTGTGAAAAGAAGGGAAGCAAAAAGCAAAGGAGAAAAGGAAAGATATACCCATTTGAATGAAGAGTTCCAAAACATAGCAGGGAGAGATAAGAAAGTCTTCCTTAGCCATCAATGCAAAGAAATAGAGGAAAGCAATAGAATGGTAAAGATTAGAGATCACTTCAAGAAAATTAGAGATTCCAAGGGAACATTTCATGCAAAGATGGGCTCAATAAAGGACAGAAATGGTATGGACCTAACAGAAGCAGAAGAGATTAAGAACAGGTGGCAAGAATACACAGAAGAACTGTACAAAAAAGATCTTCACGACCCGGATAATCACTATGGTGTGATCACTCACACTCACCTGGACTGTGAAGTCAAGTGGGCCATAGGAAGCATCACTATGAACAAAGGTAGTTGACGTGATAGAATTCCAGTTGAGCTATTTCAAATCCTAAAAGATGGTGCTGTGAAAGTGCTGCACTCAATATGGCAACAAATTTGGAAAACTCAGCAGTGTCCATGGGACTGGAAAAGGTCAGTTTTCATTCCAATCCCAAAGAAAGGCAATGCCAAAGAATGCTCAAACTACCGCACAACTGCACTCATCTCACACGCTAGTAAAGTAATGCTCAAAATTCTCCAAGCCAGGCTTCAGCAATACGTGAACCGCAAACTTTCAGATGTTCAAGCTGGTTTTAGAAAAGGCAGAGGAACCAGAGAACAAATTTCCAACATCCGCTGGATCACTGAAAAAGCAAGAGAGTTCCAGAAAAAAAACATCTATTTCTGCTTTATTGACTATGCCAGAGCCTTTGACTGTGTGGATCACAATAAACTGTGGAAAATTCTGAAAGAGATGGGAATACCAGACCACCTGACCTGTCTCTTGAGAAATCTGTATGCAGGTCAGGAAGCAACAGTTAGAACTGGACATGGAACAACAGACTGGTTTCAAATAAGAAAAAGAGTATGTCAAGGCTGTATATTGTCACCCTGCTTATTTAACTTATGTGCACAGTACATTATAAGAAATGCTGGGCTGGATGAAGCACAAGCTGGGATCAAGATTGCCGGGAGAAATATCAATCACCTCAGATATGCAGATGACACCACCCTTATGGCAGAAAGTGAAGAGGACCTAAAAAGCCTTTTGATGAAAGTAAAAGAGGAGAGTGAAAAAGTTGGCTTAAAGCTCAACATTCAGAAAATGAAGATCATGGCATCTGGTCCCATCACTCCATGGGAAGTAGATGGAGAAACAGTGGAAACAGTGTTAGACTTTATTTTGGGGGCTCCAAAATCACTGCAGATGGTGATTGCAGCCATGAAATTAAAAGACGCTTACTCCTTGGAAGAAAAGTTATGACCAACCTAGAGAACATATTCAAAAGCAGAGACATTACTTTGCTGACTAAGGTCCATCTAGTCAAGGCTATGGTTTTTCCAGTGGTCATGTATGGATGTGAAAGTTGAACTATAAAGAAAGCTGAGTGCCGAAGAATTAATGCTTTTGAACTGTGGTGTTGGAGAAGACTCTTAAGAGTTCCTTGGACTGCAAGGAGATCCAACCAGTCCATCCTAAGGGAAATCAGTCCTGGGTGTTCATTGGAAGAACTGATGCTGAAGCTGAAACTCCAATACTTTGGCCACCTGATGGGAAGAGCTGACTCATTGGAAAAGACCCTGATGCTGGGAAAGATTGGGGGCAGGAGGAGAAGGGGACGACGGAGCATGAGATTGTTGGATGGCATCACTGATTCAATGGACATGGGTTTGGGTAGACTCCAGAAGTTGGTGATGGACAGGGATGCCTGGCATGCTGCAGTTCATGGAGTTGCAATGAGTCGGACACAACTGAGCGACTGAACTGAACTGACCTGAACTGAACAGTTTTTAAGGCAGCCAATATTTCACAAGATTTTCTAAATGCCAGCTTTTCTAACATAAACTAGTGGCTTGACTAAATTCACAAACTGAACAAGTCATCAGCGTTCTCGTGTAGGTTCAGCTGTCCCGGAAAGTTCATGCCTCTGAAAAATACTTCTAATACAATAAATCCAAAACCAGTAAACTGCCTTTATTCAGACAGTACCTTTCATACTCACTGTGTGTAACCCCTTGAACAAGTTTAACTTCCCTCTTGCTGGTATAAGTGGAGAAAATCCCATCACATATCTGTTAGTTAACTGCTCTGTCTCCCCCAAATGCCAAGCCTGTTGTTCTAACATCCTAATGACTTTTCTACTTGAATTTGTTTCTGTTGCCATCATCTCAAGCTCTGCATACATAAAATAGAAAATATTTGCCTCCTCAAAAATACTGTATTGCAAGACTCCCTTATTTCGATATCCTAGTCTCAGAACCTTGAACTAAACCTCACCTTTAGCCTACACTGTCTTCCCAGTTACCAACTACTGCATATCATTTAGTTAAATTTTTACTAATTAAGGATCACTTGGTTGAGACAAGAAATACAACCCAAATTGACTTCCAGAAAAAGGGGCACTTACTGACTTAAGCTGAATTTAGAGGCTTAAATCATATGTTGAGAACTCAGTCACGCTTCCTGTTGTTTTTCTCAGATACACAACTTTCCACTTTTAGGAGAAGACTTTGTCTGAAATTGAGGAGTGAGGGCAGAATTCCTTTCCACAGTCTTGCCAGGCCGCAAGTGCTCTCCAGCTAAAGCGCCATGACTATCTCTCTGTCGATGAAGTTAAATGAGAGCTCTTTACTTTGCTATTTCAAACCCACTATAGCCTTTTCTTTATTTTCTTGTTAATATCATCTTGAATGAACACTTTACTTCTGTTAAACTTGTTTTATAATTTTCTCAAAAAATGTTATGTTCATTCTTGCACTTAGTTTTTTGCTCACATTATCAAACTGTAGGTCATATATAGTTTGGGTTTATTTCTTAATGTCTCCATTGATTAATTATTTTTGTCCCAATTTATGTTGTTAAATTTTGTCTTAAACATAATAGGTTATAGAGAAACAAGTAAATCAGAGCTGCCTGGACTATTATTGCTTTCCTCCTTCAGATTTCTTAGTCCTTATTTCAAATGTCCTACTTCTTTATGAAGCCTTCCTAGATGTGAATGACTTTAAGATGAGTCTCCTATCCTCTGTAATTATTGAGGAAGTTTTTAATCCATTTTGACATCTTTAACCTTATCATATATAACCTTATATTATCCTTCTGTATTTTCTACTGGAATATAAACTGAGAAATCAGGAACTTTGTCATTTCAGTCTTACCATCTAATGGCTACCACCCAATAATTTCTTGCGTATAAAAGGTAGTAAATAAGCCCAGAAAAAGAGAAGGGGAAAGGTGAAGGAATTGAGAGAGGGAGAATTGTGACGCTATTTTTTCTAGACCAGTATTCCACTCGTGTCTTTCCACAGCCAGCGCGGGCACTACGTCTACTTTCAGGCTTAGTACCAAGTCATTCGTCCTCATATGTAGCTGGAAGTATCTTCCCAGTAGCAACAAAAGGGATCTGCTGTATTTGTCTCAGAAATCACAACCACCTTATACTTCTAAGTAAAATGTTCTCTTTTTGAATTTACTCATTCTTCTATCTATGGGAAAGACTGAAGGCAGGAGAAGAAGGGGTGTCAGGGGATGAGCTGGTTGGATGGCATCACTGACTCGATGGACATGAGTTTGAGCCAGGTCTGGGAGTTGTTGATGGACAGGGAAGCCTGGCATGCTGCAGTCCATGGGGTCGCAAAGAGTCAGACACAACTGAGCAGCTGAACTGAACTGAACTGATTCTTCTGTCTGATACTCTGGCAATTTCTATGTGAGATTTTTACACATGTAAATTTAAGTATTTGTAATAATAGCTGTTTTAATGATGAGAATCGCTTGGTGTTCAATAAAATCTCTTGGTAATCTTCTTATCATTGGAGACATGAGCCAAATCTTGTTGACTGATGCGTTTGGATAGTGAGCTATACCAGAGACTGTAGTGAATAGAATGAAAATGAAGAGTTGCAAGAATTGAGACAAGACTGCTGAGTGACGAAGATCAAGAATTAAAGCTGTAGATAACTAATTGGGGGAATGAAAGCTAGGAAAGAGAAGCAGAAGGCACAGGAGTAGGAATGCCTAGGGAAATCGAATAGTGAAAGAAGCTTATTCATTCTTCTATTTCCCATCTTCTCCTTGACTGTCATATTAGGAGCTCCTTCTAAGAACACATCTGCACCTACTAAGGGTAATAATACAGGTAAAGTCACTGCATCCACTAGGCTTTTCTGTGACTTGAGCAAAGCGCCAGTCTTCTTGTGCTTCCTGTCTGCTGCTTCAGGTTTGCCCGGATTCTTAGCTAAGACAACTACACAGGACTGAGCACTTTTTTGGTGCTGTGACTTGGCTCAAGACTGGATCTCACGGCAGATCTCTGTCATCCCTACACATTTAAACATAGTTTTCAAGATCTTTTAGGCATCTTAAAACTTTAAACTTGAAGGAGAAAAGACGGCAGAGGAGAAGGAACTTGAGCTCACCTCCTCTCAAAAGCACACCAAAATCACAAAATCACTGCTGAACAACTGTGGATTAAAAAAAAGACTAGTGCCTACTAAAAGAGATACTCTGCATCCAAAGACGTACAGAAGAAACCTCAACTAGACACTAGGAGGGGCATACTCATGATGTAATCAGATCTCATACCTCCAAGGTGAGCGGCCCACAGACTGGAGAATATATCACAAGTTCTCCACAGGAGTCAGAGCTCTAAGCCTCACATCAGGCTAACCAGCCTAGGGGTTGCATCAGGAGGAGGAGCCTTCAGAGTATTTGGCTTTCAAGCCCAGTAGGGCTGCTTACAGGAGCTTCACAGGACTGGGGAAAACATATTCCACTCTTGGGGGGAATATGCAAGGCCTTGCAAGCACCAGGACCCAGGACAAAAGCAATGACTTCATAGAAACCTGGGTCAGACCTACCTGCTGGTGTTAGCAGGTCTCCTAGGGAAGCAAGGAGTAGCTGTTCCCTCTGAGGTCATAAAAGCGGGTGGCAGACATCTCGGAGTATTCATCTGTATGAACTCTCCTTGAGGCAGACGTCTTGCTTGGGTCTTTAGCACCAAGACCTGGCCCCACTGAGCAGCCTGTAGGCTCCAGTTCTGGCATACCTCCAGCCAAACAGCTAAGTAGGCTGACACACAACCCCAGGCTTCCTAAAGACATTCTGAGCCCATAGCCCTTGGACACAGTCCTACACAGAGGGCCAAGACTTAGCTCCACCAACCAGTGGGTAGACACCAACTCATCCTGCCAGGGAGGCTGCGTGAGCCTGTAAACCAGCTTAACCCCCCAAAGGGCAGACACCAGAAGCAAGGAAACTGATTCCACAGCTTGGAGAAATGAGTCCACAAACAGATCAGAAACTACTTTGGGACCAGCTGGTCCCTTGCCCTTGGATGATGAGAGAGGGATGTACTTCTGGGTTACATAATCTATCCCCTACAGAGGATCTCCAAGACTGAGAAATGGAACCTACCACATTCATAAAAATAAAAGAAGTTTAAACAAAATGAGACAGCAAAGGAACATGTTCCAGATGAAAAACAAAACCTCAGAAGAACAACTAAGTCAAGTGGAGATGGGCAGTCTACCCAAGAAAGAACTCAAAATAATGATTGTAAAAATGATCCAAGAACTCAGGAAAAGAAAGGATGCACAGAGGGGAAAGTTTTTAACAAAGAGTTAGAAAATACGAACTGTTGAAGAATACAATAACTGAAATGAAAAATAATTAGAAGAAATCAAAAGCAAAATAAATGAGGCAAAACAATGGATCAGTGAGCTGGAAGACAGAGTAGTAGAAATCAGTGCCATAGAAAAGAAAAAAGAATGAAAAAAAATGAGGACAGGTTAACAGACCTCTGAGACATCAAATGCACCAACATTTGCATTATAGGGGTCCCATCGAAGAAAGAAAGGGCCTGAGAAAATACTTGAAGATATAAAAGCTGAAAACGTCCCTAAAATGGGAAAGAGAACTGCCACCCAAGACCAGGAAGGGCAGAGTCCCAAGGAGGAACATGCCAAGACACAGAGTAATCAAATTGACAAAAAGTAAAGACAAAGAGAAGATATTAAAAGCAACAAATCATACACAAGGGAATCCGCATAAAGCTATCAACTGAGCAGGACGTGATATATTTAAAGTGATGAAAGGGAAAAACCTACAACCAGGAATTCTCTACCCAGCAAGCCTCATGTTAAGATTTGAGGATGGAGATATCAAAAACTTCACAGAAAACCAAAAGTAAAAGAATTCAACACCGCCAAACCAGTTTTACAACAAATGCTCAAGGAATCTGTCCAGGCAGAAAAGAAAAGTCCACAACTGGAAACAAGAAGACTACAAAATGGGAAAGTTCGTGGTGAAGGCAAGCATAGGAAAGGCAGGAGACAATCCACACACAAATATGACACCAGAACCAGTAACTGAAGAGGAAGGAAGTGTCAGTGCAAATGAGGGGCATCTAACATGCGCTGGGAATAGAGAGATCGGCAACTTCAAGCACGTGTGACGTAAGTAGGTTAATGACCCAAGCAAAAGAAATAGACTGGCCGAATGGATAAAAAAAACAAGATCCCTATATAAGCTGTCTATCAGAGACCCACTGACCTGGAGACACATGCAGACTGCAAGTGAGAGGATAAAAAGGGGATTCCATGCAAATGGGTATCAAAAGAAAGCTGGAGTAGCCATACTTACATCAGTCAAAACAGACTTTAAAATAAAGACTATTCTAAGAGACAAGGACACTGCATAATGGTCAAGGGATCAATCCAAGAGGATATAATTGTAAATATATATGCACCCAGCGTAGAGCACCTCAGTGTATAGGGAAATGTAAACAGACATAAAAGGGGAAATTGACTGTAACACAATAGTAACGGGGGACTTAACACCCTACTGTCATCAGGGGACAGATCATCTAGACAGAAAACCAATAAGGAAACACAGGCTTTAAAATGACGCATTAGGCCAGATGGACCTAACTGGTATTCATACAGTATTCCGTCCAGAAGCCGGAGAATACATTCTTGTCAAGTGCATATGGAATATTCTTCAGGAGAGATCGCATGCTGGGACACAAAGCAAGCCTCGGTAAATTTAAGAAAACTCAAAGCATATCCATCAACCATCTATTCCAGCTATGAGGTTAGAAATAAGCTACAAGAAGAAACAGAACCGGACATGGAACAACGGATCAGTTAAAGTTTGGAAAGGAGTATGACAAGGCTGTGCATTGCCACTCTGCTTACCTAACGTACATGAAGAGCACATCGTGTGAAATGCAGGCGGAATGAATCCCAAGCTGGAATCAGGATCGCTGGGAGAAATATCAGCAACCTCAGATATGCAGATGTCACCACTCTGATGGCAGAAAGTGGAGAGAAGCTAAAGAGCCTCCTGACGGAGGTGAAAGAGGAGGGTGACGAAGCTGGCTCAAAACTCAGCATTCAAAACACTAAGACCGTGGCGTCCAGTCCCATCACTTCATGGCAAATAGAAGGGGGAAACGTGGAAGCAGTGACAGAGTTGATTTTCTGGGCTCCAAAATCACTGCAGATGGTGACTGCAGCCATGAAATTAAAAGACGCTTGCTCTTGGAAGGAAAGTTATGACAAATCGAGGCAGTATATTAAAAAGCAGAGACATCACTTTGCTGACAAAGATCTGTACAATTAAAGCTCTGGGTTTTCCGGTAGTCAGGTACAGATGTGAGAGTTGGACCATAAAGAACTTGAGAGTCTATTGGACTGCACGGCAATCCAACCAGTCAATGCTAAAAGAAATCACCCCTGAATATTCATTGGAAGGACTGATGCTAAAGGTGAAGATCCAATACTTTGGCCACCTGATGCAAAGAGCCAACTCTTTGGGAAGGGACCTTGTAGCTGGGAAAGATCGAAGGCACAAGGAAAGGGGATGCCAGAGGATGAGATGGTCAGATAGCATCATAGAACTCAGTGGACGTAAATCTGAGCAAACTCTGGGAGAGAGTGAAGGACAGGGAGCATGGCATGCTGCAGTCCACGGGGTCACAGAGAGTCAGACACGACTTAGAGACCGAACAGCAACAAGAAAAATACTGCAAAACACAGATGTGGCAGCTGTACAATACTCTGTTGAGCAACCGACAGATCACGGAGGAGATAAAAACGCCTGAGACACAAATGAAAGCAGAACCAGGATAATCCAGAGACCTATGGGACAAGGCAAAAGCAGCCAAAGAGGGAAGCTCATCGTGGTACAGGGTTGCCTCAGGAAGTGAGAAAAGTCTCAGACAACTAACCTTATGCCTAAAGCAACTAGAGAAAGGAGAACAAATAAAAACCAAAGGTAGTTGAAGGGAGGGAATCATAAACATCAGAGCAGAAATAAGTGAAGCAGAGACTAAGAAAGCAGTAGAAAAGGTCCATGAAATGCAAAGCTAGTTCTTTGAAAATGTGAGCAAAATAATTGATAAAACTTTAGTCAGACACAACAACAAAAAGGGAGAGGGCCCAAATCGATAAAATTAGAAAAAAAGGGAAGTTACAACTGACACCACAGACATACAGAGGCCCATGAGTTGCCAGTTACTACAAGCAGCTATATGCCAATAAAATGGACAACCAAGAAGAAATGGACAAATTCTTAGAAAGGCACAATCTGCCAAGACTGAAAGAAAAATAGAAAATATGAACAGACCAGTTAAAAGAACTGAAATTGATTCTGTGATTTTAAAACTTCCAATAAACAAGTCCAAGACCAGATGACTTCACAGGTGAATTCTAACATTTAGAGAAGAGTTAACACCTAGTCCTCTGAAGCTATTACAAAAATTGCAGGGGAAGGAACACTTTCAAACTCATTCTATGAGGCCTCATCACCCTGACACCAAAACCAGACAAAGATACCACAGAAAAGAAAATTACAGGCCAGTGTGGCTGATGAAAGTAGATGCAAAAACCCTCAACACACTGCTAGCAAACCAAGTCCAACAACGCATTAAGCAGATCACACACCACGATCAAGTGGGATTTGTCCCAGGGGTGCAAGGATTTCTGAATATCTGCAAATCAGTCAGTGTGAGGCAGTCCATTTAAAAACTGAAGAGTAAAAATTGTATGTCCATCTCAAAGATGCAAATGAACTTATTTTAAAAATAGAAATAGACTTACAGACATCAAAAACAAACTTAGAGCACCAGAGTACCAAAGGGAGGAGTGCAGGATAAATTAGGAGTTTGGGATTGGCATATATTCACTGCTATATATAAAGTAGGCAACCAACAGGGAATTGTATCTATATATATGGACACCACTGTGTACACGGTGTGTATATATATATATATGGACACCACTTCCCAGGCGGTGCTGGTGGTAAAGAATCTGCCCGCCAGTGCAGGAGATCAGGAAGATCCCCTCGAGCAGGAAGTGGCAGCCGGCTCCAGTGTACTTGCCGGGAAAATTCCACGGAGAGAGGAGCCTGGCAGGCTACAGTCCATGGAGCTGCCTAGAGTTGGACACCACTGAGCACCCACGTGTACATATATGCGAACACATGTGTGTATAGTTGAATCACTGCTGCACGCCTGAAACTACCACTACACTGCGAATTAACTGTACTTCAATCAGAATTTTTCTAAGTGTTTAAAAAGATAAGAATGCAAAATGTATCCCTATTTTCTGATTTCAGAAACTTGGGAGAGAAATTTCACGTGTCTTACTGAGCTTCTACACACTGGAAGTGTGTATCGCATTCACATACACAATCTTCAGCTGCGTTGGTCTGGTAAGTGTTTCATTTAACTTGCTGGCAAAACTAGAGATGTAATTTCTAGTAAGTAACACTTTATGAGGAGATAAATTGTTCTGATATATATAATGTTTGGTACTAATAAAATATAATATTTCACTATTTTTTTCTGTTTATAAAATTAGAAAAATAATACATGAAACAATATTAAAACAAAAATCAACAAGATCAAACCAGCCAATCCTAAAGGAAATCAGTTCTGAATACTCATTGGAAGGACCGATGCTGAGTCTGAAGCTCCAATACTCTGGCCACCTGATGCAAAGAGCTGACTCACTGGAAAAGACCCTGATGCTGGGAAAGATTGATGGCAGGAAGAGAAGGGGGTAACAGAGGAGGAGCTGGTTGGAGGGCATCGCTGACTCAGTGGACATGAGTTTGAGCAGCGGTGGTGAAGGACAGGGGAGTCTGGCGTGCTGCAGCCCATCGCACCACACAGAGTCAGACACAACTCAGCAACTAAACAACACAACAGAGGAGCATTTACTTTAAACCTTAGAAAACCCTGGGCAAGAGCAGTGGGTGTCTGTGACAGTTCAACTTGTGGCAGCTCCAATTCCTTCCAACTTGTCCCCTCAGCTCCAAGTTCCATTTTGAAGAAATTTAGCCGGGTGAGTCAGACTTCGAGGACCAGCAGTCTCACTGCTGCAGAGGGCTGCTTTTACTTGGAGTAGAGCAAAGAAATTTTTATGACTAAGGGTGTTATTAAAACGATGGTGACTTCACTTGCAAACTGTCTGGAAAAGCCAGGCTGACACGTGGCCTAACTGAGATTACACCACCGCTGGGGCAAGAGATTGACAGCCAGCCAGGCCTGAAGACGCACACTTCAGTGCAGTCACTCAGTCCGACTCTCTGCGACCCCATGGACTGCAGCACGCCAGGCCTCCCTGTCCACCACCAACTCCCGGAGTTCACTCAAACTCATGCCCATTGAGTCAGTGGTGCCATCCAGCCATCGCATCCTCTGTCGTCCCCTTGTCTTCCCACCGTCAATCTTTCCCAGCATCAGGGTGTTTTCCAATGAGTCAGCTCTTCGCATCAGGCGGCCAGAGTATTGGAGTTTCAGCTTCAGCATCAGTGCTTCCAGTGAACACTCAGGACTGACATCCTTTCTGAAATGAAAAACCCAAGGGCAAATCTGAGTCAGCAGAAGACAAAATCTGCAAATGTGGTAGAACAGTATAGATCATCCAGTCTGAAGAAGTGAAAAAAAAGAAAAATAAACAGCCTCAGAGGTTTGTGGGGGACCCCATCTACTGCACTCATATACACATAATAAGGATACCAGAAAGGAGGAAATGAGGGAAAAATGGAAAAATAATGGCCCCAAATTTCCCATACTTGAGGAAAAATATTATTCTGTCCATCTAAGACACAGGTTCAGTTGGGCTGAGAAGATCCCCTGGAGAAGGAAATGGCAATCCATTACAATATTCTTGCCTGGAGAACCCCATGGACAGAGAAGCCTGGCGGGCTATAGTTCATAGGATTACAGAGTTAGACACAACTGAAGCAACTTAGCATGCATCCATCTAAGAGGCTCAGTGATCTCAGAATAAACACAGAGATGCACTCCTAGATTATTCAGAAATAAACTAATAAGAGAAAGTCTTGAAAGCAGCAAGAAAAAGTGACTTCATGTGCAGGGTAAGTGTAATCCATAATAAGATTAACCGCTAACTCATCAAAAACAATGGAGGCCTTAAAGCAGTAGAAAGCATATTACAGTGCTGGAAGGAAAGAACAGTCAAGCATGAATTCTATATCCTTCACAACTATCCTTCACAAATGACTGTGAAATAAAGACGCACAGGTGAGCAACGGCTGAGAATGTGTGGCCAGCAGGACTTCCTTGCAAGAAACAGCAAAGGAAGCTCTTCAGACTGAAAGGAAATAGTACCAGGTGGGACTCAAATACACACGAAGAAAGAGCACCAAGAAAGGCAATCATGCAGATAACTGTTTTAAAAATAGTCTAGATATGTCATTTGTTCTTTCTTAACTAGCTTAAAAGGCAATCGCATAAACCACATTGAGCTTGCCCAGTTAATCCAAGGTCATCTCCTTATTTTAAGTTCGTGTTTATCACCAGCATTAATTCCATTTGCCCCAGCTACTCACTTGATAGCACGGAGGCAGCCGTGGACGGTGTTTCCATGAATAGGTGCGGCTTTGTGTTAGTCAGACTTTATAAAACAGGCAATGGAGCAGATTTGGTTATATATATTTTTTCTTTTTTTCTATGAAATTTTAAAAGAGGTAAGATTATAAAAGCAAGAATTATAACACTATATCATTGGTTACACAATATACGCTCATGTCTGACACTTTGCGGCCCCATGGACTGTAGCCCTCCAGGCTTGTCTATCCATGGGATTTTCCAGGCAAGAATATTGAAGTGGGTTGTCATTTCCTTCTCCATGTCACATATATAGATGTAATACATGTGGCAATAACAGCACAAAGGAAGGGGAAGGAATGTAGCCACATTAGAGCAAAGGTTTTTATTTTATTGGAATTAAATTAGCATTCATCTGAAGCAGGCTGTGATAAGGTAAAATGCATACTGTAACCCCTGACCAATGACTGAGAAAATTCCCCAAATTATAGTAAAATAAAATGAACAAGTAAAGGAGGACTATAAAACACGTGACGCATACAGAGAACACACAGCAAGTGGTCAGGCGTAAACCCAACTGTCCCAATAATAACACTAGAATAGAGCTGCAATGAGGAGTTAATTACCTAACAGAATGACTATTTCAGAGTACAGTTTTAAGTGATGGTAATGACTGTGTATAAAAGAAATTTCTCACTCCTAGTTGGAGTATAAATTACTGCAACAACTTTGAAAATCTTTGGGGCATTATTTACTGAAGATTAAGACATGCATACCCTATCAGTAACTTATTATGTACTCAACAGAAATGTGGGTACACATGTAGCAAGATAAACTTCTAGGGCAAAAAATAAACATATATATGTCAGTATTATTCATAATGGTCCTGAAGTGGAAATGCATTCAGTGAGTGGTGAATATATTGAGAATAAAATTCTACATGGTGATTAACACGAGGAGTAACTACACTTAGCAACACAGATCAATCTCACCTAATAATCTTGACTATTAAAAGGTAGATTCAAAAGAACGCATACTTTTTATTCTACTCACAGAATATTTGAAATCGGACAACACGAAATCTAAACTATAATGTTTAGAGGGAGGCTGGAAGCTATTGGGAAAATTAGAAAGAAAAGAAAGGGTGGGTTACCTGTAAGTGGGAGGGCATTACTTTCAGAGGAAAGGAGCAGGCAATGATTGGGAATGTCAGGGCAGGGTGGCTTCTGGAGTGCTGGCATTTGTTGGTGTTGCAGAAGACCATGAACATTTTATTTTAAAAGTCTGGGAGCATACCAAAAGTTATATGCGATTCAGTAGCAATTAAGAGAGTGGGTTGAGATAGAGATGAAACCAAAAGAGGACAAATGGCACCTTAACATTTTGTTCTATAAACGTCACTATTGCTTGTATTTTTAAAAACTAAGTATTTACTATATGTATGATTTTAGGAATCATAACGTGATTTTTAAGATGTTAATTTTTTTTCAGTGTCGCAGAAAAGAAGATGCTCCTACAGCTGACACAGAGGAAGTTGAGAATGCTTTTTAGAAACCTTAGGAATGTGAGAATTTTCCTAGTGCTCTTACCTGATGTGGGCCCTAATGATAGAACTGTGTAACAAAGCTGCTACAAAGTCCACAGATTTTGTGCAAAAGAAAATATGAAACAAGGTGAATTTTCCTTTTCAGTATTCAAGAAAATTCTTTGCACATATTTTTGTAGGCTCCAATTGGAAAGCTTTTTCCCCAATTAAATATAATATTATCACAAGGAAAAATTTATTCTCTAGGTATGCTGAATAGCTGTCATCTCTTCCTAATGGAGCTTTTGTTAAGAGACCATTTAAAAGTTTGCGATTGTCTCTAGAGTGCAAGCTACACAGACTTGGACCATGATATTGTATAACTCTCACGGAAATTTCAAATAGCTTAAGATTCTGACTCTATGAGTAAAGGGTACATCTCAGTCTGAGCTCTTCTACCTGAGCTAGCTACCTGAACAAAGTGCAAATCAAAAGGCACCCAGTTCAGCCCCTTCGTGGACTGCTCCTCTCCTCATTAAAATTCCTTTCTGCCCTAAAAGTGTCTGCTGTCTTTCTTCCCTTCTGTTCCCCCTTGCTTCTTATTCTTTTCATTGCTTCGATCATCTGTTCAGTTGCTCTTCAGAGCAACAGGCTGCTCTTCCACACTAAGAAATATTTCCCAAGGATCTGTTGTGACTTCAGTCACCCTTCCTTCAAATGTGGGAAAGGACTTCAGAAAGCCTTGCTCAGCAGTATTGACTGTGCCAGTGAGCAGTGTAGCTCTCGTTTGAGTGCTGCTGGTGTTTATCTGTTTGTTTTCTACCTTGTCTCTCAAGCTTCATCAGTTGTTATCTAATAATACAAAAGAAGATTTTGTTGTTCTAAGAATTTTAGTGCTTATCTTACACATTGAGTGATTACAATGTACCAACAAGTATATTAAACTTTGTAGTATCAAAAATTAATGAGGTGCCTCATCACAAAGAGTTTTTAAGGAAGGAAACAAACAGTTGAAAACTCAATACTGTAGTGTGACACATGATTAACATAAGCATGAGAGAAGCATAAGAAAAAAGATAATGATTCTTTTATTGGGAAATAGGAAGGAATAAAGTTGAAGAATGTGACCTCTGAGCAGAGGATTAATCATAGTTTACCGAGCAGATTGAAAGGTAACAGACATTTGAGAGGAAAAGATTAGTTCATGCAAAAAAAAAAAAAAAGAAAAAAATGTGAAAAAGATCACAGCATATTCTAATAGCTAAAATAAAATGTATCATTAAAACATAATGACAGGGAGAAATAGGTCAAGAGTAAAAGCTGGAAAAGTAGGAAGAGACCAGATGATAGAGTCAAATTATCAAAGATTTATGACTAACGTGTTGAAATATGTCTTGCAGATAGTGCAAAACCACTGAAGAGATTTTAAGCAGGAAATAATAAGCTTGAAATTACACCTGAGAAAAAAGTAATAAACAGAGGGAAATGCATTAAAAAGGAAAATTTTGATAAGATCAAGTAGACTGTGGGAAAGGGTAATGGATAATTACTGCAATGACTCAAACAAGCAGAGAAAAAAGGACAAGTTTTAGTTTTGTTGACTGATTAAAATTAAGGTATTAAGGGGAAAAATAATCTTAAATGACCCTCAGTTTTTGTATACAAAATGCAGAAGACACAGCAGGATTGGATAAACTGATAAGTTTCATTTTGGATAGTTGAGTTTGAGATTGATATGAGATATTAAAGAGGTGATGTCTCTTGGGCAGTTGAAAATATACAGTTGGAGGCTGGGGAAAAGGTTAGCTATATAGAAGGAGAATGATTTTGATGGAAATATGGAAATAGGAGGGTTTCCATTTCCAGCAGTTAAAAACTAAGTTCTTGAAGTCTAAGCCTCCTACAAAGAATAAACAGAAGCAAGCCAAAATTTTAAAACATCATCTGTTTGAAGGTACTGGAAATTTAGGACTTAAGGGAGCTGGGACTTAAGGAACCAAGATTCCAGAATTGAAACCAAGAGATGATACAGACTTCTAGCATAGCTTTTCCTGCAGATGCATTTTCTGAACTGCAAGCAAAAGATAAGTGTTAAGAAACTTAAGAGCTTCTCATATTCTTAAAGAATTGTGAAGGCAATAATTGGGATTCACGCCCACCAGAAGCTCACAGACTCCCAGGACTTCCTATTATGATCCTTATAAAAGCTATATCCTATTTATGGCTGAGTAATATTCCACTGTATATTAGCTCATATATATGGAATCTAGAAAAACAGTACTGATAAACCTATTTACAGAGAAGAAATGGAGACTCAGATGTAGAGAACTGCCTGATGGACACAGCGGAGCAAGGAGTGGGTAGGACAAATAGAGAAAGTGGCGTTGACGTATATACACTACCATGTGTGACACAGAGCACTAGCAGGAAGCTGCTGTGTAAAACAGGAGTCCAGTCTGGCACTCTGTGACTACTTAGAGGGGAGGAACGGTGGGGAAGGGGGGAGACTCAAGAGGGAGGGGATAGCTATATAATTAGACTGACTCTCACTGATGTACGACAGAGATCACCACAGCAGCGCAAAGCAATTGTTCTCCAATTTTTTTTAAAAAAGTTAAATTGCAGAAAAAAAAGAACTATATCCTAACAGTAAAGGTGAACAAAAATGAGCCATCCTTCTCATAGACTGAGGCCATCCCTCTCATAGACTGAGGCTCAGTCCAATTGCAGATTGTCTGAAAATGAGCTTCCCTAAATCTAACATTTCACCAAAGCAAATATGAATCATTGCAAGAGGAAGACAGCATTATCCAAAGCATCAAGTTATCACTACAATCTTTCATACCCAATGTCTGGAACTCAATCAAAGTAAAACAAGAATTAATTGAAATCCAATAAAAAAAATACAGACCCACAATAGATTGAATATCAGAACTATAAAACCTTAAATGACACAGATTTCAGCAGAGAAGTGAAAATTGTAAAAAAAAAATAGCACTACAACTGAAATTAATATATAAATATATGAAGGTAACAGCACATAGACATAACTGACAAGAAATTAGTAAGCTGGAAGAAAAAGCAAAAGGAAAAAAAACTAAAGCATTGATAAAACATTGGAAAATGCAATAATGGACATGGTAAGAGACGTGATGCTGGTGAAAAGTGCAATCCCACGCATTTGGAAGTTCAGAAAGAGAGTAGAGATGAGAGAAAACAAGTGACATCTAAAGAAACTATATCTTGGAATTTTCCCATTTATTTTTAAAAATGACTAGCTATAGATTCAAGAAGAGTTACAGTCCTAAGCTAAGTAAATATAAAGAAACCCACGTCTAAGTGCAATATAGTAAAACCACATAAAACCAGCCACAAAGAGAAAAGTCATAAAAGTAGACAAGGTAAAAAGACATTGTGCCTTCAAAGAGCAGCGATAAAAAGAATGATGTCTGGCTTGTCAACCAAAACCAATGAAAGCCAAAAACCTTCAACGTTGAATTAGACTTTCAGTAAGTGTTCTTTAGACAAGTGGGCAATGATCTCAGATGGAAACCTGGAGAAGCAGAAGAGGGAAAGACGCACAAATGTAACAGGGTAAATGTCTGAGAGAATACAGTGGCCGTGTAAATGGCCATTGCTAGGCATGCGGAAATATCTTTAAAGACAGTGAAATAGCCCAAGGCAGGCGATAAATGTAGTTAAGGTGGTCTAAGGTTTTGCCTTGTCTGTAAAGCAGTAAAGAACTAATTTACAACAGCCCTTGATAAATTGAGGTTGCATGATATAACCTCTAAGGCAAACACTGAAAGAAGAATAAAAGACTATAATAACTAAATAAAATGAAATAAAAATACGTGAAAAATTCAAAAGAAGGCAAGAAAAGAAACAGAAGAGAGGAAAACAAAGTATTTTTGGAGAAAATATTTAAGAAAAACTAAGATGTAAAGGAAATTCGATCAAAAGTTTCACTCTGTTAGGAAGATATAATTCTATATTTGTATGTGAATAATATTAAAATACATAAAACAAGTTGAAAGAACTAAAATAAGTAATCATCCATGATTATACTGGAAAAATTTTAGCAACTTTTCTCAATAATTGATGGAATAAGCAGACAAAAATCATTAAAATGTTGAAGATTTTAATAAAACATAACACTACTCACACACCTGAATGGCAAAAAAATTTAGCAGTGATAATACCAAGTCTTTGGAATCATGTGTAGAATCTGTAATTTACATACCCTGCTGGTAGACTTATATAAATTGCTTAAACCACTTTGGATACCAATTTGAGAATCTCCAGTATCGAAACTTCATTCCCAAAGTGTAAAGGTTAGTATATATGCTGTTAAAAAACAAGAATATTCATAGAATAGTCCTAGAATCTGTATTCCAAACCCCAACTGGAAAAAAAATCTAAAATTCCAAATCCAAATGCTTATCAGTGGTAGAATAATTTCACTAAATAAATTTAGTGTTGAGCCAAAAGTATCAAGCATGAAGTACTACATACTTCATGATTCAATCTGTTTAATGATTAAAAACCAACAAAATACCTATTGGAAGTCAAGATTGTGGTAACTTTTCAGAAGAAAAGATGGAAATTAAACAACATAACTCTAAATAATTCCCAGGTTAAAGAGGATGTCTTAAGGGAATTTTAAAAAATGTTTCACAGCAACCCACTCCAGTATTCGTGCCTGGAGAATCCCATGGGCAGAGTGGGCCCCAGAGTCAGACACGACTGAAGTGGCTTAGCGTGCAAGCAAGCAGCACGAGTGACTTAGCGTGCAAGCGAGCAGCACGAGTGACTTAGCGTGCAAGCGAGCAGCACGAGTGGCTTAGCGTGCAAGCGAGCAGCACGAGTGGCTTAGCGTGCAAGCGAGCAGCACGAGTGACTTAGCGTGCAAGCGAGCAGCACGAGTGGCTTAGCGTGAAAGCGAGCAGCACGAGTGACTTAGCGTGCAAGCGAGCAGCACGAGTGACAGCGTGCAAGCGAGCAGCACGAGTGACTTAGCGTGCAAGCGAGCAACACGAGTGACTTAGCGTGCAAGCGAGCAGCACGAGTGACTTAGCGTGCAAGCGAGCAGCACGAGTGACTTAGTGTGCAAGCGAGCAGCACGAGTGGCTTAGCGTGCAAGCGAGCAGCACGAGTGGCTTAGCGTGCAAGCGAGCAGCACGAGTGACTTAGCGTGCAAGCGAGCAGCACGAGTGGCTTAGCGTGCAAGCAAGCAACACGAGTGACTTAGCGTGCAAGCAAGCAGCACGAGTGGCTTAGCGTGCAAGCAAGCAGCACGACAGTGGTAATGCAGCACACCGAGTGTGTCGCGACACAGCTGAAGAGTGAAATGCGTAGCGTTTAACGTTTACATTAGAAAACAGGAAACGCCTTACATCAGCCTAACCTTTGAACTCAAGAAACTTAAAAAAAAAAGGAACCAAAAGCAAGCAGAAGGAAACAGAAAAATAAATCAATAACACTGAAAACAGAAAACTAGAAAAATCAAAACCAGAAGAAAATAAAACCTAATTCTTGAGAAGACTGATGATGAAACTGACTAAAGTTTAGGAAGACTAAAGGCAAGAAGAAACACGTTACTAAATAAGGTATGGAGTGAGAGCTATCACTAAAAGGCCTACAGACAGCAAACGGCCGGTCAGGGGTCGCAAAGAACGCAAACAACCTATGATGGCCGCGTCGACCAGACACGTCTACCTGCACTCGGCAGGTCTGGACACACAGTTCCTGGTCATTGTGGCCGTGCCTGCTTCACGGCCCCCGGCAGCCTGGACCCTGCCGCCGTGAGCTCCCGCTCTGCAGACTGTTGGTGCTGGTGCGCGGGTTCACGGAAGCCCCGCACGCCTTGACACCGAGGCGAAGGGTGTTGCAGCCGTCCTCCTGTGCAGACTTGAAGATCCCCCGTTTTTCTCTGTAAAACCAAACAGGTGACAGGTTTCTTCATCACACAGTGATATATTCTGAAGCTGCAGTAGTCCTGGGCGCTGATCTCTCATTTGGGATCCTTTACTCACACTCGCAGACAGTTTCCACCATGTGGAGAATATCATCAGTTCAAGGGAAATATAAACATTTTCCACCTGTGGTGAGGGGAAAGGATGGTAAGGGAACGCTACAAACAACTCTATGCATAAATCTGACAGTTTACTTGAGATGGACCAATTCCTTGACGAGTTCCGGCTGCCACAGCTTGCTAAAATGAAATAGAACCTTTGAATATTCCTATGGATAGTTTTCAAATCTGATTTATACTTTAAAACCTGCAAATAATTTTCCAAGCCTACGTGGTTCCACTGGAGAATTCTATGGAATATTTTAAGAAAAAGTAATACCAATTCTACATAATCTCTTCGTGAAAGTAGAACAGGCAAAACACTGTCACCATGATGGTAAAACAGTAAAACAGCAAACGAAGAAAATTACAGACCATATCCTTCATGAGAATGCAAAAAAAAAAAATCCTTAACAAAATGCCACGAGCAAATATAGGGACTTGAATGGGTTTCAAGAGCATTACTCTGAGCAAAAGCCAGTCTCAAAAACATCACGTATTGTATCATTCCACATTTTTTTGTTGTTGTTTTTGGACTTCCCTGGTGGCTCAGACGGTAAAGAATTGGCTTGCAGTGCAGAAGACCTGGGTTTGATCCCTGGGTTGGGATGACCCCTGAAGGAGGGCATGGCAACCCACTCCAGTATTCTTGCCTGGAGAATCCCCATGGACAAAGGAGCCTGGCAGGCTACAGTTTACAGGGTCGCAAACAATCAGACCCGACTAAGCACAGCACAGCACATACAGTTTGCCCTTGAATAATACAATTTTGAACTGCATCGGTCCACTTATACACAGATTTGTTTTCAGTAAATACTACAGTGCTGCAGTTGAATTCATGGGTGCGAGCCACAAATAGAGTCAACTGTGGGATCTGAACACCTGTGGACTTTGGTGTCCCTGGTGGGTCCTGAAACCAATCCCTGATGTTGCTCAAGGGTCTACTGTATAAATATTCTTGAGTGTCAAACACGGAGATAGCGGGAAATAGATTATTGCTTTAAGGATGGTGGAGCTGGGCGTGGCTGCAAAGGAGCAGCGTGAGGGCCATCTTTGTGGTAATGGAATAGTTCTGTAGCTGATCGCTTTAGACGTCACACGACTCTGCAGGCATCCCCCGCTTTTTAAAAGTTCACTCTATGTTCACTTTTATGAAAGACGTACATTGGAACCTGCTTTCACCTAATTGAAAGAAATCTGAAGAGTGTTTTTGATTTTGTGAAAGAAAAAAAGAAGGCAGAAAGCAAAAATGGCATCCGGTCTTTATTTTGCAGCAAGCTCTTACAGAGGCAGCAAGCACTTCAGGCAGCAGGGGTGGTGCTGCCAAGCTCCCTCTCCAGAACTACGCTCAGCGTCTCAGCATCAAGTCACCACAGCTTTGAGCTGTGTCTCTGAGCATCTGGGCTTTATCTAGGTTCATTTGGTGAGTCTGTTAGTAAGACGTGTCCTAAGGTAACTGAGTCTTCACTTGATGCCGTTTCAGCTCACAAAAGGTTTCACAGCAACACCCTACTTTCCGGTGGCAGAGGAAATCTGTACGTCCATGATAAAATGGCATAGGACTATGCCACACACAGTACCAACGTGAAGTACTAGTTTGAATATTGTACTGTGCTACATAAGACATAACTGCTGGGGGTACTGACCACATGGGACCTCTCTGCACTATGTAAGCCTTAGAGAGGTTAAAAACAGAAAAGATATGGGTTGTGATACCACAGAGCCAGTGAGTGATTCTCAAGAGATAGGATGTTTTCTTTATAAAACTGGGTGAAGGCGACATGGATTTCCAATTTGCTTAATTCATCTAACTGTATACTTGATACGGATAGCCCCTGGTGCATTTAATTCAGCCCAATTATTTTTAAGGGCTTCCCTGATGACTCAGACAGTGAAGAATCTGCCTGCAATGCAGGAGACCCGAGTTTGATCCTTCAGTTGGGAAGATCCCCTGAAGAAGGAAGTGGCAACCCACTCCAGTATTGTTGCCTGGAGAATTCTATGGACAGAGGAGCCCAGTGGGCTACAGTTCATGGAGTCGCAGAGTTGGACATGACTGAGCAACTAACAATCACGATTGTTTTTAAAAGTGTGAGGATGGATGAAACCAAACAGGATCAAAGTACTGGGTGAATAGTTAAGAATACTAAGGGAAGAACTCTGAAAAAACTAAGATCATAACCAGGAAGAAATGCAGCAGAAGCTGGGAAGCGGTCATAGGCAGAAAAAAAGAAAATTAAGGAATTATAGTACCACGAAACCAAGGGAGTTCCAAGATAGGGACTCAAGTTAGTCAAATAAGTCAGTGATGGAAATGGCAAACAACAAAGTCTCAGTACTTGAATCTTGGGCCAAATTGCAGGAAGTTAAAAATACTCAACAGGATATGAAAATGTAGACATTAGAGCATATGCTACTGTGTATGATTTATGCTCTTGGGTTTGGGGAAAGTTAAGTTTGCACACGGGCCGAGAGAAAGAATATAGAGAGAACTGATAAGTGGTACATCGCACGGTGATCACAAATTCTTCACCATCGCATGCTCCTCTGAAGTGTGACTATGAAGTTCCTGAATATATTAAACATTACTAACAGACCTCAAGGCAAAAATAGACAGCAATGAAATCAACAGCAATAATGGATAGATTATCCAGACAGAAAGTCAGTAAGGAAATAAAGCGCTTGAACTATACTTTGGAGCAACTGACCCTAACAGACACGTACAGAAGATCGTATCCGGCAGCAGCAGAGTACAGATTCATCTCAAGGGGGCATAGAACGTTTTCCAGGACAGATCATATACTGGGTCAAAAAAAGCTAGCCTTCACAAACTTAGGAATATTGAAACATACCAAATATTTTTTCTAATCACAATGGTATAAAACTACAAAGAAATTGAGGAAAGCTGGAAATTTTACACAAGATGAAAAAATGCTTCTGAACAAAGTGTCAAGAAATGAGAATAAATAGATATTTTGAGAGAAATAGGGGTGTAAATGCAACATGTTAAAACGGATGCAGCGGAAGCCGTGGTAAGAGGGAAGTTAATAGGAATGAAAGCCCACATTACAAAGGTCTCAAGTGCACGTCTAAGTTTACAATTCGAGGACAGAAAAAGAACAAACTAGACCCAAAGTTAACAAAAAGAATACAGAAAGGTCAGAGCAGAAATAAATAAGAGGCCAGAAAGACAGCAGACAAGATGAACAAGCCTGAGATTTTTGAGAAAACTGACAATTTTCCTCAGTCTTAGCTAAACTAAGAAAAAAACAGATGCCTCAAATTAATAAAATTATAAAAATAGACATTACAGCTAATACCACTTATAAAAGATTATAAGCGAATACTATGAACGATCACATGCCAACAAATGAGACAGCTTAGAAGAAATGGATAAAGTCCCAGAAAACTACAGTTCACTAAGACTGAATCATGAAGTAACAGAAAATCTGAGCAGAACAGTAACAGGCAAGGGTGTTGAGTCAGTAATCGAGAATCTCCCAACAAACAAAATCTCAGGACCAGATAGCTTCACTGATGAATTCTACCCTATAGTTCAGACGGTAAAGAATCTGCCTGCAATGCAGGAGACCCGGGTTCTATCCCTGGGTCGGAAAGATCCTCTGGAGAAGGGCATGCCCATCCACTCCAGTATTCTGGCCTGGAGAATCCCATGGACAGAGGAGCCTGGTGGGCCACAGTGCACGGGACCGCACAGACTCAGACATGACTGAGTGAGTGATACCGCTCCTACTATCCAACAGTTATGTCCAAGTCCCCTGTTTCCAAGGCTCGCATCACAGACTCACTCTCAACGGACAACCCAAAGGCAACGCTAGGGTCCAGCAGAGAGAGCATCTCTTTTCTTCAAAGGAGTATGGGGGTTAGGGCTTTATGAGAAAAATCTGGCACCTGGGAACATTGGAACTGAAGGAAGGGCTGAGGGTTGGGCCTTTCGGCAGCAAGAGGGGATTAGGAACCAGATGATACAAGAGGCTTACTTTCAGGTAGAGCGTGCCCGTGTGGATCAAACCACAGTTCCCCTAGACAGTCATTATTCTAGTCCTAGGTTCTCACAGGGATAGACTAATAGTAGTCTCGATTCTGAAATTCATTCATATAAAAGCACAAATAAATAATACTAGGCTATCCATTCCACTATTCTTGGGCTTCCCTTGTGGTTCGGCTGGTAAAGAATCTGCCTGCAATGTGGGAGACCTGCGTTTGATCCCTGGGTCGGGAAGATGCCCTGGAGAAGGGAAAGGCTCCCCACTCCAGTGTTCTGGCCTGGAGAACCCCAGGGACTGTGTGGTCCACTGGGTCGCAAAGAGTTGGACACCGCTGAGCCACCTTCACTTTTACTTCAAAGCGCAGTGATTGATAGAAGGTAGGATGTAGAAACAGCTCACATTCTGTGAAGAAATGAAGTTATGAGTTTAGTCTAAAAGAATAGGATGTCACACTCACCAAGTCAGGCCTAAGACTTTTCAGTTTTACTCATAACAAATGTGTCAGATAACAGGGACAGTCATCAATAAAGATGATAGTATCTGGAATATGAAAAAACTTCCTAGAGACAATTCTACAGAAGAAATCAATAAGGGAAAAGAAAACACACAGATATATTTGACCGTAATGCCTCAGTTTTATTAATCAACCAAATGTTTAAGAACTCAAACTATCTGAACTGACATTAAGCTCACATATTTTAAGAAAACAAAATGTTTTCAGTCATTAAAAATTATGAGCCAGCCCCTGAAATTGAGTGAAAAAGGAAAATAATGCTACACACACACAAGTTCTAATGTCTGATAATGGTACCCCCTACTTACTAGACTTCAAAAGTAGAGATTTGATCAAAATGAGTTCATATTCAATGGCTACTTGACCTGGTCTGGTCTAAGGAAGAAGGCACGGCATATTTGTAGAATGGAAGGTAGTCTGATAAATGAACCACGGTGTCTATGGCGAGAAGGTGGGAAGTGAGGCTGAACAGTTGACAAGGGGAAAATAAAATATGATTTGAACGACGTGCTAAGGCACTGGAATCCCAGCTGGCCCATGATGGAGCACTGTGGAAACAGACGTTTGGTTAGTTCTTGCAGTGGGAGTGTGGAGACTGTAACTGAGGTGGCTGCTGTACTAAAAACGGGACGTCCAGGTTAGATAATTACTGCAGTTTTCTAGAGAAGAGATGATGCCTATTACAGCTAGAATATGGGAGATGAAGACAAGGAGCAAAAAATTTGTGATGCATATGAGAAAAAATCGAAAGAATTTGGAGATTGGTTATATCTTCAAGTGATACCAGTACTGGGGCTTGGGAGTTAGCTGGAATAGATGGGAAAGAAAAGGTTTATCATAGGCAGATGATGCATTTAGATTGGATTGTTTTTTATCCGAGGTGCTTTGGAAAATCTATGTAGAAGCATTTATTAGGAAGTTGGAAATATGAGACTAGGAATTCAGTAGAGAATTCTAAAATGGTAATTCAGCTTTGGAAGTTACTATAGGATTATGGTGCACTCCATATATGCAAATAGCATTTCTAATCAAGAAAGCCCAGATTCAGCAATCAAATGTCCACGAGAAACCAGGTATGAGATGTTACAAAGTAATGACCAGATGGTCTCGGAGAATCCAGACCTCATCGAATGGCCTTCAAATCAGAGACAAACGGTCTTTTCTAATTATGAATTTTGACAAGAGTAAAAATGGAAGAGAACTTAAGAAAGACTTTCATTTAAGGCCAAAATATAAGGCCATCGAAAGGAGTCCGCAAACAACACACAGAGAGCAAGGAGAGAGTCAAGAGCTGGAAACTAAAGGAAAAGACAGACAGTGGTGGGAAAGCAAGTTGTTTCAGCCATAATTGCTTAAATTAGCTTTAGCCACTTATTTTTAATTTCTATAATTTCCAGTAACATACTACCCAGCCAGATATGTACCAAATTTTACTAAAACATTGAAGTATTCCTATGTCATCGTATAATCAATTTTTATTGCTTGTGCTCATGTGACATCTATTTGGATATCCACCCTTGTTTTAGATCCTGGGTGTAAACAAGACAGACAAGATCCCTACTCTAATGGAGTCAAGGAGAAGATAAATGAGACATATGTTTGTTTGCTTGTTTTAATGACTTTGCAAGAGAATTTTAGGAAGCATGGCATTAGAAAGTGCTTTTGAGGAAATGACTAGGATAATGGGAAGAGAGATGGTGTGGATAGCTGGCACTATTTTAGATAGAAAATAAGTGCTCATCTAAGAAGGCAGATTTTCAGGCCATTTTTCAAGTCAGAAGACAAGTACTCTGAGCAGAGGAAATATAATAAAATCCTGAGAAAGGAAAGATATTGGCTGGTCTGAGAGGAGAGCATGTCTAGAACCCACTGATTAAAAAGGAAGGTGATTAAGGACAAAGTTGGAAAGACAGGCAGAGCCAGCTCACATGGTGCCTTTTGGGCCTCGTTAAGATTTCATGTAAATGTAGACAGAAGACATCAAGAGGTGAACTGAAAGAAGGAAGAGGTTTATAGGAGAGTGAAAAGATCTAGAGCACCTCTATCCAATAGAAAAGTAATATGAGCTACACGCGTAATTTAAAATTTTCTAGTAGCCACACTAAGAAAGTGAGCAGAAATAGGTGAAATTAAGTTTAATAATAGATTTCATTAACCATATATTTCAAAAATATTTAGACATTTTACACTTTTTTTTTTATCATATCCAGTCTTCAAAAATTTTGTGTGCATTTTACACATCAGCTCAGACGAACTACATTTCAAAGGCTTAACTACCGCATGTGGCTACTGAATTGGGCAGTGTGGGTCTTGAAGTTTCAGTAGAATTCACAGAAAACGTATTCATCACTCACCCTACCTAAGGACTCTTGGTTCCAGAAAGTGAGCAAATGCTTAGAAAAGTCTTGCCCTCAAAAGAAAGGTAGGTTTTTCAGGCAAAGGAGATACAGAATGTCTCCTATGAAGAGGTTAAAGATATACAGATTTCTGTGCCCAGTAAAATGTAGATTCCGGGAGACACAGTCAAAAAGACTTCCCACTCCACCCTCACTTCATTTGATGACTTCAGGTCTTCCCTCTCTTCTGGATCACTCTCACAAATACATAAAGGATGTTATTGTTTCTCCTGTTTAAAACAAAAGCCTCCTGACCACTTTAGTTTTCTCACTGCTTTTATCCCCAATATGTGGGATAGTACCTAACATTCACTGATGCTTACCAGGTATTCAGAATTTGTTCAATAAATTATATAATATATAAAGTATCAAGCACCTAAAGCCTCAACAAATGTTAATTACATTCCCTACCATAATGTGACTTCCCAATGTTATCTTTAGTTAGCCATCAAAGCAAATCATTTATATTCTTAAGCGGAACTCAGCATAAACTGAGGGAGTTTGAATAGAAAACATTTTGTTTCATTTATTCATTTCTACTATGGCCTTCACAGAGTGCTGAGTTTTTGTGTTTTTTTTTTTTTTAAGTTCTCCATGGTACCATCTTGTTGGTAAAAAAGTTATGACCAACCTAGACAGCATATTAAAAAGCAGAGACATTACTTTGCCAACCAAGGTCCATCTAGTCAAAGATATGTTTTTTCCAGTAGTCATGTATGGATATGAGAGTTGGACTATAAAGAAAGCTGAGTGCCAAAGAATCGATGCTTTTGAACTGTGGTGTTGGAGAACACTCTTTAGAGTTCCCTGGACTCCAAAGAGATCAAAACAGTCAATCCTAATGGAAATCAGTCCCAAATATTCATTGGAAGGACTGATGCTGAAGCTGAAACTCTGATACTTTGGCCACCTGATGCAAAGAGGTGACCCATTGGGAAATACCCTGATGCTAGGGAGGACGGAGAAGGCAATGGCACCCACTCCAGTGCTCTTGCCTGGAAAATCCCATGGACGGAGGAGCCTGGTGGGCTGCAGTCCATGGGGTCGCTGAGGGTCAGACACGACTGAGTGACTTCACTTTCCCTTTTCACTTTCATGCATTGGAGAAGGAAATGGCAACCCACTCCAGTGTTCTTGCCTGGAGAATCCCAGGGATGGGGGAGCCTGGTGGGCTGCTGTCTCTGCGGTCGCACAGAGTCGGACACGACTGAAGCGACTTACCAGCAGCAGCAGCAGCAGCAGGAAAGACCGAAGGTAAAAGGAGAAGGGGACGACAGAGGATGAGATGTTTGGGTGGCATCACAGACTCAATGGACATGAATCTGAACACGCTCCGGGAATTGGTGATACACAGAGAGGCCCGCAGTCCATGGGGTCACAAAGAGACACGACGGAGCGACTGAACTGAACTGATAGTACCAAGTATCACGCATCATGGAGATGGCTCTCAAGCTAGGATTCTAATATATTAGTTGTTGGGACCTGTTTACAGCAATTTTAAACTTGTATAACCCAGTTCTGAGAGTAACTTAGTGAAAATATATTATTCCATTGTACAGGAAAACCACCAAAGGTACAGGAAAGATAAGTATTTCGCTGGAGCACCAAGCATCTGATAAAACCTGGAACCCAGCTTTGCTGAGCAGCTCTCTTCCCGGTACAGCTTGTGAGGATTAAACGCAGACAGACTGTTGCCAATACAACCCCGGCGGAAGAGGGGGAGGAGATCGTGTGTTTGATGGCGGTGTCTCTGTTGAAGCAGCCAGGGAATGATCGGGCGTGGCCCAGACTGTGATGCTCACAGACGCAGAGCCACGCCGACACAGGCAGCAGAGGCTTTGTCTCTGCTAACCGCCTGCGAGCGTGCTCAGTCACTTCAGCAGTGCCCGACTCTCTGCGACCCCATGGGCCACGGCCCGCCAGGCTCCTCCGTCCACGGGGGTCTCCAGGCAAGGGGCCTGGAGTGGGCTGCCATTGCCCTGTCCTCTGCCCCTCCAGCTCATGCTTATCCTGTCCCGGGAACCTGCAGGCTGGGCAGCGCGGCGAGGCCGCACCGCGCACGCGTCCCCGGGGGCCCTCGCGCAGCCGCCGGAAGCCGCCCTCTCGGCCGCAACTGCTGCGCTGGAGCCGCGAGCGGGATGCGGGGCCCAGCCGAGGAGGCAGGACCGGCTCGGCCAGTGCTGCCGCCCCGGCTGCGGGGTCCGGAACGAAGGCTCCTCCTGCGAGATCGGGGCCCCCTGGCTCGCCCTCTGATGCGGTGAGCAGGGACCCACGGTTGGCGTAGACCATGCCAAAGGCCGGCATTCCCGACGCAAGGTGTTGTTTCCGTTTTCTACCAGTTAGTCTTATTTGGCCCCCTGCACAATCCTAGAGGGGTTTTGCTGCTGAGGAATCACCCTGTGAAAGATTAAAGGATATGGGTAAGGACAAGATTTGAACTCAAATTTGGCTCTTTCTGCTATACTTTTCTACCTCTTTCAGACTTCAGCAGGCCAGCTGAGAGAACTCAAACCTTGAGAGTTCGTGTAAATGGAAGGAAAAGTTTATTAGTGAAGAATTTAAAGACAAAGTCTCATATTTCTGATACGGCTATAAAATAAAGAGCTTGAAGGGGGAGAAAAGGTGCCAGACTTTGGAGATTCGGGAGATTACATTGTGAGAGTAGATTGCCATGTGAGAAAAATTAGAGGACAAGGTGATTTTTTTAAAAAAAGACAATTTGCTTGCAAGAAAAAAAAAAAAAACATCTCTTACTAGCATTAGCAAAACAAAGGTACATGTGTACATTTATTGTATTGTATGAACAGATATGATTACATAATCTAAAGGCAAGAAATGAACCAGGTGCCATGAGAAACTCAGCAAGACAAAAAATCCAACTTTTTTGACCCTGTGGGGACATGGGTCATATCAAGAGGGACTGACGGGTTGGAGCAACCACCATAAACTGTTTTTTACAGTCCTCCTTGGGTTTCCCTGGTGGCTCACACTGTGAAGAATCTGCCAGCAACACAGGAGACATGGGTTCAATCCCTGAGTTGGCAAGATCCCCAGGAGAAGGGAATGGGAGCTCACTCCAATATTCTTGCCTGGAGATTCCACGGACAGAGGAGCCTGGTGGGCCACAGTCCATAGCGTTGCAAAGAGTTGGACACAACTAGACAACTAACACACACACAGAGAGTCCGATAGAAGGTTGTTAAATGAACAAAAGGTTGTTAAATGAACAAAAGTATTTGAGAACTAATTACTGGATTTTTCAAGGTAGTGATATTGGTTTGATGAAAAACATCTCGCAGGGAATTATAAAACAGTGAAAAATGAACAGCTGTAGAATTAAATTTCCCTCAATTTTAAGCATCTTACTCAAGGACATAATTAGTACTTATTTGTCTCCGTATTTTCCTATAGAAAAAAAGCATTTATCTTCTCATTTCTCTCTTTTATCCTAGTGAAAAATGCCGCGAAATCCTGTGTGGATAAGACAGGAAGCAAGACTGTTAGGGGTAAGAACTAAAGGCTACTTAAGAAAATTACTAAAATGTTGCAATTTCTTTTTAAAATTTATTTATTTTTTAATTGAAGGATAATTGCTTTATAGAATTGTTGTTTTCTGTCAAACATCAGTATCAGTTCAGTTCAGTTGCTCAGTCATGTCTGACTCTTTGCGACCCCATGAATGGCAGCACACCAGGCCTCCCTGTCCGTCACCAACTCCCGGAGTTCACTCAGACTCACGTCCATCGAGTCCGTGATGCCATCCAGCATCTCATCCTCTGTTGTCTCCTTCTCCTCCTGCCCCCAATCCCTCCCAGCATCAGAGTCTTTTCCAATGAGTCAACTCTTTGCATGCGGTGGCCAAAGTACTGGAGTTTCGGCTTCAGCATCATTTCTTCCAAAGAAATCCCAGGGCTGATCTCCTTCAGAATGGCCTGGTTGGATCTCCTTGCAGTCCAAGGGACTCTCAAGAGTCTTCTCCAACACCACAGTTCAAAAGCATCAATTCTTCGGCGCTCAGCCTTCTTCACAGTCCAACTCTCACATCCTTACACGAGTACTGGAAAAACCATAGCCTCGACTAGACGGACCTTAGTCGGCAAAGTAATGTCTCTGCTTTTCAATATGCTGTCTAGGTTGGTCATAACTTTTCTTCCAAGGAGTAAGTGTGTTTTAATTTCATGGCTGCAGTCACCATCTGCAGTGATTTTGGAGCCCCCCAAAAGAAAGTCTGACACTGTTTCCACTCTTTCCCCATCTATTTGCCATGAAGTGATGGGGCCAGATGCCATGATCTTCATTTTCTGAATATTGAGCTTTAAGCCAACATTTTCACTCTCCTCTTTCACTTTCATCAAGAGGCTTTTTAGCTCCTCTTCACTTTCTGCCGTAAGGGTGTTGTCATCTGCATATCTGAGGTTATTGATGTTTCTCCCAGCAATCTTGATTCCAGCTTGTGCTTCTTCCAGTCCAGCGTTTCTCATGATGTACTCCGCATAGAAGTTAAATAAGCAGGGTGACAATATACAGCCTTGATGTACTCCTTTTCCTATTTGGAACCAGTTTGTTGTTCCATGTCCAGTTCTAACTTGCTTCCTGACGTGCATACAGATTTCTCAAGAGGCAGGTCAGGTGGTCTGGTATTCCCATCTCTTTCAGAATTTTCCACAGTTTATTGTGATCCACACAGTCAAAAGCTTTGGCATAGTCAATAAAGCAGAAATCGATGTTTTTCTGGAACTCTCTTGCTTTTTCCATGATCCAGCAGATGTTGGCAATTTGATCTCTGGTTCCTCTGCCTTTTCTAAAACCAGCTTGAACATCAGGAAGTTCATGGTTCCTGTATTGCTGAAGCCTGGATTGGAGAATTTTGAGCATTACTTTACTAGCATGTGAGATGAGTGCAATTGTGTGGTAGTTTGAGCATTCTTTGTCATTGCCTTTCTTAGGGATTGGAATGAAAACTGACCTTTTCCAGTCCCATGGACACTGCTGAGCTTTCCAAATTTGCTGCCATATTGAGTGCAGCACTTTCACAGAATCATCTTTCAGGATTTGAAACAGCTCAACTGGAATTCCATCACCTCCACTAGCTTTGTTCGTAATGATGCTTTCTAAGGCCCACTTGACTTCACATTCTAGGATGTCTGGCTCTAGGTGAGTTATCACACCATAGTGATTATCCGGGTCATGAAGATCTTTTTTGTACAGTTCTTCTGTGTATTCTTGCCACCTCTTCTTAATATCTTCCGCTTCTGTTAAGTCCATACCATTTCTGTCCTTTATCGAGCCCATCTTTGCATGAAATGTTCCCTTGGTATCTCTAATTTTCTTGAAGAGATCTCTAGTCTTTCCCATTCTGTTCTTTTCCTCTATTTCTTTGCATTGATCGCTGAAGAAGGTTTTCTTATCTCTTCTTGCTATTCTTTGGAACTCTGCATTCGGATGCTTATATCTTTCCTTTTCTCCTTTGCTTTTCACTTCTCTTCTTTTCACAGCTATTTGTAAGGCCTCCTCAGACAAACATTTTGCTTTTTTGCATTTCTTTTCCATGGGGATGGTCTTGATCCCTGTCTCCTGTACAATGTCATGAACCTCATTCCATAGTTCATCAGGCACTCTATCTGTCAGATCTAGGCCGTTAAATCTATTTCTCACTTCCACTGTATAATCATAAGGGATTTGATTTAGGTCATACCTGAATGGTCGAGTGGTTTTCCTTACTTTCTTCAATTTAAGTCTGAATTTGGCAATAAGGAGTTCATGATCTGAGCCACAGTCAGCTCCTGGTCTGTTTTTGTTGACTGTATAGAGTTTCTTCATCTTTGGCTGCAAAGAATGTAATCAATCTGATTTTGGTGTTGACCATCTGGTGATGTCCAGGATATGATGTTTCAGGATACTGAAAGAGGAACTCCCCAGGTCAGTAGGTGCCCAATATGCTACTGGAGATCAGTGGAGAAATAACTCCAGAAAGAATGAAGGGATGGAGCCAAAGCAAAAACAATACCCAGCTGTGGATGTGACTGGTGATAGAAGCAAGGTCCGATGCTGTAAAGAGCAATATTGCATAGGAACCTGGAATGTTAGGTCCATGAATCAAGGCAGTGGTCAAACAAGAGATGGCAAGAATGAATGTCGACATTCTAGGAATCAGAGAATTAAAATGGACTGGAATGGGTGAATTTAACTCAGATGACCATTATATCTACTACTGCAGGCAGGAATCCCTCAGAAGAAATGGAGTAGCCATCATGGTCAACAAAAGAGTCCGAAATGCAGTACTTGGATGCAATCTCAAAAACAATGGAATGATCTCTGTTCGTTTCCAAGGCAAACCATTCAATATCATGGTAATCCAAGTCTATGCCCCAACCAGTAACACTGAAGAAGCTGAGGTTGAATGGTTCTATGAAGACCTACAAGACCTTTTAGAACTAACACCCAAAAAAGATGTCCTTTTCATTATAGAGGACTGGAATGCAAAAGTAGGAAGTCAAGAAACACCTGGAGTAACAGGCAAATTTGGCCTTGGAATACAGAATGAAGCAGGGCGAAGACTAATAGAGTTTTGCCAAGAGAATGCACTGGTCATAGCAAACACCCTCTTCCAATCAACTATATTAAAGTTAAATAAAGCAAAAATTATGAATCTATCAACTATATTTAAATAACCTCAAACCACTGCAACCTAGTCATACTCCCAAGAAATATACTCTGAGTCTGGAACTATGTATAAAAATCCCTTTTTGGCATCTATAAATTATCTTAAGCTGAGCTGATGATGACAGTGGTCCCAAATGAAATGGTCAGATTGTGGGAACAATATTCAGGAAAATCTGCAGACCGTCCAGCATTGGGGACCGTGATTGTAATGGCACTATGTTCTTGAAATCACCCTGCAGACATGGCACTGTTTTCCCAATTGGCTTGTCAAATATAGCAGGTTACATCCTTTTTCATTAGCCACCCACATTTTTGGATGATGGATCCAGACTGGGAATTAAACCAACAGGGTTAAAGCTTGGTCCAGGAATGTTTCTGACACCTCAGTTCTTTTATTGCCTTCCCTTACTGAAGATCTACCTGACCTCAACAAGAATTGTACCAAAAGCCTTCTGCAAAGCAGACTATGAACCCAAGTTTCCACTCCTCATTCCCAGTTTTATGATGGTAAGATCTAGATCCCTACCCTCCTTTTCCACTGATCTGATATGGTTATTGAGAAGGAATAAAGTGTTTCTGAGAATACATCTGTTACTGGTCACGTTACTGTCCTGCTAATGAGAGCTACCATTATCTAAGAGTTTAGATCGCATTTAATTCTACTTTCCAGTTTCAGACAAGGTGAAGTAGATAGACTTTTCTCTATTCCTGCCACGAGTTACAGCTAAAACTTGGGACAAGGAAGACTGAAAGATTCACAGGAGGCAGAAGAGCTAGGGACCTTGAAATCCAAAGAATGACATGGTGGTGGGTTTCCTGGGGTATTTTGTTTACTTTTCTTCAAATCTCCAGAACTGGGTGCTCAAGAAGCCTGTAACCCAAAAACACCATTAAGCACAAGAAAAAAAAACAACAACGAGGAAAGCCTATTTTCTCAGCCAGGTTGTTGTTCAGTTGCTAAGCTGTGTCTGACTGTTTGCAACCCCATGGACTGCAGCACACCAGGCTCCACTGTCCTCCACTATCTCCTGGAGTTTGCTCAAATTCATGTCCATTGAGTCAGTGATGCCATCTAATCATCTCATCCTCTGCTACTCCCTTCTCCTTTTGCCTTCAGTCTTTCCCAGCATCAGGGTCTTTTCCAGTTAGTCATCGCTTCACATCAGGTGGCCAAAGTATTGGACCTTCAACTTCAGCATCAATCCTTCCAATGAATATTCAGGGGTGATTTCCTTTAAGATTGAATGGTTTGATCTCCTTGCAGTCCAAGGGACTCTCAAGAGTCTTCTCCAACACCACAGTTTAAAAGCATCAATTCTTCAGTGCTCAGCCTTCTTTATAGTCCAACTCCCATCCGTACATGACTACTAGAAAAACCACAACTTTGACTGTATAGACCTTTATTTGCAAAGTGGTGTCCACGGTACAAGTGAAAATCACTCATCCAAAAAATAACCAGGAAAATCTCAACTGCATGAGAAAAGACAGTGAGTAGATGCCAATACCAGAACTACACTGTTGTTAGAATTATCTGATAAGAATTTTTAAGTAAAATGTAACAACGAGCAATCATGAACATACTCAAAACACATTTACAGATAAAAATTCAAAGAAAAGAAATAGAAGAAATAGAGAAAACCAAATGGAAATTTTATAACTGAAAAATGCAATAACTGGAAAAAAACTCACCAGATGAGTTCAACGAGGGTATGGACAGGGCAGAGAAAAGAATCAGTCAACTTTAAGTATGACTATAAAAATTATTCCATGTGAGAGGAGATCCAGAGGGCAGAGCAGAAGCAGACACAGCTCTTGGCCCCCAACAAGCACATCAAAACACATCTGCATGTGGAGTGCTCCTCACAGAAGGCAGACTGAAGCTGGCAGAAAACTCTTACATAGCCAGCGCTATAGGAAGAACCACACAAAGTCAGGCTTGAAGGGAGGAGAAGAGGTCAGGTCAGGATCCGTGTCTCTAGGAGGCCGACGCAGAGAGAGGATCACACAGTCTCAGAGATCCTCTCTGGGAAATGAAGACTGGGCACTCCACACCTGGGGTCCAACACAGGGAGGGCACGCTCCCTTAACACGCTTGAAAACCAGCTCCAGATGGACAGTGGAGCGGTGAAAAAGCTCTACTCTGCTCGTAAGGGGTGTTCACATGCTCACTCAATCACGAAGCAAGGCAGACCAAGCCTGTTGAAGCTGCCTGCGACCCTGACTGGCATATCCCACAACTACCCGAGTGTACATGCTGATCTAAGCCGAGCACCTCACTCTGAGCCCTCTTGCGCTGCTCCACTCCAGGGCAAAGGCTGCTGCTGCCAAGGAGAGAGCGCAGCTGTGGGAGGATCATACCCTGGGATGAAGTAGGATGTACTCCAGGGAGGCCAGGATGGTTCAATATCTGCAAATCAACCAATATGATACACCGCAATTTTAAAAGGGATAAAAATCACATGATCATTTCAGTATACACAGAAGAAGCATTTAACAACATTTAACACCCATTCATGATTTTTAAAAAAATTATCAAAATGAGTATAAATGGAACATGCTGCTGCTGCTGCTGCTAAGTCGCTTCAGTTGTGTCCGACTCTGTGCGACCCCATAGACAGGGGCCCACTGTCTCTGGGATTCTCCAGGCAAGAACACTGGAGTGGGTTGCCATTTCCTTCTCCAATGCATGAAAGTGAAAAGTGAAAGTGAAGCTGCTCAGCCCGACTCTTGGCGACCCCGTGGACTGCAGCCTACCAGGCTCCTCCGTCCATGGGATTCTCCAGGCAAGATCACTGGAGTGGGTTGCCATTTCCTTCTCCAATGCATGAAAGTGAAAAGCGAAAGTGAAGTCGCTTAGTCGTGCAGACTCTTAGCAACCCCGTGGACTGCAGCCCAGCAGGCTCCTCCGTCCGTGGGATTTTCCAGGCAGGAGTACTGGAGTGGTTACAGGGAACGGGACTGAACATAATAAGGGCCATTTTGGACAAATCCACAGCTAACATCATGCATGATGGTGAAAAGCTAAAAGCTTATCCTCTAAAATCAGGAATAAGACAAGGATATCCATTTTTACCACTTCTACTTAACATGGTATTAGAGGTCCTAGCCACAGAAATCAGTCAAGAAAAAGAAAGAAAATGAACCCAAGTTGGAAAGGAAGAAGCAAAACTCACTATTTGCAGATGGCATGACGCTGTATGGAGAAAACCCTAAATCTGCACCCAAAAACTATTAAAAATACTAAACGATTTCAGTAAAGTTGCAGGATACAAGATTAATATACAGAAATCTACTTCTTTTTGTGCATTAATGATGAACTATCAAAAAAAAAGAAATTACATCAAAAAGAATATCAAGGAATGAACTTGAAGCAGTTGAAAGGCCTGTACTCTGAAAACTGTGAAATGTTGGTAAAAGAAATTGAAAATGGCACAGAGAAATGGAAAGATACAAAATGCTCTTGAATTTGTAATTTAAAAACTCCTGAAAAAGAAATGGCCGGGCCTGGATATTTCACCAAAGAATTCTGCCAAATATTCTAAGAATGCTTAGCAGCACCAGTTCTTCGTAATCTTTTCCAGAAAACAGAGGAGGGAGCACCGCTTGAATGGCCTGAAGAGGCCGGTATCGCTCTGCTGCTACAACCGAAGAGCGCAGGAGGAGACAGCAGTTGATTCGTAACAGCCCCCAGGGTGGAAACCATCGAAGTGGAAATCGCCTCAGTAGGTGAATAACTGATAACTATGGGCATCCACATCGCGCATGAAAGAAGATGCATTGAGACCCACGACAACTTAGATGGGTTTCAAGGGCATTGAGCTGAGTGGGAAAAGTCCGTCTCAAAAGTTACATGCTGAATTATTCAATTTATATGACATTCTCAGAGTGACACAAGCGTAGAGATGGAAAACAGTGATTTCCAGACATTAAGGAAGTTGGAAGGAGAGTGATTAGAGAGGTGTGCGATGAACGATCCCTTTGTAGTAATTTAAAAGTTCTGTTTCTTGATTATGGTGGTGGGAGACAGGAAGAGGCGCGAGGAAATGGCGCAGCGCGATGAGCCCGCGCCCACCGAGCTCCGTCTCCGCATCCCGGCGCCGCGATGCGGTCGTGAAACCACTCGGAGCCTCCAGGTTCAGGAGACACTGGACCTCTCTGTACTATTTTTGCAATCTATAATTATTTGGAAATGAAAATTTTTTTTAACCCTTCGATCTTCTAAACTCAGACTTTAGAAAACGTCAGTGTATTCCAGCTTCAGCAAGGAGCTAAAACTCCGCGCCGCCGCAGTAGTGGGAAAAGCCCTGTCGAATGCGGCGTCCGCTGGCCCCTTCCTTCCGCCGCAGCCTGCCGCAGGCGCCGCTCGATGCAGAGCTCGTGCCCGGGGGCTGTCAGAGTACTCTCCAGGTGAGGGGGGATCGCCCCAACTAGCCCTTCTTAGCTCCGCTCATCATCACATGACCAGAACGGAAGCCTGCTGCAGACTTCAAGAGGAAGTGATCCTGCTTAAGAGGATATGTTTTTTGAGGAAAAGGATATCAGTTTACCCAGACATTCTGGAAATATGAGTTGCACAGACTTTCCTGGCGGTCAAGTGCTTCAGCCTCTGTGTTCCTCCACTGCACAGGGCGCAGGTTTGGTCCCTGGCTGGAGAACTAAGATTCTTCATGCCCCACAGGTGTGGCCAAAAAAAAAAAGAAAGAAATTAAATTATTTTTTAAAATATGAGATACAGTAAGGCAAGAGAGTTTAGGTTCTGAATGCCAGTATGACTCCTTTGGTTTGGTTTTTTTTCAAGCTGAATTCCTGTGTTTGGTGGATGAACAGGAGCAGGGAGGAGTGGCTTGTTCAGCTGTGGCAGAAGCAGGCACAGCTGAGAAACATCTCTGAAAACAAACTGAAAGGCCCTACAGCGAGATGTCGGGGGGCTCTACATAGCGAGCTTAGAATTGCCCTTCTGTGGCTCTGAAGCTGTCGTACTTAGGCTGACTTTAGTGGGCAGAAATCATCCACAATCCACACGCCAGGTAACAGGCCCCTGGAAGAGCTGGAGAAAACCAGGTAACTCAAGGGCTCGCTCTTTCTTAAGCTCTTCTTTATACAGGACCCAGGACTCTGACAACCACCGTCAAAAGCGGGCATGATGGGTGGGCAAAACGGAATCAAAGTCCAAGGCCCAGTTTTGGGACCATGTGCGAAAGGCAGGTAAGGTCAGCAATGCCAGGAATAACAGCCTGTAAAACCAACAAGCGGCCTCTGCAGGTGAGGACCGCTGACCACATGCAGGCGCTGAGGAGTGTTGAGTTCAGGGCTCCAAGGCTCGTGCCCTGCAGCCTCTCGAATGCAGCAGATAAACAGGCTCTTAGTACAATTTTACTGGACATGTATATAGTCACTATATCCGCAAACTACTCTGAAATATTAACAAACCCTCCTCATTTGAGTTAAACGTTGAAAATCCTAAAATTATGTTAGGTTATCACTTTCCCCCTCCACCTTGGCGTTTTCTTGATGTGTGTTCCTTTCAAAGGTTGAACTGGAATAGAAGTAAGTAATTAATGATGTTCTTTTCTCTCAGGCCGTGCAAATAATGACTGGTCTGTTTGTTCACACCCTGGGACTGCTCTGGACATATTTGTTAGTCTCACAAATTCTAGCATTTCAAAAAGTATATCTTCCTTTTGCAATACTGTCGGGATTCCCGTTTTGGGCAGCAGCTTTTGTGAGTAAATAATCTACTCCTTTATTGCTCTTTATTAATTTATTCATTTGATGATTGTTTCTGAGCTGTGTAGCATACCGGAGACAGTATGCTACACTGAAAAGATCTGTTTTCAAGGGATTTATTCTTATATCGAGTTGGAAGGCATATATCAATATGAAAAAAAATGAAAACTTAGATCATACTTAGTCTATAATGAAACTCTGTTTTGTTAAAGAGCCGCTTTTTACATGCTCTTGAATAGGGGGAAATGGAGAAGGCAATGGCACCCCACTCCAGTGCTCTTGCCTGGAAAATCCCATGGACAAGGGAGCCTGGAAGGCTGCAGTCCACGGGGTCGCTGAGGGTCAGACACGACTAAGCGACTTCACTTTCACTTTTCACTTCATGCATTGGAGAAGGAACGGGCAACCCACTCCAGTGTTCTTGCCTGGAGAATCCCAAGGACGGGGAAGCCTGGTGGGCTGCCGTCTATGGGGTCGCACAGAGTTGGACACGACTGAAGCGACCTAGCAGCAGGGGGAAATAGTGGTAAGATGCACAAGGGACATTTTGGGAAAACAGGAAATGGTAGTGATTGTTCCACCGCTCACAGGGCATTTATTTTTTCCAGTGGGGCAAACAAGATGAGAGAACATTATTGCCGTGGAAATAGTAGAATAAATAGAATTTGTACAAGGAAATACAAATGAAATCTTTTGTTTTACTATCCAGGAAGCCTTTAGTAGAATTGAACAGAAGTTTCTAAAGTAAATTTTTTTATGTCTGATAGTATGGTGAGTGATATGCTATTATCCCCACAAAATGCTGAGTGACAATAATAATACATTTGAAATTTGGTCATTCAGCCAATACAATACTATGTACCACATATCTGTTCTAGGTGTATGAAGTACATCAGTAAACAAAGCAAAGATCCCAGCCCTTTCAGAGCTTTATTCTAGCCAGGAGTCAAATGTTAGAAGATAATGAAGCTTTAGAAGGAAAGAAAGAAAATGTTGTGTAGGCTGAGACAAAGCGTTCACCAGGTCTTACGGAAAAACCCAAATGAACTTTTTGGCCAACCCACTATGATAATCGATTATCGACAGTAACTTTCTCAATGAGGCCTACTTGAACCATTCGGTGTAAAGCAGTAACCCATTTCCCTCTGGTGCCGGGATTCCATTCTGTCTCACCCTCCCCGGCCTCTTTCTTTCTTTCTTTTTAGCTCTGTAGCTTTACTCACTTCACTTTCCACTTTCACACCCAGGTCAGATGAAACAAATTCCAGCACTTTGGACATTCCTCTCATGTCCCTTCCGATCAATAACCTCTCCCTCCTATCTTCACCATTACCCTGACTTCTCATATCATACATCACTCTTCTGTGCTTTTAAACTTTATCTAAGTAGAATCAGACGGTACGCATTGTTTTGTCTTTGGCTGCTTTGCTTAGCTTATGATGTGAGACCCACCCCTGCTATTGATGCAGCTGTGATATAGCTGCAGGTCATTCGTATTATTGCTGGTTAATATTGCATTGTATTCGTCTACTGTAGCTTATATAATCTAATGAACGGGCATTTAGGTCGCCTCCAGTTTGCAGTATTACAGAACTTCCCATGCGGGCCATTAGTAACCTTGTACATGCCTTTGACACGTGCAGCTATCACTTGGAGGTGTATATACAAAAGCAAAATCGCAACGTCTTAGGTTTACACACATACTCAACTTCAGTGTTTAATGCTAAGCTGTTCCCAGGCGGTTTTACCAGTTTACGTCCTTTTTAGCAGGCAGGAAACTACTGTCGTTCTGTGTCCTCCGCGGGCTTCCTCAGAGAGTCTCAGGGCTTCCCTCCATGACCCCGTGGTGAAGAACCCACCCGCAGTGCAGGAGACGCGGGTTTGATCCCTGGGTCAGGAGGATCCCCTGGAGGAGGAGACAGCAACCCACTCCAGGATCCTTGCCTGGAGATTTCCGGGGACAAAGGCACCTGGGAGGCCGCAGCCCATAGGGTCGCACTGAGTGGATGCGATTGAGCTGCTGAGCACACAGGCGCCCGCACCCTCAGCAGCACTTTGCATTGTCAGTTTTCCTGATTTTATCCATTCTGGTTAGTGCTTTTGACCTTGTAGTTTTAGCTTGCATTGCTAACCAATGAGGTAGAGGAGTTTTTTATTGTCTATTTTGACATTCTCTTTTAAAAGTACCTATACAGGTTTCTTCACATTTTTTAATTGGATTTTCTGTCTTGTACTTATTTGCTAGAATTCTTTATATATTCTGGACACAAACTCTTTATCAGTTTATGTATTCTAATTGTCATTTCCACTCTGTGGCTTAAGGATGTCTTTCAATTAAATAATTTATTAATTTCAGTGTTACCCACTATGATAATTTTCCCTCTATATAGGTAGTACTTTTTATACCTAATTTAATAAATTTTTTCTGCTTTTAGATTTAGAAGTTATTTTTACATTATGTACTAGAATCTAAACTGTTTTACCTTCTTACATTTGGACTTCCAGTGTACCTTGAGTTTATTTTTGTTTATGATATACATTAGGGATCAAATTTTATTTTTGAGAATATGAATTTTCAAAAGTTTCATTTATTGGGAAGAAGATTGTTTTGCTTCTATAAATCAAATGTCCAGATAGGGCTGCCTCCATTTCTGAACCTATTTTTCTATAATTGTGATGATATCACAGTGTCTTCACTACACTGCCTTTAAGTAAGTTGTAATATCAGCATAGGTCATCTTGTTCTTCTTCAAGATTATCTTGGCTGCCCTTGCATCACCTCACCGTATAGATTTTGGAATCAGTTTGTAATCTACACACACACCAAATAAACTGAAGGGGTCTTGATTAGTATTTCACAGGATGCTATGTTTCAGGGTCTCTGTCATCTGGGAACTAGTTGAAGATGGACTCTGAAGAGTGAATCAGAAGACATGGCATCTATTGACAGGGCTTTTCACTTGACTGGCTTCATTTTTAAAATGAATCACATTGTTTAAATCATGTTTTCATTCATTCAGTAAAGAGACATACTGGACAGCCACGATTTGTGAGGACTACTCTAGGGACTTGAATGGAGCCCTGAATGGGGCACACACGAAAGCTGAAGTGAGGCGAGAAGCACCTCTGCTTTCACGGGGAAAGTGAAAGTGGGAGTTGCCCCCACGGACTATGTGCAGCCCATGGAGTGCTCCCGGCCGGAACACTGGAGTGGGTAGCCTTTCCCTTCTCCAGGAGATCTTCCCACCCCAGGAATCAAACCAGGGTCTCCTGCATCACAGGCGGATTCTTTACCCACTGAGCTGTCAAGGATACCACCCTAATGGCAGAAAGTGAAGAGGAACTAAAAAGCCTCCTGAGGATGATGAAAGAGGAGAGTGAAAAAGCTGGCTTGAAACTCAGCACTCAAAATACTAAGATCAGGGCATCTAACCCCATCAGTCCATGGCAAATAGATGGGGAAAAAGTGGAAACAGTGGCAGATTTTATTTTCTTGGGCTCCAAAATCACTGTGGACGCTGATGGCAGCCATGAAATTAAAAGATGCTTGCTCCTTGAAAAGAAAGCTATGACAGACCCGGACAGCATACCAAAACACACAGATATTGCTTTGCTGACAAAGGTCCGTACACTCAAAGCTATGGTTTTTCCAGTGGTCGTGTACGGATGTGAGAGTTGGACCATAAAGAAGGCAGAGCACCAGAGAATTGATGCTTTTGAACTGTGGTGCTGGAGAAGACTCTTGAGAGTTCCTTGGACTACAAGGAGATTAAACCACTCAATCCTAAAGGAAATCAACCCTGAATATTCACTGGAAGGACTGATGCTGAAGCTAAAGCTCCAATACTTTGGCCACCTGATGTGAAGAGATGACTTATTGGAAAAGACCCTGATGCTGGGAAAGATTGAAGGTGGGAAGAGAAGGGATGTCAGAGGATGAGATGGTTGGTGGCGTCACCGACTCGATGGGCATGAGTTTGAGCAAGCTCCAGGAGACGGTGAAAGACAGAGGAGCCTGGTGTGCTGTATTTCATGGGGTCACAAAGAGTTGGTCAAGACTTGGCAAAAAAACAACAACAACACTTTCATAGATCTCACTCTCTCAGTTGAGGAGACAAAAGTTAACAAGAAAGCAATTATTTTAAAATCTCTCAATGTTAGTGTTAGAAAGAAAATAAACAGCATACTTTCTGCAAGATAACAGTTGATCCTAGAGCAGTCTCATAGGAGTGATGGTCCTCCTTATGTTCCAGGCATACTGGTCTTTGTTCTGTTCCTTAAACCAGTAGAGATTTCTCCTCGGTAAGTGTTTTTATTTCCTCTCCCTGGAAAGCTCCTCTAGTCTTCAAGACTTCAGGTTACTCTTATCTCAGCTTCGATGTCTCTCTTTCAAGAGACCTTCCTAAGCCCATCTATTTAAGGTATCCCCCACTATTCTCCTACATGTCACTAGTGCTTACCTGGCAAAGGTACTCACAGAGGAAACAGAAATGCCACAATCAATTACACCCCATAAAATCAAGGTTTTCCTGTTGCCATAGCGCATCCCGTTAACTGGTCTCCATGCCCTGAGCCCTCCTTCAGAGCCCCACTAAGCTGGGAACCAACGCCTTTGAGGCAGTTGATTATCTACTTGTAAATCAGTTGGCAATCACTATTGCTCATATACCCTTTTGATATCTTAATTTCTCATTGATCAGAAATAGAGCTACGAGAGAGAACACACATACATGCTCCAGTCCTTCAGGAGCAGCCTCGGCAACATGTGATAAACAGCTACAATAATTTCCTTTATGAGTCTGCTTTTGCTGGAGACTAAAAAAGAAAACACTGCTCTAGTGGTTGTTTTCTTTTTTGATGACTTTATTGTATGTTTTGATTTTCTGGGAGACACTGGAATGAGCACCTTAAATGGAGGAAGCCCAGGATGCTGAGGACAGAGTGTTCTCTTGCTGTGTGTAAAATGGCTAAGATGAGTAGCTGGAAGACAAAGGTAGCACCCATTTCAAAATACTAGAAAGAATCCTGAGGAAGGTATGTGGACGTAGAAATGTAACAGAAAGAAAGAAAAATTAATACTATCTGCCATTTGTCCAAATGTGGGGGCTTATGATAAAGTACTTATTTCAGTGCAGGGTTTTGTAAAGAAAAATGGGCTACCATAATATGTATGGGAATATAGAAACTGGAATAAGAATTGGAGCCTTTGAAAATGTGGGAGCTCCTGCAGACGGGATATGGGAAGAAAGGTTAGAGGATCGTAAAAAAGATCACTAACTGCTCCTGCCCAAGGCGCCAGCTCCTCTGGTGGCTCAGACAGTAAAGAATCTTCCTCCAATGCAGAAGACCTGGGCTTGATCCCTGGTTGAGAAGATTCCCTGGAGAAGGAAATGGCAACCCACTCCAGTATTCTTGCCTGGAGAATTCCGTGCACAGAGGAGCCTGGCGGGCTACAGTCCCTGGGGTCACAGAGTCAGACACAGCTGAGCAACTAACACTCGCTTTCACAAGGCACCAGCATGAATGGACAAGTTGAAAGTGAAAGTCACTCAGTCGTGTCCAACTGTTTGCAACCCCATGGACTGTATAGTCCATGGAATTCTCCAGGCCAGAATACTGGAGTGGGTAGCCGTTCCCTTCTCCATGGAATCGTCCCAGCCCAGGGACTGAACCCAGATCTCCCGCATTGCAGGTGGATTCTCTACCATCTGAGCCACCAGGGAAGCCTAAGAATACTGGAGTGGGTAGCCTATCCCTTCTCCAACGGATCTTCCCCACCCAGGAATCGAGCCAGGGTCTCTTGGATTGCAGGCAGGTTGCACGTAATTAAATCTTGAAGCTCTGTAATTAAATCTCGAACCAGAAAGGGGTTGCAAAGGGAAGATCATGGATAGATCTAGAAATTGTTTTCTCTGGAAGATAACGTGAAAATATAACAGAGGAGAGGGAGAAAGAGGAGGCCATGGCTGCCGTGTCTGATCACTATGATCTTCTGAGAGTTACAGTTTCTGCTTCCCTTCTACCCGCCAAACATTGCTTGAGATTTTCTCCTACGCTACTGTAACTGAAAATAACAGAGAGTAATTCTGGAAAATGTAGTTCTGAGTCAGTGGTGAAAACTGTAGGACCAAGCTGACTATGAATAATTCGGCAAATTACTTCATATATAACCGTTACAAAAACCACTTAGTAGCACACGTTGGAAAATGTTATTCTCACTCTACCAATGAAAAAGGAAAACCTCAATGACAAGCCACATAATTTCTCTTGAGTGTCATAGAAAGCACAGTTCAAAGAGTTCAAACTCATATCCTTCTGACCCCAAAATGCTTTTTAGGACTGGCATGTTGGGCTTCCCAGGCGACTCACTGGTAAAGAATCCAGCTGCCAGTGCGGGGGGCACCGGAGACGTGGATTTGCTCCCTGGGGCAGGAAGATCCCATGGAGTAGGAGCTGGCAGCCCCCTCCAGTGTTATTGCTGGCGAAGTCCGTGGACAGAGAAGCCCGGCAGACTAGAGTCTGTGGTCAGACCCGACTGAGTCCGACCCGACTGAGTGCCTGAGTGCCCGCGCATGCACTGGCGTGTTAGTGGTGCCATTTGGGGGGAAAGAACATTCCTTTTCCTTCACTACTAACTGAATAGTCACTCTTGAAATGCTGTTGAAAGTTTCCATGCATACAGTAAAGTTGCACCAGTGGAAAAATAAATTTCCGATGCACCATAACTGCCATCTTTCTAACAAGTTTTAAGATTGATGGACGGTCACAGAACAAGCTACTCATTGAAGACATTATGTAATTCTTACGTTTAAATATATATAATGAATCAAATACTTTGCACATGTGATGTTTTCTATTAATAAAATATTTCAGCATTATACTTAAAGCACTTGCATGTGGCATCACTAAGGTATAGCATTATTTAGTAATAAGTTCATCAAGTAGATGCATTTTCTTGTAATTCACCTCACAGGCTCAATAAACTGTGATTGAGAAAAAATCTAAGTAAAATTTGACAGTCTTTTTGCCACATAAAGTCACCTCAAGGGGTCCATGATTTTCTCAATGGTCCCACAAAAGAGTGGATATGAAACTCCTCATGTTATGGCATTCCAGAATTCTCTTGCTTTTTAAGTTTATTACATAGAGATGTAATGACAGGGTATTAATAAGTGTGATTTTTGTTTCCAGTTTTTGCTGTCAGGAATCTTTACAGTATTGTTTGAGAGGAGGCGTTCAAGGTCTTTGGTAAGTCAGAATGTTTGTAGCAACTCTAAAAATGATTTTACTTGACAGAATGAGAGTCCGTAAGGAAGTGGCATTGTCTGTGAATCACTAGAAACCTACCCCAAGTTTTGGAGGGTAGATTGTTAAGATATAAGAACTTTAATTTTCTACTGAATCTTTATCAAAAGGAAAAGGATATACTCTAATTACTGAAATCTTTGTTACATTTCATTAGCCATAAAAATAATTCAAGATGTATGAAGTTAGTCATGGAATTAAATTTCTGTTATGATAAATCATTTAATGTAAATTGAGACGCTGCGTATCACACTTGAATTTGGATTTCTTGAAATGATCCAGTGTCTGTTATTGCCTGTTCCTTTCTTCTTTTTCATATTTCTAGGAACGTTTGATTGTATGATGGAAAGTATGTCTGAGATATTGCAGAGAGTCTGGAATATGTCGGCATCCTGTAGTACTTAGTTTTATGTCCATGGGTAGTGAAATGGAAAGATAAGAAGCTGGAGTCACTATAAATATTCGTGCTGGCAGACTGACCTCTGGGATGCTAGCACAAGCAACTCTATGATGTTGTTGTTCCATTCTGCTCTCCCCCCACCTCCCCCCACCCCCGGTCATGGGCTGTGGTCTGAACCACAGCTCAGCTTTCACCCTCCCACCTGGAACCACATGCCTCCAAGTTAAGGTCCCTGAGTCTCCCCCAAAACAAGGAAAATGTCAGCAAAAAAAAAGAAAGACCCTAAAATTAATAGTTTCAAGTGCGTGCATGTGCCTGCAAAGTCACTTCAGTCGTGTCCGGCTCTTTGTGACCCCAGGGACTGAGCCCCTCTGTCCGTGCGATTCTCCAGGCAGGAATCCTGGAGTGGGTGCCATGCCCTCCTCCAGGGGCTCTTCCCGATCCAGGGGTCAAGCCCGCGGCTCTCATCCTCCTGCATTGGCAGGCGGGTTCTTTACCACTAGCGCCACCTGGGGTGGGCGTTAACCAAACTCAAAGTGAACACTGAAAACTGTCTATCCAGGTGGCACGCTGAGTGTCAAGAAACAGAGATCGGTGATGTTTTAAAAGCCTCGTCTTGCACCCAGCTGAGCGGACTGACATCCTCTGGTGCTCTCTTCAAATCATCGTTCTCTGGGCACAGTCGATATTGCCTTAACTTCCAGCCACCTGGAAAATCTCTGTTCCCAGGCTGTTGTGGCTATTTGTGTAGATACAAAGTGAAAACAAGGTCCTGTCACAAGGAAAGTGCTGGAATAGTATCAGCGTACTGACTACCGTGCAGCTGCATAAAGCTGTGAGTTCAGCTGCAATGAGCCAAAGCTTGGTCAGAAATTTAAAAGAAAGTCTTCGATAACTAGAAAACCACAGGGAGCTTTAAGAAGCCTCAGCATATTCTTAGAGATCAAAAATACTGTATACATGTGGAAGACTATCCATGTCTAAGAGGAAAGACTTGGGAAAGGAGAAATACCCATTCTGGCTGGCTCTGAAACCCTGGGCAGGCAAAACGTGGAAGCTAAGACTGTGTTCTAAACTTACTGAAATTTTAAAGTGTGTATTTTCACACAGGTTCCCCTCGGTAGAGGCATTAAATTGTACTGACCCAGAGGTAACCCCTGGGAAGCCAGTTTGTTTGTCTTGTTTTGCAGTGTAGTTGATTTACAATGTTGAGTTAATTTCAGGTATACAGTGAAGTGAATCAATTATACATATACATATAGGGATTTTTTAAAGGAACTTCTTCCAAAAATAGAGAATTCTATTAGAGACCCCAAATCAAAACTTTGGGAAATGAATTTAGGAAAGTCACTAAACAAGTAAGCAAGAACAAGAAAACAAAACCAAAAATACAGCAAAGATAATGAATTCTGGATGGGAAAGGAGGACGCTAATGCCAAATTTGTCACAATATATGATGTTAAATGTCCATTTAAAATAGAAAGCATGTGAGAAACACATGTAAGAATTAAAGATTTTAAAATTTAAAAAATAAAAAACTAAAAAAAAAAAATAGAAAGCATGCAAAGACTCTGAAATCTATTCCACATATTCGAGGGAAAAAAAAAAAGCAACCAACAGACAATGTCCCTGATGAGGCACAGACTTTGAACCTTATAGTCAATGATACTAAATCATCTGTTAAAAACATGTTCAAAGAACTAAAGAAAATGATGTTTAAAGAAGTAAAAGAAAGGATAAAAGTGATGTCTCACCAAATAGATACCAATAACGAGACAGAAACTGCTAAAAACAACCAGATGCTCTGCAATCAAAAAGGGCAAGCACCGCATAAACGAGGAGTTCACTAAAGGAGGCAGAGAGCAGGCTAGAGCCGACAGGAAACAGGGTCAGAAACCTTGCAGACGGGTCGGCAAAGATCACTTCACAAGAGGGGCATAAAGATGGAGAAGTGAACAAAGACGCACACGGACTCAGGAAACCACTGGACACCATCAGCCACGTGCCTGCTCAGTTGCTCTGTCACGTCCAGCTCTTTGTGACCTCGTGGCCTGTACTCTCCAGCTCCTCTCTCCATAGAATTCTCCTGGCAAGAATGCTGAGGTGGGTTGCCATTTCCTACTCCAAGGGATCTTCCCTCCCCAGGAATCAAACCTGCAGCTCCTGCCTTGGCAAGTGAATTCTTACCACTGAGACACCTGGGAAGCTCACTATAACAGAGATTCCCCCAAAGAGAAGAGAAAGTAAAAGGGAGAAAAAGAATATTTGAAGAAATAATGGCAGAAAAATTTCCAGCTTGATGAAAAAAGAATAATCTAAATGTTAAAGATGATCAACAGATCCCAAGTGGAATAAGCTTGAAAAAATCCACATATAGTCTTACCAAAACTGAACTGATGAAACTCAAGAGTAAAGAGAAAAATCTCAAAAGCAGCAAATGAAAAGATGATTTATAGTGTACAAGAGGTCCTCAATAACATAGCTGGCTTTATCAGAAATCGTAGACAGCTGAGGTAGTAGGGTGCCATTTTCCATGTTTGGAGGAGTCAGGGAAATGTCAAAGAATCTTCATCCAGGCAACTGTCCTTCAAAACTAAAGGGGAGAGTAGCTTCCTACCACCACCTCTTCTCCCTTCATCTCTTCCTTTCTCAGTCCTTGCACTGGCATGCAGGGGGGTGCCCACCATAATTTGCGGGGGGCAGTTAACATAAGTCTGCACCAAAGAGAGGAGACCTTGAAGATTCCTGAGCTCTTGCAGGATGATGGCGCTTCTGAATTGCTTGCCTTTAGGCGAGAGCTTCTGACCTGTCATAAAGATCCCCAGTCCTTTCTACTGCCTTCCTTCTGGATGCTGTCACTGAAGGATGAATCCAGGACCACTTCAGATGACTGACTTTTGGAACCTCTGACACCCCCCCCCCTTTGTTTCCTGAGGTCTCCAATGTATTAATGTGAAATTGAGAGAGGTCATCTTCCTGGAGACAATTTACGCATGCAAAGAATATTGTGGATCAATAATATTAGACAAGATGAGAGTTTGTTGCGAGTTTTTGCTGGTCTCTGGCACCACGGGCACTTCACGCACACACCTCAGTTGTGGCCACTGTACCCAAACCTGTCTTGAGCGAGTATCCATCATGATGCCAAAACCTGGCTCTACCCACTGCCTTCAGGCTCCATTGCTGGACACCTCACCCCAAACAGCAAGACCGGAACACAGCCCCGCCTGTCAGCAGAGAGGCTGCCTAAAGCCATACGAAGCTCACAGACATCCAAAAACACACACCTGTTGTGGCCCTGCCTATCAGAGGGAAAAGCCTCAGCACCACCTGCCAGGCTGCGGGCACCAGTCCCTCCCACTCGGAAGACTCCACAAGCTCCTGGACCAATCTTACCCAAGAGGGAGCAGACAACCGAAGCAAGAGAAACTGACCACAGACAGTAATTTAGACAAAATGAGAGGACAGAGAAGTACGTTGCAGATGGAGTTGCAAGGTAAAAACCCACAAGAGCAAATAAATGAAGAGGAAATAGGCAATCTACCAGGAAAAGAATTCAGAGTAATATTAGTAAAGATGACCCAAGATCTCAGAAGTACAATGGAGGCACAGACTGAGATGAAACAAGAAATGTTTAACTGGGACCTGGAAGAACTAAAGAGCAAACAAACCGTGATGTACAGCCCGGTGACTGAAATGGAAAGTACACGAGAAGGGCCAGCAGCAGAATAACTTGGGTGAAGATAATGGATAAGTGAGCTGCAAGACATGATGATGGAGCAGAGCAAAATGGGCAGGAATGAGGACAGTCTCAGAGACTCTGGGATGACGTTAACTGCACCAGCATTAGAATTACGGGGTCCCAGAAGGAGAAGAGAGAGAGAAATGGTCTGAGAAAGCACTTGAAGTGGTTCCAGTCTAAAACTTCCCTAACATGGCAAAGGAAACAGTCAACCCAAGTCCTGGAAGTGCAGAGAGTCCCATATAGGATAAACCCAAGGAGAAGCACATTGAGGCAAATATTAATCAAACAAACAAAAATTAAATACAATGAAAAATATTAAAAGCAGCCACGGAAGAGCAACAAATACCATACAAGGGACTCCCCGTGGTTATCAGCTGATTTTTCAGCAGAGACTCTGCAGACCAGAGGGGCTGGCATGATATATTTAAAGTGATGAAAGGGGAAAATCTACAACCCAGATTACCCAGCAAGGAGCTCTTTCATATTCAATGGAGAAAGCAAAAGCTTTACAGATAAGCAACAGCTAAGAGAATTCAGCACCACCGAGCCAGCTTCCCAACAAATGCTAAAGGAGCTTCTCTAGGTGGGAAGCAGAGAGAAGGAAAAGACCTACAAGAACAAACCCAAAACAGCTGAGAAAATTCTAATAGGAACATGCATGCTGATAATTGCCTTGAATGGATTAAATGTTCCAACCAAAAGACGGATTGGCGCAGTGGATACAAGAATAAGACCCATTTATTTGCTGTCTACAAGAGACCCACTTCAGGCCTAGGGACACATACAGAGTGAAAATGAGGGACTGGGACAAGGTGTGGCGTTGCATTTCAATGCAGGTGGAAATCATACACACCAGAGCAAAAATAAACGCAACAGAGGCTAAGAAAACAATGGAAAAGATCAATGAAATGAAAAGCTGGTTCTTTGAAAAGATAAACACCATTGATAAGCATTTAGCCAGATGCAAGAAAAAAGTGGAGAGGGAAAGAAAATTAGAAAGGAAAGTCAATAAAATGAGAAAGGAAAAAAGAAGCTTAACAACTGACACCACAGAAGTATAAAGGATCGTAGGAGACTACTACAAGCAACTGTGTGCCCACGAAGGGACAACCTGGGAGAAATGGACACACTCTTAGAAAAGTGCAACCTTCTAAAGACTGAATCAGGAAGAAAAAGAGAATATGAGCAGAGCAGTCACAAGCAATGGAATTGAAACTGTGATTAAAAATCTTCCAACAAACAAAGGTCCGGGACCACCTGGGTTCACAAAATTCGATCAAACATTTACAGAAGAGCTTACACCTATCCTTCTTGAACTCTTCAAAGAGATTACAGACTCAAGAGCACTCCCAGATTCATTCCACGAAGCCGCCGTCAGCCTGCTGCCAAAACCAAAGACATTACACAAAAAGAAAATTACAGGGTGATATTATTGATGAGCACAAATGCAAAAACACTCAGCAAAGCACTAGCAAACTGAACCCAACAGCACATTAAAAGGATCATACACCAAGTTGGATTTATCCTAAGGAGTGCAAGGATTTTGAAGATACATAGATCAATCAATGTGATACGCCATATTAATAGGCTGAAAAGTAAAAACCATGTGATCATCTCAATAGATGCAGAAAAAGCTTTTGACACAATTCAGTACCCATTTATGATAAAAAGTCTCCAGAAAAGCGGGCAAAGAGGGAACCTACCTTGACATAATAAAGACCAAATATGACAAACCCATGGCAAGCGTCCTTCTTCTATGGTGAAAAACTGAAAGCATTTCCTGTAAGATCAGGAATAAGACAAGGGTGTCTGTCCACTCTTGCCACTGCTATTCAACATAGTTTTGGAAGTCCTAGCTATGGCAGTCAGAGAAGAAAAAGAAATAAAGTAATCCAATTGGAAAACAAGTAAGACTGTCACTCTGCAGATGACATGACGCTATATATAGAAGACCCTGAAGAGGCCACCAGGAAACTGCTAGAGCCAGTCAATGAATTTAGCAAAGTAAAAGTTTAGTGATTCTGCGGGATATAAAATTAACAGAGAAACCTCTTGCATTCCTATACACTGTAAACAAAATATCAGAAAGAGAAATTAGGAAGACAATCCCACTTACCACTGCAACAAGAAGAGTAAAATGACTATGATGGACCTACCTGAGATGGCAAGACTCACACCCAGAAAACTATCAGATGATGATGAAGGAAATCAAATATGAAACAGAAGGATGGAAAGATTATACCATGTTCTGGATTGGAAAAATGATTATTAGAAAAATGACTATACTACCCAAAGCAATCTACAAATTAAGTGCAGTCTCTATCAAATAACCAATGGCTATACAGCAAGTTATTGACTATACCAAAGCCTTTGACTGTGTGGATCACAATAAACTGTGGAAAATTCTGAAAGAGATGGGAATACAGACCACCTGACCTGCCTCTTGAGAAATCTATATGCAGGTCAGGAAGCCACAGTTAGAACTGGACATGGAACAACAGACTGGTTTCAAATAGGAAAAGGAATACATCAAGGCTGTATATTGTCACCCAGCTTATTTAACTTCTATGCAGAGTACATCATGAGAAATGCTGGACTGGAAGAAACACAAGCTGGAATCAAGATTGCTGGGAGAAATATCAATAACCTCAGATATGCAGATGACAACACCCTTATGGCAGAAAGTGAAGAGGAACTAAAAAGCCTCTTGATGAAAGTGAAAGTGGAGAGTGAAAACGTTGGCTTAAAACTCAACATTCAGAAAACGAAGATCATGGCATCTGGTCCTATCACTTCATGGGAAATAGATGGGGAAACAGTGGAAACAGTGTCAGACTTTATTTTTTGGGGCTCCAAAATCCCTGCAGATGGTGACTGCAGCCATGAAATTAAAAGACGCTTACTCCTTGGAAGAAAAGTTATGACCAACCTAGATAGTATATTCAAAAGCAGAGACATTACTTTGCCGACTAAGGTCCGTCTAGTCAAGGCTATGGTTTTTCCTGTGGTCATGTATGGATGTGAGAGTTGGACTGTGAAGAAGGCTGAGCGCCAAAGAATTGATGCTTTTGAACTGTGGTGTTGGAGAAGACTCTTGCGAGTCCCTTGGACTGCAAGGAGATCCAACCAGCCCATTCTAAAGGAGATCAGCCCTGGGATTTCTTTGGAAGGAATGATGCTGAAGCTGAAACTCCAGTACTTTGGCCAACACATGAGACGAGTTGACTCATTGGAAAAGACTCTGATGCTGGGAGGGATTGAGGGCAGGAGGAGAAGGGGACAACTGAGGATGAGATGGCTAGATGGCATCACGGACTCAATGGACGTGGGTCTGAGTGAGCTCCGGGAGTTGGTGATGGACAGGGAGGCCTGGCATGCTGCGATTCATGGGGTCGCAAAGAGTCAGACACGACTGAGCGACTGAGCTGAACTGAACTGATGCAGCAGATCTCCTTTGGCTGTCTATTTTGCGTGTGGTAATGTAAGTTTCCATGTTGCTCTCTCCGTGCATCTCACCCTCTCCTGATGCCCAGGCGTCTATATTCTATGGCTCAGGAAACTGAAACAGGGGCTCTGTGTCACCTGGAGAGGTGGGGTGGGGAGGGGAAGGGAGGAGGTTCAAAAGGGGGGATATATGTGTACCCATGGCTGATTCATGTTGAGGTTTGACAGAAAACAACAAAATCCTATAAAGCAATTATCCTCCAATTACAAAATAAATTATATATATAAAAAATAACCACTGGCACTTTCACAGAATTAGAACAAAAAAGTTTAGTTTGTGTGGAAACAAGACCCCGAGTAGCCAAAGTAATCTTGATAAAGATAAAAAGAGCTGGAGAATTTGGGCTCCCTGACTTCAGGCTATACCACAAAGCTACATTAATCAAGGCAGTATGGCACTGGCACAAAAACAGAAATACAGATCAGCATAACAGGACCGAATGCCCAGTGATAAACCCACACACTCCCGCCTGATCTATGCCAAAGGAGTCAAGAGTATACAATGGAGAACAGACGGCCTCTTCAATGCGAAGTGCTGGGAAAACTGCGCAGCTGCATGTAAAAAATGCAATTCGAACACTACCTAACACCATACACACAGGTAACTCGAAATGGGTTAAAGACCTAAACGTAAGACCAGCTACTCTCAAACTCTTAGAGAGTTTTATGCTGCCTATGCTTTATAGGCAGAACACTCTTTGACATAAATCCCAGCAAGATCCTTCTTGACCCACCTCCTGGAATATTAACTCTCCGGTAATCTGGCCCTTGGAGGCACTCTGGATTTGCTTGTAGAGTTAACCTCTTTCTAATATTCTATTCACATTTAACATGCACTTGTTTCTCTTCCTCAGTAGTCTGAAAGCTCCTTGAGTTCAGAGACCATGTCTTTTCTACCTCTTTATTCATGAAGAGCACAGTTTGCATGGTGCAGATAAGACGTTCAATAGTTATTTGTCCTTGAAGGAATAAATATATAAACACTACAAAATCTGCCTGCAGTGCAGGAGCCCCTGGTTTGATTCCTGGCTTGGGAAGATCCCCTGGGGAAGAGACCGGCAACCCACTCCAGTTGTCTTGGGCTTCCCTGGTGGCTCAGACAGTAAAGAATCCGCCTGCAATGCAGGAGGCCTGGATTTGATCCCTGGGTTGGGAAGATCCCCTGGAGAAGGGAAAGGCTACCCTCTCCAGTGTTCTTGCCTGGAGAATTCCATGGACAGAGGAGCCTGGCGGGCTCTAGTCCATGGGGCTGCAAAGAGTCAGACAGGACTGAACGACTTCCACTTTCTCATCAAATTTCAGTCTCACTGATATTCTGAAAAGTCTGCAGTTCTGACTGTCCTTTTAATGACCTTGCCATCTGGGAAAGATCAGAATTCATATAAATCTTCTACCGGAGTGCACTTCACTTCCAGTGGCCGAGTGACGCTTCCTCTCTCTTTCAGATGACCTGCTCTATAGCACTGAACATCTTGAGTGCCTGCAGTGCCGTGATTGGTCTGCTTTTACTATGTCTGGAATTTTTAGCCTATGCTTTAGCTAAAAAATCTATTTGGCCGCACGTAAGTACCGGGTTTCTATGAGAATTTCATCACAAATCTACAGTTACATTTTAAATCCTTTAGTGATTTACCAAAGTAAGCCCTTGGCAAGATGTGGAGGGGTTGGTCCTCGTCAGTGCACTCTGCGTGTGTGCCTGCTGTCCACGCAGCTCAAGCTGCCTGTGCCCCTAAACCTGCTGCTGCTGTTTAGCCACTAAGTCGCATCTGACCCTTTTGTGCCCTGTGAGCTGTAGCCTCGCCCTGCTGCCCTGTCCATGGGCTTCCCCAGGCAAGAACACTTGAGTGGCTTGCCATTTTCTTCCCCAGGGGATCGTCCCAGTCAGGGATTGAACCTGCATCTCCTGAACTGGCGAGTGGATGGTTTACCACTGAGCCACCAGGATACCCACATTCCTAAACCTCAGATCACCCAAAACCTCGAGGAACCACAGGGAATGTGTCATAAACATTAAGAGATATATTGCGAGTGACTTAGCGTTATACTGAATTCCAGCCCCACCTTGGAACCAAGGTATTTTTATGACAGGCAGTTCAGTTCCTCTCAGTTACCTGCATCTCTGAGGCCAACTTTCTCAGGCCTTAGAAGAGCAAGGTAATTATAGCAAGATTTGATCTTCAGTGAAGGAAATAATAACCTATGTACTTGTAATAGCCAAGAATTTATGTTCAATATCAGGGCTGCATGTATTTTGTCAGTATAGTCTATGGACAGAATAAAGCTAAATTCTGTAGATGCAAGCAGCCTGGAGCGCAGGTGTCCTCAGTCCCGTGTGCACATGACTGGACATTTTTGCATTGCCTGCTTCGTGCCTGTCAACAGCGAGTCTGTTTAAGTGTGTTTGTGTTTGCAGTTCAGTATCTGTGTATATCTGTCTCGATGCATGTGGGACGCTGGGCAGACATACACGCTCTTATCTGTATACGTTTGTTGCTATGCAGAGGAGAAGCTAAGAGGGGAAAGAAGATGGAAGTCAGTCCTGAGCAAGTTGTGTAGGAACCGAAGCCTTCTCTGTAGATTCCCTCTTCTGCTCTGTCCCATCTACCCAGGGCTTGGCAGAGGCTGAAACAGCTGGGCCTTCACCCAAGACCTAGAAACCAACTTTTCTGAATAGAGCCCGTTGGATATTGCCTGTTTTTTCAGCACGCTCTCCTTACTTCAAAATCCCAAACTGCTGAGTAATTAACTAGTTCCAAAGCTGATGTTAGTTTGCGTTTTGCTGAATTTTTCTTATTTCTACGTAATGAAAATGGCTACAGCAATTGGGATAGCAGACTTCCTCAGGGAATGACTTATGTCTGACTCACTTTAAGAAACAACTCTAAGAAATGTTAAGCTACTTGCTAAGGGCCACAGGGCTGGTCCCTTGCTGAACTTGTCAGGGTGGCCATCCTGATGAACTAATCAGGACGGCTTAAATTCCAAAGTATTTCACTACACGAAATTGACCCTTAAGAGAAACAATTAAGTGGCACATCAAAGAACTGTCTTATTGGTGTACAGGACGTTAATATTTTACGACGCTTGCCCTAAAGGAAAACTTGAAGTGAAATTGTAGGGAAATGTAAACCTCTGGAAGTTGCTCCAGATTATTTTTGCATGATAAGAATGTTCGTTTTACTGGATCGGAATACAGTCGCAACCTTAACTGTTTCATTTTTCCAATTCGTCTCTTGAACCTCCATTGTTCATATTAGCCATAAATCTGAGATCTTGTTGCGGTCCCATCCCTGTTTACTCTCAGTTTATTCAAGAACATTGGGAGCCTTAAGTTCAGGACTGACTCTGTGCCTCTAGTCGACACAATCCTGGAACATCTTAGGGGACTCCCAGCTCACCTGTGATTCCCACCGTCGTGGCTTCAGTTCAGTCCAGTCGCTCAGTCGTGTCCGACTCTTTGCAACCCCGTGGACTGCAGCACGCCAGGCTTCCTTGTCCATCACCAACTCCCGGAGCTTGCTCAAACTCATGTCCATTGTGTCGGTGAGGCCATCCAGCCATCTCATCCTCTGTTGTCCCCTTCTCCTCCTGCCTTCAATCTTTCCCACCATCAGGGACTTTTCCAATGAGTCAGCTCTTCACATCAAGTAGCCAAAATATTACAGCTTCAGCTTCAACATCAATGCTTCCAATGACTATTCAGGACTGATTTGCTTTAGGATCGACTGGTTGGATCTCCTTGCTGTCCAAGAAACTCTTAAGAGTCTTCTCCAACACAACAGTCCTTCAGCACTCAGCTTTCTTTATAGTCCAACTCTCACATCCATACATGACTACTGGGAAAACCATACCTTTGACTATATGGACCTTTGTCAATAAAGTAATGTCTCTGCTTTTCAATATGCTGTCTAGTTTGTCAAAGCTTTTCTTCCTAGGAGCAAGTGTCTTTAAATTTCACAGCTGCAGTCACCAACTGCAGTGATTTTAGAGCCCAAGAAAATGAAATCTGTCACTGTTTCCATTGTTTCCCCATCTATTTGCCATGAAGTGATGGGACCAGAAGCCATGAATCTTAGTTTTCTGAATGTTGAGTTTTCAGCCAGCTTTTTCACCCTCCTCTTTCACTTTCATCAAGAGGCCCTTTAGTTCTTCTTTACTTTCTGCCATAAGGGTGGTGTCATCTGCATATCTGAGGTTATTAACATTTCTCCCAGCAATCCTGATTCCAGCTTGTGCTTCATCCAGCCCAGCATTTCGCATAATGTACTCTGCATATAAGTTAAATAAGGAGGATGACAGTATTCAGCCTTGAATATTGTCCTTTCCCGATTTGGAACCAGTTTGTTGTTCCATGTCTGGTTCTAACTGTTGCATCTTGACCTGCCTACAGATTTCTCAGGAGGCAGGTAAGGTGGTCTGGTAGTCCCATCTCTTCAAGGATTTTCCTCAGTTTTTTGTGATCTGCACAGTCAAAAGCTTTAGCATAGTCAATGAAGAAGAAGACGTTCTTCTGGAACTCTCTTGCTTTTTCTATGATCCAACAGATGTTGGCAATTTGATCTCTGATTCCTCTGCCTTTTCTAAATCCAGCTTGAACATCTGGAAGTTCTCAGTGCATATACTGTAGAAACCTAGTTTTGAGAATTTTGAGCATTACTTTGCTAGTGTGTGAGATGAATGCAATTGTGCAGTAGTTTGAGCATTCTTTGGCATTGCCTTTCTTTGGGACTGGAATGAAAACTGACCTTTTCCAGTCCTGTGGCCACTGCTGAGTTTTCCAAAATTGTTGGCATATTGAGTGCAGCACTTCCACAGCATCATCTTTTAGGACTTGAAAGAGCTCAGCTGGAATTCCTTCACCTCCACTTACTCTGTAGGGATGCTTCCTAAGGCCCACTTGACTTCACATTCCAGGATGTCTGGCTCTAGGTGAGTGAGCACATCATCGTGGTTATCTGTGTCATGAAGATCTTTTTTGTACAGTTCTTCTGTGTATTCTTCCCATCTCTTCTTAATCTCTTCTGCTTCTGTTAGGTCTATACCATTTCTGTCCTTTATTGTGCCCATCTTTGCATGAAATGTTCCTTGGTATCTCTGTCTTTCTTGAAGAGATCTCTAGTCTTTCCCATTCTATTGTTTTCCTCTATTTCTTTGCACTGATCACTGAGGAAGGCTTTCTTGTCTCTCCTTGCTATTTAGAACTCTGCATTCAAATAGGTATATCTTTCCTTTTCCCCTTTGCCTTTTGCATTTCTTCTTTCCTTAGCTATTTGTAGGGCTTCATCAGACGCCATTTAGCCTTTTATACTGTATTTCTTTTTCTTGGGGATGGTCTTGGTCTCTGTCTCCTGTACAACGTCACAAACCTCTGTCCATAGTTCATCAGGCACTCTATCAGATCTAATCCCTTGAATCTATTTCTCACTTCCACTGTAAAATTGTTAGGGATTTGCTTTAGGTCATACCTGAATGGTCTAGTGGTTTTCCCTACCTTCTTCAATTTAAGTCTGAATTTGGCAATAAGGAGTTCATGATCTGAGCCACAGTCAGCTCCTGGTCTTGTTTTTCTGACTGTATACAGCTTCTCCATCTTCGACTGCAAAAGAATATAATCAATCTGATTTCCATATTGGCCATCTGGTGATGTCCATGTGTAGAGTCTTCTCTTGTGCTGACGATGGTGTTTGCTGTGACCAGTGTGTTGTCTTGGCAAAACTCTCTTAGCCTTTGCCCTGCTTCATTTTGTTCTCCAAGGTCAAATGCCTGTTACTCCAGGGATCTCTTGACTTCCTAGTTTTGCGTTCTAGTCCACTATGATGAAAATGACATCTTTTCATGGTTATGGTTCTAAAAGATCTTGTAGGTCTTCATAGAACCATTCAACTTCAGCTTCTTCAGCTTTACTGGTTGGGGCATAGGCTTGGATTACTCTGATATTGAATGGTTTGCCTTGGAAACAAACAGAGATCATTCTGTCATTTTTGAGATTGCACCCAAGCACTGCATTTTGGACTCTTTTGTTGACTATGAGGGCTACTCCATTTCTTCTAAGGGATTCTGGCCCACAGTAGTAGATATAATGATCATCTGAGTTAAATTTGCCCCCTATTCCGGTCCATTCTAGTTCACTGATTCCTAAAACGTCAGTGTTCATTCTTGCCATCTTCCGTTTGACCACTTTCAATTTACCTTCATCTGAAGTCATGGGTTCAGATGCTATTAAATGGTGTCAATATTGAAAACGGATCCCCATAACCCATGGTGGCCTTGTTGCAAGGGTCCTTCAGGGTTTGGTTTTCAGAATTGCAGATTCTATATTCTTGTTTCCAACCCAAATATCTTGCAAGGATATGGGTCTACTCCACCTACCCCCAACACAGGAGTCCCTGTGTTGAGCCTAAGTCACCCATCCAAACCTCCTCTTCCCTCACTGTGACCTCCTCCTTATGACCCTTTTCTAACAACAGGCCTGATTTTCAACATCTCTCCATTAAATAAATTCTGTAACACTGAACCTCAAATGTCGCAATTCCATCTTCTTCAGAAGTCCACTAGAAGTCCACTCAATGGAAAGGTGCTGACAATATGCCCAACAGAGGAGAACACAATGATCTTATTATTCGTGTGGTGAAACCAGTCACCTTAAAATCATCCTCAATAGTTATCAGTTATCATTAATATATATGTGTATATGTTCAGTTCAGTCGCTCAGTCATGTCTGACTCTTTGTGACCCCATGGACTGCAGCATGCCAGGCCTCCCTGTCCACCAACTCCCGGAGCCTACCCAAACTCGTGTCCATTGAGTCAGTGATGCCATCCAACCATCTCATGCTCCGTCATCCCCTTCTCCTCGCACCTTCAATCTTTCCCGGCATCAGAGTCTTTCCTAGTGAGTCAGCTCTTTGCATCAGGTGGCCAAAGTATTGGAGTTTCAGCTTCAACATTAGTCCTTCCAATGAAAACCCAGGACTGATTTCCTTTAGGATGGACTGGTTGGATCTCCTTGCAGTCCAAGTGACTTTCAAGGATATTCTCCAACACCATAGTTCAAAAGCATCAATTCTTTGGCACTCAGCTTTCTTTATAGTCCAACTCTCACATCCATACATGACCACTGGAAAAACCATAGCCTTGACTAGACATGCATATATGTAACCATGTATTGATGTGGTATACACTGTATACTGTATATCCCAATTACTGCAAAATCATTTTCATTATGTAGAAATAAGAAAAATTCAGCAAAATGGAAACTAATATATGCTGTGGAGCTAGTTAATTAACTAGTAACCATAGTATGGTGTTCCATGTCCAGTTCTAACTGTTGCTTCCTGACCTGCATACATATGTAACCATATGTATGTGTAACCATATATAATTATATGTAATTATATATATATATATATATATATATATATATATATATATATATCTATAAAACTATAGTGGTTGAGGGTGGGAGAATATAATGAGCAGTTTTTCTATTCTCTTTTTCATCTTCCTGAAATTTTATTATACTTTGATTTTCTTAAGTGTTAACATATGAAGATATATAAGAATGACATTTTCTTTCTGAAAACAGAGAGCTGGTAAAATCCTTTCAAACTACTTGTTCCTATTCACCCTTCTGGAGTTGTGTGTGACGTCGACACTGATCAACTGGTTGTACAAAGCAAAACATAGCCGATGATAAAACTGTGGTAGGTGTCTCATTCCTCCCCTGGTGAATCAGAAGATGTTGTCTTCTGTTACGAATCCTGTTTGAGGAACTAAGGTTTTGGTCAGAATTACGTGTGAATGGTGTCATCTCTAAGCTGCAACTGCAGGTAACTGAATATCCTCTGCTCTAACTGTTGTTTGCTACATGGATTTCTGTGCAAATGTAAATAACCTTCTGTGGCAAAGGTGTTTTACATCACAGGATATTTGTATATTCACATCTCGTAAGAGAACAAGATGCATGATTTTCCGGCTGAGGTCTGTTTAATTCAATAGATAGTCCCCTGAAAAACAACAACAGCAAAAAAAACTTTATAAAGGTTGTTATCAGGCATAGGGATATTCAAATGCTGAAGCTCGTAACTTTACTTCTCAAAATTTTGGAGCAGTTGAACTTAAAGCTCAGGACCCTTAGTATTTTCAGTGGTTCAGACACGAAGATTTGGGGGTGATAACTGGGAAGCTGGGAAAGATACTAAAACTTTTAAATAAAGCCAAGTTCTTACTTCCTCCATATCTACTACTTTACATCTAAAGGGCAAACTTTATCTCCAGTTGACCTCAGCATCACAGAATCAGAGAGCTTTCAAAGAAGATGCATCTGCCCGTTCCTCCCCAGTGGCCAAAGCACAGGTCCAAGCTTCAGGATCAATGGAATCATAAGAACAACTCAGAAGAAGTTCAAAGTGAACATTAAGGAGACAGTGGCTCGCCCGTGTGTCCCAGAACAGAGACATGGAGAGATCCGGGATAACGAGAGGCTGGGATGCCTAGGACCTGGGGTCCTGGAGCGGAAGAAGGAAAGCGAGAGTCGAGGGAAAAAAGAGGAAAGCAGATCCTAGTCTCAAATGTTTCTGGTTCTAGGATGCCGTGGATGCTTGGGTGAATACACTGATACGTAGTTAATACTTGCCTCTACGTCACGCATCTGCTGAGAATAGACATTGCTAACTAAACACTGAAGCACAAATATCTGAGATCAAGTCAGCCGCTGCTCTGATAGGATAATTCAGCCACTGTTCTGATAGGATAATGGAAATGAGAACAAAATGCCCAAATAATGTGAAGAAATGGAAGAACGCCAAGGAAACCCTAGGTCTAAGCTATGTAGCAGTGGGAGTAACGGAGGTGAATCTCCAAGCTAGAAGTCATACCCAACACCGTTGATTGTTTTCCCCCAAGCAAAAGTGTCGCTGTATGATGAGTATAATGGTAGAAATTATAGAATATCAGAATATGGGGAGACTTCCCCAAATGACATCCTTTCGAGGATCCCAAAAACTAGCAATGGGAAGGAAAATTTTATAGAAAATTTACTGAAAGGCAAGCAGTGATCCAGAGGTATTAGGCTTTCAAAACCCGGATTTCCCTGGAGTAACACCCAGCTCATACATGCTTAAAAGGAAATGCCTTTTGCAGTGCGAATGGAGGTGCAGCCCTTGAGCATCAAGAGAAACTGGAATCCGAGGGAAATTTTTTCCTGATGATCCCTTTTCTACTTCTAATTAACTTTATCAGACTGATTCAAAATAAAGATTATTTAAGCAAGGCAATCTGAAGATTAAGATGGTAAACAGAGCATCGCTATGGAATGTAAGTACATTAGTGAGGCTAAATTATAATCTCTGTGGGGCTGAGTGGTGGGAAATGAGGGTCAAGAAGTTAAATTGGGCTGAATTATTTCAGAAATAAATGTTGTGCTGTATGATCAGGGTCTCGTGAAAAGAGAGAAAAAACCATGAACATATGAGGAGTGTAGTTTTCTACTCAAATGAACTGATCTATAAGCGACACGGTGCTAAATAATAATCTAGTCTGAGTAGAAAAATATATGTTCTTAATATTTGCAAATGATGTGAATGACAAAGGCTTAGTCTCCAAACTTTACAAACAGCTCACATGGCTCAGTACCATAAAGACAAACAACACAGTCAAAAAATGGGAAGAAGACCTAAATAGACATTTCTCCAAAGAAGACGTACAGATAGCCAAGAAGCACATGAAAAGACGTTCAAAATCACTAATTTTTAGAGAAATGCAAATCAAAACTACCATGAGATGCCACCTCACACCAGTCAGAATGGCCACCATCAAAAAGTCTACAAACAATGAGTGCTGGGGAGGGCGTGGAGAAAGGAGAACCCTACGATGCTGCTGGTGGGAATGTAACTGGTGCAGCCGCGGTGAAGAGCAATGTGGAGCTTCCTTAGAAATCGAAAACTGGAGCTCCTGGATGGCGCAGCACTGCCACTCTCGGGCATACAGCCGCAGAGATGTGAAAGTGTGCACGCGACCCAACATGCATTGCAGCCCTGCGTACAAAAGCCAAGACGCGGAAGCAACCTAAACGCCCGTCAGCAGAGAAACGGGTAAAGAGAGCGTGGCCCGCGCATACAGCGAGATATTACTCAGCCGCACGAAAGGAAGCAATGCCATCTGTAGCAACATGGATGGACCTAGAGATTGTCATACCACATGGAGTCAGTCAGACAGAGGAGGAAAGATCTATCACTTACACACGGGATCTAAAAAACGGATACAAATGAGCTGACCTACAAAACAGACACAGACTCACAGACTCAGAGAGTGAATTTATGGCTCCCAGGAGGGAAGTGTGGGAAGAAGGGATAGACTCTGAGTTCGGGACTGACATGCACACACTGCTATATTTAAACAGATAGCCAACGTGGACCTGCTGTGTAGCACAGGAACACTTGCTCAATATTCTTCAGTAACCTAAACAGGAAAAGAATTGGAAACATAATGAAAAATATTTTAAAATTAAGAACATTCATAATTTAAAAAAAGAAAAATATGTGCTCTTACAGGGTCAGTCTGTAATCTGTCTGTCTGCACTTCATGGCCTTTGGCTTTCAACCTAGAGATAAAAAAGGGAAGGAAGGGAGGGAGGGAGGGAGGAAACCAAAGACTATGGCAGCCTTTTAAAATCTCAGTGTCAAGAATATTCCAGTTGGCGCTCTTTCCAAATTTCTATGCCCGATTCTGTCGTTCTTTATTTTAGAGTGTATTAACTGTCAATTTCCTAACACCTAACTTGCCTCAGGTGCAGGGCAGGAGAGGACCCTTTACCTGCACATTGAAGAACCATCATGACGAGTCAAGGAGGAGGGCGTAGTGGCGAATGAAGAACTGCACTTTATTCAAGAAGCTGGTGGGAAAATACATTTCAATCACATTCACCTCGGCATCTCCTTTCGCCCATTAATAAAAGCCTAAATTGATGAGCATGGCTACTCTTTCTGTGTGGAGAGGTGCTGGGGTAGCACATGCTCTAACCCAGCCATCTGTTGCTGGACACTTGGACGACCCAAGTCTTGGCTGTTTTCACGTAATTATCTGGTGCTTTTTGGCTCTATGCTCAGGAGCAGAATCGCTGGGTCGCGTGGACCCTCCATACTGCTTTTCACAGTTGCTGCAGCAGCCTACATTCCCACCAACAGGGCCCAAAACATTGTCATTTTCGGTAACAGCCATTCTAACAGGTGTGAAGTGATAGCTCATTATGGTTTTGATTGTCATCAGGTTTTAGTTCCCTGATGATCAGCGATGTTGAGCACCTTTTAATGTGCCTCTACCAAGTTTTTAATTAGCTTTTGGGGGCTTTTATTGTTCCATTTAAGAATTCCTTACATACTCCCAGTACAAGCCCCTTATTGGAGCTGAGTGTGTTAGTCTCTCCGTCATGCCCGGCTCTTTTGTGACCCCACGGACTGTAGCCCTCTAGGCTTCTCTGTCCATAGAATTCTCCAGGCAAGAACACTGGAGTGGGTAGCCATTCCCGTCTCCAAGGGATCTTCCCAACCCAGGGATCGAACCCCAGTCTTTGAGATTGCAGGCAGATTCCTCACTGTCTGAGCCATCAGGGGAGCTTCCGTTATTTGATGTATGATTTGCAAATATTTTTTTCTGTTATGTGAGTTGTCTTTTCACTTTCCTGACGGTTTCCTTTGCTACACAAAAAGGTTTTAATTTGATGAAGTCTGATTTATATTTTTCTCTTGTCACTTCTGAGTTTAGTGTTGATCAGTTCAGGGTTGCTGAACAGTAACATTTTTTTGGCATTTTGGAATTTCAGCTCTTCCATTTATGCCCTTAACCAATTCTGTATTAACTTTTCATATGTTGTGAGGTAGGGATCTAAATTCATTCTTTTGCATATAAATATTCAGCTACCCCAGCACCATTTTTTGAAAAGCCTATCCTTTTCCCCATTGAACTGCCTAAGTAACCTTGTCAAAAATCAATAGAATGAGTTGCGATAGTCCCCCTCCATTCAAACTTCTTTAAAAAATTTCACATTGGAATTTAGTTGGCTTTCAGTGTTGGATTAGTTTCAGATGCACAGCCAAGTGATTCGGTTATGCGCTTACATACATCGCCTGATTTTTGACCACCTGTATCTCTTCTTGCGGAGAAGGCAATGGCACCCCACTCCAGTGCTCTTGCCTGACGAATCCCGTGGACAGAGGAGCCTGGTGGGCTGCAGTCCATGGGGTCGCTAGGAGTCGGACACGACTGAGTGACTTCACTTTCACGTTTCCCTTTCATGCACTGGAGAAGGAGATGGCGACCCACTCCAGTTCTTGCCTGGGGAATCTCTTCTTTGGAGAAATCCCTATTTAGATCTTCCACCTAGTTTTGATTGGGTTTTAAAGATGTGTTTATAAATATATGAATTGCATGAGCTGTTTGTATATTTTGGAAGTTAATCCCTTGTTAGTTTCTTTATTTGCAAATATTCTTTCCCATTCTGTGGGTTATCTTTTCATTTTGTTTATGGTTTCCTTTGCTGTGCAAAAGCTTCTAAGTGTAGTCAAGTTTTATTTGTTTATTTTTATCTTTATTTTCATTACTCTGGGAATATTATCCCTCCTCTTAATTATTGCTTAATAAAATTATCTTTAAAATTATATGAGAGAAGAAGTTATGAATAAAAATATATTTATACTGACTTTTATGTTTATCTAATAACCTTTATAAATGATTTTTATTTCCTCAAATGGAGTTAATTTCATGTCTAGAATTTTTTTTCTGCACAAAGTGCTCTCTCTAATATTTCTTCTAAGGCAGATCTGCTAACAATAAATTATCTGTTTTTACGTGTGTGAAGTGAAGTGAAGTTGCTCAGTCGTGTCCGACTCTTTGTGACCCCATGGACTGTAGCCTATCAATCAGGCTCCTATGTCCATGGGATTTTCCAGGCAAGAGTGCTGGAGTGGATTGCCATTTCCTTCTCCAGGGCATCTTCCCAACCCAGGAATTGAACCCGGGTCTCCCACACTGCAGGCAGACGCTTTACCATCTGAGCCATTTCTCCAGTTTCTAAGGGCTGTTTTTACTTTTTCTGGATATAAAATTCATTTTTGTATTCCCTTTCTTTCAGCACTTTGAAAATATTATTCCATTATCTTCTGATCCCCACGGTTTGTGATGAGAGCAGTTATTTAATCTCATGCTTATATCCCTTTCTTTCAGCACCATGAGGATATCATTCCAGTATCTGCTGATCTCCATGGTTTGTGATGAGAGCAGCTATTTAATCTCATTTCGGATCTCTCACACATAACTTGCTTTTCTCTTCCTATTTTCAAGATTCTTTCTTTGATGTAGATAACTTTCATTATTTTGAACCTGATGTGTCTGGATATGAATCTCCTTGAGTTACTCTACTTAGAATTTGTTGAGATTCTTGGCTTAATGGTTTTCATCAAAATTGGGAAATGTGGCTGTTGTCTTTGCAGCTCTCCCGCGTGCTCCTCCCTCTCTCTCCCTGCTCACTTCCCTGCTGTGCTTGTGCTGGTGGTCCGGGTGGTGCCCCTGAGAGCTCCGAGGCGCTGTTCATCCTCCATCCTTTCTGTTTCTCTGCACTTCCCACATCATCTCAGTCAGCCTGGCTTCAGGATTTCTCACTCTTCCTTCCAGCAGGTCAGACCTGCTATTGAGGCCCCTCTTGTGAGTTTTTCATTGCAGTCGCTGTACTTTTCAGCTCCAGAGTTTCTATTTGGCTCTATTTTTAAGTTTACTCTCCTACTGACCTTCTTCTCTACTTCTTGCACATTTCCTTTTATTCCTCATAGTTTTATTTTATTTTATTTTTGCTCTTTGAATATATTCCTAATAGCTAATTTAAAGTCTTTGTTAGGATTGCTATCTGAACTTCCTCAGGGATACTTTTTGTTAATGACTTTTTTTTCTATGTATGGGCTGTATTTTCCTAATTTTTTGTATGTCTCATTTTTTGTTTTGTTTAAACTTAACATTCTGAATAATATAATGAGGCAACTTTGGAAGTCAGATCCTGAGAGTTTTCACTAGATCACTAATGCTTCTTTTCACTGTTTGTTTAGTGGCCCACCTGGAGAAGGAAATGGCACCCGACTCCGATATTCTTGCTTGGAAAATCCCATGAACAGAGGAGCCTGGTAGGCTTCAGTCCATGGGGTCGCAAAGAGTCAGACACAACTGAGCAACTTCACTTCACTGTCCCTTTGGCCTAGTTGTAAAGTCTGCACCCTTCCTCACATGACAACACTGGCGTCCCTGCCTGATTAACTTGCCGGTCAGCTGATGGCTGGAATGAGACGTACTTAAGTGGCTTGAACCTACAAGTTTTCCACCCATTGCTGAAAAGATGTGTAAGTGTGCCGGTTCATTCCTTCAGGATTTTGAGAGTTTAAAACTCTGCCTTAGCCTGCACTTTCTGCTCACACAGAGCCTCAAAGTCAGCCAGAAATTAGGGCTTTCCCAGCTCTTTCCTTGGCACACCCACAACCCTGAATGTGTGTGAGGCTAATTGATTTCAAGAAATACGTCAGAACTCTACAGGGCACTTGTGAACACATTATTCCCTAAATTTTCACTGTAGATTTTTTGTCCAGCATCATTTTTGTTAATACTGCTATTGGTATTGCTTCCTCAGTAACCTGGTAGCCGGTATTCTTAAAAAGCCTCCCACTGGATTCCACAGATACCTTGGATTAGGGCTTTGTCATTGGACAAGCTCTGAGTCAAATCACGTTAAAATAATCCCTGTGGTTAGGGCTTTTCCAAGGGGCTGCCTTACTGGTGAAAGTTCTCCGGCAGAAAGGCTTTCGGGGGAGTTTAGCTCTGTCTTCCCCCCTCCAGTGACTGGCCAGGCTGCTGGTTTTCACAGCTACCATTCTTCTGAGGCGGTGGTTTTAAGGGCTACCAGGAAGGAGGTAGTCTTTAAAAAACTACTGTTTTATTAGGTTAAATAATGAAGGTCTGTCTAGTCAAGGCTATGGTTTTTCCTGTAGTCATGTATGGATGTGAGAGTTGGATTGTAAAGAAGGTTGAGCGCCAAAGAATTGATGCTTTTGAACTGTGGTGTTGGAGAAGACTCTTGAGAGTCCCTTGGACTGCAAGGAGATCCAACCAGTCCATTCTGAAGGAGATCAGTCCTGGGTGTTCTTTGGAAGCAATGATGCTGAAGCTGAAGCTCCTGTACTTTGGCCACCTCATGCAAAGAGTTGACTCATTGGAAAAGACTCTGATGCTGGGAGGGATTGGGGGCAGGAGGAGAAGGGGACGACAGAGGATGAAATGACTGGATGGCATCACCGACTTGATGGACATGAGTCTGAGTGAACTCTGGGAGATGGTGATGGACAGGGAGGCCTGGCGTGCTGCGATTCATGGGGTCGCAAAGAGTCAGACATGACTGAGCGACTGAACTGAACTGACTGATATTGTTTAAAAGAAACAAGAGCTCTTTACAGTGTATTTCAGAAGACATACTGAACCATTTAAAGGTGAAATGATGTATTGCCCAGTCCAGAAAAATATGAAGAAGGGGGACGATTGATAAAACAAGGTCGCCAAGTGCCATCCTTGAGGCTGAGGGATGACTCCCTGGGATCCACAGTATTTTTCCTGCGTGTGTGAAATGGTCCATGTTAAACATAAAACTTTCAACGCACCTCATCCCATTCACAGGTAAAACCAAAGTCCTAGGAAGGCCTGCGTGGCCTGGCTGCCCTCCTCACTCCCTGCTGCAGCCTCGCCCTGCTCCCTGAGCCCCCGCAGACGCCCCGCGTCTTCTCCTCCCGCCGGCGAGATTCTCTCCTTGCCTGCTCTGGGCCTGGGTCAACAGTCCTCTGCAGTGCCTTTCCTGACTGCCCTCATTTACATATGTGTGCGTGTGTGCGTGTGTGCGTGCCCGTGTGTGCGCGCGCGCGCGCGTACCGGACTGTATAAAGGCGGCGGAATATGTAAACTGCCTCCTTCAGAGCTGATCGCACGGGCCTGTGCGGGTTCAGCGCGGCTGTCATCTCCGCTCCACAAAAGAATAAACTGAGGCCCCAGTGCCGTCAGCGGACCTTATTTGAATCATGTCAAACGCGCGGTCTGCGGACAGGCTTCCCGGGGCACCGCAGCCCCGCGCAGCCCACCCTCAGTTGCGGCGCGCGGGGACCGGCCGTTGGCGACGGGGTGAGCACGCGGCCCGTGCCCTCCGCGCGTGCCCTGGTCCGCGAGGCTGCCCGCCCGCCACCCCAGCCTCGGCCTGGAGCCCGGGCCCGCTGGAGTCCGCGGGGGCCCCTCGCGCAGCGCCCCCCGCAGCCGGGCCGCAACCACAGAGCTGGGCCCCGCCAGGGACGGGGAAGCTGCGCCCCCCAGGTACCCGGCTGCGAGGCCCGCGGGCACAGCCTGCAGCGTCGCGCCGCTGGGGGCCTGCGTGTGAGTTTCGGGAACCTTGGTCGGGGGGTGGCTGATGCTGGGAATAAACTGCCACGGCTCGGGGGTGGGGGTCGGGGGTCGGGGGTGGAGAGGGCCAGGATGTTCTCAGTAACCCCACGGCCAGAGTGCTCCCCAGACCACCCACAGTTGGGAAGAACCCACGTGTTCATTTGCTACTTTTTGTTTATTCCTTTCAGTATCCCCTCTTCAAAGCATGTTTTCAGTCACTCAACCATTTTACACACACAGCGTCCTCAAAGATACAAGCAAGTTGGCTAATTGACAGAATAGTCTAGTGACTTGGGGGTCCCAGGGCCATGGGGCAAGGAGTGGCAATAGTGACTCTTGCTTTCCGCCTTTGGACCACACTCCCATGTTTTTTGTGGTTTTAGGAGATAGGTGTTCGATTTTGCAATCAAAAATACCTGAACAGAAACTCATATTCTTGATGATAGGAATGGTTGATTTCCAAACACAAGAAGTGAAGAGTTTTCCCTGTGTGCTCTTTCTTAGCTGAGTTCATAAGCCTTGTTCGGGAGGACCTTTTCTGTTTCTTTAATTGGACAATAATGGCTTTACAATGTTTGTTTCTGCTGATGATGGGGAATCAGCTATGAGTGTACATATATATCCCACCCACCCACACCCACCGCTGCAGGTGGTCACAGAGCAGCAGGCTGGGCTTCCTGTGTTATATAGCAACTTCCCACTAGCTATGTAAGTGGGCCACAGAGAATTGAAAAGCGGCTCTTCTGGAAAGTGCTTAGTGCCGATCAGCTGAATTGCCCACAGACGTTCAGTTTGACATCAAAGCCCCAGGCTCTTAGCACATGCCGTATGTCAGCACATGCCGTATGTCCTGGTCAGCCTGTTCTTTTTTTCTTGAATTCACTTGCTCCAGAGAATGGCTGTACTTGTCTTTGTGGTAATCTCCCGGGACGCCCAAACTTAATTCAATAAATGCCAGAGAAACTACACTGTAGGGGTGACCTTCCCAAACATCGGTTACATGACTGGTGTAAACAAATCCATCTACTTGTGGTAACGGATTAATGCTGGGGTCCAGCCCCGGTGGATCCAGGGAATTCGAAGCGGGGATGGAGTCAGCGTCTAGGAAAGAACTATTTAATTGGAGATATAAAGAGAGATTAGGAAAGAACAGTGTAGTAGGAAAATTAGCAGAGAAAAGAGGCTGAATAACTTGGTTTACGCAAAAAACCAATGAAACTCCGAGACAAGGAGTTTGCACCACCTACGTAGGCCACAGGCACCTTCCCGGTCTCCCAAAGGAGTAGGGACACAAAGTGCCCGCCCCCCCCCGTTCAGATCTTAGAAGCCCAGGCAAAATTAGTAGGCTTGGCGAGCCTCCGCGCTCCAGATGGGAATTCAGCAGAAAAGAAGAGAACAAGAAAAGACCACACGGGGGAAACCAGTCTTTCCAGGAACTGGTCCGTTTCTTTATTTTCCAGGTCGGCTTTTATACTTTTAGTTGTACATAGAGATAAATGTAAGAAACAGTGTCACGCAGGGTCAGCTGCTCCGACCCTTATCTAAAGACAGTGTTCTCAGTATATCTTTGTTCTTACAAGGGTCTTGCGTTTGTTTACAATATCTTCTGGTCTGAAGACCGATTAACATTTTATGGCCCCATCTTTCTTTCTATTGATAAAGGTTTAGTCAATCAGAAAACTTGTTTCCCCTTAAGATCTACTTAGTCTTAAGATAGTGATAAAGTTACATTCTTACATAGCAAGGACACAGTGATTTATAACAAAGAAAGAGGAGTACAGTGATCTATAACAAAGAGAAAATTCATCAACTCAAAAGTCTAGTATTGCTAACATCAAAACTACTATATTTCTTTTTCTACATTCCAATTACATCGATTAACATACTCCCAGGTGCCTAAGGATATGGAGGCCTGGTGGCAATGAAACACTTCACCAACATAATTTCTAACTAACTCACTAATACTATACTAATAATTTTCTAACTTCTCAAAAGAATCTGTTTTTAGAACGTTGAAAGCATCCCATGCCTCTCAAGGTTGGGAGGCTGTAAACAATCACAGTGGCCTGGATAAACCTGTCAGGCAGGCTAGAGAGCCATCAGAGGAGTTTTTGAACTGAAACACTCTTGTCATGCCCAGGAGATTTATTAACTGTAGTCCTAAGTTAACTCCTTTTCAGAGAGAGGTGGTGGGGGATAGCCCCCGTAATGTCAGAAGTGTACGTGAAAGCATAATGCAGTAAGGCAGGCAGACTCTGGTTTTGGGGGTAGATGCTCAAGAATCTCCAGGGGGACCCCTGAGGCTTGATCCCGCCTTTGCGTAATGTCAAGCCTCCTTCTTCATGACCTTTGCCATGGGTGGGATTCGTCATGCTGGCTCCCGGCAGATTAACAGACAGAATTTTATTTTATTTGTCAGGTTGATTTACCAAGCAATTATCAAATTCAAACAATTTACAAATACATTGCTAAAGCCAGACCCTGCAGCATTGTGTGAAGCCTCACAGCAGCAAAGATGTATACAAGAAGATGCTCAAAAATGTGAGTGTAATAATACTTGGTAGTGAAAATGTCCACGGTCAGGAATGGACAGGGTGCCATGCAGGGAGGAGAGCTGAGGTCAGGTCGTATCCTGCTCTACCAAGCCACACAGTGGAAAGAGCCCCCGGGCCTGAGGGAACCAGGAGCCACTGATTTTAAGTGATTTCTACATTTGATCCCGTTTAGAAACGTCAGTGTGGTCATAGACCAGAGGCTGGGTTTAAGGCTTCAGGTTTCTCCCCTGCAGTCACTGGGTCGTTATTGCTCTGTGTTTCCCTGCTCTTCAGTGAGTTGTAACTGGGGGTGTACCCAGTTTGGACCATCAGACAGTTGGGGGTCATGAAGCCGTGCTGTTGCAATGAGGCGCCTTGTTGGAGGCGTAGGGCAGACGCAGGTGGGGGTCCTCAGTCTCCCGGCCTCGTGGAGTACCAAGCATGGCAGCAGCCGCTGTCGTATGGGACGTATGGTCTACAGACGGCTTTTTGTGAGTTGGATTAATGTGGGGGCGCACTACGGTTGCTGCTGTGGTAACCTGGGGGTAAATTCATGACGGCAGATACTAAGTTCGAGGGAATAATTTAAAATACTTACATGAAATAATCAATGAACTTGTCTCTAACAAGATAGAGCACAGATATCAAAACAGGCATCCAGAACTGTAACAGGCGAGTGGGCTCTCACACTCAAGTAACCGGAGAAAGGTCGAAGGGAAATAGGAAAGAATAGTTAACGATGAATTCATTTTGATTTTCAAGTACGTGCCAGTTCCTATTATTTGCCTCTCAAACCAACTCTGTGGGATCAGAAAACTAATTCTCGGAAATATTTGAGTAGGATTTGGGTCAATTAGTAATTGACATGAGGGTTTTCCGGATGGCTCAGCAGTAAAGAAGCCGCCTGCCAATACCAGGGATGCGAGTTCAATCCCTGGGTTGAGACAATCCCTTTGAGTAGGGGATCCCACTACCATTCAAATGGCAGCCCACTCCAGCACTCTTACCTGGAAAATTTTATGGACAGAGGACAGCCTGGCAGGCTGCAACCCGTGGGATCGCAAAGAGTTGGACAAAACAGCCACTGAGCACACACTAGTACCTGATATAAGCAAGACGTGCGCTCAAACGTGTGTCCCTTGTCCCACGATAATATATTCCGGTTTCTCTGTTTCACATGTCTTTGGTACATCTATTTGATAATTTATCCTTGAGAATTGATGGGTGATGTAAATTGGAAGAGAAATAAATGTAAGTAAAGATTTTGAAATCAAGAACTTAGGTGTCAGAGTTGGCTATTGACAAAAGATTGAGGAAAAAGTCTAAACCGGGGAGAGAATGAAGATCCATCAGATTTTGGACAACCAAAAAGTGAATTCTCAAAGTCATAGGATTATAGCTATAGCAAAGACAAAGCACAGATTTAAAAATTACTTTGATTGCAAGTGACAGGAAACACTCATGTTAACTTAAGCAAAACAAAGGAAACTGTATTTACGGATATGTGTATGTTATCCAGCACCCAAGAGCCTAAAGGCCTCTACGTTTCAGGAAAGCACTGGAATTAGGAAGTTGAGAGTCATCAGTTTCCTTGTTCTTTTTCCTCATTTCTGATTCTTCTGGATATCCTTTCAGCCCACAGAACACATCAGTGCTCTCTAAGAATTTATATATTCTTATCAAGAGACAATCCCAGATTAAATTGAGAACAAACCAGCTTTGTTCTAAGTATACAATTCCTGGGAAAGAGGCACTGGTGGATCCAACTGGAGGCAGATTCCACCGCCCCCTCCAATCAGATGTGATCAGGGAATAGTTCCTCAGATGTGGAGGATGAACCTGCGGTGGGTGGACCATATATCCCCAAAGACGTCCATCAGAGATCAGCCATTCGTGGCTGCCACCTCTTTTGAACATCTTTTCTATTGGTTGCTAAATTGTGAAAGCTGTCTTTCTGAAAGCTGAATCAAAGAAGTAAATAAATGAATTCCACTGCCTCCCCTGTAGTGAGAGTGAAGGCATTTGACTGAGGTTCTTCCAATCACCTTCTCATGCCCTGAAATCTAATTTGGAAGAGAAAAACAAAAGCTGCTCCACTCCGGGCATCAGTTCCGCTTGCACAGATGATGGCCCAGGGAGCAGGGAAGATTCGACCTCTGCAGCAGAGCCCTGCAGGGGGATTTAACAGGGGTATTAGTCTCCTCAGCCTAGGTTGGTGCTTTGGCTCTGGGCCCTGTTCTACCGGTTTTATCCTCCCAGTGACCCTCTGAGCTCACTGGTGCCTAATAGCCTATCTTGCTTAAGCCAGTCAGATTACATTCTGTTGTCTGCATCTAAGACTCCTAAGGACTCTCAAAGTGTCTTTAAGGTTGATAAAAAGTGGATAAAGTCTAACAGAACAATTAAAACTTTTTAGCTTTGTCCAAGAGAGCATATTTCAGGGAGTTATTTAATTGTGAAAAACTAGAGAAAGCAAGAATAAATTTCTCAGTGACTTTAAAGTGGCTTACACAAGAAAATCATTGTTGTTTTTTCATTTCCTGCTAGAGATAGACCTCATTCATCCGCTCTAATGCCTACGTTACGATTTGGAGAAGATGCCACCACATCGCCTTGTGTTGAAAAAAGAAACCAGAATGTTGGGGGTAAGGACTAAATGCTACTTGAGTGGATAAATGCTGGTGATATTGCCAGTTCCAACTATTTTAGAAAAGAGACAGTGAGCCCTCTGTCTCAGCTCCCCAGCGGAAGAGAGTTGATGGGGTGAGTTGCAGCAGTCACACCTCTATGACTTTCTCTTATCTATCTATCCGTGTATGCTTATAAAGAGTTTGAAGTAAATGTGAGACTGTGGGTCTCAGAGGAGATGATGAGGTCAGGGGTTACAGTCAAGAAATAAGCTGGGCCACAGGGCTTTGTGGACACTGATCGCCTCACAGTTCTGTGTTCTTGACATATTCCTTGTACATTTATTTCAGGGAAGATGAATTTCTAGGCCACTCTTTATACTCCTTTGTCCCAGCAGAACCTAGCATGCTACGTCTGTCTTCATCACACCCCAGTTACTGGGGCCTTGAGTCAGATCAGAAACCGGGGCTGTAAGATGACACATCACACCTCAGGAAACCATCTAAGATCACTGGGGCTGGGATCTTAAGATTCAGCAGGTCTGGTTTTGAGTGGGTCCCCCACCTCGTAGTGCTGAAAGTCAGAACTGCTACCAGAAGGAAAGCATTGTCCCATCCACGGGCTGAAGGGCGTGGCGATGGCAGAGATGTATCAGAGAAAAGAACCGGCACTAAGAATGGTGCGTGCGACGTCAGACAGGCAAGAGGAGGAAGAGGCAGAGGGCTCACAGAGCCTCCCCTTCTCTCAGAGCCCAAGGCCCCCCAGCCAGCGTCCTTCTGACCTGGGCTGTGAATAAGTCCCTCGACACCGTCATCTGCCTGAAAACAGCCACACTTGTCCATGTCGCCAACCACTCTCGTGATTGATCCCTGAGCTGCAGACAGATTCCAAGTGCTTTGACGGCTGCCACCTTCCTCCGTGCCCTTGGATTCTCCCCAGTTTTTGATAATTTCTAAGCCCAAGTAAGAATAGTAGTGGAGACCCCTATGATTCAGAAACATGGCAGCTATACCCCCCTAAGCCCTTCCAAGCACCCAGTTTGTAACTTTCTTGGCATTTTATGTCTGGGTAATTGATTGTGATATTCTTTTCTTGTAGGCTGTCCAAGTAATGATGGGCCTGATCAACGGTGCTCTGGGACGTATCTGGCTACTTTTTTATACCAGACAATTTGGAGAAATTTCAACAGAGTATAAGCCTGCAGCTCTGCTATCAGGATACCCATCTTGGATGTTCTTGTTTGTAAGTAAACGATCTCACTGGTGAGCATTCACTCAGTTCTTGAAGATACTCAGTGCCTGCTGCTGAGGCCAGGCAACACGAGAGAGATACCATCGGTGGAGACACGCGGTCCCTGCTGTCGGTTCGTTCTTGTGTCTGTTGAAGTCGTTTTTAAGTGACACATTTATATATAAAATTCTTGCATACAAATATTCTGTTTAATCAAGTGAATGTTGAGCCCAAGGAATGGTAAGTTTCTTAAAGAGCATGTTAGTCAAGAAGGAAATGGCTGGCGACGGCTGGGCCTCCCTGCAAGGCTCATGTTTGTGGATGAAATAGGCACGCTGACAGCCAGATTTTAGCTGCTCAGGCAACAGAAGGGACTTTAAAAGTAGTTCCTCAAAAGAGCAGAGACGAGAAAGCAGGGTGTTACTGGCATTCGAGAAATTCGGAAGGATTCCACAGGGATCACTGAAGAATTTGTGCTGTCTTGTCGCTTACACACCAAGTGATGTCCAGCTCTTTGCGACCCCTTGGGCTATAGCCCGCTGGGCTCCTCTGTCCTCCCAGGACAAAATCCTGGAGTGGTTTGCCATTTCCTTCTCCAGGGGATCTTCCCAACCCAAGGGTCGAACCCACGCCTCGTGCATTGCTCGCAGATTGTCTTACAGCAGAGTAAAGTAGTCCGTCTTCTTGGCCTCCCCCTAAATTTCTCAGTAGTATCTCCCTATCTCACGAAAACATTTTCAGTTCACTGGCTTGGCAGATATCTGCCAAACACCTAATGTGGGCCAGGCTCTGTTCCAAGTGCCTCGGTCATTACGCACCTTAGATCGAGAGGATTGGGGGTGGATAAAACCTAGGGGAAGGTAAGGAGCCATGAGGTGAGTGCGGGTTGCAGTTTTTTACAGCAGATTGAAGCTTCGTTGAGAAGAGACATTTGAGCAAAGACCTGGAGGAGGAGTGGACCCGGTGAGCCCCAGGGATATCCAGGGGCAGAGCGTGCGAGGGGAGCAGGGCCTGGACTGGCAGCCGCCCTGCAGGGCTCACTGGACACCAGGGAGGCCGGTGCGGTCGGGGCAAACCGAGCCAAGAGAGGACGGGTGGAGAGGAGGCCGGCTCTGCGTGAGAGGAGGAGCTGGGAGGAGCCGGTTGGAGAGATCCGCGCTGTAGGGGAGGAGCTACTGGGCTGGCCAAAAAGTTCCTTCATGTTTTCAAGTAAAAATAAAAGACACATTTTTCGCTTTCGCCAAGAACTTTATTGAGTAGTGTCTTCACCATCTTCTTCCACTACCTTCTGCCATTTTTTACGCAACTTCATGATTCCATCTTCCCAAAACCTTTCCATCTTTTTGAGGAAAGATTTGTTCCAGGTGCCTTTTGCAGTCTTCCGGAGAACTGAATTTTTCCCGTGAAAAGGGTTTTGTAGAGACGGAACTCGATGGGCATCCGGAGGGGCAGTGCCTGGCGGACACCGCGGGGACGGAGCTTCGCAGCCGGCGGCGGCGGCCCCGGCCGTCGGGGGAACGCGGGCGGCGGCCTGACGGACACGGCGCCCCCTGCCGGCCGCGCCCGCCGCCGCTCACCCGGCGCCGCGCTCCGCTCCCGGAGGCTCGCTCGCAGCAAACGCTCCTCGCGCAGGGCTCCGCTTAAACGGCAGCTTCTCTGAGAGGCCTTTTTGAACACCCTCTTAAAATTCCCCCACGCGGTACCCTCTATCACATCATGCCTTTCTGTTTTCTTCGTACTTCGATATGACAGGAAACCCTAATATGTAGAGGCCCCATGCATCTGGGGAAGCCTCCTGCACTGTGGACAGTCTTTTTTTTTTTTTTAACGTCATACATGCAGTTTTTACCAACGGAAAAAACATCAGTTTTTTACTGGAGGATAATTGCTTTACAGAATTTTACTGTTTCCTGCCAAACCTCAACATGAATCAGCCATGGGTACACATATATCCCCTCCCTTCTGACCCCCCTTCCCATCTCCCGCCCCATCCCAGCCCTCTAGGTTGATACAGAGACCCTGTTTGAGTTTCCTGAGCCACACAGCAAATTCCTGGTAGCTATCTATTTTGATGCACCAAAACCAAGTGTCTTTAACTAATTTCAGAAAATAATAAAATATTCAGGATAGGTTCCTTTGCAAGTCAATGCGTGATTCTTATTTTTCAAAGACTAAGCTGCAGAGCTCCTGTTTGAGTTTCCAGTAACGGTTTTCTCCATCTCTGTAAAAGAAAACCTTGGGATTTGTTATCAATACTAAATAATTTTTCCAGGGGCCATTATAGAACTACAATAGGAATTTTGGTATTTCATGCAAATTCCTCTCAAACTTCTGTTACCCTTTGAAGAAACTTCAAAAAAGAAAAGAAATTAGTTCAAATTGCTCAAGAGAGAGAACTTAAAAAGGGATTAAAAGTTGGATTACTCTTTTGGGGAACCCAGAAAAAATAATTGTGATACAATGAAGAAAGCCCTAACTTATTTCAGTGAGTAAGACATATGTGGCTTTCTGATATATAATAAAGAACTTGACTCCCTGGTTTCTGGAGATAGCCTCTAAATTCCTTGGAATTCCCCAAGTGATCAGAATATCTTTGTTATTCATGGTGGGCCTCTCATATGATACCTGAGTTTTCGGGGGCTGGCCATGCCAGAAAGACAAACCTTGTGTAGATAATGAAACCCCATAATGAAACTCTGAACAGGTGAGTTTCCTGGTTGATGACATACATTGATGTGCCACAAGGGTGTTCCCTGCTGAGAACACAGAAGTTTCATGCCTAGGACCACCCCAGAGGTCATCTGATGCCCCTCTTCATTTGGCTGGTCCGGATTTGTATCCTTTGTGATAAAAGTATAATCATAAGTACCCTGCCTTCCTGAGCTCTATGAGTCACCAAGTCTGAGATGCAGTGAGAACTTACGCATTTGCTGAGGGCTCCGCTGGAGGCTCAGTGGTAAAGCGCTTGCCAGTACAGGAGACTGAGCTTTGACCCCTGGTCTGGGAAGATCCCCTGAGAAGGAAATAGTAGCCCACTCCAGTACTCTTGCCAGGAGAATCCCATGGACAGAGGACCCTGGAGGACTACAGTCCATGGGATCACAAAGAATTGGACGTGACTTAGCAACTGAACAAGATATTTGTAGCCACTTGGTTGTAAGTACAGGTTGTCTGAATTCCCTGAGCTTGTAGCTGGTGTTTGAAATGAGGACAGCCTCACTAAGTGAAAATAAAAACTTATAAACTATTTTCAAATATAATAAAATTGTTATGGATTCTAAATTTAGCAATTGATGAAGTTGATATGATGTTATATTTTACTGACTTTTCATTAAACTTATTAATTTTTCTAAAAAGGGGTTGTTGTTGAAGTTGTGAGAAGAATTCCTTGGATGATAATGAAAAAATACTTATGTGTGCCTCTTTTCATCCTCAGTTTATCATATCAGGAGTTTTAACAATAGAAACAGAGAAGAAGCGTTCCCCAAATTTGGTGAGTCAAAATAACTGAAGGAATTTTTTTAAATTTAATTTTTCAAAAGCAAGAGTATAAAAAAAAAAGCAAGAGTATCATAAAGAGGAGATACCGCAGCATCTTAAACAGTAGATATCGACCCAAAATACTAAAATGCAAAATATTGTCTCATAATATTTGCAATTATTTTTAATAGATGTAATTCAACAGAATTCTTTGCTAATTTCACAAAATATTAAAATGTAGAATGCATGAAACAAACCAGAAAATCAGATGTGAAATTTTAAATAAGGTATGTCATCCTTGGAGAAGGCAATGGCAACCCACTCCAGTGTTCTTGCCTGGAGAATCCCAGGGACAGGGGAGCCTGGTGGGCTGCCGTCTGTGGGGCCGCACAGAGTGGGACACGAGTGAAGCGACTCAGCAGCAGCAGCCATCCTTTCAGGTTGACATGTCAGCTACGATGGAAGACGTGTGTACACGGGTATATGAAGCAGTGGGGGAGACACGTGTGAATAGCATGGTAACAGCAAATCAAGTTAAGATTTATCGAGCAGTTTCTATGTGCTCGATGCCTCAGGACGAGTTTTTGCACATTCTCTCTCTCACACACACGCTATCAGAGCGGGTAGTATTATTACCCATTTTATCTGGTTTTTAAATTGAGGTAGAGTTGATTTCCTCTTCATGGATCACAGCCTTGTCATGGCGAAGGGGCTTGTGTACTCAATGGAGCTACAAGCCGTGCTGTGTGGGGCCGCCCAGGACAGGCAGATCACAGTGGAGAGTGCTGAGAAAACGCCGTCCACCGGAGGAGGGAATGAGGAACCACTCCAGTGTCCTTGCTGTGAGAACCCCCTGAACAGCATGAAAAGGCAAAAAGATACGACACCAGAATATGAATCCCCCGTATCAGGTGTTAAATGCGCTGTTGCGGAAGAGCAGAGGGCAATTACTAATAGCTCCAGAAAGAATGAAGCAGTTGGGACAAAGCAGAAATATGCTCAGTTGTGGATATGTGTGGTGGCGAAAGTCGAGTCCAGCGGTGTAAACACTGCTGCGCAGGAACCTGGAATGTGAGGCCCATGAATCAGAATAAGTTGGTCGGGGTCAAGCAGGTGGCAAGAGTGAGCAGCTACACCTTAGCAATCATTGGAACTGAAATGGGCCGGAAAGGGTGAATCTAACTCAGATGACCATTTGTATCTACCACTGTGGGCAAGATTCCCTTCAAAGAAACGGAGTAACCCTCACGGTCAACAAAAGAGTCTGAAATGCAGTATTTGCTTGGGTGCAGCCTCAGAAACGACAGGATTACCTCAGTTCCTTTCCAAGGCAAACCATTCAGTATCACAGTAATCCAAGTCAATGCCCAACCACTAATGCTGAAGAAGCTGAAGTTGACTGGTTCTGTGAAGACCTACATGACATTCTAAAGCTAGCACCAAGAAAGATTGTCCTTTTCATAGTAGGGGACTGGAATGCAAAAGGAGGAAGTCAAGATATAACTGGAAAAACAGACAAGTTTGGCCTTGGAGTACAAAATGAAGGAGGGAAAAGGCGAACAGAGTTCTGCCAAGAGAACACAGTGACCACAGCAAACACCCTCTTTCAACAAAACAGGAGAAGACTCTACACACGGACATCACCAGATGGTCAATAGTGAAACCAGATCCATATGGTCTTTGCTGCCAAAGATGGAGAAGCTCTATACGGTCAGCAAAAACAAGACTTGGAGCCGACTGTGGCTCAGATCCTGAACTCCTTATTGCCAAATCCAGGCTTAAACTGAAGAAAGTAGGGGAAAACTCTAAACCATTCAGGTATGACCTAGTAGCTCAGACAGTAAAGAATCTGCCTGCAATGCAGGAGACCCTGGTTCAATCCCAGTGTCGGGAAGATCCCTGGAGAAGGGAATGGCAGCCCACTCCAGTATTCTTTCCTGGAAATCCCATGGACAGAGAGCCTGGTGGACGAAGGTCCAGGGGGTTGCGTGATGCGGTGACCGCCACTACTGCTGTGAATAGGCGGTGATGGTGACAAATGGGTTCAAGGGTTAGGCCTGATAGACGGAGTGCCTGAAGAACTATGGACCACGATTTGTAACACTGCACAAGGGACAATGTTGAAAACCATCCCAAAGAAAAAGAAATACAAGCAGGCAAAGCCATTGTCTGAGGAGGCTTTACAAGTAGCTGAGGAAAGAAGAGTGAAAGGCAAGGGAGAAAGGTAAAGATACCCCCAACTGAATGCGGAGTTCCAGAGATTCGCAGAGAGCTAAAAAGGCCTTCGTACATGAACAATGCAAAGAAATAGAAGAAAACAATAGAATGGGAAAGATTAGAGATCTCTTCAAGGAAATTGGACATATCAAGATTTCATGCGTGCCCATCGCATGATAAAGGACAGAAATGGTACGGACCTAACAGAAGCAGAAGGGATTAAGAAGAGGTGGCCAGAACATACAGAAGAACTATACAAAAAAAGATCTTAATGAACCATATAATCCTGATGGTGTAGTCACTCATCTAGAGCCGGACATCCCGAAGTCAAGTGGGCCTTAGAAAGCATCACTACGAACAAAGCTAGTGGAGGTGATGGAATTCCAGCTGAGCTGTTTCAAATCCTGAAACATGTTACTGTTAAAGTGCTGCACTCAATTTGTCAGCAAGTTTGCAAAACTTAGCAGTGGTCCCATGACTGGAGAAAGTCAGTTTTCATTCCAATCCCAAAGAAGGGAAACGCCAAAGAATGTTCAAACTACTGTACAGTTGAGCTCATTTCATATGCTAGCAAGATTATGCTCAAAATCCTTCAAGCTAGGCTTCAGCAGTCTGTGAACCCAGAACTTCCAGATGCTCAAGCTGGTTTTAGAAGTCAGAGGAATCAGAGATCAAATTGCCCACATTCATTGGATCATAGAGAAAGCAAGAGAGTTCCAGAAAAACATCACCTTCTCCTTCATTGACTACACCAAAACCTTTGACTGTGTGGATCACAGCAAACTGTGGAAAATCCTTAAAGAGATGGGATTACCAGATCACCTGACCTGCCTCCTGAGAAATCTGTATGCGGGTCAGGAAGCAACAGTTAGAACTGAACATGGAACAACAGACTGGTTACAAATAGGGAAAGGAGTACGTCAAGGCTGTCTATTGTCACCCTGCCTATTTAACTTATATGCAGAGTACATCATGAGAAACGCTGGGCTGGAGGAAGCACCAGCTGGAATCAAGATTGCCGGGAGACATATCAAGAGCTGGACATGACTGAGCCACTGAACTGAACTGACCTGTGGGCTTTTCCGTCTTTAGGCAGCCCTTCTGGTGATGGGTATGACTGTGTCCTGACTCTGCTTGTTGCTTGGCCTTAGGCATCTCAGCGCTGGCGCCTATGGGCTGTTCTTGGCACCAATGAGCCAGCAGGGCAGCAGCATTTGCACAGCTGGGTGTTCCCTGGTATGTGAGACACCAGTGTCTATGTCATCAGAACGAGCTGCAGCCGCCCCTGCCTCTCCAAGAGACTCTGCAAGACCAGAGAGAGGCCTGGCCTAGGCTCCTAGCAAATTCTTGCTTTTGCCATGGATCCTGGTGCATGTGAGATTCTTTACAGTGAAGTCTTTATTTTTCCCAGTCCTGTGAAGCTGCCACAATTAAGTGCTGCCAGTCTTCAAATCTAATCAAACTAATCACTTGGATCACAGCTTTGTCTCTCAGCGAAATTATGAGCCATGCCATGTAGGGCCACCCAAGACAGAAGGGTCGTGATGGAGAGTTTTGAAAAACTGTGGCCACTGGAGAAGGGACTTCGGTAGTTTTCCCTTGAGAACCCCACGAACAGTATGAAAAGGCAAAAAGATGTAACACTGAAAGACGAACTCCCCAGGTTGGTAGGAGCCAAATATGCTGCTGGAGAAGAGTGGAGAAACAGCTCCAGAAAGAAGGAAGAGGCTGAGCCAAAGCAAAAAGAAACTGGGAAAGGAGGACGTCAAGGCTTCTATCCTCACCCTGCTTATATAACTTATATGCAGAATACGTCATGCGAAATGCCAGAATGGATGAAGCACGAGCTGGAATCAAGATTGCCAGGAAAAATATCAATAACCTCAGAGATGCAGATGACACCACCCTCATTGCAAAAAGCAAAGAAGAACTAAAGAGCCTCTTGATACAAGTGAAAGAGGAGAGTGAAAAAGCTGGCTTAAAACTCAACATTCAGAAAGCTAAGGTTGTGGCATCCATACCCATCACTTCATGTCAAGTAGATGGGGAAACAGTGGAAACAGTGACAGACTTTATTTTTGGGGGTGCTCCAAAATCAGTGCAGATGGTGACTGCAGCCATGAGATTAAAAGATGCTTGCTCCTTGGAAGAAAAGCTATGACCAACCTAGACAGCACATTAAACAGCAGAGACATTACTTTGCTGACAAAGGTCCATCTAGTTAAGGCCATGGTTTTTTCAGTAGTCACCTATGGATGTGAGAGTTGGACCATAAAGAAGCTGAGCGCCAAAGAATTGATGCTTTTGAACTGTGTTGTTGGAGAAGACTCTTGAGAGTCCCTTGGACTGCAAGGAGATCCAACCAGTCCATCCTAAAGGAAATCAGTCCCTGAATATTCATTGGAAGGACTGATGCTGAAGCTCCAATACTTTGGTCACCTGATGCGAAGAACTGACTGATTGGAAAAGACCCTGATGCTGGGAAAGACTGAAGGCGGGAGGAGAAGGGGATGACAGAAGATGAGATGGTTGGATGGCATCACCGACTCAATGGAGATGAGTTTGAGTAGACTCCAGGAGTTGGCGATGGACAGGGAAGCCTGGCGTGCTGCAGTCCTATGGGTCGCAAAGAGCCGGACACAACTGAGCGACTGAACTGAACTTATCCTCCTTCCTTCCCTGAGGGAAGCATGCTTATGACTTACTAAACTGTGGCATATAAACACCGCTCTGCTGTGGAGCAGTGAAGAGGCGAAAGCTCAGGTGAAGAGCGGCAGCGAGCATGGGTCCGGCAGTGCTGGGTGAGGGAGCCAGAAAGGGGGCAGCCGGCACACTCTGAATTACGCGTGGCTTTTACCTGCACTTGCACGAAAAGAACTGCTCAGCCAGTGCATACTCTTTAAGGCCAGATTCCCCTCGCTGCCGTTGGAAATACTCTTTAAGGCCAGATTCCCCTCGCTGCCGTTGGAAATACTCTTTAAGGCCAAATTCGCCTCGCTGCCGTTGGAAATACTCTTTAAGGCCAAATTCGCCTCGCTGCCGTTGGAAATACTCTTTAAGGCCAAATTCGCCTCGCTGCCGTTGGAAATTGTTACAGGATTCCTAAAATTTCTTTTTATGTTTATGGCTTTAATGTTTTCAGAATGCCATGTCTTAGCAACGAAAAATCAAAGGAACTGGTAGGTGTGTAGTTAAATATAAATGACTATTGACTCCATGAGATAATAGAGATGATACTTTGCAATTTTCAAAATATATGAAGAAACCAAAATACTCGACAATAGTATGAAGGCTGAAATAGAGATAGAGTGAGGTGGTCTAAGGTCTCTGCATTGTCTGGGCAGATATTAAAGTATCAATCACTATTGCGCTGCTGCTGCTGCTAAGTCGCTTCAGTTGTGCCCAACTCTGTGCGACCCCATAGACGGCAGCCCACCAGGCTCCCCCGTCCCTGGGATTCTCCAGGCAAGAACACTGGAGTGGGTTGCCATTTCCTTCTCCAATGCATGAAAGTGAAAAGTCAAAGTGAAGTCGCTCAGTCATGTCCAACTCTTGGCGACTTCATGGACTGCAGCCTACCAGGGTCCTCCGTCCATGGGATTTTCCAGGCAGGAGTACTGGAGTGGGGTGCCATTGCCTTCTCCAAATCACTATTATGCTTCAGCATCTAAGAATTTTTTGTTAAAGGAGTAAATGAAGTTCATATCTGCAACATCCAAAACAAAAAACCAGAGAGGCTATTGGGGTAAATCTGGAGGTTGGGGAACCCATAGAGTAACTTTGATTCTGGAAACGTCAGATATTACAACAAATCATCCACTTTAACATGTATGCCAGGAAGGGAAACTGATAACTTCGTCACAGCTTGTTGCTTTTACGTATGACTAGCTGACAGTTCATGTCTGTTCCAGTTGAAGTATGCCATAAGGATGAACATGAACAGTTTTCTCCTTGCAGCGCTTGGTCTGATTCTAATCGGATTTGAAGTTACACTCGTTTTATTTAAAAGAGGAACAGTTTTTTGGCAAGAAGTAAGTGCGTGTTATCTGTACATATTTTTTTCTTTTACAATCAGCGACTTCAAATTTGAAACTAAGCTGAGAGTTTTGGTGCTGCCCTGATGTGGAAGTGATGGAGACTGTTAATGCCCACTTGCCGTGGGCGCAAACAGTGGCTCCAAATGACTGAGCAGATCCTGAAACCTGCGGCTGCCAAAACTGCAAGGCCTCAATAAGGGCCTCACATGAGATAACTAATACAACAGTCAATACATGTATGACACACACATGTTACACATATGTTGCTGTCGTTCAGTTGCTCAGTCGTGTCTGACTTTTTGTGACCCCATGGACTGCAGCATGCCAGGCCTCCCTGTCCATCACCAACTCCCAGGGTTTGCTCAAACTGATGTGCATTGAGTCAGTGATGCCATCCAACCATCTCATCCTCTGTCATCCCCTTCTCCTCCCGCCTTCAGTCTTTCCCAGCATCAGGGTCTTTTCCAGTGAGTCAGTTCCCAGATGCTAGCATCACCATTTGTGCGTAACAGGTTCATTCCCAGATGCCGGAGGTCTGAAGTTCCACGAACATGTTGTTCAGGGCTCGCGTATCAGACACAGCAGGTTCTAAGACTAGGAGCTTGTCACCGCAGCCTCTTCTTGGCAGTATACCAATTTGGAAATTACAGGGTCTCAGCTTGTCTCCTCCCGGGAGGCTTCTCTGTGAAGATTTGCCCACATGATCCCCACCAACCAGCTCTGTCAAAACCAGTTCTGTTCACCAAAAGGAGCATCTTTGTTGAGGCTCTCAGTACCTGTTCTTCTAAGTGAAAGTCGCTCAGTCATGTCTGACTCTTTGTGAGTCCATGGAATTCTCCAGGCCAGAATACTGGAGTGGGGAAGCCTCTCCCTTCTCCAGGGGATCTTCCCAACCCGGGGATCAAACCCAGGCCTCCCACATTGCGGGTGGATTCTTTACCCGCTGAGCCACCAGGGAAGCCCCTGAGTGTTCAAGAAAGAGTCAGAAAAGGTCTGCCGAGTGACTTTCCGAGTCTGTCCAGGCAAAGAGACGCAGCAACTTCTTGATGAAAACAGTTCTTTTTTCTCCACTGGCACTCAGCGACATATTTTTATACTAAATCTGTTTTCATAGTAAATGTTGACTAAAGAGGCATGTATACATGATATAAGATGTAATATATTATAAATGAATTATTTTTAATATTGTATCTTATTCCACATAAGTTTTAAAGAGGTTAAATATCTATAAATTAATTATAACACAATTGAAATTAATTTAAAATGAGCAAGTATTAAGGAAATGTTCATTAGCTTCCATTGTCACAAATATCTAGTACGGTTTTATATATTAGTTCAAAAGAAAATTGCTGATACTAGACCATTTCTTATCTACAAAAAATATTAATTCAGGGTGGTTCAATCCTACATATTAAATTATTCCAACATATGCAGTTTGAAGTATGTTCCTTATGAAATCATTAGGAAAATAATAATGTACATCTGTAGGTTTTAGGACCCTATGAATTTTCAAATTTGAGTCACCATCGCTATAAGCTCCCTGATGGCAACGTGAAGATGAAATTCAGTCATTACACACAGCCCACCCTCTCTGTCCATGAAAATGGGCTTCCCAGGTGGCTTAGCAGTAAAGAATCCTCCTGCCAAGCAGGAGAAGCAGGTCATGACCCCTGGGTTGGAAAGCCCCCTGGAAAAGGAAATGGCAGCCCAATCCAGTATTCTTGTCTGGGAAATCCACGGACAGAGGAGCCAGCGGGCTACAGTCCACAGGGTCGCAAGGCATTATATATCTGTTAGCAAGCTGCTAATCAGATAAAAGAAATGCCTCAAGACTGAAAGGGTTGCACCAGAGCCCTCTCCCACGACATGTTATCCGGCCATAAAACAATTGACTTGAATCTTGAAGAATGGCAGATTTTCAAGCAAATACAAAGTTTCATTGACATAGTTTAAGAAAAACATTTCCATGAGTAAGCATACTGGTTTGCTGAGTCATTATCAGCTCAAGGTTTGAGAAAAGGTTGAGTGACTGAACTGAATTGAACTGAGGTAGAACAGATTTTGAGGAAAAGCAGATTCCAAAGCAAATACATAGTTTCATTAACATAGTTTAGGAAAAACGTTTCCATAAGAAAAGCGCATTCGTTTAGCGAGCCATTAGCTCCTCAAAGGCAAGGTCTATCCCGGTGCTGCCGTGGCAACGCAGGGCTGGAGGAGCCCCCTGTAATCTGGTGTAAAGATGAACCTCTGCCACTTAGCAGGTTATTCTTCCTGCCGCCTGGGGGCCCCTGGTCTTCCTATCTGGGTGTTGAACTCTTTCACAACTTTTGCATCAAGTGCCAAGAAATTGTGAACCAACAATGCTGCTTCTTAGTGATCAAAAGATAAAGCCTGGAGAGCTGGAGCATTAATGAGATTACGTACTCCAAGTATTTCATAAATAAATCTTGGATCAATGATAAGAATGGGTTGTTAGGCCCTTCTCAGCTATATGTTATTCTGGAACAACTCAAACATGAAGATGCTTGTAATGGCCTGAAAGTTGTAAAAATTAGAAAAGATGGTAGTAAGTTTTATGGTTTTTAATGGAATTTGAAGAGCAATGTTTTCATATAGATGAATGGCGAGCCTTGATTAACTCTGAAATATCTATAGTTATAGCTGAGACTTTTTTTAAGGCCACATTCCAGCATATAAATGAAGTTTCAAATATTTTACTCCACAAATCATGTGCAAAAATATTTTGACTGAAATTTGGAGGGGAGGATCACATCACTCAAGTCAGGCTTAAGGAAACAATAACATTATTTTTAAAAAGAGATTCAAGGATCATAACTTCCCAGTCATCTCACTGGGAAAATTAGTGGCAAAATTAACCAAAAATAACTAAAGAGTGTTCATTCAGCAACACATAATGCTAAAAAAAATAAAGTGGACACAGGAATTGTATGAAATTATTAGGTAAGACAGTGAAATTGAGGGACATTTACCCAAATCAATCATTTTTAAAAAGCAATCGATATCTAATATTCTTAGTGGTGATCGTTCACGCGACCAGGTATCAGAGTAGAGCACTCTTGCTTCGTGGCAATTAAACAACGTCTTTAGCATTTGGGAGAACACCTGTCCTCTGCCCCATGTAAAGGATGCCTACATGTCTTCCAAAAGGTATTCCAGTTATTAGGGTATCATTTCAGACCTAAGAGAGACCATGCATAGGCCGCTTTATGCCGCTGATTAGCAGATCCTTATTACCTGTCAGAAAATCGATTTCTGCTCATCCCAGTCCTGTCCTATTCATAAATGTCGCCAGTTGTGATAAATACAATGCAGTATAATCCAGTTAGTTCCAGTCTGCAAAGAAGGAAGAGGCCTGAGTAGTTTTCCTGAACGCTGCTGCTGACGGGGCAGGGTGCCGAAGAGTCTGGTGGTGCTCACCATGAGCCGGCTTTCTGGAAACGCATTTTAATCACTCAAAAGATGAAAACAGTGCTCTGAGCCAAAAATGTGTAGCAAACTTGAATGAATTATATTTCTATATATTCAGTTCCGCTCAGTCGCTCAGTCGTGTCCGACTCTTTGCGACCCCATGAATCGCAGCATGCCAGGCCTCCCTGTCCATCACCATCTCCAGGAGTTCACACAGACTCACGTCCGTCGAGTCCGTGATGCCATCCAGCCATCTCAACCTCTGTCGTCCCTTTCTTCTCCTGCCCCCAATCCCTCCCAGCATCAGAGTCTTTTCCAATGAATCAACTCTTCGCATGAGGTGGCCAAAGTACTGGAGCGTCAGCTTTAGCATCATTCCTTCCAGAGAAATCCCAGGGCTGATCTCCTTCAGAATGGACTGGTTGGATCTCCTTGCAGTCCAAGGGACTCTCAAGAGTCTTCTCCAACACCACAGTTCAAAAGCATCATTTCTTCGGTGCTCAGCCTTCTTCATAGTCCAACTCTCACATCCATACATGACCACAGGAAAAACCATAGCCTTGACTAGACGGACCTTAGTTGGCAAAGTAATGTCTCTGCTTTTGAATATGCTATCTAGGTTGGTCATAACTTTTCTTCCAAGGAGTAAGTGTCTTTTAATTTCATGGCTGCAGTCACCATCTGCAGTGATTTTGGAGCCTCCAAAAATAAAGTCTGACATTGTTTCCACTGTTTCCCCATCTATTTCCCATGAAGTGATGGGACTGGATGCCATGATCTTCGTTTTCTAAATGCTGAGCTTTAAGCCAACCTCTTCACTCTCCTCTCCCACTTTCATCAAGAGGCTTTTTAGCTCCTCTTCACTTTCTGCCATAAGGGTGGTGTCATCTGCATATCTGAGGTTATTGGTATTTCTCCCGACAATCTTGATTCCAGCTTGTGTTTCTTCCAGTCCAGCGTTTCTCATGATGTACTCTGCATAGAAGTTACATAAGCAGGGTGACAATATACAGCCTTGACGCACTCCTTTTCCTATTTGGAACCAGTCTGTTGTTCCATGTCCAGTTCTAACTGTTGCTTCCTGACCTGCATACAGATTTCTCAAGAGGCAGGTCAGGTGGTCTGCTATTCCCATCTTTTTCAGAATTTTCCACAGTTTATTGTGATCCACACAGTCAAAGGCTCTGGCATAGTCAGTAAAGCAGAAATAGATGTTTTTCTGGAACTCCCTTGCTTTTTCGATGATCCAGCAGATGTTGGCAATTTGATCTCTGGTTCCTCTGCCTTTTCTAAAACCAGCTTGAACATCTGGAAGTTCACGGTTCACATATTGCTGAAGCCTGGCTTGGAGAATTTTGAGCATTACTTTACTAGCGTGTGAGATGAGTGCAATTGTGTGGTAGTTTGAGCATTCTATATATTAGGTTGGTACAAAAGTAATTATGGTTTAACATTGGACTTTGCTGTTTGATATTGGCATATATTCTTAAATGTTATAAACATTATATAGATACTAAGCATCTAAACATAAAGGTTTTATATAAATGAAAATAATGTTTAGGGCATGATATTAAATGGAACAAAATGGATAATATACCATTTTCAACTACACCAATGTTATGGAAACACAGAAATGAGACACAGAAATCTTCGGGATTCTGGGAGCCATGTGAACTAGGGTGGGAGACACCCCACAGCAAGGGTGGGGTGAGGAGAGAAGGGGCCTGGAAGCCAGCTCTGAGTCCCTCCGCCCTGCAGGACTACCAACTGTGCCATTTTAACCCCTTCAAGGCACACTTTTCTCTAAGATGAGACTAATGCTTCAATCACAAAAGGTTGTTGAGTGAACTCAATGATAAGGCATATAAAATACACAGCAAAAATGTCTAGCCATATAGTAAGTACTCAAAAAAAAAAAAAACAAAACAAAACCCAAAACAAAAAGTCTGTTGTTACAATTATTATCATGTAAACAAGTCAAAACATCATAATTTATTAAGATGGTGGAACATTACAGGTAAAGTTCTCTATTGTGTAAACATTTTGCAATTTTGTGTTACCTTGATGATGCGAAAAGTTTTACAAATGTACAGGTCTGTGAGGAATATAGAGTTATTTTCTGTATTTAGAAAACTGCAGTGAATCTTTCTGTGTGTTTGTGGATGTCCTCCATCATGGACTTGATCATAGCGAGGAAAGTGGTCGAATGGGGGAACGAAGCATTTTATCGCCACAGATACGTACTACGTAAGTATTTCATTTATCTGGTGAATTAGGAAGCACTGGCTTCTGTTATGAACCTATCAAGAGGATTAAGGTTGCAGCAGGAATTGTTTGACTTTGTGTTGTCTCTGAATAGTGAATATGAGCTGCAGCTTTCTGGATTCCATGTCTATAGAGCAATGAAGATAAACAGTTCTCTTCAGATAAAATTTTAGGATTGAGGTGTATGTGTCTGTATCTTCATGAGAAAGTAGAGTAGGAGATGCATCCTTTTCTGCCTGGAGTCTGTTTTATTTGAAGTATAATCCTAAGGAGAGTGATCCACGGGCCGTGTGGTCTCTAATTATCAAGTAAAGTTTAGATCCCTGGGAGGCAGGCACCTCGGAGCAGAAGGGAGATACGAGGGAAGAAGTAGGTAGTGACAGGTCCCTTTATCAAACACGGCAGGTCCTGGGAACATAGTGATAGCAGATTATTCACCTGTCTGCTCCAGTATCTCCTGGGGGTCGGCCAACAGCGGCCTTGGCATTCAGACTCATTCACAACTCACTGAAAGTGTGTCCGCCTGCGGTAGGAGGGAAGGAATGGAAATAACGAACTCAAATTACCTGAGGGTGGAGCAAGCCGCAAGCCCCGGCTAGTCAACATTCACAGACAGCTGGGATTTGCATGATGCATTTCAAAATAGCCCTAAATAAAGGAAAGCCTCTCGGAAGGATATTTAGCATATGGCTGGACACCTATCACCAGTGAGGCTAAAGATTTAGGTAACACTTTAAAGGCATCAGCTACCAAGAGACCTGGACATGGAACAGCTGACTGGCTCCAGATCGGGAAAGGAGGACGTCAAGGCTGTATGTTGTCACTCTGCTTATTTATCTTATGTGCAGAGCTCATCATCTGAAACGCCAGGCTGGATGAAGCACAAGCTGGAATCAAGATTGCCAGGAGAAATATCAATAAACTCAGATATGCAGATGACACCACCCTTATGGCAGAAAGCAAAGAAGAACTAAAGAGCCTCTTGATGAAAGTGAAAGAGGAGAGTGAAGAAGTTGGCTTAAAACTCAACATTCAGAAAACTAAGATCATGGCATCCAGTCCAATCACTTCATGGCAAATAGATGGAGAAAAAATGGAAACAGTGTCAGACTTTATTTTTTGGGGGGGCTCCAAAATCCCTGCAGATGGTGACTGCAGCCATGAAATTAAAAGACACTTACTCCTTGGAAGGAAAGCTATGGCAACCTGAACAGCATATTGAAAAGCAGAGACGTCACTTTGCCAACGAAAGTCCGTCTAGTCAAAGCCATGGTTTTTCCAGTGGTCATGTGTGGATGTGAGAGTTGGACTATAAAGAGGGCTGAGTGCCGAAGAATTGATGTTTTTGAACTGTGGTGTTGGAGAAGACTCTTGAGAATCCCTTGGACGGCAAGGAGATCCAACCAGTCCATCCTAAAGGAGGTCAGTCCTGGGTGTTCATTGGAAGGACCAATGTTGAAGCTGAAACTCCAATACTTTGGCCACCTGATGAGAAGAACGGACTCATTTGAAAAGACCCTGATGCTGGGAAAGATTGAGGCAGGAGGAGAAGGGGACGACAGAGGATGAGACGGTTGGATGGCATCACTGACTCGATGGACATGAGTTTGAGTAAACTCCGGGAGTTGGTGATGGACAGGGCGGCCTGGCATGCGGCAGTCCATGGGGTCATAAACAGTTGGACACGACTGAGCAACTGAACTGAACTGAACTGACCAAGAGACCAAGATCTCTAAGCTCTGTATTTTTCGGAATGAAATTCAGTCCACATGCTGAGATAAAATATATCTGGGGCTGTATCAATAAAGATATAGCCTCAGAACAGGAAGGAAAAGAAGGAAATAGCTGAGTCCCTACCCAAGAAAACAAATGTTAACATCTGATCATTTCAGTTCCCTACATACATTTACCCAGTGTATCAGGTTAATTCAGAACGGAAATCATTTAACTTTGAAAACCTTCATGAGAAGAAAAATCTAACCAGGGCGGGGAGCTTGGTGAGGCTGAAATGCAGTAATGGAGAGGAGTGAGAGGCATGGACCCAGCAGTGGCTGCCGGGCTGGGTCCCAGGTCCTCAGGCTGTGAGCGACGCCGGCTGAAGCTGGAATCGGGGCGTGGGGAAGAGGAAGATGGAAGTGAGAGATGTTGGAGACAGTAACACAGGAGTCCTCTATTTCACGCTCCGTCACATGTGCATTCAAACGGGTGATGGAGGTGCTCCACTTTTCTTTAAGTGAAACCGTCTCACCACACAGCCTCGTGTAAGATTACACCGAACAACATGTGGGTTTGAAACATTTGTGTGTTGTCATATGATCGCCATTATAGTGACTGTTAGCGCCTCTATCCAGCCCCGTAATTACCGTCTCTCTGTGACTGGCGTAATTAAGATCTAGTCTCTTCCTAAGTTTGACGATTAGGATGTAATACTGTTGTCTGTATTCATTGCTCCGTGCCAAAGTTTGCAAGCTAATTTCAGTCCCTGGGTCCCTAAGTCTTGACCCTGTTGTGGAGAGCTGGTTTATGGGAAGGAGAGAATCAATAGACCATGGAATGCGAGGAACAAGGGAGGGTCATCCAGAAAATTCTGAACGTAAAAGTACGTTTTGTGTGTTGTTTACGCTTACACCACAACAGATGCCGCTGGACAAAGTACAGTCTTGTGCTGACTACAGTGGAGTAACTGCTCGCTTTCCACTGGTTCTACATTCTTTTACCGCATAGTAACCATGGAGCAGAGCATCAGGTTCTTAATAGTTTAAATTGGATTTGTTTGACCAGAAAAAATAAACGTCCTTGTGTGTCTGGTGTAGAGGTTTAGTGTTTATAAAGCATGGTCACTGGCTTCTAACCTAAAAGAAAAGGAAAACATCACAAGCAAAATGTGTTGGTTCCTGAGGGGAGAAACCTTCAACGGGGAGGCAGTTCCCATCCACATCCCTTCCAGAGTGACCCCCAAAATCCTGTAGTCCTACACAGACAGTCGTCTCTTATCAATTTGTGAACCTATCTGTTCAGAGACGAGATGACTCAGGAAGAGGCTTAGGGTCTCTGAGGGCCCAAAAGTGAGAATTGCCGTTCTTAGTCAAGAGCAAGCCAAGAACAGACGTGAGTTAGATGTACTTGACCTGACTGAGTCCCCCCTGTAGGTCCCCTGCGTGCTGTGTCTCTGAATCACTGTACAAGGTATTTAACTGGGAAGAACTTGAGAAGTTATTTAGTAGAAAAATTCAATGACTTAGATTAAGACCACTTTTTAAAATGTATTAATATTAACAACCAATCCACTAACACTTTGCTTATCAGGTCCTTGATACAAGAAGTTCCTTTTATTACGTACTAAAGAGCAGAACCATCAGGGCCTCAGTCCAGAGGGAAAAAGTTTAAAGGCGAATGAAGAACGCCCGCAAGCGGCTTTCTAAAAACCCATTTTAATAAAGTTTGTCTCGTTGTATCTTTTTCCCCATCCTGTAAAAAAGCATTAAAATGGGTGACTCGGTTTGTACCCTCTGTGGGGAATGTTGAATGGAATGTTTTCTCAGTTTGGATCTGGTCATCTTGAGTTAAAGAGTTCTTTCATCCAAGAAAACCCAGTAACCCACAGCCTGGACCTTCTCCCCAAGCAGAGATCCCAGAGCAAAAAGCAGCAAACCTATTTCAAAGTAATACACTTAGAAGACACCACCAGATTCCCAAGGGAGAAGGAGAACCCAGCAAGCCCAGAAAGGGGGGACTCAACTGGCGAAGATTCCCGTGACCCCGGGGGCTAGTCGGGGACATCAGAGCTTCCCCATTTCCAGATCTGAGGTCCAGGGGATCAGAATACAGGGGGAAAACTGAGCCTCCCTCAGTGGATCCTTCACCCACCAAACGAGACTCCAGAAGCCCAGCTTGCTCTGGCAAGTGGCCTTGACCGGGGAACACGTGTGAGAGCGCAGGTCAGGCGGCAGTGCCGGGCGGAAAGATGAGGGCTCTATACACATAGATATGTCCCTGAGGAAAACCAACACAGATTCTTACACAGGAAACTAAATCCACATTAGTCTATGGCCGAGAGCTAGCTTTCTGAACTTCAATATTGGGGAAAGGGAAATGAAGGCTTTTCATAGCATTACAGAAAACGTAACAGTCTGGAGAAAAATGAACATAAAAACTTCCACCTTGAAGCCATCCCCTCGGATGATGCTGAGCACATCCATATTTAATACTGATGTGAATCTTACGCTTGCTGGGCCTCTAGCTTGTTGACTCCTCCCAGTGTTCTTAGCCTGATACACACTGTCAGCCGTCAGATCGGTCTTGCCACACACCTTCCCCAAACCAGGAGGCAAAACCTCATATCCCTTTAGGCAAAGAATCTACTAACAAAATTGTGTCTTAGATGTTGCAAATCTGAGCTGTGGAGAATTTGTGCTTAAACCATGATACAGATGATTCAAGGCTTAGAGACGCATTGATCTCTCAATAGGAAGAGAGCCTTGTAAGTAGTATTCCTCTTGTTCTATGTTATGAAAATCCGTGTGGGGAGCAGGAATTCATTTTCCCTTGTGGGTTGCTCTGGAGAGGGAAACAGTCCCAAGTCTGTGTTTTATTGAATACTCAGCGTTCAGAGATTCACTAATGATCCCAAGTGTCTCACACACTCATGGCCAGGTGGACTGCCAAACAGCACCAGTTTAGCCACAGACCTTAAAAAAGGCTTTCTTCAGCCTGGGAAGTGGCAACAACATTAATGCTTTGATGGCTCACACACCGTGGTTGCTGCAAGCACCAGGTCAGAATGAGAACTTAGAGCCGGCAGTCCCTGATTCTGTTTGCCAGAAATAAGTTGTGAAGAAGCAAAGTTCTTCCAACTCACAGGGATCGCTGCACTGAGGCTTGCCTGGCTATGGGGTAGTATATAAAATATGCTTGATTTCCACACGGGAAAAGGAAAGAAGGGGGAAAAAGGCCCCAGGGAGAGGGACAAGTTCAAAGTAGGCATAATAATAAGAAGATGGAGACAGGGAGGAAGCATAATGTTGATGGGATAAAATTTTAAATCCTGACTCGAAATCATTATTTCATTGTTAACAGCAAAATAAGCAGAACCATGAGATCCCCACAGTCTTGAGAAGTCTCTGTGGGGTCAACGATTGTGCTAAACATGTTGTATTCTAAATACATGTTTCCGAGTGGTTACTCCTCAGGGAACACGTGGAAAGTTGCTTAGCTTGCCTTAAGGGAGAAAGCGTGTTTCAATCCCCTGTGTCTATCAAGTTAAGACTTCAAGAGACAATGCCCTCTGGTTAACATCAAATCCTCTGTTAACAACAGCATAGCCTGCAGTGGGAATTCCTAATAATGTACTTTCACAGCCTTGAGAAATCCCACAGAAATAGCACCTGGACAAACAGCACGTATTAAGAAAAAATCTCCTTGTTACAAACCCCAAGGCCAGACCCGGAAGGGGTACAACTGGGGTCAGGGAAGCATGGACCTTGGAACACTGGGTCGACGGCAGGCGTGAGCGCTGCCTGCTGACTGTTCCAGCCCAGAAGGGAAGGGCGCACACAGGAGATCTGGGCCACATCAGCGTCGGCCCGGACACTCAGGAGGAGGTGATTAACACAGCAGGCGTCTTGAGAAAGACAAGATCTGAGCCAGTCTGGTAGTGCGCAATCAGGAACTAAAGCTGGCCTGAGCGGACTCTGCACCTCAGTCCAGTAGACGCTGCAGGCCTCCCGGGCCTTTGCACCCGGTTTCCAGCTCTGTCCTCCTTCTCCTCGCTCCTGGGCCATTAGGACCAACTCCCCCGAGGCAGACAGAGCACCGTGAGGGTCTCGCTTACCCCTGCGCTGCCCTGGTGAGACTGTCAGTCAGTGTAGAAGTCAGAGCCTCGGTTCTTTTCTCTTGTTTCCGTTTTAATTCTCTCACATAAACGTTTTTGGCTCCACTAGCCTAAAGCTGTGTTTGTACCAATTTCCAGGCATTCAGAAGAATGCCTCCCTGGTCTGGAGGGTCATAAAACATTCAGACCCAGTACAATCATTAACTGCTTTTCAGTTTATCATGGAGTAAAACTCCACGTAGACAATTAGCTCCTAGACTCCAATAGTATCTGGAGTGAGAACTCCCAGATGTTCAATCTATATTTAGAAAAAGCAGAGGAACCAGAGAGCAAATTGCCAACATCCACTGGATCATCAGAAAAGCAAGAGAGTTCCATAGAAATATCTACTTCTGCCTCCCTGACTACACTAAAGCCTTTGACTGTGTGGATCGCAAGAAACTGTGGAAAATTCTTAAAGAGATAGGAATACCAGACCACCTGACCTGCCTCCTGAGAACTCTGCATACAGGTTAAGAAGAAACACTTAGAACCAGACTTGGAACAACCCCACCAAGATGGGTTCCAAATTGGGAAAGGAGTACGCCCACTGAACTAATGCTACCACAGGTATAGCTTTTTAAGGAGCCGCCAAACTGTCTCCCACGGTGGCTGTGCAATTCTACTCTCTCTTGGCCGTGTGCTACCCCAGATCCTCACTAACACTTGTGATTATCCATCATCTCATTCCAGTCTTCCTCAGGGATGTGGAGTGGATCCTCACCGTGGTTTTGATTTGCATTTCTCCGACAACTAATGTTGTTGAGCATCTTTCATGTTCAGTTCAGGTCAGTCGCTCAGTCGTGTCCGACTCTTTGCGACCCCATGAACCACAGCACGCCAGGCCTCCCTGTCCATCACCAACTCCTGGAGTCCATCCAAACCCATGTCCATTGAGTCGGTGATGCCATCCAACCATCTCATCCTCTGTCATCCCCTTCTCCTCGCCTCAATCGGCTAATGGCGTATCTTTTCAGAGAAAGGTCTATTCAAATTCTTTGTCCATTTTATTTGTCAATTCACTGAATCGCAAGTTTTCTTACATTTTGTGTCCTAGACCTTTGTCAGAGATGTGTGATCTTCTTCTGGTCAGTGAGCTGTCCTCTCGCTCGCCTGTGTCCTTTGAAGCACAAAAGGTGTCCACTTTTTGTGAAAGTCCGCTGTTCAGTCACTGGGCCCGGCCCTTTGCGACCCCGTGGACTACAGCACGCCGGGCTCCTCGGGCCCCCACAGTCTCCCGGAGTTTGCTCAGACTCGTGTCCACTCTGTTGGTGATGCTGTCTTCTCCTCTGCCGCCCCCTTCTCCTTTCGCCTTCAATTTTTTCCAGCATCAGGGTCTTTCCCAATGAGTCAGCTCTTCAAAGTATGGTGACTGTTCAGTGTCGACTTCCTTTAGGGCGAGCTGGTTTGACCTCTGTGCAGCCCAAGGGACTCTCAAGAGCTTCTCCAGCAGCACAGTCTGAGAGAGTCGACTCTTTGCCACTCAGCTTTCTCTATGGTCTGACTCTCGTGTCTGTGACTACTGGGAAGCCATAGCTTTGACTATACAGACCTTTGTGGGCAACACAGCATCTCTGCTTTTCGATAAGCTGTCTAGGTTTGCGTAGCTCGCCTTCCATGGAGCAAGCGTCTGTCATGCCATTGTCCGCAGTCACCAACCATGAGATTTTGGGGCCCGAGAAGTCTGCCAGGCCTTCCACGTGTTCCTCTTCTATTTGCCACGATCTTAGTTTTTTAATGTGACGCTTCGTCCCAGCCTTTTCACCCTCGTGGGAAACTGAGGCTGGCCCTCTGGTGAAAGCCCTGGGAAGAGGGCGGGTGCGGGCATCTGTGCTGCGGACGGAGCGCCCGTGGGCGGACAGCGACCTTCGCGAGGCAGGAGCCTCAGACCTCACAGCGGGGCCCCTCACTCTGTGCACGGGAGAGTCTGGGGGGCTCCGTCTGGGTGCAGGGATGCCAAGGCGCTGCTGGTGCCCTTGGGGCCCCAGTGGGTCGTGGGCAGGACTGAACCACAGGCGCTTGGGGACAGTCCCTGGGGAGGAGGGGCGGCACCAGAGCCCTGCGGCCGGGTCCCCGTTGCCCCCAAGCCCCAGCCGGGGTTCAGCGCTGTCCACGAGGAGGATCGGGCCAGAACTGCTGCCCCGCCCCCGAAGCCACGGGCTCGGCCCCGCTGCAAGAACAGGACACGCGAGCGTGTCCACCAAGCCTTGCCCCGGGCCAGTGACGCCTGCTGGTGCCCTCGAGCTCAGTGCCCTCCATGTGGGCTGCCCGCTGGAGTCCACCAGGTTTGGCGGGAGGACCCTCTGAAGGACGGACAAGGGTTCTCTCCTCATCATGAAACTTTTAACGAGGAATCATGAGCTCCATTTCTTTGGTAACTGACGGACTCATGGAAACGTAAGGTTGTATAAGGTCTCCAGGAATTTATCCACCCTGGCCGTCTTGCAGTAAGCGGAAACTAGGGCTTGCCCCAGTAATTCACACTGTTGGGGCGCTTCCCCCTCTGGGTGTCAGGGCTCAGGGGAGGCGGAGGCAGGATGGGCGCCGGTGCAAGGACCCCCACGTGCAGTCGGCCCCTGGGGACTCCCCAGCTGCTGTCAGATCCGGGGAGGTGCTCTGGGGCAGGAGGACGATTCCTGGGCCGTGCCCCAGAGCTCCTGACCTGAGACGGAGCTTGGGAACTGAAGTTATGAAGTCAGCATTCACGTGCACCTCTAAGGAACAGTGTGCTCACAGTCAAGAACCCTGCGCCCGACAAGGGAGGACGGCAGCAGCGCCCAGGCTGGCCAGCACGGGCCGCTACACCCTTGGGTGGTTTCCAGCACTTTCACCTGCACACGGGGCAGCCCCGCGCCCAGCCTGAAGCATGAGCGCAGCTGAGGGTCTCCTGAGGGTCAGCTGGGGGCTGCAAGGCCACGTTCTCACCTCCTATTTGCCCTTTTAATCCGCTTGAAACTAAATACTCTGCGGCAAGTCCTAGAGATTCAGGGGTTTTCTTTGGGGCTCTGGCTCCAAAGTTCTGTCTCTGTGGGGAACCATTTCCTAGTAAGAAAGCTGCCAGATGTGCCCAGAGGCTGGTCAGTGCAGGCGGTGCCCGCAGGTGGGTGCTGCAGCTGGTGGGTGTCACCGCTGCCGGGCGGAGCTGCTCCAGGCCTGGGGAGGGTGGGGGACAGCATCTTCTCACCCCTTCCTTTCTCCAGATGACCCCAACACTGGCGGCACCATCGGGGGTCCTGGCCGTTCTGACCCTCATCACAGAGGCGTCCGCTGTGCCTACACACGGGGCTCCTTCGTCAGCCACGATCGAGCATGGAGCACTGAGCCTGCCAGGCGTGAGCAGTGTGCCCCGGGCACTGCTGGGGCCTGTTGGGCCTCACTCGACTCCGCTACTTGGCTTCAGCTGCAAGAACCCAGGGAAGCTGGCCAGTGGACGGCAGGACAGGTGAGGAGGCGAGGAAGCCTGGAGACCTCGGTGTCGTCAGCAGGGAAGGTGATGTCGCCTGGGACCAGCGAGTCCCAGGAGAGAGATGTGTGCGCTCCGGAGGCTTCTGGTCCGCAGGCCTTGCTGCCGCCCCGACCGAGCTCGCGGCGCAGAGCGCGTGGTGTCAGGCTCCCTCCCGCCCACTGGGCCCCGCAGTCGCAGCTTTCTTCTAAGGTCCACTCAGAGTGGCGGGCTCCCAGGTGCCCAGGCCAGCTCGCCCGCCCTGGTCCACTTGACACCCAATGCAGCTAAGGGTGGACCAGCCCTGCCCATGCCATTCACACGCCACATGGGTCCGCCCGGATAGCACCAAGGGGGCTGGGAGGGGAAGGGTCCTCTGTGTGGCCGCTCAGCCTGGCTTCCCCGGTACCGAGCTCTGTGGCTCTGACTCAGAAAACACAGCGCCTGCTCTCTGGCCTCTAAGTGCCTTCCACTTTCTCGTGTGGTTCATGAGACGGTCCAGGGGCAAAGGCAGTTCTAAAATCGAATCTGTCAACTGCATTTACATCTGTGTAAAGACAGTGACCCCCGTTCCCTCTCTGCCGTGAGACAGGGCAGGCTCCGCCTCACCTCCCAGGAGGCTGCTCTGCGGGGCTGTGAGGCCGGCAGCCAGGGAGTGGGGGTGGGGGGGTGGGGCGGGTCGGGAGTCGGGCAGTGGCCCAGCTGAAGGGGGTGAAGCGTGAGCCCGACTCCAGGGCAGTTTCCTGACGCTGATGAAGTTCTCACCACCCGACATGCTGCCTGCTTTGAGGGCTGTCAGGGACGCCTTGCAAAGGCCTTTGTTCCTTGCAAGCAGGCGCTCCCGGCCTCAGACACGCCGCTGTGCTCCCACCCGTCATGAAGCCCTCTGGAGCAGGGGCTTCACAGAAGGATGCTCCCATGCCTCTGTGTCACTGGCTCTCACAGGGAAGGACACGGTCATCATTACGTTCAGTGTCGCCATCTTTTACGCTTTGTTTTTAATTCAGCACCCCAGACAACGCTGACCTTTCCTTCCTGAGCGTGTGGGCACCCTGCCGCAAGGATGGCAGCAGCGGAGGACAGCCCCTCATGGTGCTGGGGGAGCGTCTTCTCTGAGTGTGTGACTCGAAAGCGCAGACCTGAGACGGCCCTTCCCCTTCGGCTCCGCTCGGTGGGGACAGAGGTGCCCTCTGTCTTGGGGGCAGCTCCGTGATGAGGTGGACTTCGTGGACCCTAAAGCCTCCAGCCCGTGCCCCAGCTCTGACAGAGGAGAGGGCAGTGACGTGGGTTGGGGAGGTCGCTGCAGACAGAAAAGAAGCCTTGAGAGACTTTTCAATGTGGACGTGGCTGGAGCTTGGAGGCCGGCACCCCTGCTGCTGTGGCCTTGGCTGCAGCTGAGCTGCGTGCCGCAGACTCATGCTAACACAACCTGCGCTTGGTGTTTGTTAAACGTCATTTATGAAAGCTTTACCAAAACAAGTGGGAGCAGGGCCTCTCCACTTGCCTCCTTCTTGCATCGTGCTGGGCGTGCCCTGGGTCTGAAGCGCTGGACGGGGGCGAGGGCATCCCTCGGGGGCTGCCCTCTGACCCTGCCATGCACACACACAGAGTGTGCTGTGCAGACGTGTGCACACACAACTGCTCACACATGGGAAGCCGGGGTTAGGACAGCCTCCACGCTCTCAACCTATCAGCACTCCATGTGCAGCATGGACAGAAACCCTGTGTTCTGCTTCAGCAGATCCGGGATGAACCCTGGGCAGACCCCGTTTCTCTCTGCTCACTCTTGGACAGGGCACACGCTCACCAGTGTTAATGCGCCCAGAACCTAAGGCCCCCCCACTGCAGGGACAGCCCTTGGGACTGGACGTAAAGCAGCGCTCCTGCTGCTCTGGGTAAGAAACAGGTTCTCTCTAAGCAGGGACTGCAGTCTATGCTAAGACAGCTGCTGTGAGGAGGCAGAGAACCTGAAACTTCAAGAAAGCCTGGGTCCCTTTTCCCTAACAGGAGAGATTGGGTTTTATTCTGCTCCAACACTGTCAGCTAAATGACTACTGATAAAAACCCTGTGCTAAACACACTCAGAGGCTGGACTCATGCTTAACCTTTGTGCACTGGAAGAAGCTTTAAAAAGTTTGCAATTTAATAACAATAGAGAAAATACGACAGTCAGGATATCAGATATAGAAAGCAATGTCCTTACTGTAAGGAACTGGAAAACAGCTGACAGAAGCAGGACTCCTAAGAGACAACATTCTGGACTGGGACCAGAACAGAGCTCATTAGAATGAGCGGGATGTTTTCAGATATTTAAGTCCGTATTAAATACCTAAGGCGTTTCCCTGGTGTGTTACAGTTCTTAACCAGGTATTGACCAGCCACAGAGATGAACAGGCGGTTGGCCCCGGGGCTCCAGGCGAGAACTCCCAGGAGAGGTGGTCACTTGCCCCTCTTCTTGGAGGCCTGGCGGCGTGGCCTCCTGGAGGCGGTGCGGTCCTCGCTTCTGGAAGGAGACCTCACGTTCCACTGGGAAGTCTGCGGGGGCCTGCGGGGACAGGTGCACACGTCACGTGGGGCCCCAGCCCTCAGGTGGGACTGTTCCGGGTAGGGACTGGGGACTTACGGCATGTCAGGCAGTGACAGACACAGAACATTGTCCCCCTGGCCTGCAGCTCTCGAGCCCTGCCGGCTTCCTGGAGCGCGCCTCCTGCTCTTGCTGTGGAGGGAAAGCGACTGGCCCGGTGACACGATGTAGCTGATTTCCGAGCCAAAAGTGACATTTGGAATGGTCTCTGGAAGGGAGAATGTTCAGTGGAAGGTTAGCAAAGGCCTTCGGGGGAGAAGCTGAGCAAGGGCAGGTGCACGGTGGGGCCAGGGCCTGCCTCCCTCCCCGGGTCCCTGGCCCTGACCACCTTCCAAAAACCACTGCTCATGGCTCCTCCTCGGCCCCCCGAAGGCCTCACCGCACTCAGAGCCCCTGAAGAACCCTGCTCCTGCCACTCCTCCTGGGTGCCCTGAAGATGCTGCCCTGCTGGCTGGCCCCTGCTCACTGCCACCCACCCCCCACCTGGGCCAACTCGGGCTTTGCATCCCAGCGTGAGCTAAACTGAGAACCTCTCTCTCTAGAGGGGACACAGGCACCGTCCTCAGGGGAGTCGCCAGCTTTAAAGGAAATCAGTGGGGTCAAGTCCTCACTCGGTGCTCGGCCAGGACAACCTGAGTGCTGAGGACACGGAGCCCCCGCTGTCGTACGCTAGTGGGGCTCCCTCCCGACCCAGGGCTGTCTGTGTCCAGAGCTCTGTGCGCCCCTCAGCCTGGGCTGCGCCTCACAGCAGGTGCTACTGCCCCGGGACGCCCTGCCCCATCCCAATTAGCTGTGCTCTCACCATACCCGCCACACGGGCAGGCACCACGCGCTCCCCGTGCTGCGACCACTGAGGTCTGGGGAGACCTTCCCTGCCGGGGATCAGGTCTGCTGGTGCGTCCGTGGCGCCACAGGCCTGGGAGCCCCTCCCGCCCCTCACCGCTGCTGTGCAGACCCCGGATGGGGCTCGGAGCCCTCCGCACAGCCCAGCACGGCCAGGTGGCGGCGCTTCCGCAGCCGATTCATCACGAAGAGGGACCTGCTATCCCAGTGCCCCCTGTTCAGTTAAACCTAGCCCTGAAATCCCCTCACGTCCACCGGTGGCCCCTGGAAGGGGCCACGGTCAGCTATGCCTGGTCAGCAGCACCGTCACAGTCACTCAGGGGCAGTCAGTGTGACCACACGCCCCATGGCGTGCATGAGGAAACTGTGCTGGGGCCCTTGCACACGTGGTACGCGCTGCAGTCAGGAGACTTGCTTGTGCCCGCAGCCTACTTACGCTCAGGGGTGCTAATCCCTCGCTTCGTTTCGAGGTCAACAGCTCCACTGGACTCCGGGTCAGCTCCACTGGATTCCAGCTCCAAGACCCGCACGGGCACTGGGAGGAAAGCGGACAGCATTACCTCTCCAAAAACCCAATCAGCCCCAGAAACAAAACACGCCAATGAGAAAACCATTTGCAAGATACATGGTACACTCAACATCCCAAATAAAGTTTCTATAAAGAGATAATTCAGAAAGATACACACAAATGATAAGCATGAAAAACCATGGCCTTTCTCACTAGGATTCAAACAAATGAAATTAAAACTTTCGGCCTACAGCTCATGGGATATTATGAACCCCTTTCTCTGTAGGATATGGGCTCTCATGGGCCAAAGTGGGAATTCACGTGAAAGGAACAAGAAACAACGGTCTGACACCATCAAAAGCTTAAAAAATACTCGTGGGAATTAATCCTGAAGATCATACACACACAAGACTACATCCCAACGTTTACTGTGACGTGATCGGTTTCGGAAAGTTGAAAAACACCTACATTTTCAGGGACAGGCAGGTGAGCCCTGCTCCACAGCCATCACGGCCCGGGCGAGGCCGAGGAGAGCCGCCAGCCCCTCCCAGCCGAGCAAGGAGACCGTGGGAAGGCCACGCGCACGCCCTCCTCCTCACTGCCAGCCGCCCGCACGCCCCCCTCCTCTCGCCGCTGCTGCCGGGCACGTGCACGCGCTCCGCTCGTGCCCCACTCCTCTCGCTGTCGGCCACACGCACGCCCTCCTCTCGCCCCGCCCCTCGCCGCCGGCCCCGTGCACGCGCTCCTCCTCTCGCCCCTCACTGCCGGCGCACGCACGCCCCCACCCCTCGCTGCGCATGCGCCCTCCTCCTCTCGCCCCTCGCTGCGGGTGGGTCGGCTTCACCCTGCCCTCCAGACCGTCCCCTGTGAGCAGGGCTGCTGGACACCCTCCGACCCCGGGCCCATCCCAGTGGCTCGTTTAGACGACAGACAGAAGTGCCTGATGGGGACAGGGGTGGGCCCAGGTCTCCTGAGCTCCGGGGCGCCAATGGGCGCACGCGGGGCTCACCTGGGCTCTCAGGACGACTGTCCGAGGGCAGCGGACCCGTGGTCCGGCTACTGTGCCAGCGGCGCGACTCGACGACCTTCTTGACGGAACTCAGGATGTCCATGGTGCTCGCCGACATGGGCCTGTTGGTGCAAAGCCACCGTGAAGCACGGAGGCGGACGCGCCCGCCTGCTCCCTGGAGCCCAGTCCCCGCCCACGGGTGCCGGGGGCGCCCCTGCAGCGAGCTGAGCCGGCGCCGCACACCTGTCCTTGGGCACCAGAGACAGGGGTGCAGCCGAGTGCGCAGCGTGGGGCCTGGGCGTGAACGGCTGGTCCACGGCGGCAGCCGCGGTGTCTTTTTCTCGGCCAGCAGGAGCTGGACTTGTTTCCAAGCTCAGAACCTGTCACAGAGAAGAATTAAAGAGCACATCTCCCAGCACTTAGCATAAAGGGCATCTTACATGCTCCGCGCAGGCCCAGAGGAACTCACTTCAAAACCATGTCAGAGCCGGGCTTCCGGCACTGCCTCGCACAGAGCCCGTGGGGCTGTCCAGGCTTCCGGGGGAGCAGCCACCCCAAGGAGGGGCTCGGGGGGACTGCGCTCTCTGCCACCAAAGGAGCCAGGACCCCATCAGGGTCAGGGCTGTCTGGGAATACGCACACCTCCCTCACTGGGACGCGGGACTTTCCAGCAGGGTAGGGGTGACAGGGAAGGGCCTCGCTGACGGTGTCCCCTGAGACAGGAGGCCACCAAGGTGGGTGTGGGGTGACACTGGGCAGACAGGGGCAGGGCCGCCGCCCACCGGCCGCTCTGCTACCCGGGGCACCTGGGGCCGCCCGCCTCACCGGCTGCTGCTGCTCAGCCAGCTGCTCCTGGTAGCGCCTCATGTCGTACTCGAGTTCCGCGGCCAGCTGCTTGTCGACGGTGAAGAAGTCCTTGACTTCATCTCCGTAATCCTGCATCACCTCCTAGAATGGACCGCAGCATCCCTGAGCGCCCCCTGAGCCGGTAAACGGGCTCTTCCCTGCAACCTGATCCCGACGGGAACATGGTAGGATGCATGCTCAGAGCAGACGGTTTCCGCTCCATCGACAGACCAGCGAACCTGACACCACTTGCCCAGGAAGTGCCAACTGCTGCTGTGCTGGCCACAGGAGCCTCATCTCCTGGAAGCTTCCTGAACCCTTGCTAGGCACCATGGACCCCTAGAACTTCGGCTGGAAGCAGCCCCCAGCAGGGCTCAGAACTGTCTGCGGCTGCAGGGCTGTGGGACCTGTCTCAGGAATCCCAGCGGGAGGCTGGCAGGCGGGCAGCACACGGCATCCTGGCTAGATCGGGCACGGGGAGCCGTCCACACCGGCTTTCTCAGGACGCAGCTGAGGCTTGGGGCCATCTGTGCGTCTCCTCATGACGTGACAGAGGCTGTGAGCACACCAGGGCTAAGGTCAGAGGCGGGGACCCGGCCTCTGTGCTGTGAGGAAGAAGCCACTTTTCCTACTAGAGGCAGGGAAGATCTACCTGGCCCAACCTCTAGGGAGGAGCTCCCCCACCCCAGGCCTCGGGCAACCAGGGGGCTCCCAGGTGCAGGCGAGAACCGCAGGGGCTTCTCCGACAGGGTCCACACAAAGCCGGGCGCACAGCCCTGCTCGAGCGTGCCCAGAGGCGGGGGCTCCCTGTCCGCAAGTGTTTCAGGGGCTACCCAAGATTTCATTCCTTTCTGAGGCTCACCGGGGCAAGGACAGTGTGAGTGACCTAAAGCCCTCACTTTCTCCACAGTCAGCCTGTCTTTCCCACCTTCACTTCTGTAGGATGAAGATGTATTTGAAAACTGTATTCGATGTAATCCTGCCACAGCCCTTCTTGGGAAATAAGGAATCTGAGCATTTTTTGAGGAAGAAAACAGCATAAACGGAAGGGGAAATGCTGTGTTTCGGACTGCAAGACTCTATAGGAAGGTCTGAGACCTCATTTCTGTGCACTCTTGGTCTGCATGCGGCCCCTGGGGAGCCCAGGGCCAGGAGGCAGAAAGGCTGCTGCTGGGTGCAGTACCCCCGACTGGCACCCAGACACAGAGCCAGGGGTGAGCTCCCGTCAGCGATGAGCGCCTCCACTTCACCCCATGCAGAGTGAACCGAGATGGGGGCCCGTTTGTGGCCGCAGCTGAGAAACTTCAAACCTGAACCTAACGGTTAAGGACACAGACCCAACTCCCTAGGAAAGGCAGAGACAGCCTCTGGGGGACCTGTGGCCCCTGTCTTCTCTCCCAGGCAAAGGGCAGCCTGGGGCCCTGCTCCAAGCCACGCTGGACCCACGGTCAGGACTGTGGGGTCCTGAGTGACCAGTGGGGGCTGGGGGCGGGGGAGGCAACCACACAGTCCGAAGCCTCCTTACCCTGAGGTAGAGCATGAGTTCTCGCAGAGCTGGGATCTTGTTCTTTTCTAGGGCAGACTTCAGGGAGGTGATAATTGGAATAATCATTTCTATTAAATTCCTCTTTTGAACCTGTGGTAACAGAAGAAGGCTGTTTCAGATGCATGAAGTTCTGAAAGACAAACGTGTTTCCTTCATCTAGTTCTTGCAAGGCCGATCTCGAACACGATGTCAAGTTTACTTTTTATTTTTGATGCCATTCTGAGAACTGGAGAGGAAGTTACCTCAGCTGGGGAGACTAGGAAACCATCACTGCAAAATGGTGTAAAGCAAGAGGCATACACATACTAGTCTTATTCCCAAACAAGAAAGAGGAACTAGAAACACAGTAGAGCCTTGAACAGCCCCGTCTGTAAGTACAGAGCCTCACCTGTGTGGGAAGCAGGGAGCTGGCACCCTCGCCCACCGACCCCAAGGTCAACTGAATTAAGGACTGAAAACGAGCTCCCAGCCTTCCCACGAGCCCGTCACACAGCCCGGCTGCACCCCGGGCTCCTCCACGAGATGAGAGGGGCTCGGCCCTGCCGCACGAGCACGCCTCCTGCCTGCAGGTGGGGCAGCGCAGGAGGGGCCGGGCTTGGAGAGGGTGTGGGCCCCTCTCTGAAACTCTGTACACAGGAGATCTGCGGGTAGTCACACACTGCCGTCACCAAGAATGAGCGCCGAGCACAGATGTCTGCGCAAACCTCTGAGAATTAGAGACAGCACACTGCATTAGCCCCTGCATGCCAGATGACCCTTCAGAACCCGAAGGTCACTCTTGTCCCATTTGAAGTCACTAGCATATGCTCTTTACTTGTAATCCACTCATTTCTAAAGACTTAGCAGAGTTCCTGAAACAGGAGGGCCAAGACTAAAAAAATAATTTAATAAAGATGAGTCTGAGCAGAGGCTAAGTTAAGGAGAACCTTGAAAAGTGGTTTAAACGTATTCACTCCACAAATATCATCCAATACCTTCCCTGCACTGGACACCAGGCTAACCTCCCAGGCGACAGAAATGGGGCCAAGAACTCACGCCTTCAAGCTACTTCCAGACCAGGCTGTGTCACAACGTGAGGCTGGCAAGGTGTGAGGGGCCGTGAGGGTGCTCGGAGTGAAGGGGCAGGGCGGGGTGTGTGTCTGGGGGACTGGTTGGGCAGGCGGCACAGGGCAGGCTGGGCAGGGAGAGGCCCTGCAGGTGGAAGTGCGACCCCTTGGAGACCAGAGCCAGCGGGCTGCAGAGCTGGGGGGCGTGGGCCAGGCCACACGTGGGCATCGAGAGTTTACCCAGAAGGTGACAGGAAGCCTCCAACCCACTTACTACAGATACGTGAGTGGGTATAACATCCACACACACAACACCAGGGCCAGGCACATGCGAGCCGCTGGAGCCACAGGCTCAGGCAGAGAAGAGCCCCGACAGGGCGGGTGTTCGGGGAGGCTGGAGGGGGCTCCGGGGACCCCGGGCCTCCGGGAGCAGCGCACTCGCCTCAGGGGAGCCGGGGCCTCCGGGAGCAGCGCCCCCGCCTTGGGAGCAGCGCCCCCGCCTTGGGAGCAGCGCCCCCGCCTCCGGAGCAGCACACTTGCCTCCGGGAGCCGCACCCCCGCCTCGAGAGCAGCGCCCCCGCCTCTGGGAGCCGCGCCCCCGCCTCGGGAGCCGCGTACTCGCCTGTGAGAGGAGCTTCTTCTGCGACTCCTGCAGGGCCGCTCGGACCGGGGCCAGCTCCTCCTCCTCCCCTAGCTGCTCCCTGTCTGCTCTGGGCCTGAGCGCCTGCAGCCTGATCTCCTTCGAGCTGAGCACTTCAAACGTGTCCGAGAGCAGCTCGCTGGCTTCCATGTCCAGGGGCAGGTCGCCGTCAGCGAAGCAGGCTGGAGGAAGCAGAGGCGGACCCTGAGAACTGCTGCCCACAGTTGGGGGTGGTGGTGCTGGGCATGGATGGAGGCAGTGGCCTGCTGGCCTGAGGGCAGGACTGATGGCTGAGGGTGACGGGGTCTGGACGTCAGGACTGGGGCGTCAGGCGGACGGCAGAGGGCGTCGGGGTTAGGATGTCGGGCCACTGGCCGAGGACACGGGTCAGGACACCGGACCGACGGTGGAGGGCATTGGGGTCGGCACGCCAGGCCGATGGCCGAGGGCGTCGGGGTCGGGACATCGGGCCGATGGCCGAGGACACCAGGGTCGGGGTGTCGGGGCCCCTGGGCTGCAGGGCGGCTAGGCCCCCAGCCACTCAGCAGTTCCCCCCCACACTCTTCAGCCCTGCTCTGGCCGGTCCTACCCAGGATGCTTTCGAAGATTCTGACAGTGATGTTGAACCGCTGCTCGTCTGTGAAGTGTTCCAAGAGGAACTTGTATATCCTCATCCTTCTCTCCCTGCTCTTGGCCCCCTTCAGGGAGAAGAGCCGCTTCTCTCTGGGACAGAGCAGGACCGTCTCAGCACAGCCCCTCGGCGAGGCTGGAGGACCTCTCTCTCCTGGGCCACCTGCCGGGGGGCCGCCGTGCCTGGTGGGGATGCTGCCCCCCGGGCCCTCTGCGCCACCCCCGCCTCGGCACCGACCTGTCCGACTGCGGGAACCTGTTGAAACTGTCGTGCTTCTCATAGCTGGTAAAATGGAAGATGCACTCGATGAAGTGCTGGTAGAACAGGGCCGGGTTCCTCTTCAGGAGCAGGTGCACCAGGCAGACCTCCCCGGTGCTGCAGAGAACGGACGGGCAGGGTAACGCCGCGGGCGCCTCGCAGGCCCCCAGGAGCCTTCCCACGGAGGCCGTGACGGGGCGGACACAGCTCCGGGGCCGGGCTGCCCTGTGAACCCAGGCTCCCCAGCTATGCTTGCAAGCTCAGAGCCCCCCGTCACTCAGCCACACCTCACGTGCAGGAGCCCCCCAAGCTGCCCCTGCAGGTGGACCTGCCGGCTACGACCACCCCAGGCCTCCTGCCTCAGCCTGCACTCTCCTGAGGACCAACACGAAACCCATGAGCGGGCAGACAGGGCCGTCCACAGGCAGCGACCGCTCAACCCAGGCGGCAGAGGGCCACAGGGCAGCACCCACAGCCCCGGAGCAGACGCTCGAGGACAGGGCGGGCGCCCAGGCTGGGCCAACCCAGGATTGGGCTGGCTCTGACCCAGGGCCCAGCCAGACCCACATTTCCGCACACCTTGAGCTGACTGCAATCTCCAGCTGCCAGGAGCCTGTCCCCCAGGGGAAGGACGGGGGACAAGAGAAGTCTGAATGCGCTGCTCTTGGCCACGGGATGCACAAGACCCCCCAGAGCCCTGCCGGCAGCTCTCCTCCAGGCTCAGGACTCGGTCAGTGTGCTCAGAGCTCACACCGCAGCCAGTCAGAGGTGGCCACTCAGAGGCCCCAACAGGGCAATGACCTGCTGCCAACGGCGACCTCGGAATGTTCACCGGACGCACCCTTGAGCACACAACCGCTAAAGCGCCATCTGCTCAGGGGAATGGCCTCTCCTCCCAGGGAGGAGGCCTGCCAATTTGAGTTGGGTCGGGAAGATCCCCTGGAGAAGGGCATGGCAACCCACTCCAGTATTCTGGCCTGGAGAATCCCATGGACAGAGAAGCCTGGCGGGCCGCAGTTCATGGGGTCACACAAAGCAGAACGTGACTGAGCGACTAAGACTTTCAGACGTTCAGCGTCAGATGCTGGTCCATTCACATTAGGTCAAAAGTAGGTATAGGTCAGGATGCACGGGCAAGCACCCTGGAGAGTCACCGGCCTAACCAGCTGAACAAGTCATCCCACAGGCATGTAACTGACACACAGGGTCTGGACACAGGTGGAGGGCAGGTCCAGAGTGGGGAGAACACCCAGCCGCAGAGACAGGCCCCCAGGGAGAGACTCGCCCTGGGTGCACGAGGGCACACAGAGCCAGCCAGCTCGACCGACTCGCCAAGAGGGACAGTGTGGTATCTGTCAGCTGAAAAGTTACAAGAAACCAGCGTCCTCCGCGGTGCCTGCTGGGGCGGGCCCCTTCTCCTGCCCTCCTCAGCCCCAGGACCCGAACTGGGACCACACGCAACACACCACCAAGTCAGGCACACTGCCGACTTCACACAGAACCATCTCACGTGAAAACCAGAGGGAAGGGAGGAAATCCCTCTGGAAAATCCCGAGGAGCACTGAGAATCCAGATCTCCATTCCATCAGCCCGACAGGCTCAAGGGGCAAGCAGCGAGACCGCTTCCTCTTTGGACAGAGCAGGAAACACACACGTCACTCTTCTTTTGGACGTCTTCCTACACACGTGCTACTCAGTAGCTGATATCCCCTTGGTGGAGGCCGAGTGGATAACTCAAGAGTCCCGACCCGGATGCTCTCCGGCTCGGACGGGGATAGACCCCCGCCCTGCGCTGACTGCAGCTGTGAGCGGGATGGACCCTCGGCCTGCACTGACCACCACCGTGAGCAGATGGGGATGGACCCCCGCCCCGTGCTGACTGCCACTGTGATGGGGGTGGACCCCACCCCGCGCTGACCGCCGCCTTGTTCTGACCGCCACCATGATGGGGGTGGACCCCCACCCCGCCCTGACCACCACCCAGCGCTGACCGCCCCCTGTGCTGACTGCGGCCGTGATGGGAGTGGACCCCACCCCGCGCTGACCGCCGCCTTGTTCTGACCGCCACCATGATGGGGGTGGACCCCCGCCTGGCGCTGACGGCCGCCCGGCACTGACCAGCCCCTGTGCTGACTTTGGCCGTGATGGGGGTGGACCCCACCCCGCGCTGACAGCCGCCTGGCGCTGACCGCCCCTATGCTGACTGCGGCCGTGACGGGGGTAGACCCTGCCCTGCGCTGACCGCCACCTTGTTCTGACGGCCACCATGATGGGGGTGGACCCCGCCCTGCGCTGACTGCCGCCATGAGCTGGACCTGTGGCTGCCTCTCCTCGCTCCCTGCCGTCACCTGCGTGCGTCCCAGCTCTGCTCTGCCGCCTGCATCTTGTCGTGTGTGCTGTGGTCCTGCTCCCCCTCGGTCCCTCCTCTTCTCAGCAAGCGAGCTGTTCTTCAAGGACCCAGGGAGTGAAGCCCACCCTCTGCCTCAATCATTTTCACTCACTGACTCATCCAATGTCCCCTGAATGTCTCCTTGACTTCAGACCATCTCAGACAGGAGGGACGCCCATAAATGAGACCACGTCTGACTCCAGGATGCCTGTGTCCCACCAGGTGGACAGGTGTTATCAAAACTACACAGAATGTGTTGACAAAAGTGATCTGAAGCCAAAAGGTGGCTGGGAGGGCGTAGGGGAAAGGGAGGCGGCCCGCTGCTGGGGAGAACCCATGTCCTCCCCTAGAGTTACCAGGTTCAGGCTTTCCTCTAGCCACTCCTGAACGCATCTGTTTCACCCTCACCTGCTTGCTAGGTGCTTCCTGATTTTCTCCATTCCAAGCCCCAACATCACTGCTAGGGCAGGCATACCAGTCTGTGTTCCCCAAATTCCTGCGCTGGAAACCGGGCCCCCCAGGGGGTGCTATCAGGTGAACAGCTGGGAGGAGGCTGGCCCATGAAGGCCAGGCTCTCTCCAACGGGGCGTATCTTATAAACAAAGTCCTGGAACACCTCCCTCCCTCCCTCCCACCTCGTGAGGACACGGGGCCGTGTAGACGGGGTGGGTCTGGCTCCCTGGAAACTGCTGTGCTGGTGCCCCTCTCTGACTTCCCACCTCCAAGCAGGGAGGGGGCAGTGTCTCCTGCTCATCAGCTGCCCAGGCTGTGGGGCTTGCTCCAGGAGGCTGGCAAGCCTGCAGCAGTCGGCAGCGCACCTTCAGTTCCACACAGCCCCCTGTCCTCCCGGCTTCATCGACTCCAGGGACCCAGGCTCTGTCACAACACTGGAGCCCCACGGAGGTCGGACAAACCGCCCACTGTTCTGACAGCTCTCTGACTCCCTCAGCCCTTCACCTGTCCTGCACGGAGCCCTCTGGATCCTCAGTGACGCACTTTTTTCCCAAATCGAGCCATCTCTGCTCTTCTTTCCTCTCTATGTCACCGGCCCGTCACTGCAGTGCCCCTCCAGGCCTGCCTTCCTGCAGAGCTGCAGCATCTGCCCTGCCCCGAGACAGCCGACCTGTTGCCTGGCCATCATCCTGACTGCTGTCTGCAGGGCTCACGTAGTTGGCAGACAGGGTACATCTCATACAAGCTTGTAGCCTCCACACTAGGGGTTTATATTTTAGGACCAATCCAACACGTCATGCAAGGAAACCACAATCTGAAAAGACCCACGCAACCCAGTGTTCACTGTAGTGCTGAGCACAACAGCCAGGACACGGAAGTAGCTTGAACGCCCATCAGCAGAGGAGGAGATAGAGATAATGGGGAACGTATATACTGCGGAGCACTCCTCAGCAGGGAAGGAGGAGATAATGCGCGCGCAGCAACGTGGATGGACCTGGAGATCATCATTCCCAGTGAGGGAGGCCAGACAGAAAGACCAGCATCAGAACACCACTCACAGGCGGAGTCTAAAGAATGGTACATATGAGCTGACTTACAAAAAGAAGAGCCACCGATGGAGAAAACACTCACAGCTGCCAGGGGGAAGGAGGGCAGGAGTACACTGGGGGTATACACAGGGAGCACTGGGGGTATACACGGGGAGCACTGGGGGTATACACGGGGAGCACTGGGGGTATACACGGGGAGCACTGGGGGGACACACGGGAGCACTGGGGGGTATACACGGGGAGTACACTGGGGGTATACACAGGGAGCACTGGGGGTATACACGGGGAGCACTGGGGGTATACACGGGAGCACTGGGGGTATACACAGGGAGCACTGGGGGTATACACGGGGAGCACTGGGGGTATACACGGGGAGCACTGGGGGGTATACACAGGTGCACTGGAGGGTATACACAGGTGCACTGGGGGTATACACAGGGAGCACTGGGGGTATACACAGGGAGCACTGGGGGTATACACAGGAGTACACTGGGGGTATACACAGGGAGCACTGGGGGTATACACAGGAGCACTGGGGGTATACACAGGGAGCACTGGGGGTATACACGGGAGCACTGGGGGTATACACAGGAGCACTGGGGGTATACACAGGGGAGCACTAGGGGGTATACACGGGGAGCACTGGGGGTATACACAGGGGCACAATGGGAGGTATACACGGGGAGCACTGGGGGTATACACAGGGGAGCACTGGGGGTATACACAGGGAGCACTGGGGGGTATACACAGGGAGCACTGGGGGGTATACACGGGGAGCACTGGGGGGTATACACAGGGAGCACTGGGGGTATACACAGGGAGCACTGGGGGTATACACAGGAGTACACTGGGGGTATACACAGGGAGCACTGGGGGGTATACACAGGAGTACACTGGGGGTATACACAGGGAGCACTGGGGGGATACACAGGTGCACTGGGGGTATACACAGGGGAGCACTGGGGGTATACATGGGGAGCACTGGGGGGGATACACAGGAGTACACTGGGGGTATACACAGGGAGCACTGGGGGTATACACAGGGGAGCACTGGGGGGGATACACGGAGCACTGGGGGTATACACAGGGGAGCACTGGGGGGGATACACAGGGGAGCACTGGGGGTATATACAGGGAGCACTGGGGGGTATACACGGGGAGCACTGGGGGGTATACACAGGGAGCACTGGGGGGTATACACAGGAGTACACTGGGGGTATACACGGGGAGCACTGGGGGGTATACACAGGAGTACACTGGGGGGTATACACAGGGAGCACTGGGGGTATACACAGGAGTACACTGGGGGTATACACAGGAGTACACTGGGAGGCTGGGACTGACGCTGGGAAAGACCCTGATGCTGGATCAGGGAATGACTGAAGGTGGGAGGAGAAGCGGACGACAGAGGACGAGATGGCTGGATGGCGTCACCAACTCGATGGCCGTGAGCCTGAGTGAACTCCGGGAGTTGGTGATGGACAGGGAGGCCTGGCGTGCTGCAGTCCATGGGGTCGCAAAGAGTCGGACACGACTGAGCGACTGGACTTAACTGGCATTGCCATATACACACTACTGTGTATAAGATAAGGACCTGCTGCATAGCAGCGGAACACACTTCATCCTCTCCAACGCCCTCTATGGGGAAAGAACCTAAAAAAGAGTGGACACGTGTATGATCCGACTGAGTCACTTTGCTGTACAGCAGAAACACAACATTGTCAACCAACTCTACTCCAATAAAAACTGATTTTAAAAAAAGTCATACAATTTTGCTCATGCTGGAATCGTCAGGAAATCCACCTCGACCAAAAGTAAATTCACAGGGCTCTGCCGCTAGAGTCTCTTGTGAAGATCTGCCCTAGCAGACACACATGGAAAAATCAACATGTATAAGGAAGCAGACAGGCCTGACCTTTGGCCTAAAAATAGATGATCAGGTTGACTTAAATCAGCGTTTCAAAGCTCTTCAAATCACCCTCCACATTCTGCCGTGGTTCAAACCAACTCAGAAGGCAGGGCTAAAGTGGGCAACCCTCAGGCGACGAGGGCACTCGGGGAGACGCCTGCCTGTCCTCTAGCGTCCCTGTGACTTGTGACCTCGTCACTGCGTGCTCCACACAGCTATTGAGGCTGTGACGCATAGGGGAGGGGCCAACGCGCTGAGCTCCTCTCTGCCCCTGGGTCCCCCACAGCACACGGGGCCTGGGGCTGGCCTGGCGGAGAAGCAGAGAGGACACCGTGCAGTGGCCGAACCCCTTCCCCACTTACGCAGAGGGAAAGGAAGCGCGGGCGCCTCAGCCGCCGACTCTGGCTCTGGACATGCTCATCAGCACGCCAGCCTTCTCCCAGCATGTCAGGGAAATGCGCCTCCTTGCAGAGACATACGCAAAGGAGACCAAACAGGAATTCTCCCACGGAGCCCAGAGTGAGCCACTGTCGACAGTGTTCACAGCAAGTAAAGGTGAAGGCGTTAGCCGCTCAGTCCTGTCTGGCTCTTCCCCATGGACTGCAGCCTGCCAGGCTCCTCTGTCCATGGGATCCTCCAGGCAAAAATACTGGAGCGAGCAGCCATTCACTTCTCCAGGGGATCTTCCTGACCCAGGCATCAAACAGGTTCTCCTGAATTTCAGGTTGATACTTCACTGTCTGAGCAACCAGGGAAGCCCATTTAGAACCAGAGGGACCCATTATTACACGCTATTTAGAGTTGATGGATTTGTAAAGACCACTTTCCAACTGTGGGAGCTCCTGCCACGCATTCAACACTCTATTTTCCCACTACAGACCTGCTTTAAACAGCATTATTCGTGAAACACAACTGAGGTTAGCAAATTCTCAGCCCCTTGAAATCTTTAAGAAAATTCCAGAAGGACAGGAGTGAACAGGTGGCAAGGCAACTCTCTTGCCGTCTAATAATCAGGAAATGCCCAACCCACGGAGCCCTATTCACTGTGCACTCCCACCCCGCACTGAGCAGCCCTGCCCTACCTCCCAGAGTGCCTTCCTTAGTGTCTGCACTTCGAGGGAAGTCTGAGGTCCTGCGTCACTGGCCCAGAAGTCGACTGTGCGTCGTGCGGTGGGCACGGCTCCTGCCCCGGCAGCGGGCGTGGCAGGGGCTCGCCCTGCTCTCGGCCTCTGCCTGGGACGGGCAGTGTCGGCAGGCGCGGTCGGCGCTCGGCTTCTCCCGAGCCCCCCTGGGCCGCGGTGCTTTTGTTCTTAAACTTACATGGAAACTAAAGCTTTGTTGTACAGCTCAGTACTTTAAAAGCTGACTGATTATCTGGCAACTGCCAAAACCTCACTAAATCCTACACGACGCAAATCCAAAGCAATTTAAAAGAGAACTTTCCAGAAACTAGGCCAATCACTCAGCTGCCTGGTGTGAGGCAAGAGGCTCACCTGGCGACCTCTGGGTTTGGGTCCACGACTGTGATGATGAAACGGAAGAACAGGCAGCCCTTCCACCTCACAAAGTCCTCCTGCAGAGAGAAGGAGGTCACACACTTATTCCGCTGCTCAGACCCCACACCCCTCCTCCCCACCCCGGCCCCAGGGCCGGCTGGCGGGGCCGCCCTGCCGCACACCTGCAGGAGGCCCGTGAGCAGGAGCAGCGCCTGCTTCCGGACGAATGGGTTCGGGTCCTTCAGACATGTGCAGATGGTAGGGACGTACTTGTCCACCAGGGCCGTGTAGCGGACGCAGAGGTCACACAGGACGATGACGATGTTGTTGAGGACGTTCCCGTCTATGCCCACCTCCAGCTCCCGCACCAGGACAGGGACGCTCTCCTTTGCAAGATCCTCGTGCTGTAAGCACAGCTTTCCTGTCCCCGAGAGAGACAGACCCCCACTGTGCTCTCACTCTGCCTCACAGGCTCTTCAGCTACACCTTGCCAGGGATTTTATTCAGTTACAGTTAAAACATCACATCAACAATCACAAACAAAGAAGCCAAAGGCAGACAGACCTATTCTAAATATTAAGGCGCTCAAAACACATGTACTCCCCACCCCCAGGCTACACGAGACAGACAACGCTGAGAGGCTCCTCTAGGGCAGTACAGATGCCTTCTTCTAAGGTCAACATACAGATTTTGGAGTTTTCGACTTACCTGGAAAATGACCAATAAAATGTAACTGATGATACCTCTTATTTTTGATTATACACATAATCAATATAAGTAAAGAGCTTAGTGATGAACTTGAACCTGAGCTGGGTAGACACAGTCGTGTCCTTCCCTTCGCTTCTCGTTCAGTCAGGAGAAAAGAGGATGTTGCTGAGTTTTGTGTCTGCACCTTTTTTTTTTTGGCCTGGAGAACACTTTGCTCTTCTTTAGTTCTGAGATTTTTGAAAAATCTGATGGACACACTGAGGGTGAAAGCGCCACGGGAGCCCCAGTGCACTGACGGCGAGGGTGCTGCAGGGCCGCAGCCCCAAGAGCAGACCACCGGCTCGCTGGAGACCCGGCGCTGGGTGTGCTCCTCACTCACCCAGGGCGATGACGGCGTGCGCTCTGACCACCGAGGGCATGACAACACCCTGGACCTGGGAGAGGGGCTGCGAGGCCGGGGCCACACTGCTGCCTGGGGGTGCCCGGGGCCCTGCAGGAGAGAGGGGAGGTGGGCTTACTGCACCGCTCAGGGCGAGGCCAGCCCTGGGCAGCGAGCATGGGGCGCGTCAAGGGCCTTACGAGGCTCTCTGCTGGGAGACGCGGCCAGGATAGACAGGATCAGGAGGGTGGTCCTCTGGTCCACTCTGGCTGGACAGAGCTGGGCGACGTCTCCTAAGGTGAAAACATACTTCACCTGCAAAGAGAATTGGTTCTGCAGTAACAGTATGGCAGAGGAAAACAAACTCTAGTGGGATGAAGGCCGTGTCAGCGCAGTTCCTCTTTTTGTCCCGCTAATTAAATGGCTGTCTTTTCCCTCCGAAACAAGACACAGCCATTGGAAAAACTCAGCCACTGCCTAAAGCAGTTGTATCATCTACCTCCAGATACTCCTGCAAGTCAAAGGGGCGCTGGCTAGCAGGTACACTGTGGTAACAGGGGTGACCTCGGTGCTCCCAAGTAAACAGGAACACGGAACAGCCGACTCACAATCCTGCCGCCCACAAGATACCACCCTTGTTTTTCTGGATGACTTTCTTTTCCAAGTATTGTTATGGTCATAGGGCTCCATGCTTGCGTTTCTCCCACACTTACCAATCCCACTGGGTTGAAGGTCGCGACTCTAAATTCCAGCATCAGGCACCCTTTCACGTCAATTAGACAACAAATGCGTCTGACAACTGCACAACAGTGTGCTAAAACCAAGGATGCCGGCAGAGCTTGCCACGTGTCGCCACGCGTCTACGCGACTGAACCCTTTGCTGCCTGCATCGTCTCCGACGCACAGCCCTGCACTCTGGGATGGCGCTCTGCCTCCTCAGAAGGGCCGTGTAGGACGAGGGGGCATAGAGTCTGCTGCTGCTGCTGCTGCTACTGCTAAGTCACTTCAGTCGTGTCCGACTCTGTGCGACCCCACAGACGGCAGCCCACCAGGCTCCCCCGTCCCTGGGATTCTCTAGGCAAGAATACTGGAGTGGGTTGCCATTTCCTTCTCCAATGCATGAAAGTGAAAAGTCAAAGTGAAGTCGCTCAGTCGTGTCCGACTCTGCGACCCCATGGACTGCAGCCCACCAGGGTCCTCTGCCTATGGGATTTTCCAGGCAAGAGTACTGGAGTGGGGTGCCATCACCTTCTCCAATAGAGCCTGCTACACACTTTAAATGCACTTTCAAATTGTCCTCCTGGTTAGCTTACTAGTAAGATTCCTCCCGAAACTCATCAAAACCTCAAGGCACCATTACTGTGTCTTTATTGAGGATGTTCAGCTTAATAGTTAAGCAACAGTATTTTAATTATTCAATCATAAAAATACAAGAGTGATATTAACTAAACAGTAAAATGTTAAGTAAAGACTTTTTAGAGTAAGAAAGCTAATAATGATGTATGTGCTTAGAGAGACCTGAACATACTGTATCTCAGTGAACGGATGGAATATTTGAATAATATTTAAATAAGAGTGAAGTAAACAATATATATACGGGAAACTTCTCCATGTATTTTGACTGAAGGGTAGATTCTGGTGACATATTGAACAGGAAAAAAAGTCTTACTAAGGAAAAGTCCCTGGTCATATTACACCTTTTTCTTAGACTGGGTAGGGAATCCCAGACCCATCAACAGAGAAAGACCCTCCAGAGAAGCCCTGGGTCAAGGCCACTCTACACACTGCGGCCTCTGACCCAAAACACCAGGGTTCCTACTGATTAGGATAATTCTAATTACTGAACTGGGAGCGTATTGATGTCTCAGCACAAAGATTCTTCTCCTCCAAAATATCCAAACAGCCATTGACCCCCAGCTTCAAGTGCGAGGGGTAACTGACCTGAACAGGGGGGAACAGGAATTGAACAAACAAATGGGGAAAATGGCCGGCTTCAGCTAAGTGATAGCCTAGCCTAAAAGGCCCTTCCTGGATGGTGTCAGATGCCAGAATCAGAATCACCAATGTTTTGCTGACAGCCAGCCACTTGGATGAGAAAACAGGCCCCGTGTGCAAAGACTCAAAGGCACCTCTTCAAGACACAGTTTCTAAAGCAGCTGCATGTCACACAACCTCACTGCTCCCGGGGCAGGAATTTCTCCAGCTTTCAAACATCTCTTCTTGTTTCACATGTGACCTGGGAACTGTTCTATAGCCTGATGTTCAAACCACTCAGCAGACACAGCAGACAATTGTACAAAACACCACACTCAATCCCAAAGAAGCAAGAGCACACTCACGTTCCTCTCTTCTCACCTGTCACTTCTGAGCTCACAACACACACTGTGTTCTCCCTATTGGATCAGGAATCTCACAGGACCCAACTGGGAGAAGCATTTGCCATCATTTCCCCCAGGTAGTGAGTGAGAAGAAAATGAATAGGTCAGCAGTAAAAAATTCTAGAAAAGAAGAGTAAGCATCAGGCTAGGAACATCCTTCTCCTGTTCACGGTGTCGGAAACACACACCACAAAGGCATCCCCAGCCCCGCCGGCACGGGACGGGGAGGACGGGGAGACGGCAGCCACTTACCATCAGGTCTTCTCTCATCCGGCCCGGCCCGTCCTCCTTCAGGATGATGTCGGAAAGGTGGCGCACGCAGGTGGCAAGCACGTCCCCTGACGCCTGCACCAGTAACTCCTGCGGCAAGTCAAAGGTCACCTCTGAGGGGCGCCGTGCATCCAGCAGACTGCCCGTGGCATACGACTCGCACAGAAGAAACGCTGTGGCCTCCAAATGCATAAGCTGGAGGCCACGGAAACCCCAGCCACCATGGTTTGCATCCTTGCTCCTCCTTTCAGTGGCCTGGCAATGCAAGCTGGTCAGGTGGGATCCACAAAGAACGCTTCAGGCATGCTCTGTCCAGCACACTCTGCGCACTGCATTTTGTATGCGTATACATATTCTAACCCTGACAGTCCTCGTATATGTTAGGTCTGTCTTTCTACACTGGCTCTGTAAGAGGGACAGACATCTACTCAGGGAGGTCTCGAGGCCCCATTTCTAAGAGATCTGTAACAGCAGTGCTCCTCTAATAACAAGCACATTGCAACTCTTCTGGCGCATGAAGATGGTGAGTTAACTGCTGTACTGAAGAGTGCATTTTAAATAAACAGACTAAAAATAATAGTTGTTACCCTCCTGGAATGTATTCATTAGAGACAAGTTTTCAGAATCTCTTGTTAGTGAAAGTGACTTCCAGGGGTCCCATCTCCAGCCCATGCACCTCACCACACCCAACGGGCTGCAGAGGGTCTCAGCTGCTCCCTATGACCTGGATGCCACTCAACACCCAGGCTGAGCTGAGCGGCTCCACACCGTGACAGGTCGCTACACTGCCAGACAGTCGCTGTCTGCCATATCTTCCATTTACTTTTAATTGGAGGACACTTACTTTACAGCACTTTGATGGTCTGTGCCATGTATCAGCATGAACCGGCCACAGGCGCACGCATGTCCCCTCCCTCTTGGACCTCCCGTGCACCTCCCTTCCCATCCCAGCCCTCTAGGCGCCCCCAAGCACCAGCTTTGGGTTCTCTGCACCACAGAGCAACTCCCCCCAGCTGTCTATTTCACACACGGTAACCTCCACGCTCCAGCGCTGCACTCTCAAGCCCTCCACCCCCTCCCTTTCTCAGTGTCCACACGCCTGCGTCTCCTTTGCCACCCTGTAAATAGGATCATCAGTACCATCTTCCTAGATTTTACTTTCTTCCTCAAGTGCACACAGAACATTCTCCAGGACAGATCACATCCTGGGCCATAAATCAAACATTCGTAAATTTTTAAAAAGTGAAATCATTTCAAGCATGTTTCCTGACAATGCTATGAGATTAGAAATCAATTACAGAGGGAAAAAACTATAAAAAATACAAACACATGGAGGTCAAACAGTATGCTTCTAAATAACCAACAGATCACTAAAATAATAAAAAAGGAAATCAAAATATGCTTAGAAACAAATGACATGAAAACACGATGACTCAAACCTGTGGGAGGCGGCAAAAGCACGGGTGGGAAGGCAGTTTATAGCTGCACAAGCCCACCCCGGGAAACAAGAGAGAAATCAAACAAGTAACCTAACCTTACACCTACAGCAACTAGAAAGAGAACCAAAAACCCCCCAAAGTTAGTAGAAGAAAGACATCACAAAGATCAGAGCAGAAAGAAATGAAAAAGACATGAAGGAGACTATGGCAAAGATCAATAAAACGAAAAGCTGGTGCTTTGAGAAGATAAACAACACTGACAAACAGCAAGGCTCATCAAGAAAAAAAGGGAGAAGACGCAAATGAATAAAATTAGGGATGAAAATTTACAACAGACGACAGAGAAATACAAAAGGTCGTGAGAGACTCCCATGAGCAGCTACATGCCAATCAAACAGAGAATCTGAAAGAAGCGGACAGACTCTCAGAAAGTCTTCCAAAATGGAAGCAGGAAGAAACAGAAAATATGAACAGACCAATCACAAACATGGAAATCAAAACTGTGATAGAAAATATTCCAATAAATAGAAGAACAGGACCAGACGGCGTCACAGGCGAACTCTACCAAAAGTTTAGAGGCGAGCCAGCACCTATCCTGCTCAAACTCTTCCAGAAAATTGCAGAGGACGGAAAACTCCCAAGCTCACTCTATGATATCAAAACCAGACAAAGATACCACAAAACACAAAGTTACAGGCCAGTATCACTAATGAACATAGATGCAAAAATCCTCAACAAAATTCTAGCTAACAGAATCCAACAAAACATTAAAAGGGTCATATATCATGATCAAGTGGACTTTATCCCAGGGACGCAGGGGTTCTTCAATACATGCAAACAATCAATGTGATGCATGATATTAACAGATTTAAATATAAAAACCAAATGATCATCTCAACGGATTGGGAGAAAGCTACTGACAAAACTCACCACCCATTTATGATAAAAAACTCTCCAGAAAGCAGGCATGGCGGTGGTGGCTCAGTTGTGTCTGACTCTTGAGATCCCATGGACTGTAGCCCACCAGGCTACTCTGTCCATGGGGTTCTCCCGGCCAGAATACTGGAATGGGTTGCCGTTTCCTTCTCCAGGGGATCTTCCCAACTCAGGAATCAAACCCGGGTCTCCTGCATTTGCAGGCAGATTCTTTACCAACTGAGCTACAAGGGAAGCTCAAAAGTAAGCACAGATGGAACATTTATCAATATAATAAAGGCCAGATATGATAAACCCACAGAAAATACTATTCTCGATGCAGGAAAAAAAAGCATTTCATCCAGAATCAGGAACAAGACAAGGGTGCCCACTCTGCCACTATTAGTCAACATACTTTTGGAAGTCCCAGCCATAGCAGTCAGAGAAAAAATAAATAAATAGAAGGAATTCAGATTGGAAAAGTAAAAACTTTACAGATGACATGATTCTTTATGTAAAAAACCCTAAAGATACCACCACAAAATTACTAGCGCTCATCAATGAACACAGTAAAGTCACAGAATACAAAATTAATATGCAAATCCCTTGCACTCCTATACACTAACAATAAAAAATCAGAAGGACATTCACTTGTTTCAGGACTTACTCTACCACAGAATTACCTGCTACCTGTGGGTCTCCCCCACTGCGTGGCAGGGGCCTTAGGAATGGGCAGTCTGACCATCACCCCAGGTAGCGCCCTGCAGCTCAACCACAAGGCGGTACTCAAAGTTTGCCAAACTGCTGGCAAACCACCAACCATCACAACCCAGACTTCTGCGGCTGACCTGGCCTAAAATGTGTGCACACCCCTGCTGAGCTTTACACATCAACAGCACAACCTGGACCTTCTGGAACGAACATGCTGTGTCCCAGTCGTCTGGGTCCCCAGGCCCCCGGCTGCTAGTGAGAGGAAGACTTCAGAGGCTGGGTGAGCTGCGGGTCAGCCTGCCTGCCTGCCCACCTTGGGCCCTGTCCCCACAGGCGCTCCCGCCCTGCCTCCAGCTCTGCCCTGAGCATCCCCGCTGACCAGAGCCGTGTCCAGAGGTGAGTCTGTCTGGTCTAGGCAGACCTCAGAACGCTTTTTCTTCAGTTGCCCAAGATCTGTCTCCTTGCAATTCCCACCTACTGGTCCAAACCAGTCCTAAGTGACCCTGAGTCACTCTGATTGTCTTAGTCTCTAGGCCGACTTGCTGCCCCACGCTTCTTCCTCTCACGCACTTCCTCCTCCAGCTGCTCACGCCAGGCCCCTCAGCCACCCTGGCTAGCCTGCTCTGACCCCTCGCTGCCGCTCACCCGGTCTCACCCACCCTGCTCTGAAGGCTGTCCTGAGACAGAGGACGGGGCACTGGTCTCGGACCCAACTGGTGCAGACAGCAAGACCGCGCCTCTGCTGCAGACCCCGGTGCCACTCACAGCGCCCACTGCGGACCGCGGCTCCACAGCGGCGCAGCTCAGGGCCACTGGCAGAGCAGCCACGCCCACGTCCCAGCCTGTGGCTCGGCGGTCGTGTCTTTGGCACCTGTTTTTCTCCGTAAAACACAGGATGTTCATTTATAGAAAAAGGAGAGACAGAGGTATGTCTCTGGTCGCCTGGATGGAGATCACCCCCAGCTTCCGGGACACATCGGGCCTCAGTCCCCTGTCCACCACGCTGTGGGGGCAGAGCCAAAACCCTGCCTTCTCCTGACACAGCAGTGAGCTCCACACTCTTCCAGTCTCGTTTGTACATGAGAAGAGAACTCAGCCTTCCCCACAGACGAACAAGGACCCAGCTTACTGTTCTGAGCACCGGGGCCCGTGGCGGGCAGACAGTGCGTCCTCTCGGCCCGGCTCCCCCCAGCGCAGACCCTCCTCCAGCCAGGGCTGGGGACCTGGGGTCCGAGCCACAGGCCTGGCTCCGCACCAACAAGCAACGCACCTCAGACACCAGCAGGATGGCTCCCTCGGCACAGGCCACAAACCCCCACCTTCCCCCTGGCACTCTTCCTCATCATCAGCTTCTCGTTTGGTCCCTACCTGTTTTCTGCTATTCACGCGTGCTCCTTACTGAGGGAATGTCCCTTACTTAACAGGTTTTCACACACTTTCTTGGATCAGAGATAAATGGTTAGAAAATCAAATAAAATAAGTATCCCTTCCACCAAGAAGTGTCAAAAAGTTTAGTAAGGAAAATCCCAGACACAGAAAGAGCTGGGTATTTTTTAAATTAAGTAAATTTCAACCTGTTCATACCCTAAGCAAAAAAGTTACACTATGCTGTCTTACTATACCTGTTAACTTATGAGGGAAGGACATTTTAAAAGGAACTTATACAAGAAAAGGAAGCCTAGGAAGGTGGCAGGTGGCTCAGATGAAGCAATAATGTTTTTATTCTAGGAAATGTAAATATATTGGTTGGCCATAAAGTTCGTTTGGGTTTTCCCATAAGATGTTCCATAAAAACAAGAGGAAACTTTCTAGCCAACTCAGTATTTCGGCAATCATCTAATTTTTGGCTTCTAAAATCATGATTAATAGTCCCCAGTCCTACACTGCTTCATCATGATTAGCACTGTCTGGAAGTGCAATCCAGGCATACCTGGTGGCTCAGACAGTAGAGAATCTACCTAAAAAGTGGGAGACCCGGGTACGATCCCTGTGTTAGGAAGATCCCCTGGAGAGGGAATGGCTGCCCACTCCAGTATTCTTCCCCAGAGACTTCCATGGACAAAGGAGCCTGGCAGGCTACAGTCCACGGGATTGCGAGTGTCGGACGTGACTGAGCGACGAACACTTTCACTTTCTTCACTTTCAGAAGTATATTTCATGACAAAAACTGAATACATGGTAATAAGACGACCCATCATTAGAGATACTGAAATGGAGAGCACTCAGAAGTTAAACTAATCCCCCGTCTCCCACAGAACGCTGGTCTGTGAGGGAGCTTCCCGAGGGTGTGTCAGCAGGAGGCGCTGGTACCAGAGACATTAGGGGGAAATAGCACAAAGATCTACCAAAACCTTCTGGCCTGGGGGGAGGCCCGGCCAGGAGGAGAGCGCTTACACACCCTGGGAGGGAGGGAGGAACTGAGGCAGGAGGGGCCCCCAGGCTACTGTGAGCACCCAGCCTAAGAGGATGAGAAGACAACCTTGCAGATTCCATCTTGGGACCAAGGGCCCAGCAGGCGTACTTCCTAGAAGAACACACAGAAGAACTGTACAAAAAAGATCTTAATGACTGAGATGACAGTGATGGTATCATCACTCACCCAGAGTCAGACATCCTGGAATGCAAAGTCAAGTGGGCCTGAGGAAGCATCACTACAAACAAAGCTGGTGGAGATGATGGAATTCGGGCTGAGCTATTCAAATCCTAAAAGATGATGCTGTGAAAGTGCTGCACTCAATATGCCAGCAAATTTGGAAAACAGCAGTGGCCACAGAATTGGAAAAGGTCAACTTTCATTCCAATCCCAAAGAAAGGCAAGGCTAAATAATGTTCCAACTATTGCACAATTGCACTCATCACACACGCTGGCAAAGTAATGCTCAAAATTCTCCAAGCTAGGCTTCAACAGTATGTGAACCAAGAACTTCCAGATGTTCAAGCTGGAGATCAAATTGTCAACATCTCTTGAATCATAGAAAAAGCAAGAGAACTCCAGGAAAACACCTACTTATGCTTACTGGAGAAGACAATGGCAGCCCACTCCAGTGCTCTTGCCTGGAGAATCCCATGGACAGAGGAGCCTGGTGGGCTACAGTCCACGGGGTTGCAGAGAGCCAGGCACGGCTGAGCAACTCCACTCTCATGCTTTATTGATTACGCTAAAGCCTTTCCCTGTGTGGATCACAACAAACTGCAGAAAACTCTTAAAGAGATGGGGCTACCAGACTACCTAACCTGTCTCCTGAGAAACCTGTATACAGGTCAAGAGGCAACAGTTAGAACCGGACATGGAACCACAGAGTGGTTCCAAATTGGTAAAGGAGTATATCGCCAAGGCTGTATATTGCCACCCAGCTTATTTAATTTATATGCAGAGACATCATGCGAAATGCTGGGCTGGATGAAGCACAAGCTGGAATCAAGATTGCCAGGAGAAATATCAGCAACCTCAGACATGCAGATGACACCGCCCTTATGGCAGAAGGTGATGAAGGTGAAAGAAAAGAGAGAAAACAGAGATCATGGCATCTGGTCCCATCACTTCATGGCAGACAGACAGGGAAACAAGCAACAGTAACTGACTTTATTTTCTTGAACTCCAAAATCACTGCGAATGGTGACTGCAGTGATGAAATTAAAAGACGCTTGCTCCTTGGAAGAAAAGCTATGACAAACCTAGACAGCATACTAAAGAGCAGACATTACTTTGCCCACAACGGTCCACCTAGTCAAAGCGATGGTTTTTCCAGTGGTCATGAAGGGATGTGAGAGTTGGACCATAAAGAAAGCTGAGAGCCAAAGGATTGATGCTTTTGAACTGTGGTGTTGGAGAAGACTCCTGAGAGTCCCTTGGACAGCAAGGAGATCAAACCAGTCTCTCCTAAAGGAAATTAACCCTGAATATTCATTGGAAGGACTGATGCTGAAGTTGAAACTCCAATATTTTGGCCACCTGATGTGAAGAGCTGACTCATTTGAAAAGACCCTGATGCTGGGAAAGATTGAAGGTGGGAGGAGAAGGGGACGACAGAGGATCAATGGTTGGATGCCATCATCGACTCAATGGACATGAGTTCGAGCAAGCTCCAGGAGCTGGTGAAGGACAGGGAGGCCCGGAAAGAGTCAGACATGACCGAGTGACTTAAGTGCCCAGGATGCACTTTCTAGAAGACAGTGGCGCCCAGAACCAAGGAGGTGACCTTCTAAAGGTGCTGTCTTTAGCAGCCAAGGTCTTCTTGGGGAATGTCAACTGCTGGTCAGATGGGCGCTTCCTTGAAGACCTAACTGCCCTTCCAGGCTGGCCGAGGAGCAACCCCCAGCCTCAGGGCAGAGCCCTCTGTCTCCGCATGGACGAGTGACAGCCGCGCACGAGTCTGTGGTGTACCTGTTCCTCCGCTGGTGTCCCTGCAGTTGCCCGGCACAGGCTTTGTAAAGTGTCCACAGCTGGGGTGATCAACAGTGTCGACCAGCAGAATCCACTCAGCTTTTTCTTGAGAACAGCTAAAAAGAGCCAATTCCCTCCAGGTTTTTAACTCTCAAAACAAAGTGAGAGGCAAGCCTTTCCACGGAGCTCCGGCAGACACTCACCTGCCACCATGTCCCGGGTGCTCTGAGGAAGGTGCTTGGCGATATGCCGGATGACACACAGGATGTGCCCCAAGGTGTCCTCACTGGGGTTCTGCTGGCTGGGGAGAGGGCAGAGGAAGAGTGAGTGCAGAAGCCGGGACGCACTGCTGCCGGCGCAGCGCTCTCCTCCCGGATTATAGCACTGGAGGGAGGAGGGAGCCTGGCCCACAAGCCAAGCTGGGGAACGCGACGGCACTTCCTGTACTTGGACAATCAAAGCTTAACAGTGATTCCATTTTCCCTCTTGGTTTTTACACCAGAATTTAAAGAAAAGACCCATGTACACAAACAGCTAAGAGAGGGCCCACTTCCTCAAGACACAAGCCCTGTGTCCAGGACTCCCTCGGGTCCAGTGGCAGCCCCGTGACAAGAGTGCGAACCTGCTCATCCTCTCCCAGGCCTCGATGACAGTGGAGTGGTCCAGCACGGGCGACGCGCCAGCCACCTTGGCAAGCAGCATCCAGGCAGGCGCAGAGTGCTCCTTTTCCGTGTGGGAGAGCACATTGTTTACAAAAGTGGGGGAGAATCTATCTTTCCGGGACCAGATATGAAAAGCCTTGTTTAAATAGCAGCTGGAAAAGAGACGGAAAGCAGGACTGTCACTGAGTGCACAAGCCTCGACCACCCCTCAGTCCAGGCTGCGGGCTTCTGCGGCAGCCTCGCCTCCAGTACAGCAGCCACAAAGGAGTTCCCACCAGGCGGCACGTCTGATACCAACCGAGGTGTCCTTCCAAATGCTACGACACCAAATACGGTATGTTAACCCACCTCCTCCCCAAAGTTTCTACTTTTAAAGGGAAGAATAAAGTTTCAGAATACACAGAAAAGTGGAAGTGAAGTCGCTCAGTCGTGTCCGACTCTGAGACCCCATGGACTGCAGCCCACCCGGCTCCTCCCTCCATGGGATTCTCCAGGCAGGAGTACTGGAGTCGGGTGCCATTCCCTTCTCCAGGGGATCTTCCAGACCCAGGGATTGAACCTGGGTCTTCTGCATTCCAGGCAGACGCTGTAACCTCTGAGCCACCAGGGAAGAATACACGTGAGACCCTCTAAAACTTGTATGTACCCATATGTGGTAGGATGCCAACAGCACACACATGCAGAGCTTATGAGGTTTTAGTCACAGAGCATGTAGACAATGTCCTTTTTCAGTGGAAGGGCTGGGGAGAAAGAACATCCCAGAGGTGAAATACAGTGGTGTTAAAGGAGCTCAACTTAGCTATGACCTGTCAAAACCACTCAGAACTACATATTTCAAACTTTTCTAAAAGAAAACAAAAATTCTTCTGATGTATTAAAGTGTCTGTGTGATGTCACTGCTACTCTTAGACCATTTCTTATTTTATTTTTTCCCACAGCAGTGAATGACATACGACTCACAAGACAAATGTGACATTTTATATTTAAGTGGAAAAACAAATACATTCCTTCTCCAAGTAATTTCTTCTTCTGCTAGGAACACACACACATATTCAGGTTAGCAAAACCTTTTCATTAAATGAAAAAAACAATTCTCAAAGCATGCAGAAGATGCCTACAAGAAAATAAACACACCCATACACAGTAAGCATACGCATATAAATGAATGGTCTGCATTAACAAATTAGCTTTTATCTAAAAAATCTATCTAGACTTTTACTGCAAACGACTAACATGATTCAAACCTGACTGCTGTCCAAAACCAAGATACAGTGAATTGACAAATATTTTAAAATTTATCTACAAGAATCACACAGAGTATTAAATGACATTTACTACAGGAAGCCAACAGAATGAGAAATGTCCTCTGAACTTAACAGTTTCAAGAGCTCAAATCCAGTTCCCCTGGAGGGTGGTCACACACACCCTCCACCAGCGATGAGCCGTCTCCAAAGGCCCCCTGACTGGACCCAGCCAGTATCAACCCACTGCAGTCACAAGAATGCAGCTCAGCAAACATCACCTGGGCTTCCTGAAAAGCACGGCTGGCCGCCAGCCTGAGAGCCACCCGACGCGCCCTCGGGGCCTGCCCCAGCGACCCCTGTGGAGGAGCACTGGCCCTTCTCCCTGACACCACAGCCCACCGCCTGACCGGTGCGCCGACTCCCGTGCTCCTCATCGCACCAGATGCAGACTCCGAGAAGGCCTGCTCCACGTTCCCTGCTCCAAGCTACAGCCTAGCCTGGCGACTCCCTCCACCGCGAGAAGAGCCAAAAGCAGGCATTTAAAGCAGGGCTCCACGCACAGCACTCCCCTGCCCTGGCTGGCCCCAGCTCTGCTTCTTGGCCCAGAAATCCCCTAGCAGCCCTGTCATTTAGGATCCGAGAGGGTCAGGCCTCTCGGTCTCTGCGCTGCCATTTCCTGCCTGGAGACCCTCACCATCAGGCTGGTCTAGCTCATCTCAACTCTTTCCACCTCCAGAGATGACTGCAGTCACACCACCATCGACGGAAGCCACTCTAAGCCAGAGAAAGAAAAGGAGATAAAAACCATGCAGGGGAAAGAAAAAAATGAAACTTCTAAGAAATTACCCAGGAAGACATCTACATAGCCTACAAGACATCTATAGGAAAAGAGTTCTTAAAAAATCCATTAACCATAAAGAAAACCACTAACAAACTGAACTCGTCAAAAGGCACCATTAAGAGGCTGAAGAGGCAAGCACTGGGCCGGGGAGGAATCTGTGATGCGTGCAGCAGTGTTTCTACACGTTGAGCGCTTTTGGGTGAACAAGCAAAAGAGCGACAGACAGCCTGATTAAAAACCGGCGCGCTATCTGGGCAGGCAATGCACAGCGTGAGTATCCAGACGCTAATCCCCCTGTGAGAGGGGCTCACTGCATCACTCACCATGGCAGTGCAAATTGAGACCCCCAAGACCCCAAACACCGGCCACCAAAACGACCAGAAAGACAGACCGAGGGCACGAAGACAGGCAGCAGCTGCAGCTCCCAGAAGCGCTTCCGCCCGGCACCGCCGCTCCGGAGCGCCGCCTGCAGCGGCTCCAGGGAGGATAAGAGCACGCCCAGCAGCACCGCTCCCGGGGACACTCGCAGCAGAGATGTGCACCAAAGACACGCCCAGAAATAGTCACAGCATTCTCCCCCACAATAAAAAACTGGAAACGATCCATCGTCAGCCGACAGCCGACAGGACACATGAACTGTGGCTCCTTCGTGACTGCGACACACACACCCAACAATGACGGTGAACGCGCTACAGCTGCACACGGGCCCCGAGTGGGCCCGGCACTTCTGTGAGCGGAAGCAGCCAGACCCACAAAGCGCAGAGACCACGGAATCCCCTTCAGGGGAACAGGCGGCGCAGAGAAGCCACACCCGAGCCCGCGCCAGCGGCCCGCCTCTGAGGTGAGGAGCGCCCCTGGAAGGGAGGGGGTGCTCCCCGGCCGAGCACGGCTCCGCTCCTGGACCCAGGGACCACACCCGCTCGGGCTGCGTCCTCTGTGCTGCAGGGCTCCCTCACCCACTGAGCCGAGAACAGAAGTGGACGGCGAGGAGTGGAAGGCTGTGGCTGAGCCGCGCCACACGCCGGGACTCCCGGCTTCCGGCCAGGGTCAAGGTTTCAGCGCTCAGAGCTTTCGTGTAATAAAGTTTTATTAAAGTATAAAGGAGACAGAGAAAGCTTCTGACATAGACATCAGAAGGGGGCAGAAAGAGCACCCCCCCACTAAGTCAGACATGACTGAGTGACTGAACTAACTGAACTGAACTGCTGCTGCTGCTGCTGCTGCTAAGTCACTTCAGTCGTGTCCAACTCCGTGCAACCCCATAAACGGCAGCCCACCAGGCTCCCCCGTCCCTGGGATTCTCCAGGCAAGAACACTGGAGTGGGTCGCCATTTCCTTCTCCAGTGCATGAAAGTGAAAAGTCAAAGTGAAGTCGCTCAGTCATGTCCAACTCTTTGCGACCCCATGGACTGCAGCCCACCAGGCTCCTCTGTCCATGGGGTTTTCCAGGCAAGAGTACTGCAGTGGGGTGCCATTGCCTTCTCCGGAACTGAACTGAGCAGTCTGTTAATGAAAGAAAGGAATGTCTTAAAACTCAGAGAATGGCACCAGGCCCCTCATCCATAAAATGTATTTTGGGATAATCTCAGCACCAGAGGATTCATCCCAGGCCATAAAACGATTGACTTGAATCTTGTAGAAGAGCAGATTACCATACAAACAGTTTCGTTTACATAGATTAGGGGAACAATGTCTGAGTATAACATACTGCTTTGTCAAGCGGGTTCTGAGCCATTAGGTGGAACCAACTTGAAGACAGAGTTTGGGGTAAATGCATAGGATATTAACATAGCTTAAGACAAACATTTCCGTAATAAAAATGCATTGGTTAACTCAAGGTTTGAGAAAAGGTAAGTTCAGGGGGAACCAGGTGTCATTATGGCAACACAGTACTTTTAAGAGAAGCCTCTTTTTATCTGCACAAAGGGGGGGATATATATATATATATATATATCCCTGGCTTGTTCCCTCCTGCCGCTTGAGAGAGAGATAAGCAGCGTCTGACACCTGCAGCCTATCTCCCCCATCTGGAGGCCCCTGGCCTTCCCGCCTGTCACCCTCGCAGAAGAAAGGGGAGATATGCCCAACTGAATCCAGAGTTCTAGAGAATATCCAGGAGAAATAAGGAAGTCTTCTTAACTGAACAATGCCAAGAAAGAGGGGAGAAAACAGAACGGGAGAGACCAGCGATCTCTTCAAAAAACTGGAGATACGAAGGAACTATTTCATGCAGATGGGCACAATGAAGGGCAGAAATAATCAGGACCTAATGGAAGCAGAACAGATTAAGAAAAGGTGACAAGAATACACAGAACTACACAAAAAAGGTCTTAATGATCCGGATAACCACGAAGGTGTGGTCACTCGCCTAGAGCCAGACATCCTGGAGTACAAAGTCAACCGGGCCTTAGAAGCATCACTATGCAGAAACCTGGTGAACGCGAGGAAACGCCAGCTGAGTGTTTCAGATCCTGAAAGATGATGCTCTGAAAGTGCCGCACTCTACGCCAGCCGGCTGGGAGAACTCAGCAGTCGCCACAGGACTGGAAAAGGTCAGTGTTCATTCCAATCCCAGAGAAGGGCGACACCAAAGAATGTTCAAACTACTGTACAACTGTGCTCACTTCACATGCTAGCAAGGCAACGCTCAAAATGCTTCAAGCCAGGCTTCAGCAGTACGTGAACCAAGAACTTACAGATGTATAAGTTGGGTTTAGGCAGAGGAACCAGAGATCAAACTGTCAGCATTTGTTGGATCATAGAGAAAAAAGTTAGGAATTTCAAAAAAACATCTACTCCTGCTTCACTGACACTGCAAAAGCCTTTGACTGCGTGGATCACAACAAACTGTGGAAAATTCCTAAAGCGATGGGAACGCCAGACCACCTTGCCTGTCTTCGTAAGAAACGTGTATACAAGTCAAAAAGCAACACTTAAGAATCTTTCATGGAAAAAAATGAATGGTTCAAAACTGGGAAAAAGAGTATGACAAGGCTGTGTACTGTCACCCTGCTTATTTAACTGCTATGCAGAGCACATCATGCGAAATACTGGGAAATGAATCCCAAGCAGGAATCAAGATTGCCGGGAGAAATATCAACAACCTCAGATATGCTGATGGTAACACTCTAAGAGCAGAAGATGAAGAGGAGCTAAAGAAGGGTCTCTTGATGAAGGTAAAGGAGGATAGTGAAAAAGCTGGCTTGAAATTTAACATTCAAAAAACTAAGATCATGGCAACTGGTCCCATCACTTCATGGTAAACAGAAGGGGGAGAAGAGGCAGCAGTGGCAGACTTTATTTTCTTGGCTCCAAAATCACCGCAGGTGGTGACTTTAGCCACGAGACTAAAAGGCCCTTGCTCCTTGGAAGGAGAGCTATGATAAAGCTAGACAGTGTGTTAAAGACCAAAGAAATCACTTTGCTGACAAAGGTCCATATAGTCGAAGCAATGGTTTCTCCACAGTCATGTATGATCGTGAGAGTTGGGCCATAAAGAAGGCTGAGCACCAAAGAATTGATGCTTCTGAACTGTGCTGCTGGAGAAGACTCTTGAGAGGCCCTTGGACTGCAAGGAGATCCAACCAGTCCATCCTAAAGGGGATCAACCCTGAATATTCACTGGATGGGACTGATGCTAAAGCTGAAGCTCCAGTACTTTGGCCACCTGATGCGAAGAGCAGTCTCATTAGAAAAGACCCTGATGCTAGGACAGGCTGAAGGCAGAAGGGGACGACAGAAGACGAGATGGTTGGATGGCATCACAACTGGATGGACATGAGTTTGAGTGAGCTCCGGGAGAGGGTGAAGGACGGGGAAGCCTCGTGCACTGCCATCCATGTGTTTGCTGAGAGTCAGACATGACTTAGTGACTGAACACCAACACTACACTAACCCTGTTGCTCTTCCCACTGGATGCTGATTCCTCCACACGCACACACACAGGGAGGGCGGTGCCTCTTGCACAGTAAAGAAAACAAGGCAAGGAGAGCGCAGTCAAAGGAGCCCGAGCGAAGGCCAGCCGCAGCTCCCTGCCGCAGAGGCCAGCACTGACCAGCGCCAGCGCCAGCTCGCCACTGCACTGCCCCTGCACAGCGAGCACCAGGGAGCACCACGCGGGAAGGGCACGGCGGCGCGGTTAGGTCACCAGTCCAGCAGAGCGTCAGAAAGCCTAACGCGTCCTCATCAGGGAGCCATCTGTCGCAGCCAGAACTGTGGAAAGTGAACGGCAATGTAGCAGACCCACTAATGCCTTCTACTGCACGCTAAGACAGCAGCTCGAAGCTGGGGGCCCTCAGAAAGGCGAAGGAAGGCTGCACAGAGACTGTCACCACAAACGCTGAGAGACTTGAGCTAGGTCAAGAGAAAGAGACCAGGACTGAGTCTTTGTATATCAAGCAATTTGGAGAGCTGATTTTCCAGTATCAACCCGGGAACTGATAACCAAGGCCCGTCACGCAGCCGCCCAGGACAAGCATACCCCAGCTTCCGGCTGTCCGTGTCCAGCAGCGACAGAAGCGCCCAGGCGAGCGCCTGGCCGTCGTCCGCAGCGCAGCCCTCGCGGTGGTGCTGGACGCTCTGCAGCAGGAGCCGGTCCAGGCACTCCAGGGCCTTGTCCTGCACGCTGCTCTCATCGTCCGTCACGGCCGGGACCACGCCCCCCAGCCAGGCCTTCTGTATCTGCACACACTGCGGCTGGGCCTGAGAAGTCCAAGTCAGGAAGTCATAAAGGGGCGAGCACAGATCACACAAAGGTGTGAGCCATGTTTTAGGATGTGTTATTAGGTGGTTCCAACACAATTACAGACAAAACCTAACAGCGGGAAAATGTCATGCTCCAAATATAAGTGGAAACAAAGTTCAAGTTCCAGTTACTATAAAGCAGAGCATATTGAAATTTTAGACTTAAAGTGATTATCACTGGTAAAAAAGCAGCACTTTTTTGGAATAACTCAAGATTGAGAGAAGAAGTATCTATCTCAAGGAGGAATCGGAAAAGATGCTAATGAAGAAGGTCAAACCAGGCATTGTTTAAAGTCTTCTGCTGTGAGAAAAAAAAAAAAAACCACTTTAAAAATTCTTCAAAAGCTGGCTAGCTAGCAGAAGTGAACTATATACAGTATACAGACAGTGTCAGTGGATCTGCTCCTTCGGCAATGTCACCTACACAGGTTTCAATGGACAAAAAATAATGTAGGCCCCTGGCCTAACCAAACTGGTTTTAAACTTCACATTTCTGTGTGAGATGTATGCTGACTACTAGCGTTTTCCAGCACTAGTCCACATGGTACATGCATATTTAATAAGAAATGCAATCCAGCACAAGTGGTGGAGAGGTTCCTCTCTGTACACTGCTGGTCCCATGGTGGCTCAGGAGGGTTGCTAACGGGCGCACCATCATCATTAGGCTGGGTTATCCTGATGGAGAAGGGCACCTCAGACACACCGCGGCCAGCCTCACCAGGAGCAGCTCGGTGAGAGACTGCAGGGCCTGCTTGCGGACAGACACTGCGACGTCCCGGCAGCGGTCCTGCAGGATGATGAGCTCGTCCTGCAGACTCGAGATGTCACAGTGCTTCAGGAGGTTCACCAGGACCTAGAAGGTACGCAGGTCACACCGGCGGCGACACAGGCACCAGTCAGCACAGACTGCACACAGAACAATCCTTCAAGTTCCTGACTCTCTGTTTTGAGATCACAGATCCGTCCCTCCTCCCAGTAACATCCCACCCCTTAGAATGTGAGGAAATTTAAGACCTCTCTGGAGAAAATCTGACATATATTTTACATCAACATGTACTCAGAAACCATTTCAAGGGTTTTATGAACCCTATCAAAATCCATCTGTGGACGCCAGGTTAAGAATCCCTACTCTAAAAAACAAATTAAGGATCTAAAATTGTGGTTCCTAGGAAGCCAGCAATCCAGCAGGCCACTTAAGAACAGAGGGTCCTTCAGTTCATCTGTGTAATTTACATTTAACAGGGACAAGGTGAACTGACATCAAGTGGAACATGAGTACTGAATATGACAGAACAGGTTTTAAGACAGTCTCTTGCACCTTCAAGCTGTCAATGCTTAAAAAGAGGGCAGGGAAAGAATGTCCAGAGAAACACACCTGGACCGCAGACTTCCTGACACTGGTCTTCTCGTCGCCGACCCTATTCCTCAGTGACACCAGGAAACCCATTTCTGCTGAGGAAACACCAAGAAGTCATTACAGGCTGAGGACACGAGAGCCCCAGCCTCTCAGCGCACGCTCCTGAGAGCACGCGCCAACCCAAAACTGGCCAGTCAGCTGGTTTTAAATCATAAGAAACCACAGCAGGAAATCATGTAGAAACAGAAGAAAATTCAAATAATTACTTATTCACAATCATGCAGAAGCAGTAGTAGGCAGAGTAGCAACATTTCAAAAGGGCATAAGTTCTGGAAAATTAAGCTTTAAACTGGGCTCCTAAGACTAAGATTCTGACTTTATCTAGATTCTTCATTCTGTTTACTACAAACGGGAAGATGTAAACCACTGGGTGTTTTAAAGGCTAAGTAAGACAAGACAAAACAGGAATTTTAAAACCCTCCCGTCAAGAGTCCCCTTTACATTATTAGATATTACTGAAGACTCATAAGAGGTTTCTTTTTTTTTCAAATAAATGTGGATTGTAGCTTCTAACATGAATTAGAAACTTAAAATGAGAATTATAGAAAGATTTAATAACTCATCTTAAGATACCAAATAAGCGGCATATACTTTATAACTGAAAAATAAAAAGGCAGTGAAGAGCATGGCACTGATTCACATTCTGCAAACTCTTCACTGTCAGACCGAAAAGACAGCTGGGCTGTCATCTCTGCTCCTACCTGCTTCTGCCTGTCTGGGACCTCTGCTGCAAACTCCAAACTACACTTTCGTGCAGTTGTACAAACTACAAACTCCAAAGTACACTTTTGAGAAAACCAGAGAGTAGAAGGTAACTGAGGTCTTAATATTACTATGAAAACTACTAACTTCAAGGGCCCACTGAAGGAGGCTGAGGGACCCCAAACCACACTTGAGAAATGCTGATGCACAAGAAAGAACAGTAGAAAATGAAACAACAATTAAATCAGATTAAATCAATTAAAATCAAATAAAATTAATTAAATCAAAGTAGGTTATTTAAGATCAACAAAACTAACATTTTCCTAAATGGAAAATAACAGATGAGTCTAATTGCTAAAATCAGGAATGAAGGAGGGACAAGGTTATGAACACTAGGAACAGTTTTATGCTAACACATTTAAGTAACCTGGATTAAATATCTAAATATTATTAAAGATATACATTAGGCAAACTAACTCAAGAAGAAGTAAAGACTGAATACACCGTAACAAGTCAAGGGATTGAACTAGTAAGCAAAACACTTCCCACACAGCCACAAAGGGTCAGGACCAGATGGCTCTACTGGAGTCGGTCAACTGTTAACAAAAACACCAATTAACAGAAATTAATAACAACGCTTCCTAAACTCTTTCAAAAAACAGAATCCCTGTATCACTTTCCACCTCATTCTATGAAGCCAGTATTATCCTGAGAGCAAAACAAGACAAAATAGCTCAAGAAAACAGACCAAAATCTCTTGTGAATACAGACATAAAATCCTCAGCAAGGGCCTTCCCTTGGGTCCAGTGGTGCAGACTCCAATCTTCTGAGGCAGGGGACACAGGTTTGTTCCCTGGTCAAGGAGCCATATGCCCCGGGGTGTGGCCAAAGCATAAAAAAATTAAAAAAAAAAAATCCTCAGCAAAATATTAGCAAATTAACCCAGCAAGATACAAAAGGGATTATACTCCATGCTTGGGATTTATCCGAGGACATGGGAAAATCATTCACTGTGATACCCCATCACAGAACAGAGGACCAAGGCCACGTGATCATCTCCATAGATGCAGAAGTGCTGTGTGCAAAATCCTAACCTGTTCACGATAAAACCAGTCACCCGAACCAGAAAACAGGAGACTTCCTCACATGATAAAGGTCACCCTGAAGCAACGCAGAGCTAACACCACGCTCAACGGGAAGGACAGACAGAAGACAGGGATGTCTACGTCCCCCACTTCAACTCCACTAGAGGTCCCAGCCGGGGAAAATAGGCAAGAAAAAGAAACAAAGGCATTCAGATTAGAAAAAGGAAGTGACTATTCTCACAGATGGCATGATCTGATAGGCAGAAAATCTTAAGGAATCTCACACACACAAAACCTTTTAAGGCTAGTAACTAATTTAGCAACATTGCAGGATACAAGACCAATCATTAAAATTAGTTGTATAAACTGTCAATAAACAATCAAAAGTGAAATTAAGAAAGCAATTTCACTTATAATAAACAGAGTCAAAGAGAATAAAATACTTAGGACTAAGTGTAAACCACAAGAGTTACACACTGAAAACTATAAAGCATCACTGAAGTGAATTAGAGGAGACCTACATATAGAAAGGCATCCCTTGCTCATGGGCTGGAAAGCTTAGTGTTCTCACAGTGGCAATACATCCCACACTGGCATTCCCTGATAGCTCAGCTGGTAAAGAATCCGCCTGCAACGCAGGAGACCCTGCTTCCATTCCTGGGTCAGGAAGATCCCCTGGCGAAGGGATAGGCGACCCACTCCAGTCTTCTTGGGCTTCCCTGGTGGCTCAGCTGGTAAAGAATCTGCCCACAATGTGGGAGACCTGAATTCGATCCCTGGGTTGGGAAGATCCCCTGGAGAAGGAAAGGCTATCCACTCCAGCATTCTGGCCTGGAGAATTCCATGGACTGTATAGTCCAATGGGTCAGAAAGAGTTGGACAATTTGATATTCACATTGAAAGCTGGATTCCTAACTCACATCATAAGTAAAAATTAACTCAAAATTGAACCAAGACCAAAATGTTAAGAGCTAAAACTAAAAAACTCTTAGAACACCATCAAGAAAGTGAAAAGATAACCCAAAGAATGAGAAAAACAGGTGTGCAAATCATATTCGAAAAGGATCTGGATGTAGACAACATGAACTTTTGCCTCAAAAATCAAAAGCTAAACGGACACTTGGGCTGTTTCCACTTCTTGGCTACTGTGAAGGATGCTTCTACAAACACCCTCATACCATGCTGTGCATGAGTGTGGATGCTGTGTGTGCGCGTGTCTATGGATCCACTCCTCTTCCCTTGTGGCTGCACACTGAGGAGTGGAACTGCTGGGTCACGTGGTGACTCTACGTCTAACATTTTGAGGAACTGCCAGAATGAATGAACACACAAAATGTGGTCCATCCATACGATGGACTATGCTGCTGCTGCTGCTAAGTCGCTTCAGTCGTGTCCGACTCTGTGACCCCATAGATGGCAGCCCACTAGGCTCCCCAGTCCCTGAGATTCTCCAGGCAAGAACACTGGAGTGGGTTGCCATTTCCTTCTCCAATGCATGAAAGTGAAAAGTGAAGGTGAAGTCGCTCAGTCGTGCCCGACTCTTAGCAACCCCATGGACTGCAACCTTCCAGGCTCCTCCGTCCATGGGATTCTCCAGGCAGTACTGGAGTGGGGTGCCACTGCCTTCTCCAACAATGGACTATATTCAGCCATAAAAAGCAATCGCGTCCTGATACAGTAGTGCATGCCTCACCGCGGATGAGCCTTGAAAACAGATGGCGGAGAAGCTGTCTGCACAAGGCTACATGTTCCAGGGTTCCACGTGTGTGACATGTCCAGAAAAGGAGGATCCACAGACAGGGGGCGCACAGGGGCTGGCTGCTTGTGGGGATGCGGTTTCCCAGTCAGTTAATGAGAAGCTTCTGGAAGCTGATTACACACATTTATGAACCACTAACCACCACTGGTGGAGAAGGCAGTGGCACCCCACTCCAGTGCTCTTGCCTGGAAAATCCCATGGACGGAGGAGCCTGCTGGGCTGCAGTCCATGGGGTTGCTAAGAATCGGACACGACTGAACGACTTCACTTTCACTTTTCACTTTCATGCGTTGGAGAAGGAAATGGCAACCCACTCCAGTGTTCTTGCCTGGAGAATCTCAGGGACGGGGGAGCCTGGTGGGCTGCCGTCTCTGCGGTCGCACAGAGTCAGACACGACTGAAGCGACCTTAGCAGCAGCAGCAACAACCACTGGATTTAACATACTTTAAATGGTGACTTTTATGAATTATTTCTCAAAAGAAAAAACACCAACAATGGTACTTATTAGCACAGTATCTGGCATGTAGTAACTATACAAATTTTTTAATGCACAATTAATGCCAACAACACAAGTCATTTTAGTTTATCAAAAATAAAGTGGGAACATGGGCTCTTTACATCTGGCAAGCTCTTATAATTTAGAAGCATCATTAAAGCAATACAGTAGTGTTTGGAAGCATCTGCACAACACCGAGAATCCACTGTTGGATTCTGAGGCGGAGGAGAAAGACTTGCGCTTACCTACTCCTCCAAGAACACCAAAATTGAAACTAGATGCTGAACAACCATCCACAGGAGAATGTTGGATCTCACCAAAAAAAGATACCCCCACGTCCCAGGGCAAAGGAGAAGCCCTAACAGGATGGCAGGAGGGGCGCAACTGCATTTAGAATCAAACCTCATACCCGCCAGAGTTGCTCAGAGGGCGCAAACAAAACCCTGTCTGCACCAGGACCCAGGAAAAGGAGCGGTGACCCCCACAAGAGACTCAGTCAGACCTGCCTGAGAGTGTCTGAGTGTCTCCTGCGGAGGCACACGTCAGCAGGGGCCTGCCCTGGGGACGGAGCTCTGGCTGCAGCAGGCTGAGGGCCATGGCACCTGGCCGAAGTCCTCTTGGAGGAGGTCACCATTACTCCCACCACAGAGCCGCCAAGTAGAGGATGCACAGACTGGAGAACAATTACACCAAAGGAGTTCTCACACTGTTGCAAAGTCCTGGGGCCCGCAACAGACTCCCCGACCTGGGGATCTGGCAAAGGGGCTGATAACCCCTGGGGGCTCTGACTGTGGAGGCCAGGGGGATTTGGTTACCGGACTTCCACGGGACAGGGAAGCAGACTCTCAGAGGGCACGACCAAAACCTTGTGCCCACCAGGCCCCGGGAGGAAGGAGCAGCGACCCCCAACAGGCACAGCCAGACTCGCTCTGAGCATCTGCAAGCCTCCAGTGGAAGCACGGCTCGACAGCGGCCTGCCATGGAGCCAGGGGCGCTGAGCTCAGCAGCCCTAGGGGCCGAGGCGTTCTGGCACAAGTCCTTCTGAAGGAGCTCGTCGCCACCGCCACCAACCTCACCACAGTTTGGCCTCAGCCAAAGCCAAACTACAGGGGGCTTCCCTGACAGCTCCGTTGCTGAAGAATCTGCCTGCGGTGCAGAGACCCTGGTTCAATTCCTGGGTTGGGACGATGTCCTGGAGAAGGGACAGGCTACCCACTCCAGCATTCTGTACTGGAGAGCTCCACGGACTGTCCATGGGGTCCCAAAGAGTCAGAGAGGGCTGAGCAACTGTCACGAACGACAGGGTAGGAACACTGACCCACACGGCAGCAGAAAACTGGATTAAAGATTTACTGAGCACGGCTCCCCACCAGAGCCAGACTCGATTTACCCCACAGTCAGTGATCCCATCAGGAAGGTTCCGTAAGTCTCTTATCCTCATCTATCACAGGGCAGAGAGAATGAAAACCATAATCACAGAAAATTAAGCTAGCCAAACCGATCACAGCCTTGTCTAACTCAATGAAACTGAGCCATGCCATGTAGGGCCACCCAAGACAGACGGGTCGTGGTGGCGAGTTCTGACAAAATGTGATCCACTGGAGAAGAGAATGGCAAACCACTTCAGTATTCTTGCCTTGAGAGCCCCATGAATAGCATGAAAAGGCAAAAAGATCGACCCTAGAAGATGGACTCCCCAGGTCAGTAGGTGCCCAATATGCTGCTGGAGATCAGTGGAGAAATAGCTCCCGGAGGAATGAAGAGGCGGAGGCAAAGCAGGAACAACGCCCAGCTGTGCGTGTGTCTGATGATGGAAGCAGAGTCTGACGCTGTTAAGAAAAATACTGCACAGGAACCTGGAATGTCAGGTCCATGAATCAAGGCAAACTGGAAGTGGTCAAACAGGAGATGGCAAGAGTGAACGTTGACATTCTAGGAATCAGCGAACTAAAATGGGCTGGAATGGGTGAATTTAACTCAGACGGCCATTATATCTACTACTGCGGGCAGGAATCCCTTAGAAGAAATGGAGTAGCCATCACAGTCAACAAAAGAGTCTGAAATGCAGTACCTGGATACAATCTCAAAAACGACAGAATGACCTCTGTTCGTTTCCAAGGCAAACCATTCAATATCACAGTAATCTAAGTCTATGCCCCGACCAGTAATGCTGAAGAAGCTGAAGTTGAATGTTCTATGAAGACCTACAAGACCTTCTAGAACAAAGAGCAAAAACAGATGCCCTTTTCATCACAGGGGACTGGAATGCAAAAGTAGGAAGTCAAGAATACCTGGATAACAGGCAAATTTGGCCTTGGAGTACAGAATGAAGCAGGGCAAAGGCTATCAGACTTTTGCCAAGAGAATGCACTGGTAATAGCAAATACATAGCCTCTTCCAATAACACAAAGAGACGACTCTACACATGGACATCACCAGATGGTCAATATCAAAATCAAATTGATGATATTCTTTGCATGGGAGGATGGAGAAACTCTATATGGTCAGCAAAAAACAAGACCAGGACCTGACTGTGGCTCAGATCACAAATTGCTTACTGCCAAATTCAGACTTAAATTGAAGAAAGTAGGGACAGCCACAGGCCATTCAGGTATGACCTAAATCACATCCCTGACAACCACACAGTGGAAATGAGAAACAGATTCAAGGGATAAGATCTGATAGACAGACTGCCTGAGGAACGATGGACAGAGGTTAATACGTAGTACAGGAGTCCAGTTCAATTCAGATCAGTCGCTCAGTCGTGTCTGACCCTTCATGACCCCTTGGACAGCAGCATGCAGGCTTTCCTGTCCATCATCAACCCCCAGAGCTTGCTCAAACGCATGTCCATCAAGTCAGTGATGCCATCCAACTATCTCATCCTCTGTCGTCCCTTTCTCCTCCTGCCCTTGATCTTTCCCAGCATCAGGGTCTTTTCCAATGAGTCAGCTGTTTGCATCAGGTGGTCAAAGTATTGGAAATTCAGCTTCAGCATTAGTTCTTCCAATGAATGTTCAGGACTGATCTCCTTTAGGATTGACTGGCTGGACCTCCTTGCAGTTCAAGAGACTCTCAAGAGTCTTCTCCAACACCACAGTTCAAAAGCATCAATTCTTCAGCACTCAGCTTTCTTTAAAGTCCAACTCTTACATCTATACATGACCACTGGAAAAACCATAGCCTTGACTAGATGGACCTTTGTTAGCAAACTAATGTCTCTGCTTTTGAATATGCTATCTAGGTTGGTCATAACTTTTCTTCCAAGGAGTAAGCGTCTTTTAATTTCCTGGCTGCAATCACCATCTGCAGTGATTTTGGAGCCCCCAAAATTAAAGTCTGACACTGTTTCCATTGTTTCTCCATCTGTCATGGAGTGATGGGACCGGATGCCAAGATCTTAGTTTTCTGAATATTGAGTTTTAAGCCAGCTTTTTCACTCTCCTCGTTCACTTTCAACAGGAGGCTCTTTAGTTCTTCTTCACTTTCTGCCAAAACAGTGGTGTTATCTGCATATCTGAGGTTTTTGATATTTCTCCTGGCAATCTTGATTCCAGCCTGTATTGATTCCAGCCTGGCATTTCACATGATGTGCTCTGTGTATAAGTTAAATAAGCAGTGAGACAATATACACCCGACATACTCCTTTCCCGATTTGGACCCAGTCTGTTGTTCCATGTCCAGTTCTAACTGCTGCTTCTTGACCTGCGTACAGATTTCTCAAGAGGCAGGTAGGTAGTCTGGTATTCTCATCTCTTGAAGAATTTTCCACAGTTCGTTGGGATCTACACAGTCAAAGGCTTTGGCATAGTCAATAAAGCAATAGTAGATATTTTTCTGGAACTGTCCTGCTTTTTATGATCCAACAGATGTTGGCAATTTGCTCTCTGGTTCCTCTGCCTTTTCTAAATCCAGCTTGAACATCTGGAAATTCACGGCTCACTTACTGTTGAAGCCTGGCTTGGAGAATTTTGAGTATTACTTTTGCTAGCATGTAAAGTGAGTGCAATTGTGCAGTTCAGTTCAGTTCAGTGGCTCAGTCGTGTCCGACTCTTTGCGACCCCATGAATGGCAGCACGCCAGGCCTCCCTGTCCATCACCATCTCCCGGAGTTCACTCAGACTCATGTCCATCGAGTCCGTGATGCCATCCAGCCATCTCATCCTCGGTCGTCCCCTTCTCCTCCTGCCCCCAATCCCTCCCAGCATCAGAGTCTTTTCCAATGAGTCAACTCTTCACATGAGGTGGCCAAAGTACTGGAGCTTCAGCTTTAGCATCATTCCTTCCAAAGAAATTCCAGGGTTGATCTCCTTCAGAATGGATTGGTTGGATCTCCTTGCAGTCCAAGGAACCCTCAAGAGTCTTCTCCAACGCCACAGTTCAAAAGCATCAATTCTTCGGTGCTCAGCCTTCTTCACAGTCCAACTCTCACATCCATACATGACCACAGGAAAAACCATAGCCTTGACTAGACGGACCTTAGTCGGCAAAGTAATGTCTCTGCTTTTCAATATACTATCTAGGTGGGTCATAACTTTTCTTCCAAGGAGTAAGCGTCTTTTAATTTCACGGCTGCAATCACCATCTGCAGTGATTTTGGAGCCCCAAAAAATAAAGTCTGACATTGTTTCCACTGTTTCCCATCTATTTCCCATGAAGTGATGGGACCAGATGCCATGATCTTCGTTTTCTGAATGTTGAGCTTTAAGCCAACTTTTCGCTCTCCTCTTTCACTTTCATCAAGAGGCTTTTAGCTCCTCTTCACTTTCTGCCATAAAGGTGGTGTCATCTGCATATCTGAGGTTACTGATATTTCTCCCGGCAATCCTGATTCCAGCTTGTATTTCTTCCAGTCCAGCGTTTCTCATGATGTACTCTGTATATAAGTTAAATAAGCAGGGTGACAATATACAGCCTTGACGCACTCCTTTTCCTATTTGGAACCAGTCTGTTGTTCCATGTCCAGTTCTAACTGTTGCTTCCTGACCTGCATACAGATTTCTCAAGAGGCAGGTCAGGTGGTCTGTATTCCCATCTCTCTCAGAATTTTCCACAGTTTATTGTGATCCACATAGTCAAAGGCTTTGGCATAGTCAATAAAGCAGAAATCGATGTTTTTCTGGAACTCTCTTGCTTTTTCCATGATCCAGCAGATGTTGGAAATTTGATCTCTGGTTCCTCTGCCTTTTCTAAAACCAGCTTGAACATCAGGGAGTTGTGTAGTAGCCTGAACATTCTTTTGCATTGCCCTTCTTTAGGATTGAAACGACAACTGACCTTTTCCAGTCTTGTGGCCACTGCTGAGTTTTCCAAATTTGCTGGCATATTGAGTGCAGCACTTTCACAGCATCACCTTTTAGGATCTGAGATAGCTCAACTGGAATTCCATCATCTGCACTAGCTTTGTTTGTAGTGATGCTCCCTAAGGCCCACTGGACTTCACATCCCAGGATGTCTGCCTCTAGGTGAGTGATGACACCATCATGATTATCTGGGTAGTGAAGATCTTTTTTGTACAGTTCTTCTATGTATTCTTGCCACCTCTTCTTAGTCTCTCCTGTTCTGTTAGGTCCATACCATTTGTGTCCTTTATTGTGCCCATCTATGCACGAAATGTTCTCTTGGTATCTCTTAATTTTCTTGAAGAGATCTCTAGTCTTTCCCATTCTATTGTTTTCTTCTATTTCTTTGCGCTGATCACTGAAGAGGGCCTTCTCATCTCTCCTAGCTATTCTTTGGAACTCTGCACTCAAATGAGTACATCTTTCCTTTTCTCCTTTGTCTTTCGCTTCTCTTCTTTTCTCACCTATTTGTAAGGCCTCCTCAGACAACCATTTTGCCTTTTTTCATTTCATTTTTCTTGGGGGTGGTTTTGATCACTGCCTCGGTGATCAATGTCTGAGGAGGCCTTACCAATAGCTGAGAAAAGAAGAGAAGTGAAAGGCAAAGGAGAAAAGGAAAGATATATACCCATCTGAATGCAGAGTTCCAAAGAATAGCAAGAAGATATAAGAAAGCTTTCCTAAGTGAACAATGCAAAGAAATAGAGAAAAACAACAGAATGGGAAAGACTAGAGATCTCTTCAAGAAAATTCTATATCCCAAGGGAACATTTCATGCAAAGATGGGCACAATAAGGGACAGAAACGGGATGGACTTAGCAGAAGCAGAAGGTATTAAGATGTTAAGAAGAGGTGGCAAGAATACACAGAAGAACTATACAAAGAAGACAAAATGGTTGGATGACATCACTGACTCAACAGACCTGAGTTTAAGCAAGCTCTGGGAGATGGTGTAGGACTGGGAAGCCTGGCGTGCTGCAGTCCATGGGGTCTCAACGAGTTGGACATGACTGAGCACCTGAATGACAATGTACAACAGTGAATCTGTAACGTGCTCAGACTGGAATTAACGCAAACATTCAACATTTTTCCGTATTAAATTTCTTTAGTTATTTTAGGGAATCTGTTAGTACATCCTGAGTTACTACTCTGAATTTGAGTAATTAGCTGAATTTGAGTAATTAGCTGATAGGCTAATATCTAGTCATCTAAATGTAGTCTTTCGGACTGTAATGATAAGTACTGACTCTCATGGCACTTTACAGCACCTCAGCACCCATCTCACAGCATTTCGATTTTAGGTACCTGCATATATGCCTCTCCGCCTGCTCCTTAGGACGTGGAACTATTTTTGTTAGGGTTCGTGCCTGCAGTGCCTCCTTGGGAGGAACGATGCCCATGTTTATCAAATAAACTGATAGATCTCATTGTATCAGTTATTTTTTGCACATGTTCTCTCTTCTGTCTACCTTCTAAAGCCACTTCTCTAAATATGATTTCTGCAGACCTGACAAAAGCCCTCTGTGAAGGGCAGACGAGGTTTCAGGATCAGAACTGACAAGCAGTCAGGGAGGTCTGCTGACTCCCATGTCTTGGGTCATCCAGCTCTTTAGTAACAGAACTGGCCTAGGTATTCAGACTGCCTCTCACTTTTAATGTAGTTTTTCTCTACAACAATATGCCATATCATCACATAGGTGAAGGAAGAGCCCATGAAAGTGACTTTCACAGACCATACAGCTAGACAGAAACAGAATCTGAGAGTAGCTCCAGGTCTTTCTACCACCTAGCCAGGTGTGTTTCTGCCCTCCTGAATCACACTGACACTCTACCATCCCAGATTATTCTGGTTCAGTAAGTCACTAAAAGAGTACAAACATCACTTATGTTTAGAATCAAGTACAGGATTCATGGGAGAGAGGATCCCAGAATCTCCACACAGTATGTGTGACCCGTTAAAAGACAGTTCATATCACTGGCATAGAGAAACTATAACCCAGATTCTGCACTTTCCCATGGAAGCCAGGACTCACAGTTCCCCACCATGTATCAGAAGTGGATTCTGGGATCGCATGAGCACAGTCGAGATGCCACGTGGAAACAGTAACAAGGAGTAAAAGTAAGCGAGGGCCACGGTATTGTGCGTTTTTCCCCTCTTCTGCGATGCTTTTTCTCTAAACCACATTTAATTCTACTGCACCTTCCCTTGGAGAAGGTGATGGCACCCACTCCAGCACTCTTGCCTGGAAAATTCCATGGACGGAGGAGCCTGGTGGGCTGCAGTCCATGAATCTCGAAGAATCGGACACGACTGAGCGACTTCACTTTCACTTTTCATTTTCATGCACTGGAGAAGGAAATGGCAACCTACTCCAGTGTTCTTGCCTGGAGAATCCCAGGGATGGCGGAGCCTGGTGGACTGCCGTCTATGGGGTCACACACAGTCAGACACGACTGAAGCGACTCAGCAGCAGCGGCAGTACCTTCCCTAGTAACTGTTCCTTTCTGGTCAGCAAGCCCAAGTGTTCATAACAACTAACTTCAGTGAGCAAATAAAACATCTGTAACATTCCCTGAAGTGTGACAGAAACATATGAAATATAGAAATCCATGACAAGTGAAACGTATCTTACTCTTTACCTTGAAACGAAATACAGAAACTAGTGCAAGGACACCAACTAAGGAAATAAAACAGAAATTACTCTTAAGGGAAAACAAAAGATCTTCCAACAGTAAGGGTGAATTTGAAAAAAAATTCCCATGTTTCGAGGCTCTACCTACAGCTGTTTGAAATCTCCTGGTTGCTGCTCATCTAATAAGGGACAAGATCCGACATACCCATGGATCCGGCTGCTTCACCGCTGCTGTCCGTGTGGATCACCGCTGAACCTGCAGAAGGGTTAAGCATCTGCCTCTGATAGGAAAAAGCTTAAAAATAAATTTTAAAAAGGCTCTGTCAGTACACTAAAAACCTGTTACACTTTTCATCAACATAATCATGGCACAGTAAAGTAAATGTCGCTCAGTTGTGTCCGACTCTGCGACCCCATGGACTGTAGCCTACCAGGTTCTTCCGTCCACGGGATTTTCCAGGCAAGAAGGTGGCTCAGATGGTAAAGCATCTGCCTGCAATGCAGGAGACCTGGGTTCGATCCCTGGGTCAGGAAGTTCCCCTGGAGAAGGAAAAGGCAACCCACTCCAGCATTCTTGCCTGGAAAATCCCATGGTGAGAGTAGCCTGGTAAGTTACAGTCCATGGGTCGCAAAGAGTCGGACACGACTAAGAGACTTCACTTCACTTCACTTCAATCATGGCATATTACACATTTCAGTTACTATGAATCATTACTGAAATAAATTTTAATTTCTTTGAAGAAAAAAGTGCAGTACTAAATCAGGTAATATGCAGACAGAAAACACCAATACTCAGCTAGTCCTTTAATTAAAGGGTCAATTATTCAGCATCCGACAGTACACTGGCCCACTTTCCTACCTGATGAACTTGTCGACGGACTCTGTCGGTGGCTCTGTACTGGCACTGCAGGAGCTACAAGTAAGCCGACAGGTCAGAGGAGAAAAGACACAGCATCAAAACCCTATGTGAATATTTACAGAAGAACCCAAATCGAGGTGAGCAAGCCTGAAGGTGAGACAGATTATAGATCCTGACAACTCCCTGTGTCAGGCCTGTGCAAACAGGCCCAGTACAGCCGCTAGCCAATGACAGAGTAACAGAGACTGCAGCCAGCAACCTCAACCCGAGGACAAGACTGTGAAACCGCTCGTGTGAGAGCTATTCCACAGCACTGCCAGCTGGAAGGGGGCTGAGGGCTGCAGTTATCACAGCACTCTGATCATTTCTGCCACCCAGTCTGGACCAGCAAGAATGAGGCCAGGCTCGGGGTGCTCAGCACACTCACTGTTATGCAGAAGCTCCTGGATGCTGTCCGACGGGGCTGAGGCAGAGGACTCCAGGCAAAGTGCAAAGCTGGAGAGCGCCTTGCTGCGCACCGTCGGGGCCTTGTCTCTGCAGCGGGCGACCAGGATTTCCTGAACCAAGAACTTATGCTTCAGGAACTTCTCGTGCTCCGGGGCCAGCGGGCCATCCACCTCTCGTTCAGGCAGCTCCAGGAGGGCCAAGGCCACGTCAAGAGTGAAGACCCGGTGGGAGACCTGGTGAAGCAAAGCCGCACGCGTCCCCATCACAGAGGAACAGCGCATAGTGCCGCATGCATCTCCGCCACAGAGGAAGAGCACCCAGCGCCACTGCATCTGCAGTCTGCAGGTACAGAGCTGCAGAGCTGCAAGCCAGGAGCTCACACAGGCGCAGCGCCTACCTTGGCATTGCGTGTTAATCCATAAAGCCAGGCCATGAAAGAAGCATATTCTGCACAGGGAAGCTTGTTGAGCAGCTGGACCAGGGACTGAGCTGCATAAGTCCGGTACTCAGACTTGTCGACCACCTGAAACACAGGCCCTGAGAAGCTGCCCCGCTGGTCCCCACGCAGGACAACAGAGACACAGGCCCTGAGAAGCTGCCCCGCTGGTCCCCACGCAGGACAACAGAGACACAGGCCCTGAGAAGCTGCCCCGCTGGTCCCCACGCAGGACAACAGAGACACGTGCATTGGTGGAAGCAGACGAGCGCCAAGTGCACCCCGCTCAGCAACAGTGCAAGTGTCTACATGCTACAGAAATGACTATCCAGTTCCACGCCTCAGACCTCCTGGGAAACTAGCCTAGGAGAGGTCTCCAAGCCTCAGACCTCCTGGGAAACTAGCCTAGGAGAGGTCTCCAAGCCTCAGACCTCCTGGGAAACTAGCCTAGGAGAGGTCTCCAAGCCTCAGACCTCCTGGGAAACTAGCCTAGGAGAGGTCTCCAAGCCTCAGACCTCCTGGGAAACTAGCCTAGAAGAGATCTCCAAGCCCGATTTCAGAGTTTACAGATCTCTAGGATCCACAGAGTTCAAGTGAAGCATCATCTGCCCAAATTGCTAAACATTTTAAGAGATATTCACAGAATTTTGAATGCTAACCAGACACTGGATGATATTAAGGCATTATTCTGAATTTTTTAGGTGTGTTAATATTTTGTGGATATGTTTTTAAAGAGGTCTTATGCTGTAGAGAGACACATGCAATATTTATGTCTGAAGGAGTATGATGAAATCTGCTTCCTAAGAAAATCCAGTGTGCCTATGTGCTGGCAGAGCTTTTCCTTATACAAAATCACTTAACATTCTGTTCATTACTCTGTTCTATATCTTTATATATTTGAAGATTTCTAAAAAGGAAAAAAAGTTGTTTTATCCCCCCCAAATACTCAAAGAGAACAGCAAACATACTAAACAGAAAAGACCACTCTTGGTAACGACACAGGCTCATTTCTGGGAACACTGATACATGCGTCTACTCTTGCGTGGTTTTCAGCCTCTTAACACTACAGCCAGCAGTACCTTGACACAGATGTGCTGCAGCAGAGTACGAAGGACCGGGTACATGCTTTCCTTAAGTTCATCTACCAGTACGCTTTAAAAAAGAAAAGAATCACTGTTTATAATACATCTATAATAAAAATAAAATAACAGCTTCCCCTAAACCTATTCTCAAAAACAGTGACACTTCTACATTGTAGAAAGCCTGACTACTAAGAGCAATCTGCGCCTGTGCTGGAAGCGAGGCCTGAGTGTGTGGAGTGTGAAGAGAGCGTCACAGCGGAGCACCGTTCCCCACGCCCGGGTGGTCTCCAAACTGCTCCCAGTAGCCAGTCAGGGAGGGGCAGGGCCCAGACCTCCCAAGACCCTTGGGCTGCTTACGACGGCTCTTACCAAGGCTGAAATAAGACCCCTCGTGGCTCAGCGGTAAAGAGTCCATCTCCCAGTGCAGTGCATGCAGATCCAACCCCTGACCCAGGAAGAACCCACAGGCACAGGGGCAATCGAGCCTGTGAGCCACGCCTCCTGAGCGCGTGAGGCACCTCCCCGTGCCGCAAGCCCTGAAGCCTGGGAGCCCTCGAGTCCACGCTCTGCAGCAAGACACCCACACAGGGTGATCAGAGTAGGCCCCTGTCGTCTCAGCTAGAGAGAGGCCCACGCGTGAGGCAGTTAAGCCCCAGAAGAGCCATAAATAAAGAAACAATGTTTCAAATGCGGCAAGCTTTCTCTGTGAAGAGCTTGACTTTGAAGTCAATGCCAGATTGAGACATAGTACTACCTTGTGGTAGGTCAGCAAAACGGATTTCTAACAGCACTTCTCCAAAGTTAACCCTCAAAGAAGCTATTAAAACGCCCAGACTCAACCCATCTTCAAGTTTATTCACGCCATTATAGAAATATGGCAATTACTGACATCACGAATACACGGAAAATTTAGAACAAGTGCTTCTACTCAAAACATCTTATTTGCTGTTTAAAAAAAATCCTTAAGGCTCACTCAGGGGCCAGACAGCACCTGTACCTGCATGCCAGCACCCACACCCGCACCCCACGCCCCGCACCCGCACCCCACACTGCACCAGCAACCTGCACCCCGTGCCCCGCACCCCATATCTGCACCCACAACCCACGCCCACACCCCGCACCCACGCCCGCACCTGGGCCTGCACCCTGCACGTGCGCCCGCGCCCTGCACCCACACCCTGCGCTCGCACCTGCACCCCACACCTGCGCCCGCACCCCGCGCCTGCGCCCCATGCCCCGCACCTGCGCCCCATGCCCCGCACCCCGCACCCCGCGCCTGCGCCCCATGCCCGCACCCCGCACCCCGCGCCTGCGCCCCATGCCCCGCACCCCGCGCCTGCGCCCCCATGCCCCGCACCCCGCACCCCGCGCCTGCGCCCCCATGCCCGCACCCCGCACCCCCGCGCCTGCGCCCCATGCCCCGCACCCCGCGCCTGCGGCCCATGCCCGCACCCCGCACCCCGCGCCTGCGCCCCATGCCCCGCACCCCGCACCCCGCGCCTGCGCCCCATGCCCCGCACCCCGCACCCCGCGCCTGCGCCCCATGCCCGCACCCCGCACCCCGCGCCTGCGCCCCATGCCCGCACCCCGCACCCCGCGCCTGCGCCCCATGCCCCGCACCCCGCACCCCGCGCCTGCGCCCCATGCCCCGCACCACGCACCCCGCGCCTGCGCCCCATGCCCCGCACCCCGCGCCTGCGCCCCATGCCCGCACCCCGCACCCCGCGCCTGCGCCCCATGCCCCGCACCACGCACCCCGCACCTGCACCCCATGCCTGCACCCCGCACCCCGCGCCTGCGCCCCATGCCCCGCACCACGCACCCCGCACCTGCACCCCATGCCTGCACCCCGCACCCCGCGCCTGCGCCCCATGCCCCGCACCCCGCACCTGCACCCCATGCCCCGCACCCCGCCCCCCCCGCCCGCGCCCCCATGCCCCGCACCCCGCACCTGCACCCCATGCCCCGCACCCCGCACCCCGCGCCTGCGCCCCATGCCCGCACCCCGCACCCCGCGCCTGCGCCCCATGCCCGCACCCCGCACCCCGCGCCTGCGCCCCATGCCCCGCACCACGCACCCACATCTGCGGCTGCGCCTGCACCCCGTGCCTGCCCAGGCACCGCTTCCGCTCACAGGCACGCTCTCCGCTGTCCCCACCACCTCCGTGCTGCTGTCAGACAGACAGAACCGAGGACAGAACAGCGAGTGATGTAGCGGCATCTCCTAGTAAAGCCCCGACATGGGACTTTGCAGGCAAAGCCTGCTGACTCGTGAGAAGATGAGTCTATCAATTATTGATAAAAAAGTTAAAAAAAAAAAGTGGCAAGGAACCTAAGGAAAGAGACTTAGAGGAGCCAGAAAGGCAGAGACAGACTTGGAGCAGCAGACACAGAGACCGCAGTCGGGACTCAGAGCTGGCCTCACCAGCGGGCCCACAGGCCACGAACCCCTCACCACCCCCAACAGCACCCCCTACACCACCCCTACACCACCCCCAACAGCACTGCCACACCACCCCCTACAGCACTGCCACACCACCCCCTACACCACCCCCAACAGCACCCCTACAGCACCCCTACAGCACCGCCTACACCACCCCCAACAGCACCCCTACAGCACCCCCTATACCACCCCTATAGCACCGCCTACACCACCCCCAACAGCACCTCCAACAGCACCCCTACACCACCGCCTACACCACCCCTATAGCACCCCCTACACCCCCAACAGCACCCCCTACACCACCCCCAACAGCACCCCTACACCACCCCCTACAGCACCCCCAACAGCACCTCCAACACCACCAACAGCACCCCCTACACCAACAGCACCCCTACACCACCCCTACAGCACCCCTAACAGCACCTCCAACACCACCCCCAACAGCACCCCTACATCACCCCCTACACCACCCCTACAGCACCCCCAACAACACCCCCTACACCACCCCTACAGCACCCCCTATACCACCCCCAACAACACCCCCTACAGCACCCCCAACAGCACTGCCACACCACCACCTACAGCACCCCCAACACCACCCCCAACAGCACCTCCAACACCACCCCCAACAGCACCCCCTACACCATGCCCAACAGCACCCCCTACACCACCCCTACAGCACCCCCAACAGCACCCCTACAGCACCCCCTACACCACCCCTAACAGCACCCCCTACACCATGCCCAACAGCACCCCCTACACCACCCCTACAGCACCCCCAACAGCACCCCTACAGCACCCCCTACACCACCCCAACAGCACCCCTACACCCCCAACAGCACCCCTACAGCACCCCCTACACCCCCAACAGCACCCCCTACACCCCCAACACCACCCGCTACACCACCCCCTACAGCACCTGCAACACCATCCCCTACACCACCCCTACAGCACGCCCAACAGCACCCCCTACACCACCCCTACCGCACAAGCCAGATGGGCTGCTATGCGCTTTATCCTGAACCACAAGCCACACACAGCCCAGACACGTGTCAGCTCCTCAGGTGTCAGAAGCCGCGGCTAGCACAGGGCCCAGGCTACTGAGGGCGAGTGACGGAGAGACGCGAGCTATGTGCCCTTTACCTTACAAACTGGATGGCCAGCTTCCTACTGCTGACAACCGGCGGCGTGATGGCAAGCGGGGTGTGATGGGAGCCTTTGCCCACTTCTACCATCAGTATTATGCAGAGCATTTGATGCAAAACGTATCTGAGAACCTGGAAGAGGAAAGGACATGCAGCTTAAGGCATGACAGAGAATCCCAGGGCCTTGCCAACTGTGACGCAGACCCCAGTGAGCTGTTTCAAGTGCCAGCAGGTAAAGGAGGTTGGCACAGGTTCTGGCGGACCACGAAGGGTGCGCCTGCTGCACAACGACCAGGTGTCATACCTGCACAAAACGAACAGTGCGGAGGTGCTGCCTACAGACTGATCAGCCGGATTCCACCCAGTTTCTCTGCTTGCCTTATACTCCAGCCCAGAAACCAGGGCTCGAGAATCAGCTGCAACTGAGCAAGGCCGAAGAATGCAACGGATTACCCCCCACAGGAAAGAGGAAGGGGATGATTCTCCACCTATGTTACAGCTGAAGCTTACAGAACACCTTCCCGTATATCATCTCACAGAATCTACTCAAAGGGTTAGCTTGTGCAACCAGTGAATAAAATAATTACTGGAAACCAAGGATGTGGCCGGTACTGCATTAAGCATGTCTCTGTACTACAAGATTTGACCATACTTACTCTGAAATCTCTCAACTCAATGAGGTCAGCAAAACATTTCCATTCTATACTTGATACTATTATTATCTCCACTTTATACATACCAAAAGACTTTGAAGATGAGCAGTCCCAAGTCAAGTAATCAAAGATAAGGCTACAACCACAGTCACCCAACATCAGGCCAACACTTTTGCAATGAAAAACACCCTGTCCTTAGAGACACTGCCACCTGAAAGGGTAATTTCCCATCCTCTGCACTTTCTACTCTACAATGCTAAAAAGGGCACAGAAATTAAAAGTTTTACTGTAAATGCTATCACATATTCCAGACACAGGGAAGAGATAATGACATCAAAAATTAAAGAAGGATGGGGTGTTTTCTAAACAGCAGGCATTACGCCGAGGCACTCTTCCCTGCAGTCCTCCTGAGAAATCCACAGGAAGGGAAGGCCCTCATCCTCCTTGTCCAGGTGAGGATACCAAGGACTCATGGAGGACACACAGGGCTTCTTCTGTGGCTCAGTGGTGAGGAATCCCTCTGCCAATGCAGGGGACACCGGGTCAACCCCTGGTCTGGGAGGATCCCACATGCCTCAGAGCAACTAAGCCAGTGCTCCACGAGATGCCACTGCACCGCAATCAGAGAGCAGCCCCCACTCACGGCGACTGAGAGAAAGCCTGCTCGCAGCCGCAAAGACCCAGCACAGCCAAAAATAAGTTGGAATGTTTTTTCTTTTTAAAGGGAGACACACAGCAGTGAGGCGTAGGACCCAAGTGCGGAGCCCACGTGCCCAGGGCCTCCTCACCCCGCTCCCTGGAAACCAGGGCACTGCAGGCGCTGAAGGCAAGGGCCTTGGTCTGCCATGTTTTCTGCAGACTCCTGCTGCACTAACGACATTCAGGTTCAGTAACACCCCAGGGCTCACAAAGCCCTGACCCCAGTGTCTAGGGCTGTGCGGCTCTGAAGGTCACCACAGGCAAATCCAGATATGAATGCTGACCAGGAGTGTCAGCAGAATCATCCACTAAGGCACAGACGCTAACAGGAACACAGGGGCAGAGGGGCCTGCGGGGGAGCTGTAAGGCCCCATGGCTGTCTGTCCTCCCAGAGGACTCTGGAATCATCTGCTAAAGCACAGACGCTAACAGGAACACAGGGGCACGGGGCCTGCGGGGGAGCTGCAAGGCCTGTGGCTGTCTGCCCCCCAGAGGGCTCTGGTGAGCGCTCGAGCGGCAGCCCTGCCCAGCAGCTTTCCTGCGCCTCTGCAGGCCCCGCTGGGGCCTGCTTTATGCCTGAGCTCAACAAGAGTGTCCTGCGGCACCAGGGGCCTGGGTATGAGCCTGTAGCGAGCAGCGGCCACCACGTGCTGACGGGCGCTTCTCATCACAGACACCAACGACCCAGCGAGTTCACACAGCATCGCACTGAGTCCTTGCAGCACTTCTAGTCACACGACCCGTGTGCTTTCAATTCCCTGTAACTCAGCTCCTGTCTCCTTTACCGTGTCTCCTTCTCTGTGAAGAGGGGAACAAAGCAGATACAGTCCATGGTAGGCCAGTTCTGGTATATACTTCATTTCTCTGAGAACTCTAAAAAAAAAGGCAAAAGATTAGTTAATGGATGTGATTTCACTAGGATAAACTCCTAACCCTATCAGCCTTATTTAAATGAATGAATTCTACCTGTGTGCCAATCAGGATAGAATGACATTCACACCTCTGCTGCAGCGAAACATCTCACCATAATTAAACGTTAGCACCGGGGGATTTAATTGCTCACCTGGCTTGTGTAACCTGGAACTCGTAACGAACTGGTTCAAAACTAGTTAACGCAACAAAGACCTGGAAAACAGACACCAAGAAAAGGCCTGATTTTTCCCACTCTCTTTGAACTTGCCCAAGGTCCCTGGCATTCTCACTTACCTCCACACAATTCTGTATACACTCTGGCTTTTCCTTTAAGGAGAATTTAGAAAGAAGCCTTATAAAGTTCTTCAAAACTTGAAAGAGGACATTTCGAATCTGACGACGATCTTCAGAAGAATAAAAAACACCCTCTTCATCCTCTTCTTCTTGAGTAGTTTCATCCATCTAGATTATGCGGAAACACACAGCCGACTGCAGCACTGCCTCGCAGCCTGTCCGAGGTTTGCAATGTCCCTGAGTCAAGGCCAGTGGACTCTAGGGGGCCTCCCTGGGCCCCATGGCTTCAAGCTCAGTCTGGACCACATGAAGGCTACCACAGCTTCTGGGTCCGGATTTTCACATCAGTGAGACTGCCTGGGTTTCTTACCAGTTCTGGTGTCAACGAACCTCTACCCAGTCACACAAGAATTTGGAATTAATGCTATTCTATTATGTTCTTGTGGACATGAGTCCTCTGGACACTTCAACCATGGTCTCTAATGAAAATAAGGTAACACCTGCTGGCCTGCGGCGAGGCACACCTGGGAACAGACTGGAGGGAGGCAACAGGGAGGTTGGAAGACGGCACGGGGAACAGAGGCTCAGCAGGCCACGAGGCCACGCCTAGGGGAGGGAAGGCGGACAGCACGCTAGAGCTTTGGTATAATCATGACCCCCGACATCCTAACTTGATATAAATCCTTACACGAGTCAGACGCGCTTCCTGGCCACACCCCCGCTTACCTCCACCTCCTCTCTCCTGTGGGGTCTTGCCCTCTTACTGCTCTCCTGCGAGTTGCCCTGAGTGTTCTTTGGTTGCTCTTTCTTTCTTTTCTGATTCAAGCTGGATTCCTGAGGCCAGCACTTCTTTAGAATCTGAATGCATTTGTCAAATATCACTGGATGGAAAACTTGATTGACTACGCTGCCTATTTGTAAAGAATAAAGAGTAAGCAAGGTAGGTTTAATTGCTTTGAAATATATCTGCTACAACAATGAAATATTTAAAAACAAACGCAGGCTTTTCCTTAACTAACAGGAACCTTTAGCAAAAAAGTTTAATTCAACTTCCACCCTAGGCAACGAGCAGTCAGTTCAGTTCAGTCGCTCAGTTGTGTCCGACTCTTTGCAACCCCACGGACTGTGGCACGCCAGGCCTCCCTGTCTATCACCAACTGCTGGAACTTGCTCAAACTCATGTCCATCAAGTTGGTGATGCCATCTGACCATCTCATCCTCTGTCATCCCCTTCTCCTCCTGCCTGCAATCTATCCCGGCATCAGGGTCTTTTCAAATCAGTCAGCTCTTTGCATCAGGTGGCCAAAGTATTGGCATTTCAGCATCAGTCCTTCCAATGAATATTCAGGACTGATCTCCTTTAGGATGGACTGGTTGGATCTCCTTGCAGTCCAAGGGACTCTCAAGAGTCTTCTGCAACACCACAGTTCAAAAGCATCAATTCCTCAGTGCTCAGCTTTCATTATAGTCCCAACTCTCACATCCATACATGACTACTGGGAAAACCACAGCTATGACTAGACGGATCTTTGTCAGCAGAGTAATGTCTCTGCTTTTTAATATGCTGTCTAAGTTGGTCATAGCTTTTCTTCCAATTCTCAGATCATAGGAGTAGGTCCCTAACATTTACTACAAAGGCACCGACATAAGCAATTACAAGCAGCAGGTTGACTGACCCTGATTTTCTCTCTGGTGGACTCGCAGTCCCACAGCTGCAGCTGACTCCTCAGCCGCACCGTCTCCTGCCCTGGGCTCGGGGCGGGTCCCGCCTGGACGAGGTGGGGCACCATCCCAGACACACTCCTCCCTGGGCTCCCTCACTGTGACTAGCTGTGCTCAGCCCTGCAGGTGAGGACAGCCCACCGACCGTCCACACGACACAGCGGGAAGAGCAGCAGCCCTCCAACCAGCACTGTTCTCAGGCTGGACAGGAGTGAGAAGGCAGGGACACCACGAAGGCACGGGGCACGCCCCTCCAGCCTTACCCCTCTGGGACTGTGTGCTGGGTTACAGACTTAGCACGGTAACATCCGAAGCCACATTTACAGGAAAACAGGGGAGCTTTCTGAACACCTGTGACAGACCATGGGCTTCACAGATTCACTGTCACCTAACCTCCCAGCAAGGACAAAGCATTGATGTAACAGTTCAAAACCAAGCAGACAAATTACAAACAGAAGGCCTGCCCCATCACACCAAACGTGCATACCTGGTACTTCCAACAGCAGAAAATACAGCCCGGCGGCGTGAAGGCCAAATTCCTGCTGCTGAGCACTGACATTTTTCTTAAGGGCCTTATAAACGAAGTGGTGAAACAAGGCCATCAGCGCATTGTGGGAAATTCTGTTCTCCACGAAGAAGGTCCAAATGCTCTAGGGGAGGGCAAACGGTAAGCACCAGTCGTTAGAGCGCTGTGAGAGTCTCCTCTTGCTGTTTCTGATTCTTCTGAGTGCTTAGTGCCCTATAAAAAAACGAACAGACCATTCTGCCTCCTAATTATAAACGTCTGCCATTTTCAAAGGGACTAAAACAGAACATTTAAAAGTGTATTATTCAAAATTTACAAAGTTGAGGAGTTTCCTGGTGGTCCAGTGGTTAGGACTCCATGCCTTCACTGGGGAGAGTCTGGGTTCCATTACTGGTTTGGAACTAAGATCCCACAAGCTGAGTGGCTCAGCCAATAAAAGAAAAAGTAAACGAAAATCACAAAGATAAGAAACTATACAAGAATCTTAATTAAACTTGCAAAATAACTTTGGGTAAGTTTGAAGCGTATGTATTTCTGAAATTACTACACCTGAAAGCTACACTAAGACTCTGGGGACACCTCTGTCAGTGATTACTCAGACAAGTCACCCCTCCATCTATGTTAAATGTATCTCAATCCATTTATTACTCTAATTACTAACTAAAAAAATCAGAGCAACTTTTTTTAAGTCAAAATGTTTTGTGGGCAATGGGAGCAGGAGAGGAAAACCTGTGAGTGTCTCGCTCAACAGACTGCAGAAACAGCCTCGGTAGGAGAGGAAGTAAGCCTTAGACCACAAACCATATTTTCATTACTTTGATCACTATTCACGCTTTCCCCTCTTATAGACATGAGGAGGAAATAGCTTATTTGAGTAAAGCAAACAGTAGGAGCGAAATATGGCTCACTATGGGCCACCTTAAAAAACAGAAGCCCACAGAAGCTCAAGAAATCAGACCTCGACAACCTCTTTCCTTCACCACGAAGCTTGTGGAAGAAAGCAGTTACATCTTCATTTCTAAGGCCACCTCAGCTCCCCTCCCGCTGCCTGGAACTGTGACCCTGGGGGACCCAATCACCTTGGAAGCATTTCATACCTGACAAAGACCCAGTTCACAAAACTCTATTAACTCTATTTGAAAAGAGTCCCCAGTTTTTAGCCCTCCACCCCAATTTCCACAACTGTAACCCAGACCACACCACAACACACATTTTTCAAAAAATCAATGAGCAAAACACAACTGACTATTGCACGACACGGAGCGAGTGGGAAATCCTCACGTAATTCACAGCCGGCCCTCCACAGACACAGGTCCTTCACATCTGCGGCTCTGCATCCAGGGACTGAAACTCCTGGGACCATGCAGTCCTGTAGGTACTACTGAAAACTCTGCACAGAAGTGGGCCTGTGCAGCCAAAACCATGGGATTCAGGGGTCAGTCATAATGTCCCTAGGGAGCTCCCTGGGGACAGCATTCCCCCCTTAAGTCTGTGTTTGGTTAAGAACACCCACTGAAACAGCACTCTTCATGTTCCTGGGTCTACTGCACACTAGAACCCCTTCCTCCAAGAGGCAGATGGGAGGACAAGCGGTTTAGTCTAGGGATGACGCTTAGACCTGAACCTTGTGGACAGCAAACACCTCACTCCAGAAGCCTACCACAGACCCCACTCACAGCTGTCCTGTGGCCTCCACCCTGCCCCACCCCCTCGGACTTGCTGTACATCCCCACTGTGAGGATCCCTCCCAAGGCTGCCCTGGAATCCTCATTACTGGTCAGCACTCCAGCCATTTGTGAAGATGTGCCTCCAGCCAGCTACCTTTCTGGGACCTTCCCAGCCTCAACCTCAGCAAGCTGCCTTTTCCAGGCAAGCCAAGATGGCATTTAACGTGTCCTACAGAAGTTTCTAACACATAGAGCTGGTGGCCCGTGCTTCTTCAGGCCCGTGGATGTGGTCACTGCACAGGCTCTGGCCAGAGCAATGACAGTGCACGCTCCCAGAGCTTAATTCTCCCCTCTCCTGCAACCCCCTGTAGGGAGAGGCTCTGTACCCTCACCATGTTACGCTCCTGGGTACTGCACGTGGTACTCAGCATTACGCTTAACGAGTATTTAACAGGTCGATTTAATTTCTGAACAGCTACCTGAAACTAATAACAGAAATATTTTTTAAGTTTAAATCTTTCGGAGATATTAATACATAAGTATTCTTTGTTCTGCTTTCTAGTCCTTCAGTTTTTTGAAAAGAAGTTTATGACCTAAAGCGTAACAGACACTACGTAGAACTCCATTTAAAACAACTCTTTTTTTTCCTTTCTTAGTTCAACTAATCACTTCTCAGATCAACATTCAATTTCCTTAAAGCAAAGGCATCCTGAGTTGTTAACTGCACTGTCCTTGGCCATTTTTTCTTATTTCGCTTATTGGTTTTCATCCTTACCTTGGCCTTTACTCTTTTCCTTTAATTTGCTCGTTAACAATGCTCATGACACGGAAAGAATCACAGACTAATAACTTGGGAGGACGGTTATGAGGCCATCCCAGTAAGTTATCCCAGACGGTTATGAGGCCATCCCAGTAAGTTATCCCAGACAGTTATGAGGCCATCCCAGTAAGTGATCCCAGACGGTTATGAGGCGATCCCAGACAGTCATGAGGCCATCCCAGTAAGTGATCCCAGACGGTTATGAGGCCATCCCAGTAAGTTATCCCAGATGGTTATGAGGCCATCCCAGTAAGCGACCCCAGACAGTTATGAGGCCATCCCAGTAAGTGATCCCAGACGGTTATGAGGCCATCCCAGTAAGTGAACCGCATTCTTTACACCGCTCTTCCTTCCTTCTGCACTGCATACCAAAGAGACCAAGCTCTAGATGATACCGGGGTTTACCTGACACTTCTAACAACGAAATGGCTAGCTTGTTTTTTTTTTTTTCCTCTCTTTTACCTCAGCAGCGTCACGTTTTTCAGTAGCAAAAGGTAGCATTGCGCTGTAAAGCTCTGTGAATGCGCTCAGTCCAGTCTGCACGATCTCTGCTTCTATGCCGGCATCCAGAGGCTCGGTCTCCGTGAATTCCAGTTCCCATACTCCATCCACCCATTCTAGTAGGAAAATGCAACTACAGTCAACTAATGTTCTGTAGCAGTTAGCTTTAGACTCTAAATACATTCAAGAATAGAACAGTTTTCTGGGCACAAGTCATACCACACAGGTGAGGCAGAATGAAGAGAGAAGCAGAAAGGGTTAGAAAAATCTGTATACTCATTAAACTGACAGCTGGCTATTATGCTGGCCATCCTCTAAAAACATGAAGTAGGAAAACACTTTACAGATGTTAACCGTTTTGGGGAAGACCCAGCCTTCCCATATGTTCAAGCTAGAGAACAGGTAATAAAAAGCTGTCTCAGCTGCCCCTTTGTGAAAGTCTTATAACGAAGCTGAAGTCGCGCAGTCGCGTCCCACTGTCTGTGACCCCACGGACTGTAGCCCGCCAGGCTCCTCTGTCTGCGGGATTCTGCAGACAAGAACACTGGAGTGGGTTGCCCTACCCTTCTCCAGAGGATCTTGGCGACTCAGGGCTCGAACCCGTGTCTCGTACGCTGCAGGCAGATTCTTTACCGTCTGAGTCACTAGCTAATAAATCCAAATAAAGTGTACAGTGGAAAAGGACAGGTGAGGGAAACAAAATGAAATGACTCAAAAAAAAATGACTGCCGGCTACGGAGATGCCGCGGAATGGAACGCAGCCTCGAGACAGCGGCCAGCAGCGACTGCGGCGGGTGGGGACACCCACTGCCCTTCAGTGACGACGGGCGCCCGGAGGCTCCAGCCGCACCCCTGGGCCCCACGTTCAGAAGGTCAGCTCGGGCCAACAAACAGCCGCGCGGCCGAAGCCTCGGCACTTGCGAGGCTGTCCGCGCAGACGCGGGGGCAAGGCCGAGAAACAGGAGTACTGAGCAGAAGGAGGACGCGGCCCTTGCCCAGCATCCCCCAGAGCACCCGGGCCCCGGGCGCGTCCTCACCTTGGCTGAGGTCCAGGGGGCACCAGGTCTGCAGGGCGCACGCCAGGTTCCCGCCAGCCTCCATGACGGCCGCTCACTTCACTTTCAAAGTTGCTCGGGCGCGCGCGCCCAGAAGGCCCCGCTGACGTCAAAGGTCAGCACCGACCAATCACCGCGCCCCGCTGGCAGGACGGCAGCCAATCAGCAGGGCCTTCCGCCGGATGCGCAAAGGGAGAGAGCACCGCCCACGCAACTGAAGTTGGGGGTTTTCAGCTGTCGCTTCAAAGTGAGGCTAAAGAAACGAGCCAAGCATACTGCCTTCCGGCTTCTTTTCCCTACGTGGCGGACGCACTGAAGAGAAGCTGAAGCAGGGCACTTCCTGTTGTAACTGTCACTTCTGCCCCCTGTCAGGCGGCCTGTCGAAGGGCCGCGTTTACCCGTCACTCAGCAAGCGGAGGCGTACACAGCCGAGTGGGGGAGCTGCCTACCGGTCAACGGATTAAACACAGGAAAGGCAGAAAAGGCAGCCAGAAAGGGCTCTTTTTTTTAGAAAGGACACCGTTAGGTCTGAATTTTACTGGACTGGTGTTTGACAGGTCGGGCAGGAGCCAGGAAGGAGCCGCCGCCGCCCCGCCGGCTGCCGGGCGTGGGGCGGTGCTCGCGGCGCGCAGGCGCAGTGCGAGCTCCCCGGGGGCGCGGCGGCCGCGCTGGGGGCGGGCCGTGCGCATGCGCGCAGCCACTCCGGCGCGTCCGGCTGAGCCGCGGACGCGCTGCAAGCTGCTCCGGGGCCGGGCTGCTGCCTCCGAGGTGGGCTCCGCAGGCCGCGGCCGGCGGGTGCCTGGCGCGCCCGCTCTGCCCCGCCCTCGGAACCGCGCCGGCCCGGCGAGCGCGGGCGTCGGCGTCGTGCCCAGCCCGCCGGCCTCCCCAGGCCCGGCCGGCCCGGCAGGGCCATGAGCTTCTTTGGCTTCGGGCAGAGCGTGGATGTGGACATCCTGCTGAACGACGCGGATAGCAGGCGGCGGGCCGAGCACAAGACCGAGGATGGGAAGAAGGACAAGTACTTCCTCTTCTACGATGGCGAGACGGTGGCCGGGAAGGTGAGCCTGGCTCTCAAGAACCCCAACAAGCGGCTGGAGCACCAGGGCATCAAGGTCGAGTTCATCGGGCAGATCGGTGAGTGCGGGATCCGCCGCGCCCGGGCCCACCCCTGCGCCCGCCCTCGACCCGTGACCCCGAGCCAGCCTCTGACCTCCCTCTCCAGACCCCTGGCGCGACCCGAAACCCTGCCCCCCAGCCCCCGCACCCCCTGCTGCGATTTGAGACCGCTGCGCCCCCTCCAGCCCCTGGCGCGACCCGAACCCCTGTCTTCTAACCCCTGCACGCACGGCTGCAATTCCAGACCCCCTGTCCCCCACTCCGCCCCAGGCCCTGTGGTCTGTTGCCCGCCGCCCTGGGTCCGAGCTCCGCGGGCCTGCCTCGGCTTCCGTGCCAGCTGGGCCAGCCTGCAGGTCGTGACCACCACTCCGAGCGCCGCGTGGCCCGCCCCCCTCTCTCTAGTGTCTGTGCCCACCAGCCTCTTACTGCACCTTCGCTGGGAGCTGCTTGAGAAAGCATCCCCGCGGGCTCCGGCATCAGCCCTGCGTCCACACAAGCTGCATCCCTAAGACTTCCTGATTAGAAGAGTCTGCGGCACTCTTCTTAAAGAAAGGGTGCTCCCAAGCCCCAGATCTAAGTGGCCAAAATTTCCCAAGGCTCTAACAGTTTTCAAACATGATTGTTAGCCGTTACAGCTAGACAATAAAAAACAGGTTTGGGAGCTGCCAGTCAACACAGGGTTGTCTCCACTTCTGTTTGGACTCTCCTGTTTATTAAAACTCACAGGTACTTCTGAAATAGTTTGTGTCAGTAGTTCAGGAGTAGGGTCACAGTAAATACCACAGTTGGCTGAAAAGACATCGAGCAGAGAAATCATGCCCCATGCCCCCGCCCGCTCTGGTCCTGTGTAGGGGGTTTCCTGGGAACGCTCCTCAGAGGCTCTCTGTCACTCCCTGAGATCCCAGCACAGAATCTGTTCTCCATTTTGATGAGACAGAAAACACGGGAGCCCTGGGGAAAGGCTGTGTGCTCAGCACTTCAGTGCCCGGCCTGAAGTATTGGCTTCTGCTGTTTAAGTTAACGGAAATCAGGTCGAAGGCTAGCTGATCCTAGGAGCCCATCCGTTGCTATTCTAAACCCAGAATGAGTGGCCTGGAGCTGGAGAGTGGGCTTTAGGCTCTCTGCCCGCTCGCTTCCGACTTCGGCAGTGCCCCTCAACAGCGGTGCTGTTGGCACGGTGGGCCTGCTCGTTCTCCATTGTCGGGGGTTGCATTTCACAGCCTCTACCAGCCAGATGCCAGAACCGCAGAAATGTCTTACATCTGTGGAAGCTAAAATCACTCCTAGCAAAGAGCTCCTGGGGACACAGGATGAACCCCCAGCATTCTGTGCTGGGCGTGAGTCAGGCGATGAAGTTCAGGCCTCCCTAGATTGAGTGTTTCCATAGCATAACGTTAAGGTTGTCACTGGATTCCGCGGCTCTGCATCAGGAGTGCACATGGGCACGTCTAGCCAGCAGCTGTGCCATCCTTCCCGGGGGTGACCGCTCCCCGTCCATGAAAGGTAGCCAGAGCGCCCCTGCCCCAGCGGTTGTGGAATGGGCTGTTTGAGGCGCTGGCAAGGCCTCCCTCCAGCCCAACTGGAAGGGGGCTGGCTGCCCTGCCTGGCTTCCTGTCCACGCGCGTCCCGGGGCAGCATCCCTCCCCAGACTTCTCAGAGCCTCTTCTGCTTCCGTCGACAGCTCTTCCTGGGCCCCTGAGTCCACCCTGTGGCCTTGGGGAAGCGGTCCCCTCCCTGGGCCTCAGTGCTCTCACCTGTAAGGCAGGGACAGCAACCGAATCCCCTTGGGAGATGGTGGGGGGTCTAGGGCCCAGGCTTTGTGCAGCGTGTGGTGCCTGTGGTGGCCCAGCCTCGGGGCACTGGAGCGAGGCTGGTGAGTGCGGTCCCCACGTTGCGGGCGCGTGGTTTCTGCTTCCTCGCTTTCCTGGCGGCAGGCGGCAGGCGGGGCTTCGCTCCGGCTCTGAGGTCTGCTGTCCCGGTGACGCGCCAGGCGGCGGTCCTGCCCTAGCCGCCTGTGAGGGTGTTGATGTTGTGCTCCAGCCACCTGCCTTGTTTGTTTCACTCAGAATTTTTCTTCTTATAAGCCACTGTCTGTCCGGTTTGGAAGTGTGTACGTCCTGCCTGTGCGTTCGATGGACAGCCTGGCGTGTGGCCAAGGCCGAAGCAGGGGTTACTCCGGTTACGTGAGGCTCTGTGACGGGCAGATGTCGCTAGGGCCTTGTGAGGGCTGGAGACCGTCGATGTGTGTGAAGTGCAGGCTCCGGCACTTATCAGCTAAGCGCTCGTAAGCCCTGTTAGGCTGCATCCAGGGGCTGGACCTTCGAAGAGTCAGCTCTGGTTGCCTTGCTGACTGCCCGCAGGATCTCCGTGTCAGGCCAGCCTCGCCTGCTGCATGCCCTGCGTCTCCTCCCAGCAGGAGGGGTCGCCCGAGTTCTCGCAGGGACGGCTTTCTGGTGGCTGTTGCGTGGGTCCTGTTCAGACCGCAGTCCTCAGGGCAGGCCGGCCCGTTTGCGCCGCGGCCTGCTCTGGCAGCCCCATCTGCACCCACCGCTGCCCTGTCTGCTTGGACTCACGTCTCCCGAGCCTTTCTGCTCTCCTGAGCTCGCCCCCAGGTTCCGTGCCTGGGTCTCTGACTGCCTGCTGAACACCCGCAGAGACACCACGGGTTGCCCAAGGACACATCCAAACCAGACTGCTCCTCTCTCTCCCTGCCCCAGCCCCCGCACTGCCACTCCTCCCGTCTCCCCCGCTCTGCACGTCCCCTGGGTCGCCTCAGCCTCGAACCGGGGGAGGCCCCGGAGCACTCTTGCCTCCCCCCCACGCCCCCAGCGGCTCCGGGGGGCAGCTCGCCTCAGTGCTCCCTCACCCTCCTCGGTGCCGCTGCCCCTGACGCCTCCATGTGGAGCAGTCTCCTGACCGGCCTTCCTGCCTCTGTTTACCTTTTCTTTCAGTTCAGTTTCTGTAAGAGCGAACTTTCTCAAAGGTAGTTCTGATGCTCTCAGTCCCTTCTGTAAACTTCTCCTTGACTCCCAGTGGGTTGAAGGGGACAGTCATCCAGCTCTTTCCTGAGGTGCCCCTGGTTTTCTCCAGACGTGTCTCTCTAACCCTTCACCCAGGCATGCGTTGTTGACTGTCCCCGTCAGATGGCTGTGAGATACTCTGCACCTTCTGGAAGAAGAGGGGTCAAAGACAGGCATGAATAAGTGTCCCCTGTGGTTCGCGGGGCTGAGATGCACTTTGTTGGGAAGTCCGTGACCTTCCATCCGAGAGGCTGGGTTCACACTGTCACCACGTAAGGAGTTGCATGGTGTCTTGTCCCCCTGACCCCTGCCAGGACTGGTCTGGTGTGAGCCCCACTCTGATCTGCGCTGAGAGAATCTCACTGAAGAGGGGCCGTCAGATACCTTTGCTCCTATTTTTCTGACTCAGTCGCTCAGGCGTGTCCGACTCTTTGCGACCCCATGAACCGCAGCACGCCGCCCAATTTCATTTCCATTGAGTCGGTGATGCTATACAACCATCTCATTCTCAGTCGTCCCCTTCTCCTCTTGCCTTCCACCTTCCCAGCGTCAGGGTCTTTTCCAGTGAGTCAGCTCCTCGCATCAGGTGGCCAAAGTGTTGGAGCTTCAGCATCAGTACTTCCAATGAATATTCAGGACTGATTTCCTTAAGGATGGACTGGTTGGATCTCCTGGCAGTCCAGGAACTCTCAAGAGTCTTCTCTAGCATCACAATTCAAAAGCATCAGTTCTTCGGCACTCAGCTTTCTTTATAGTCCAACTCTCAGATCTCTGCATGACCACCGTGAAGACCATCGCTTTGACTGGATGGATCTTTGTCAGCAAAATGAGGTCTTTGGTTTTGCATGTGCTGTGTAGAACTGTCATAACTTTTCTTCCCAGGAACAAATGTTTCCTGTTTTCATGGCTACAGTCACCATCCCCAGTGATTTTGGAGCACATGAAGAGAAAATCTGTCACTGTTTCCACTGTTTCCCCATCTATTTGCCATGAAGTGATGGGACCAGATGCCATGATCTTAGTTTTTTGAAAGTTGACCTTTAAGCCAGCTTTTTCACTCTCCTCTTTCACTTTCATCAAGAGGCTCTTTAGTTCTTCACTTTCTGCCATAAGGGTGGTGTCATCTGCATATCTGAGGTGATTGATACTTCTCCTGGCAGTCTTGATTCCAGCTTGTGATTCATCCACCTTCACATTTCGCATGATGTACTCTGCATAGAAGTTAAGTAAGCAGGGGGACAATATACAGCCTTGACGTACTGCTTTCCCAATTTGGAACCAGTCTGTTGTTCTGTGTCTGGTTCTAACTGTTGCTTCCTGACCTGCATACAGGTTTCTTAGGAGGCAGGTAAGGTGGTCTGGTATTCCTGTCTCTTGAAGATTTTTCCAGTTTACGTGATCCACACAGTCCAGAGGCCTTACCATAGTCAGTGAGGCAGGAGTAGATGTTTTTCTGGAACTCTTTTGCTTTCTTTATGATCCAACGAATGTTGACAGTTTGATCTTTGGTTCCTTTACCTTTTCTAAACCTATATATCTAAACCTGTATATCTTGTATATCCGGAAGGTTTCAATTCAAGTACTGCTGAAGCCTAGCTTGAAGGATTTTAAGCAAAACTTTGCTAGCATGGGAAATGAGCACAGTTGTCCAGCAGTTTGAGCATTCTTTGGCATTGCCCTTCTTTGGGATTGGAATGAACACAGTTTTTCCAGTCCTGTGGCCACTGCGGAGTGTTCCAAGTTTATTGGCGTATTGAGTGCAGCTCTTTAACAGCATCATCATCAACAGCGTTTAGGGTCTGAAGAAGCTCAGCCTGCACGTCGTCCCCTGCACTGGCTTCTGTGGTAGCAGTGCTTCCAGAGGCCCGCTTGGCTCCGCCTCCAGGGTGTCTGGCTCCAGGTGAGCGGCCACACTGCCGTGGCCTTCTGGGTCACGGAGACCTGCTCTGTTTAGCTCTTCTGTGTATCGTCCCCACCTCTCCTAATCTCTTCTCCCTCCGTTGGGTCCATACCGTTTCTGTCCTTTATTGAGCCCATCTTTACATGAAGTGTTCCCTTGGTATCTCTAATGTTCTTAGAGAATATTGCACTCCAAAGTAGAGGACTAGCCTCGGGGTCTAAGTTTTTAGAAGTAAAGCCCCCAGGAGAGCCGAAAGCCATCAGCCTGGCATTTCCCACTTACGGTCCTCAGACACTGGGCTTTTCTCCACCTGCTGCTGTCCCCTGAAACCACGGCAGAGCTCAGAGCTTGGCACCCGAGACACCCAGCTCCCCAGTTAAGAGCTCCACCCGTTCCGGTCAGCAGAGGCTCCTGTAGGACCAGCACGAGGCAAAGGACAGGCCCCTGTCCCCTTGGCCCCTGTGTGTACCCCACCCCCACTGCCCTGAGAGGGCACCCTGCCCCCGCAGCCGCGCCCCGATGGTCTGCCCTGCCCCCCATGTGGCAGGCTCGCTGCCCGCTGCTGACACCGCCTGGCCTGGAGGAGCAGGTGGTTGTTGGTGACCTAAGGCGGATCCATGTATAACGGGGGGTCAGCAGCAAACTGCGGCCACAGGGCGCTGCTTGCGGAAGTAGTGGGGCTGGCCGGGCCTGACGCACTGCAGCTCCCCGTGACGCGGCCGCTGCCCTGCCGCTTGGGACAGCAGGCTCCGCGGGGCGGGTCTGTCAGGGCCAGCGCCCGGGGCAGCCAGCCCGAGAGCTCCCTGGAAGCTGTGCTTGCCCCACGCGCCCCCGTGGCAGGCCTGGTTGCCGTGTTGGCTCTGGAGGCAGGGGATCTGGCTTCTCAACGCCAAGAAGGCTCGATCGTCAGAGGCTTCAGGCCTTTGCTGTCTGGGGTCTGCCCAGCCCCTCATGCTCAGGCTGTCCCTGAGAGAGGCAGCCGAGAGGTGCGGGCCAGGCCTGACGGGGGGTGGTCCCAGCCCCCGTGTCCAGGCAGCCAGCAGCAGACACAGTGAGAGCACGCCGCCTCCCGCTTCCTCCCGCCGACCCGTCCTGTCCTGCTCGGGCCGCTGCGGGGCGGGGGGTCAGATCTTGACTGCGCTGGGGCCACGTGGAGGCGGTCGGTAGTAAGTGTCCCCCTTGCACAGCTGGGGACCGGGGGCGCTAGGGTCTTGGGCCTCGTCTCCAGCAGCCATCCTGGAGCACAGCTCACCACTTCAGCAGCTGTGTGATGTGGGCACAGACAGCCCAGGACACACGGGTGGCCTGACTCAGGACCGACAGCCAGCAGGACTGTCTGAGAGGAGGGTGGGTGTGCAGGAGGCCTTCTCGGAGGGCGGTCTCGGAACAAGCAGGAGTCTGTTGGGATGTCCATCCTGAGTCCCACCCAGGCCCCGGAATCAGAGATATTGGGGGGGAGTGCAGCCGTCTGTGCCTCAGCACAGCCTCGGGGGTCCTGGTGATCACACGAGTCCGGGGACTGTGGCCTAGACTGGGGTCGCCTGACAGCCCCTCCGTCAGCGGGGCCACGTGGACCCGTCTGCAAGTCCTCACCTGCCTCCCACCTCATGTTCACCCCTGATCTCCCGGGGCCCAGGAGCAGACGCGGCCCAGCAGGAGACCTGGGGCGCTGGGCCCGGCCCTGCTCCACCACGCCTCAGTTTCCCTGTCTGTCAAATGTGTGACGGGCCCACCCAGCCGCTCAGGTTGCCGTGAGGATGTTGTGACTGAGTGACGGAGTCGAGCACGCTTCCCACACTTAGGAATCACTGTAACTGTGTAAAGAGGTGATGTGGTGTTTCGGTGGCGGTGCCCCTGCTGTGTCCCCTGGGTGCTGCCCCGGGACAGGGTCTGCACAGAGCGCAGGGTGTTTGGGTGCAGGGCAGGAAGAGGGGGTCGTGAACCGACGCGCCGCTCCGCGGCCAGGAGGGGTGCTTCCGCAGCGGGCCCCCGCCGCCCCCTGTGGGCCAGGCACCAGTAGCAGAGGTCTCTGCTCTCCCCGCAGAGCTCTACTATGACCGCGGCAACCACCATGAGTTCGTGTCCCTGGTGAAGGACCTGGCCCGACCTGGAGAGGTCACCCAGTCGCAGGCCTTTGACTTCGAGTTCACCCACGTGGAGAAGCCCTACGAGTCCTACACCGGGCAGAACGTGAAGCTGCGGTAAGTGACGCGACTCCACACACGCTGGGATGCGGGCCTGCATGCTGTCACGCGAGAAGGCGTTCCCAGGCAGGACGTGAGGCTGCGGTGAGTGACGCGACTCCACACACGCCGGGACGAGGGCCTGCGTGCTGTCAGGCGAGGAGGGGGCCACAGATTCGGCTCTCTTTTAGACTGCCGCTCGGCTGCACCGGGGCCCCGCTGTTGCCGGCAGGCTCCCTCTCGCTGCAGGGAGCGGGCTCTCCCCTCTGGTCTCAGTGCTCGGGCTCCTCGCCGCAGTGACTGCTCTTGTGGCGCACGGGGCCAGCTGCCTGAGGCATGTGGGCTCTTCTGGACCAGGAATCAAGCCTGTGTCCCCTGCAGTGGCGGGCAGATTCTTGGCTGCTGGACCACCAGGGCAGTCCCAGGTTTGGATTCTGATCCCAGACCTGTCCTCTGCATCTTTTGGGACAGGAGAGGATAAAACATAGCACGGGATGAGAAGCTTTAGAACAGGAATACACACCTTTTAAGTACAGGGGATTGTTTTCCTTGTTTCAGTCTTGAAAACCCAAGGGGGGCACTGATCCCAGGCCTCTGAGCTATGTGATGTCACCCGGACTTCTGGCTCCAAGTCGTGGTCAGCACCTGGGGCCTGCGTGGGGGACCACACAGGCTCTGGGGAGGTCTCCCCTCTTCTGTCAGAAGACGGACTGCAGGCTCTTCTTTTCCAGCCTTTGCAGGGAGGTCCAAGCGCTGAAGGTGCCCCATTCAGCAGCGCTCTGTGACTGCTCTCGGAGGAGGCAGCAACAGCAAGCACTGTTTAGTTGCCAGTTAAGCTGGGACGGGGTCTTATTGTGATTTAATGTGACGCTCTGCAGTAGACTCCTCATAGACGTTCTTATGTCAGAAAGATGTTGAAGACAGTATGGCAGTTCCTCAAAATATTAAAAATAAAACTACCAAATGATTCATCAAATCCACTTCTGCGTATAAATCCAAACGCAGTGAAGCAGCAGTCAGACAAATGCGAGTGTGCTCGCGTTTGGCAGCGGCGTTCCCAGTGGGCACGCCGCCAGCGCCCATCAGTGGCTGAGTGGCTGAGCGCCAGGCGTGTCCACATGGTGAAATAGTGCTCGGCCTTGAAGGGGAAGCAGCCCCTGACCCCTGCTGCGGCCCGGCGGAGCCTGGAGAGCCTCATGCGCAGTGAAAGGTGCCTGTGTTCCCTTGGCGGGCAGCCCCTGCAGGGTGGTGAAGACGGCTAGGCGAGGCGAGGGCTGGGGAGGAAGCTGCAGGCGCGAGCAGGACTCTGGATAGCGATCTCTGGGGCGTGCTCTGGGTACTGACAACTCCGGGACAGGTTAGACACTCAGGAGGAAAGCGTAGCTGGAGAGAGACAGGATGTGTGGAGAAAGGAGGGATGCTGCAGGATTGAGATGTTGGACAGTGGTTCTCTATCAGGGTCCTGTGTTAGACTCACCGGCTAGGGTGGGAATTATTTAAAAAAAAGAAGTGCAGGTTCCCGTGTCCTCCTCCAGGGCAGTTTCATGCCCAGGGTGGTGCAGCCGGGCGCCGTTCAGGTTGAGACATCTCCTCTGCTGTTGTCCTTAGGAGGCCGGCTCTCCCTGAAGGCCCCTCCCCTCAGCGCCGGGTGCCGCCTCTGGCTGACATTCCGCAGGCACTCTAGTTCCCGACTCCCCGGGCGGGGAGATGGGACCGGGGAGATGGGACCGCCAGTCGCCTGCGACTCCCATCTCTGCGTCCTAGGTCTGGAAATAAACGCTGTGGGGACTCGCTGACCTGGCTTCTCCATTGCCTCTTCTTGTCACTTAACTGTGGGGGACTTGAACCATGCTCACTCATGGAGCACCGTCTTAGCGTGCAGACCTAAGAGGACGTGGTCCCTGTATCCGAAGAGCCAGAAGGGGCTGCAGAAATAAAAGCTGCACACGGTGCCTGGCAGGTGGCCATGAGGCTGCTGCTGGGGTACAGCCCCCCTGGGCCCCGGGCCGGGCTCAGGGAGCGGCTGGGGAAGGGCCTTGGAGCTCCCTGCAGCCACAATGGCGGGAGTGTGTCTCGTCTCTGCTGGGAGGGGGTGCCCAGAGGCGACTGCTCGGAGGAATCAAAGCCGCAGAGGCCGACTTGGCCGGGGGTTCTCGGGGGCGGTGGGGAGTGAGTAAACCCAGGTCCCTTCGCTGCTTGCCCGCCTCCCACAGGTACTTCCTTCGGGCCACTATCAGCCGCCGCCTCAACGACGTTGTCAAGGAGATGGACATCGTGGTGCACACGCTGAGCACGTACCCCGAGCTGAACTCCTCCATCAAGATGGAGGTCGGCATTGAGGACTGTCTGCACATCGAGTTTGAGTACAACAAGTCCAAGTGAGTGGTGGATGCCTGGTGCCTGAGGGAGAGGGCGTGCAGGACTTGATTTCAACTGGCCAGAACGTTTTAGACCGTGCCTGCTATTACAGCGTCGAAATATCTCAGTGCTTGTAAATCGCAGAACTTACTGACCGTTCAAAAACTACCACGAGCATCTTTCTTTTCAATATAGGACATTCCTGAAAATGCTCAAAAATCAAATATGCAAAGTAAATGTTTATTCGACTCACAGAACTAAAAAAGCCCCCATGTCGCCAAGGAGGGTCTCTGGGTGGGGCGGCCTCGCCTCAGACCTACTGGCCTCGAGAGGTTTGGGGCGAGGGCTGCCTGGGCGGCCCTCCTGCGGGACTGGGGACACAGGGCCTCCTAGGACTGGTGACGGACAGCTGTGTTTCCCCTGCCCCAGCCTGGAGCCAGCGCAGCCCCATGGGCCCCACCTGTGGGAGTGGCCCTGCCCCTGGGAGGGGCCCTTTGCCTTCTCCTTGCAGTCCCGGGGCTCACAGACCTTCCCAGGACGGAGCCCCCGGAGTGCTGCCCACCAGCACCCCAGCCACCTGGTGTAGGAGGAGCCGCCTCGTAGATACGCAAGCAGCCTCCAGCCAGCAGTGCAGTGAAGACCAAGCTGAGCAGGAGACGGGCCTGTCTGAGGCTGCACGGGCACACCGGGCCCTGCCCGCAGAGCAGGCTGAGCCCAGAACAGGTGCCCGCTGTCCCACCCACAGGGGAAGCCCGCGATTGCCCCCAAGGGCTCAGGCTGGGCTTACCGGCACTTCAGCTCCTGTACCTGGGTTTCCTGTCCGAAAATGAGGGGCTTGGGTCAGGTGAGAGGAAAGGTGCCAGGAAGGAGGAAGAGCCCGGGCCCCGGAACGGCTCCTTTGTGTCTCTTGTGGGTGAGAGTACACTGAGCGTGGAGGGGCGTCCGGGTTGCAGACCAGTGAGAACCAGGAGAGGGCATGCTCCGGCATCCCCCCCCCCCCCCGGGGCCGCACTCTGGTGCCCGCCTCCCCCCCAGGAAGTGGGGGCAGATGAGGCCGGATGCGGGCAGGCCCCCACGCTGCAGCTGTCAGTGGTCTGTCCTCCCCTGTGGTCAGGGCCTGCGTCCTCAGCCCCCACCCCCAGCTCCCATCCCCTTCCTGAGCTTCACTCAGAACGTTTGCTTTTGGCGGCCACACCGGGTGGATACTAGCCCCACAGCTGACTGATCCGGGAGGGCCTAGCTCCCAGGCGCTGGAGGAAGACCGGGACCTGGTCCCCACTCCTGGTGGGTCAGCCTCTCACCCCACAGCCTCTGAAGTACATGCTGGTTACAGCGCCAGGTAGGGGTGACGGGGACCCGCTCTCTGAGGCGTGTGTGGGAGGCAGTAGGAGTGAGGCTGGTTCCAGTGCAGGGCATTGGAATTCGCTCCGCGGGGCAGCCTGGGGGGAGCATGGGCCCGTGTGGCCTCAGCTCCCCTGGCCCGCCACCCCCAGGTGGGCGGCGCCCTCTCCGCATCCAGGAGGCTGGTCCCGCCCGGAGCCGCACCTCCTGGCCTCCTCCCTGCAGGTACCACCTGAAGGACGTCATCGTGGGGAAGATCTACTTCCTGCTGGTGCGGATCAAGATCAAGCACATGGAGATCGACATCATCAAGCGGGAGACGACGGGCACGGGCCCCAACGTGTACCACGAGAACGACACCATCGCCAAGTACGAGATCATGGACGGCGCGCCCGTGAGAGGTGAGCCCGCCCGGCTGGCCGCTGGGGCCGCGAGCCTGTGCCGTCTCCACTTACACCGCCCTTGCTGCTGGGGGAGCGAGGTGGCCCTTCCTGCTAGTCCCGCACCAGGCTGACCAGTCAGGCTCTGGGCTGCCTGGCCGAGTGGACGCCCTGACTGACACGCCCTGCTGCTGTGCGCGGTGCTGGCGTGACCTCTAGGATGAGTGGCGGGGGGGGCTGGTGGGAGCCTGGTGGTTCCTGGGAGGAGCGATTGTTGTGGTTCTTTATCGGCGCTACAGCTGCCGACTATGTGCGTTTTCCCGTGGACTCGGTGCCGCCAGGCCTCATGCAGCTCTCCCCAGTCCACGTCACGTGGGAGGAGGGGGTCGTGGCTTCTCAGGTCCTTGGCCTCCCGAGCGGGGTCTTCGGGGCAGGAATTGTCCATCTTGCCCACTGGCTCCATTGTGTCCCCAGCCACACAGCCGAGCAAGTCTTGCCCTCCCCTGGGGCACCGTGGGGCCTGTGAGCCACGCAGGGTGACGTGGGCTCCGTGTGTGGCTTTGGGCTGCTCTTGTCTTTGCCCTTGCTCAGTGGAGCCCTGTCCTGAGTTTGTTCCACTTAGCTGAGGAAGGCACGGTGTTAGAGGTAGAAGGGATCTGAGATACCCTATAGCCTGATTAACATGAGAACAGGAGGGTCCAGGGACAGCAGCAGACCCACCAGAGTTCAGTGGAGAGAGCTGGGGCCCGCCAGTCTCGGGAGGCATGGGGTGGGCCGTGCCAATTGGGGTGGGGGGGCTGACACTGGAATTGCTGGGGAAGACGGTGCGCTAGCTAGGGTGGGACAGCTGGCTCTCGCACTGGTAAGAGTCAGAGCTGCTCACCTGGCGTCCTGTGGTTGGCACTCTGCCACCCCGGTTCTGTCGGGCTCAGCCAGGAGGAGACGAAGCGGGCCTAGCCCGTCAGTGGGCGGCGCGCCTCCTGGAAGCGGGTGGCAGGCGGGGCGCCTGCCCTGCCCCCCTGAACCCTCCCGGCCCTGCAGGAGAGTCCATCCCCATCCGCCTCTTCCTGGCGGGCTACGAGCTCACGCCCACCATGCGGGACATCAACAAGAAGTTCTCGGTGCGCTACTACCTCAACCTGGTGCTCATCGACGACGAGGAGCGGCGCTACTTCAAGCAACAGGTGGGGCCCCGGGGCCGCGGGCGGAGGGGCGGGGCCGCGGGCGGAGGGGCGGGGCCGCGGGCGGAGGGGCGGGGCCGCGGGCGGAGGGGCGGGGCCGCGGGCGGAGGGGCGGGGCCGCGGGCGGAGGGGCGGGGCCGCGGGCGGAGGGGCGGGGCCGCGGGCGGAGGGGCGGGGCCGCGGGCGGAGGGGCGGGGTGAGCTGGAGGTCCCAGTTGACACCAGAGCCGGCCTCCTCGGGCCCAGCCCCCGTGGCTGCTCCGCCCTCCCGGCCCTTTGGCCAGCAGGAGCCACGAGGCCCCAGGGGATGGACAGCTGCTCGTTGGCGGGAGACCAGGGAGGCTGTTGCCTAAGAGTCCCTGGGACCCTCCCCAGGCCCCCCTCACGTGCCGTTCCCGCCGCCCCGCAGGAGGTGGTGCTGTGGCGGAAGGGCGACATTGTCCGGAAGAGCATGTCGCACCAGGCAGCCATCGCCTCCCAGCGCTTTGAGGGCACGACACCCCTGGGGGAAGCACGGACCCCCGGCCCACTGTCCGACGGAGGCAGCAGACAGTAGGCCCAGGGCGGGGAAGTGGCTGGGGCGGGAGATCGCTGCTGACCCGCTCTCGCAGCCTGAAAACAAACCATGTCTTCGACGTAAATCCTTTTTCCTGAAGAACCTGAGGGGCTGGGGTTGGGAGGCAGGGTGTCCGGGACCCTGTGCCCGACAGGGGCGCAGGGAGAGGAGGGGTGTCCCCGGGGAGCTGTCTGTGGGGCTGCAGAGGGCTCGGCTGGGAGCTGCCTCGGGAGTCTGGACGTGGCGCTTTGGCGCCTCCACAGGCCGCCATTGTCCTCCTCCGACTCCCAAGCGTGATCCTGGACCGGACGGGGTGTGGGGTGCCTCTGGCCACCGCCCCTGGGCACAGAGACACCAGGGTCCGTGTGGCACATGGATGGCAACAGGGAAAACTCTGTGGTCGTGGCCCTGGGCACCCAGGAGCTGAGGCTCTTGATCCCTGCTGTCCGTCTCATTCCCAGGGACCAGGGCTTAGTCTGACGCCTGGAAGCTGTCCTCCCCCCACAGCTTGGGACCCAGGGTGTTCTGTGTATGTGGGTGCTCGCCACGCTAGAGGGGGTCTTCCGTGGCCGCACCGCACCTGGGCCTGTCGTGTTAAGGGTGTGGCTGTCCGTCCTGGCCTCTCATCTCTTCTAGAAAGACTAGGCAGACCCTGGGGTCAGTAGGTACCATGCGCTTGGGGGTCTGGGTCCTGTGTCTTCTGGGAAGCAGACGGTTTGTTCTGTGTCGTCTTTATAGGGACCTCTCTTTTCCTCGGAAATCGGGGCAGCTGTGGGCCTCAGACTGGGCAGGGCTGGTGGGTCAGAGCTAGACTGGAGAGAGGGCGTTTGGGCGGCACCGGGAAGAGTGCCGGCACTGGGGCAGGACGGCCAGGCGAGGGCAGGTGGTCCCTCGGGTGGACCACGGTGCCGGAGGACGGAGCAGCGGCCCTCGGCTTCTCCAGAGCGTGAGCCGAGCCCTGGGCCCCCCGGGGCAGCCTGCACCCTGCTTGCGAGGACCGCCCACCCACCGCCTGCCCCCAGCCAACTGCGCCCGATGCCAGTCTTGTGTGGGAGCCAGAGCGCAGCTGCCTCTGTCCTCTGCCTGCCCATGGTCTGCCTCTGTGCCAGACAAGTGCGACTGGGACCCTGGCAGAGTGGAAGGGCCAGGTGGGCAGTGTGGCCTGCAGTTGAGCCGCTGCGCGTTTACAGGTTTCTCGATGTGTGTTTTGCAGTGGCTGTGTTTTAAACCAAGCTCTGTTTCAGCTGTGTGTCTGATTAAAGCAAGCCCCTGGGCTTGGAGGCTTCGTGCCCACAGTCCACCAGGCTCTGTGGTGTCTTTATTGCCCCGCCACACGCGCCACTCCAGCCAACGACACCTACCCTCCCAACGCCTGTGGCCCCTGTTGAACAGCAATGCCCATGTTGTTAATGCCGGTTTCAGACAAGCACATGGCTGAGAAAGGAATTTCGGATTGATTCCAGCCTGGCAAGGTGTCCTGAAACTGCTGCTTTAACCTCCGTGGGACCAGACACTTGAGGGGCAGTCAGGGAAGAGTAGAGACAGCCGTGTCACCAGGCTGGGCCCTGCATCTGGCCAAGGGGCTGTGAAACCTGTTCCACCCGCGACGCTGATGGAAAGAAACGCTTCCAACTTAAGCATGGGTGTTTATTAGAGAGGACCAGGCCCCACCTCTGCTCACAACCGGCGTGCTCCCCACACTGCCTCTCGTTTTGTGGGAGCTTGACTTTGGGGCAACATCTTGTCCTTTTCGGCAGCCGCGTCTCCATTAACTCGGTTCCTTTTCCTCCAGGCTCAGGATAAAATCAAACTCCTCTACCGAAAAGGGCACGAAGAGGAAGAATTAGGTCTGTATCACCTCCTGAATGGGCTTCCCAGGTGGCATCAGTGGTAACGAACCCCCCTGTCAATGTAGGAGGCGTAAGAGACACGGGTTCGATCCCTGGGTCAGGAAGATCCCCTGGAGGAGGGCATGGCAGCCCAGTCCAGTGTTCTTGCCTGGACAATCCCATGGGCAGAGGAGCCTGGGGGGATATGGTCTGTGGAGTCACACGACTCCACTCTGAAGGGAGCAGTCTGGCAGGCATGTCTCAGGTGCAAGGCCAGCAGCCGCTCCCTCGGGAACGGGGAGGGGCTCTGGCTGCAGCCGAGCACAGCATCCTGGGCAGCCCAGGGAGCTCCTCTCGTGTGAGTTACGGGGGGCGGGGACACAGACTCGGCCCTTAACCCTGGTGCTTAGGCTTCGCCAGCGACTACAAGTGAATTCACAGTCGTTCTGGCATGTGGTCCAAAGACAAGGGCCAGCCTTACCTCGGGTCAGGCGCTGGACGGAGAGTCTCTGGTGAGTGAAGAGAGCCATGTTTTTTAACGGGCCGCCAGAGGCTTTGTGTGCTTGGTGATGGGCTCTGAGCTCAGCCAGGGGAATGAAACGCTTCATCATCCGCACAAACTGTACGTCCACCTACAGGGCAGCGGTGCACGGGGCAGAAGGCACGTCCAACTGTGTCAGCTGAGTGTAGGAGGCCCTACGGGCGGGTTGCCCACGCCTGTCCTCCGCCCCAGGGGCAGGGCGGCCTCACTGACGAGCGGGGCTCTGTGCCCTGCCCTAGAGACCCCCAGAGCCTCCACCCTCTGTCCACCCGTGAGCTGGGAAAAAGAGTAACTTCACCATGGACCACTTGGGGTTGTCTTCTTTGCTGGATGAATCATAGTGGGGATTGTTTTTCTCAAACTGCGTGTGGTCCGGGTAAGCCTCCTTCACAATCTGAAATCAGATCCAAGTCTCTGGTCGTCTGTCCAGTCAGCTCCACAGCCAGACTTCAGTCTGAGTCCAGCTCCCATTTCTTGGCCTACACGGTCTCGCCCTGTCTGTCTGCCGCAGAGCCAGCGAGGGTTCAGACGTGGGGACACTGCAGTCTGAGACAACCCTGACGGTGGGCTCCCAACCAAGCAGAGCTCGCTGCTGGCACCGGTTTCCCCACCCACAGCCACGTGTCCGCTGGCTGCTGGCCCGCCTGAGTGCAAGGCCACGGCGTGGACCACGAGAAGCCTGTGCCCGTGGGGCCTGGGACGCAGGCCCGCCTAGCTGTAGGCCTGCCACGCACTCCTGACCGGGGCAGGGGGGCGCGGATGACCCGCCTAGGCTGTGTCCCCAGACCCACATGAAGGGAGCCGGCTCAGCCTGGATGCCCCACCTTCACGAGGCCCGCGATGCCCGGCGCTCTGCAGTTGCTGTGGTAGAAGAAGGCCTCCTCGTCCAGCCTCATGGCCCTCAGGAAGTTCCGGGCCTGTGGCAGCAGACAAGGAAAGCGCTGTCCTCCCACTGGCGGGAAGCACCAGCCGGCGGAAATCGAGTCTGCCTTTGTCAGCTGAGACTCCTTACTGCAGCTTCCCCCCGCTTCAGTTCCATCCTTGCCTTTTGCCCCGAGGTGTATCAGGACACTGGCTGGAACACAGGCAGTTTCAAAACTGCAGGCAGCCAGAGGAATTCAGGTACTTACTGTGTATCTTCAGGTTTGGGTTCAGGGAAAAAGCACCCTTGGCCAAGACAGCTTCATTCCTGAGTAGATCAGAGGGGAGCAGGCTTCTCCCCCCAAGCCTCACGGCCCCGCCAGCCCGCCTACCTGGTAGTTGCGCACACCATCCCAGCACGTCGTCTGCCTGGGCTGTGCCTGGAGATCCTCGATGCTGAACTGGGCCAGAAACAGGGTCATTCGGTAAACTCTCCTGGGCCGGCTGGTCAGCACGCATGGAAGCAGACTCGTTCCTCCCCGATTAGTGTGAACACTGCCAGCAGCAGGGCCCAGGGGCCTCTGGGATAGGACCCCACAGAGCCGCACATGCCAGGCACGCAGGGGGCAGCCTTGTGCCACCCTGTCATCGCTCAGTCCAGAGGATCAGGGGGGTGGTTAATGAGTCTGCTAATCCGGTTCTCTCTATTATTAAAATACTATATATCCCTTCTATAGCATCTCCAACTGTGTTGTCTCTGGGCTGTCGTGAGGACTGGGTCACACTCACCCCCTGCTTACCGGCTGTTGGCAGGGAGATACCTAAGGGCACGGTGGGTGGCCAGAGAAAGGCAGCCAAGGCCGTGCGTGGCCTGGCTTGGGGCTGGGGGACCAGCCCTTGGGCCGCATCCGCCCATGCCTGACTCGCAGACAGGTTCACTGGAACACAGTCAGGTGGCCTAAGGCCAGTTTCGTTGTTACTGTTTATCTCGCAGGGGCATACAACTGACTGACAACGTGGTGAGTTTCAGGAGGACAGCGAAGGGACTCAGCCATAGGACCACATGAATCCATTCTCCCCCAAACGCCCCTCCCATGCAGGCCACGCCTAGTGAGGACAGCTGCGCTGCAGGCATGACCACCTGGCCCTTTAGAGAGAAGGTGGAGGCTCACAGAGCAGACAGCAGTAAACCCTGCTGGTCCCACTCCATACACCTCCCTGCTCCTCAAAGGCAAGACGTGGGCGATGGGCCCCGTGGTGTCCCCTGTGCACCACGGAGACGGGCGCGGGACCTCACCTTCACATCCACGCCTTTCTCCAGTCGACTTTCTGGCTCTGACTTCATCAGCCAGTAGCTGCCGAGAGCCTCCCCGCCGTCTTCAGAGGCTGGAGTCCTCTGGAGGCTGGAGCTCTCCACTTGGGCTGATGCCCCCCCTAGGTTTTTAGTTTTGGAGCGTTTTCCTTCTGGCCCCTTCATGTCTGCAACAGAAGCAAAAAGAAGGTAACTTTCTTACCTGCTGAGAAAGTTCTGATGCAGGAAAAACAGCTGCTCTGGAGTCAGAGCTTCCCAGGTGGCGCTAGTGAGAAAGAACCCACCTGCCAACATAGGAAACAGATATGGGGTTCAGTCCCCAGGGTTGGGAAGATCCCCTGGAGGAGGGTGTGGCAACCCACTCGAGTATCCTTGCCTGGAGAATCCCATGGACAGAGGAGCCTGGCGGGCTGCAGTCCTTGGGGTCACAGAGTCTGAAGCGGCTAAGCAACTGAGTACAAGCACAATACAGTGGGCCAAGGCGGTGCCTGGCGTTATCATCAGTGTTCAGGAACGTGAGCTTCCATGTCACCTCAGACTCCTTCCTTGCTCACTGTGCTCTGAGCCTGCCTCCTTTCCACTCCTTGAAGGTGCTCAGAGAAGCTGGATAAAAACGCCACTGAGGAGTTTGCAGACATGGATGAGACTGAGTTTTGCCCTCCAGTGAAGGAAATGTGCCTGAAGCAGAATGGGTACCTGGTATCTAAGAGCTGCTAAGTTGTTACCTGTGCTCCGTGGTCACGCTCAACCTACAGCAGTCAGTCCACACCATCCACCTGGAGGGTATGCGCCAGATTGTACGCCAGCCTGCCACGCCGGCCTGAACCCACCTGACGCTCCTGCACGGCCTCTGGACTAAGTGGAAGCTCCCATGTGAGCCAGCCTGACGGCCCTCTAATACGCGGCACCCTCCTGCTGTGCCGGTGGTCCCCCTGGACAGTGATCGGGACACTAAACACCGCGTGCGCTGACACTCAACAACCCGCAACCCTCCCCGTCTCCCGGAAGCACTCCCTCCGCCTCTGAGCGCTCGGAGTGGGGGCCGCGAGCGCCAGCCCTCGTCCCAGCGCCTTCCCCGACAGTCAGCGCTCGGACGGACGAGCGGCAGAGATGGCCCCAGCACAGGAGCCTGGGGGCGGCTCGGGCCCCGGACCACAGAACCAGCCTCCCGGCCTCTCCCCGCGCGCGCGCGGAGCGGCCCGGCGCGCTCACCCTGCCCCGCCGGCCTCCTCCGGGCTCGCGGCATGCTGTCCCGCGGGTCGGGATGGCCGCAGCCTCGGGCGCTCGCTGGACGCCCCCGCGGGGACCCGCGAAGCCCCCGGCGCTCTCCTCTCTCAGTCCGCGCCGCGCGCTCCGGCCCGGCCCCGCGACCCCGGCCCGGCCCCGCGACCCCGGCCGGCGCCCCGCGGCGCTCTCCGGGCTTGGCACGCGCGCCGCGGCCGCGCGGGCCTCTGGGAATTAGAGTCCCGGCTCCTCCCGCAGGCGCCCCCAGCGCGCCTCGGGGCCGCCGCGCGCACTGCGGCTCCCGACGTGCAGTGCGGCGCGGCCCCCGCGGCGCGGTCGCGGGCGCTCAGAGCGCGGCCGGAGCTGCTGGGAGAGGAGCGCGCGGCGGCGATGCTTCGCGGAGGCCGCCAGCGTGTCGCGGCGCTACTGAGGGGGCTGCGCCGCGGGCCCCGGGGCCCCGCCGACAGCGTCCGGCGGGGCGTGGTCTCCTGCATCGACCGTAAGGCCCGCCGGGGGTGGGCTCCGTCCAGCTAGCCGGCCAGGCCGCCCCCGGCCCCGCGTCGGCGCGTGCGGAGCCCGGGGGCGCGCGGGCGGGCGGGGGCCCTCGGCGGCCGCCGCCGGTCCATCCCGGCGGTTTGCGGTGGGGGACCGGCGAGGCGGCCGGGGGCCGAGGTTCCCTTCTCCCCCAGCGCTCGGAGCTGCCTTGTTACCTCTGCTTGCTGATAAGGGCGAGCTTCGCCGCGGGGACTCGTGAGCTTTGCTGCTGCTGCTAAGTCGCTTCAGTCGTGTCCGACTCTGTGCGACCCCATGGACTGCAGCCTACCAGGTTCCTCCGTCCATGGGATTTTCCAGGCACAAGTACTGGAGTGGGTTGCCATTGCCTTCTCCTGTAACTGCATAGTGATACACCACTTCAGCTTACTGCTGTGGGGGGAAAACACCGTTTAATGAGACATGAAGACAAAGCACCGACCCGACTAAGGGCACACACGCTGTGGACCACAGCACTGCCGTGACCAGAGCGAGTGGGGGACGGGGGAGGGGAGATGGATGGGTGAACTACAGCCCCGGGGGCGGGGGAGGGGGCGGGGGCTCTGGTGTGACGATGACTAAGCAGACAACGGGAGGAGGCAGGAAATCTAAACCAATGATGAAAGCAGACACACCGTCGGAGAACTCCAACAGCAAGGAGAACACACAGAACTGTTCCTTAACAAATACTCGGAAAGAAAACAGGCATGAAACCACAGAGAAATCGTCGAAGAATTCAGAATATCAACTAATTAGCCAGTGATGCAAACTATAAAAACTGTGGCAGAAGACCACAAAAGGGACTAGTTGCTTCCCAGGCCGCTAAAGTGATTCACGGTTAATTTAACTCTAAGCTAACGAGGCAGCTAACATGAAATGGGTGTTCACAGAAAAAAGAGGTGATACAAGTCCAGTTACAAAGCAGAGTGTTGTACACGTGATTCCATGGGGGTAAATAGTGCACTCAGAAAACCCAAACTGAACAGGCGAGAAAGCTGGAACATGTGCTTTAGAGCCGCACGCTCTCACCAAAAGCCCTAGGTCGTCATCCCAGTTTTAGGCTCGGAAAAGTGAGGCAGCCCGAAGTCTGCCCTGGGGCCCCGGGGCCCTGGGCTTTTAACCTGGTTCCACACGCAGAGCTGGCCTGAGCGCACGGCCAGGTCCGTCAGCAGGCAGACCAGTGTGGATCCTCGGTTTTGTTCCCACCGCATGCATGCCCTGCACCCTGCAGGAGGCAGCCCCAATGGAAAATGTGCTGCACAGCTTTCCCACACCATGAGAGCTGCCTGTGGTTACTTTCACGAAGCTATCTGCTCCCTGAGAACAGAAACTTCCCTGCAGCTGCTGTGCCCAGCACATTGCTGTTATTAATCATAAACTTAAGTCCTAAAGGTAGTGAGGATGTGCAAAGCCTGCTGCTGGTTGTGATAGGTAAACAAACCTCCGGTGATCCAAGACTCGCTCATATAAATTACGTAACATCTATGGTTATAAAACAGCTGTTGAAACTCCTGCAGAGAAGTAACTTGTAGCAAGTGGGAAACTACCAGAGCTTATAGACCTGAGTGGAGTGTCTCCTAGCAAGTAATTTCCATGCGAGTCACCGAGCGGGATTTCCCTGGTAAAGAGGCGGTAAAGAGCCTGCCTGCAGCGCAGCAGAACTTCCCTGGGTCTGGAAGGTCCCCTGGAGGGGGAACCAGTGTTCTTGCCTGGAGAATCCCATGGAGACAGAAAAGCCTGGCAGGCTACAGTCTTTGGGGTTGCAAAGAATCGGACACGACTGGACACACACCCACCACGGAGTCGGGGAGACCTAGGCCGACTAGGGGGTAACTGTAACCCTGTGATGCTGTCGAAAAAGAAAAACACTTTTCTTTTGAAATCTTTCTTTTAAAAAATCTAAAGTAAATGGCACTTGTAAGCAAATAGAGCAGCTTTTGAGTGCCTCAGCTCGATGTCTAGAGTTCAAGGACACTAAGGAATAGGGCAGTTTTCTCTCCAGTGTCTTAAAGCACCTTCACAGGGTGCCACCCCATCCTTGCGCTTAGAATTTGGTAAGCAGGATCACCTTTGTTGGTTGGCAGCAAATAGGTTAAATAATACTTCCTGTGGCTGGAGGTGCAGCTTCAGCAAATGAGCTGCTTTATCAGCTTTTGAAAGAAGCTTCAGTGAAATGAAGTTGTCCCTTCAGCGTGTCACTCTGCATATTCTGATATCAAGGTAACGGGAGCGATCAACACGCTTCTCATCGTTTCTTGGTGCATTTTAATGTGAAAAGTAATTTTTAAGAGGGTTCTCATTTTCCTTATGTATCATTTTACAGATAAAGAAACCTGCTTAGGGTCTAGTGCAGCCCTCTCATTTTACGGTGGGGGACCTGAGGCTGAGAGAGGAGCCTTCCCTCCTGAAAGCTGTGTAATTAATAGTTGCAGACCCAGAGCTTGAGCGCCTGGTTGCTCGCCCATTGCAGTTTGCTGCGGCTTCCCACATGCTCTCTCAGCGCCAGGATTCTCCGGACTGTTGAGAGCTGGTGAGGTGTGGACTTTGGATGCATTCAGAGATACCTGTGTTCGGTTGTTCAGCCTCTTATTTACCCTTGAACTACTGTACAGTCAAGGTTTTCCTCCTCTAATGTGGGTCTTGTTCTCTTTAGCTCTACTGCTTCTGTGTGTGTGTGTCTTTGTGTGTATGTGCTGGCTTCTTGAACTCTGCCAGTAGCTCCAGCAAGCTTCATGTGGCCTGGTTTTTGTTGTGTTTTATTTGCTCATGTTTTCTGGAAACTGGGGTACTTATACTCAGTAACCATGCTTTCTTGTGTGTTACTTACTTTTTAACTTGACTCTTTGCTTGTTTACCCCAAGCAGTGGAGTTGTTCTTGTTGCTCAGTCGTGTCTGGCTCTTTGCAACCCCATGGACTGCAGCATGCCAGGCCTCCCTGTCCACCACCAACTCCCGGAGCTTGCTCAAACTCACGTCCATCGAGTCAGCGATGCCATCCAACCATCTCATCCTCTGTCGTCCCCTTCTCCTCCCGCCCTCAATGTTTCCCAGCATCAAGGTCTTTTCTAATGAGTCGGCTCTTCGCATCAGGTGGCCAAAGTTTGGGAGCTCCTTTTGTTGGCATTCCATTCTCCAGAATTGACTGTTACTGATCTTAAATGAACACGGGACCGTGCTGTGTGTATGCAGGCACCCTCAGAGCCGCTGTAGGTTTGGGTCACTGCAGTAAAGCAGATACTGCAGTGACGGGTTTGCTTGCCCAGTGCTTGTGAAGGCTATAGTCACACTTCACTGTAGTCTGTGACGCGTGCAGCAGCATCGGGCCTAAGGAAACAACGTCCACACCTTAATTTAAAAACACTGCATTACAAACAGAAAACAAGGCTAATCATCAGTTGACAATGCAGGGTCGCCTCAGGCCTTTGATTGGGTAAAAAAACAGGTTCTGCAGAGTGAAATGAAGGACAGAAAGACCGTGTGTGCCTTCATGTCTGACTTGTATGGACTCGTTCCCTGTTAATTAGCATTGGATGCAGTTTCAATTCAGTTCAGTCGCTCAGTCCTGTCCGAGTCTTTGCGGCAGCACGCCAGGCTTCCCTGTCCATCACCAACCCCCAGAGCTTACTCAAACTCACGTCCATTGAGTCAGTGATACAGTCCAACCATATCATCCTGTCGTCCCCTTCTCCTGCCTTCAGTCTTTCCCAGCATCAGGGTCTTTTCCAATGAGTCAGTTCTTCGCATCAGGAGGCCAAAGTATTGGGGCTTCAGCTTCAGCATCAGTCCTTCCAGTGAACACCCAGGACTGACCTCCTGCAGGAGGGACTGGCTGGCTCTCCTTGCAGTTCAGATGTACTTAGACCTTTTATACCTTGAGCTGCTTGTTTGAATCTGTCAGTCCTAATAATAGCATCTGTAAACGTGTTGAGCTGTTGCTCAGACTGAAGTTCTGTAGCCCACATACACTCAAGTGTTTGTTTCCTTAGCGCTTACGACATCCTATCCCAGCACTGCCCCGTGGTAGACCTTCGGTCCGAATTCTTTTGTGAGTGGAAACTGGCCCAAGTCCTGAGTAAGGAACCCTGAATTGTTCCTCCCTAACCGTATTTCTGAGAGCACCACCCAGTGTAGTTTCTGCCTTGGACTTCTGAAGGTGAGGCCACCTTTAACCCTCACAATTCCCATCTTACCGACAGTCCGGGTGGGGACACACAGCTCTCCTGGCTCACAGGCAGCTGCTCCCGAGGCCTGGGCTCGCCCGGGTTCTCTGAGAGGATGGCTGCGGGGCAGTCGGGTGCTGAAGGGGGTTGTCCCCTGAGACTCCACGCCTCCCGTGCTCTGTACCGTCACCCCCAGGACCTTGTTTAACGTGAAAGGACAGAGCCTTAGGAGGCCACATAGAGCCCACACCTTCCACTTTGCCCTTGACATTTTCACAGCCACCACTGTGCCTCCTGCAGTAAGAGACACTCCTTGATGCTTCTTAGCACATCTGAGGCAAGGGGTCCTTTTCAAGGGGCGGCACAAAGAAAGCCAAGGAGAGATGAATGGGATCTGCCCTGTGCGGGCTGCTGCCCGTGCTGTGGCGCAGCTCCCGGGAGTCGCGGTCCTGCCCTCTGCATCCTCTGCACTGTTCCCAGCAGGCTGTGGTCTTCTCACGGGAGCTCTGCTTAGGTTCTTTCCTCTTAGCTTCCGGCCTGCCCAGAGCAGAATGTCTGTCACCTTGCAAAATGGGGAAACGATAAGTGTTTGAGGCACGGGACTGACTAATGGGCCTGTTGCTGGGTTTGACAGTTCAGTCCTGTCCTGCATTCACCCTGTGCAGTGTTTGGTGGTAAACGAAGTACGTAGAAAAAGAACAGTGTTCACGTCATTCGGAGAACTGGCTGTTCAGAGAAAAGCTGCAGAGTACTGACACTGAACTGGGTGGTCAGTGTGTCAGGCTGATGCAGGGGTCTCTCCTAAAGACTGTCACCTGTCATGAGATGCTGGAGTAGTATTGTCTCTTTCAAAATGTTTATGGTTCTAGAAAAACTTATCCTGATGAAACTGGACTGATGGTATCGCTCAGTCAGTTCCTTAGCTTTTAAGTAGCTTACAGCTGGAAGTGAAGGAATTACCCAAAGCACTAATAGTCGGGAAAGAGAACACTCTAAAATTTCTGAATGTGTTTGGCGAAAACAGATTTAGAAGGCCCTTAGCCTTGTTTGCAGCGCTGGAAGACTCAGGATCCGTGTTATCAAATGCACAGCTTTGCTGCAGGACCTTTATCCTCAGTTTGGAAAGTAAGCCAGAGTACACCTATTTTCGTTTCCTGATTGAGCTTTTAAAATGACTCTGTTGATGCATATAGACAAATAGGCACAGATTCCAATACAGAAAAGGTGGGGCACCCTAAAGAGAAAAAAAACGTTTTACCATAATATGAGGGTCAGTGTGTGTTAATTATTCTTTTAATGTGGTTTTACGAGGAGGAAAAGAGAAAGATGCGTAATGGAAGAAATAGTAACGGGGTGAAAAAAGTCGGCTAGTGTGCTTGGGAGTGCCGAAGGGAGGCGCGGGTTCACGGGGGCGCGCAGCGGAGCTCCATGTGGGGTTGCTCTCGAAGTCGTCTGCCCGCCACGCTGCAAGGGGCTTCTAGCCTGCTGTCCTCTCCCCTGAGCCTCGACCCGGTTCTGAGTAAATGCTGCCTTGCCCACAGCTTCCATGGGACTAAATGAAGAGCAGAAAGAGTTCCAGAAAGTGGCCTTCAACTTCGCTGCCCGGGAGATGGCGCCGCACATGGCAGAGTGGGACCAGAAGGTGCGGGTGTCCAGCTGCGCGGTGCCTCCCGCCGTGAGCCCGCCTCCTCCCAAGCACCCAGCTTGCGCAGTTTGTTCTGCTCTGAAAACTCACAGCAAATGCGAGTTCCTGTAGGGGCGCAAGTCCTCCCGCAGATGCCGCTGCTTTAATTCGTAGATGAAAATTAAGATTTGGGCACTCTTAAAACCCAGGCAGTACTGGAATGATAAAAAGAAACTTGGGTGCCAGAGAGCAGTCCTCGTAGGGTGCGTTTTAACTGGTGCCACTGTGTGGGAGACAAAAGCGGCGCTGAGTCGTGGGGCTCCGTCCCCTCCTGGGTGCACACTCTGGGTCCCTCCTCACGCCCCCTGGAGAGAAGCCCGCCTGTGAGTCCCTCTCCGATGACCCTGCCCTTTTCTCCACAGGAGCTGTTCCCTGTGGACACGATGCGGAAGGCAGCGCAGCTGGGCTTCGGGGGGGTGTACGTTCGGACAGATGTCGGAGGGGCAGGCCTCTCGCGGCTGGACACCTCCGTCATCTTTGAAGCCTTGGCCACGGGCTGCACCAGCACCACGGCCTACATGAGCATCCACAAGTGAGTGCCAGCCTGGCAGGCGCAGCGCGTGCTCGCGTGGGTCGGCGGGCACCTTCTGTGTGGATGGGAGAGGGTTTCGCTGTGTAGGTTGCCTGCCCCCGAGGAGCCAGACTGTTAGCAGTTCACATGAGGTCTGCGGCTGCCTCTTGCGCTCGAATCTGTCATCTTGTGTTGCTTAGAGAATGCCGGCCGTCTCCCAAATGCCAGCTGCCCTGGTTCCAGACAAGAGTTCTGCATTAGGGAAGGGCCTCGCTTCCCTTTTCCTCAACCCAGAGATGAAGCCTCCACTAATTTGGGAGAGTACATAGGACAGCTTGATTTTCAGGGAGCTCAGTTAACCTAACCAGAGATAGTGTGGCCAGCGCCCAGGTGACCTTGGCTCTGGGCCCCTCTGGGTGCTGTGCTCCCGGACTGTGTGCTACTCCAGGCCTTTGCTTGAAAGTGCGCCTCCTCAGCTGTGGCTCCTCCCCGCCGCGCTCTTGTGCTCTGCTCTCCTCCGCATGTGCCCTCCCCCTCAGGCTGCCTTTCCCTTCTGCCTGTCTCTGCCCTGGCCTCTGGGTGTGCTCAGCATGTGTGTTTGGATGATCGACCGGTTTGGGAGCGAGGAGCAGCGGCACCGGCTGTGCCCGCCCCTTTGTGCCATGGAGAAGTTCGCCTCCTACTGCCTCACCGAGCCAGGTGGGTGTGCACGCGGCCAGTGGGCCTGCGGCGCCTCGGCCGGCCGCCCGCCCCAGGCTTGTGTCTCCATGCCCACCACAAGCTCGCGGGTCACAAGGCTCAGGGTTTCCTGGAGCGGGAGTGTGGAGGGGGAGCGGGGGTAATCTCCCTGAGCACAGAGCGCTTCTCCAGGCCTGGATCGAAGGCACCTGTCTTTAGGGTCGGTCTCTCAGGAGCTGGGGCCTCGCGGGGGCTCCCTCCCCTCCCCAGCACCCCCGCCTCTCAGCTCCCCTTCCTCCCGCCTTAGGGAGTGGGAGCGATGCTGCTTCCCTCGTGACCTCTGCCATGCGACAACACGATCATTACATCCTCAATGGCTCCAAGGTACGCGGCTGGCCGCAGCCCCCCCAGGCAGGGTGGCAGCCCTCCCCCTCGCCGCCCACCGGGCCTGGCCCGCGTGTTTGCAGGTGAACCGTGGCCTATTTCCCTGTGCTCGCTGTCGCCATTTCTCTCCAGTCTGAGCCCAGTTAGGCCCGTCCTGGGACCTCGTCCCGCTGCCCCTCACCTCCCACTGCCCCATCACCGAGGCACCCGCTGTCTTCCCGCTGCGACCCCGCAGGCCTTCATCAGTGGCGGCGGCGAAGCTGACGTCTATGTAGTCATGTGCCGCACAGGAGGGCCGGGCCCCAGAGGCATCTCCTGTGTAGTGGTGGAGAAGGGGACCCCCGGCCTCAGCTTTGGCAAGAAGGAGAAAAAGGTGAGTGCGGTTGGACAGGGAGCATCTGGCGGGAGCCCCGCCCCAGCTCAGCAAGTGGCCCACCCTGGCGCGGGCCTTGCAGGCTTTTTCGTCAGTGAGGCTTTAGACAGCCAGGGAGCAGGGGTGGGCCTCGCTGCGTCGTGTGGCACGCGTTCGCCAGTGGCTTACGTCAACAGATGGATTTCTCCACTGGCTCCTGCGGCCACTTCTGGCCTGTATTTCTTACTTCCCATCTCTCCGCCCACTTGTTAGCCGGGAAGAAACTCTGAGACAGGAGACCAGAGGTCTCAGGAGTGAAATGCTTTCGGCCCACTTTCCTTCTTTAGCTCAGCAAAGCTCACTGGAGGTAACCATGGGTCCCTCAGTAACGTAAGAGGAGGGTGTTTCCCTGGGCCTCGAGAAGACGTCTCCAGGATGGACAGATCCCACAGCCAGGCCGTGAGCCACAGACCTGTGGTTACGTCCCTGCCCCTGGTCCTGAGCTGGGGTCTGCTCAGGTGGGCTGGCCCGGTGAGTCCTCAGCTCCAGCAGGCGCCCTTAGAGTCGGGCCCGGGTAGCAGTCTGCGAGGAGATGGCCCCACGTCTGCCTCTCACCACTTCTACTGGCTCCCCAGGCCCCCAGGCTGCTCCGTGCCGTCCCTGATCCTGACCCTCTGCAGCTGCCAGGGCCTGAGAGGCTCCGCGCCCCTCTCGTGCAGCAAAGCCGGACCCTCTCAGCACTGGGTGTGCAAAGCCTTATGCTCGTGCCTGCCTGTGCTTGTAAGACACGTGCCTTCTTACCTTTGTAAACGCTGAGCTGTGTGCACGTGGCTTGGGAGACGGACTGACACGGAGTCTGACACGTTGTATTACAGAACCAGGTTATACTGATTCTGGTGTTTCTGCTCATAAAGCTAGTGTTGGCTGATTCAACATTTTCGTATTTCTGGTATCTGTTGGCAGTATTACAAAATCTAGCTAGCTTGGAAAAAAATTGTAAATAAATTCCTTATACAAAAAGTTTCTCTTTTTCTCCTTATGCTCTGTCTCCTCTCACTTTCAAGCATACATTATTTTCTTCTTTTGCTTTTTGGTTTTCTTCTTGATGATTAGTTGTGCTTTGCATCTCTCTTGACAAATGGGAAATTCAGAGGGCCAGACCGGACGCACCAGGCTGGGCTGTAGGGCCGCCTGTGAGCAGCAGGCAGGTCAGCCTGAGGGAGGGGAGCAAGCCAGGGTGTGACGCGGGCGGAAGAGAGCTGCATGGTGTAGGGACAGCCAAAGAAAGGTGTTACTTGATGCAATCTGCCAGGTCAGGAGCCAGCTGCCAGCCAGCCCTGAGGAGGGATCTGGGCAGAGGCCACAGTGGTTGCAAAGAGCCTGATGTGGAAACAAGGCTAGTGTGTTAGAAGCAGCCAGAATTTCTCAGTGTGGCTAGAGGGTCATGAGCAGAGGGCTCCATGTGGGGTGAGGTCAGAGAGCTTGCAGGCCAGGCGAGGGGTCACCTGCTGACCCCCTTGCTTGATCTGGCTGCTCTAGTGGCCTGAGCAGCTGGCTTTCTCCCCAACTCGTCTTTCCTGCAAGCACATGCTTCCATTTGGTGTACTGAGCACCTTCTGTAGCTGAGAACTTGAAACAGAAAAGGAGTGTGGAATGGCTTTAGCTTGGATTTAGATGTCAAAGATTTTGTACGGGTAGCGGGGAGGACTCCTCGATGGCAGTGGGAAGGTGGTCTTTCGAATGAAAGACAGACAGACAGGAAGGGACTCCCTCTTCTGGGCTGGGACCAGGGAATATCTTTCTGGCTGCAGCTTCTCAGGGACTCTAGGCGGTGAGGAGCCGGTCTCTTCCCTGGGGAGGAGGGAGACGTTTTCACTGGAAGGGGCTGGGAGGTGGTGGCCACGTATCTGTGGTTCTCTTACAACTCAGTGTTAAGGTCGCCTGAGCTGCCCCAGCCAGGGGTGTGTGTCCTGGATGGGAGGTGAGTATCCAGGGAGACCCACGGCCAGGGTGGGAGGGTTCAGACTTGGGGTCTGGAAGACAAGATGCCAGGGCCGGCCCTGCTGACCAGAGGGGCCTTGGGAGGCTCCACGGGGAGGTGAGGGTCGGGGGGTGTTCCCAGGGAGGGCCAGAGGCAGCAGAAGTGCGGTGCGGGAAGCCCCAAAGGGGGCGGGATAGGGGAGAGGGCTCAGGGGAGGGCGCGGGTGAGGAACAGGAGAGGGGCTGAGCCAGGGTTGGACAGAGGCCTCAGGGGAAAGGCCATGCATGGGCGGGGGCCGCTTCCCAGGCAGGGCGCCCTGAAGGGAGCGGTGCGGGGAGGGCTGCAGGCCCCTGGGCCGGGGGCTCAACTGGCCCTGTGTCCGCAGGCTCTGACAGCGTGGGTCTCCTGGAGCGGAGAGGAAGGAGGCCAGTCTGTCTGTGGGGCCCCTAAATCTGGCTCTCCATGAGGACGGGGGCTCTGCCGGCCTCCCGGTGAAGCTGCCCCTGGGGACACCGTGGCCCCAGAAGGCACGCGGGCCGCCAGCAGGCTAGTTACAGGGCATGGGCTGCGTCCTAGGGGTGGAAAACTCCCTGGGCTCGAGACTGACACGGCGAGGGGTGTCCTGCTAAACCAGCTCCCTAGGCAAAGCAGAGGCCAGGAAGTCCTCCCGTGCGGCCTTCGACGGCGTCTGTGGTGTGAATACTCCCACTTCCGGTCGCCGGCGTGGCGTGGCGTGACGTCGCCGGCGTGGCGTGGCGTGGCGTGGCGTCGCCGGCGTGGCGTGGCGGGACGTCGCCGGCGTGGCGTGGCGTGGCGTCGCCGGCGTGGCGTGGCGGGGCGTCGCCGGCGTGGCGTGGCGGGGCGTCGCCGGCGTGGCGTGGCGTGGCGTGGCGGGACGTCGCCGGCGTGGCGTGGCGTCGCCGGCCCGCTGGGGCAAGGGGTGTGACCGGCTCCCGCGCTGGGGAGCCCGTCCCGCCCCCGGTTGCTGTGGTGAGCAGCTGGTCGGAAGTAGGTGTCCTCGGTATGCTCGACCGTTGTGCTGAAAGGGAAGTCTGTCAGCGCTGACGTTCGGAAGCGTGGCCTTCCTGTTCCTCCGCAGCGGAGTTCTCGGGAGCCTGAGTCCCGGGACGCTGGAGCGCCCGTCTCGGGCCCGCGTGCACCGCAGGCGCCGCGCTGCGTGGTGACTGCCGGGCCGCCACTCAGCCCCTGCTTTTCGCCAGGTGGGGTGGAACTCGCAGCCGACCCGAGCAGTGATCTTTGAAGACTGTGCCGTCCCGGTGGCCAACAGGATCGGGGACGAGGGCCAGGGCTTCCTCATCGCCATGAAGGGCCTGAACGGCGGGAGGATCAATGTCGGTGAGCACCGCGGGGGCGGGCGGCGGGCGGCGGGCGGCGGGCGCGGGGCCCTCAGCTCACGGGCCGCCTTGGTGCCCTCCCCCCCAGCCTCCTGCTCCCTGGGCGCCGCTCACGCCTCGGTCGTCCTCGCTCGAGACCACCTCAAGGTCCGGAAGCAGTTTGGAGAGCCTCTGGCCAACAGCCAGGTAACTCCCGGGTCCCTTCCTTGGCTCTGGGCTCCAGAACGTCTTCTGGAGCAGTGGGGCCCTAACGCCCCTGCTGGTTCTGCCCTCATTGCGGCCAGAGCTTGTGCTTTCTTTCTGTCCGGTTTATGATAGTTTTGTTTGTAGTCGCAGGAAGATTCGTGATGTATGACATGGCAAGAGAAACATGATAGTTTAGGAGCATGTGCTGTTTTGTTTATGAGATACGCAGGTACGTGTAAACACTAATAACACGTTTTCAAAGATACCTCTGAAAATGCAAAAAGTAGTTATTTCAGGGGAGTGGGATTGGAGTGATTGCTTGTGACCCAGATTTTCATTCTTTTTTCTTCATTGAGGTGACGCTGGTTTACAGCATCGTTAAAGTTTCCTGCATACATTATAATTGGGCTTCTTGTCCACTATAGCGAGCTCACCACCAGAAGTCTGATTCCGTCCAGCGCCGTTCAGCTGACCCTCTTTACAAACATTCCATCCTCCCGCCCTCTTCCTCTGGTAACCCCGTCTGTTCTCTGTAACTGTGAGGTGGTTTTGTGTTTTCATTTACTGTGTGGTGTTTAGATTCTTCGTGTGAGTGAAGTCATCTGGTATTTGTCTCTTTTGTCTGACTTCATTTAATGTAACACTCTAGGTCCATCCATGTTGTCACAAATGGCAGAATTCCATTCTTTTATGGCTAAGTCGTAGTCCATCGAATACATATATTCCATCTTCTTTGTCCTTTTCTCTTGTGGACACTTAGGTTGCTTCCATGTCTTAGCTGTTGCAAATAGTGCTGCAGTGAACTTAAGGACGCATGTATCTTTTTGAATTAGTGTTTTCGTATTTTTTGGAAAAAATACCGTAAGTGGAATCGCTGCATCGTGAGATAGCTCTGTTCAGCTCTTAGCTTGTTGGGGTCCCTTCGTAGGTTATGGTCTTTTTTCTGACTGACTTTAAGATTCTTTGTTTCTGACGTTGGACAGGTTTAATTGATGTCTGGGAGACAGTCTGTTTGCCTTGAGGTAATCAGGTCGTCTCTTAGCCTTGTGGACATGTAGATCCAGTTCCTTCCCCAGATTCGGGACATTCTCAGCTCTTCCGTGAACGAGCTCTGTACCCCTGTCCCCCGTCTTCTCCTCCTGGGATGCTTGCCATCCTTGCGCTGCCCTTCCTGATGGAGTGGGATAGCTCTGGTAGGGTTGATTTTGTTTCAGTCCTAGCGCTCCTCTTCTCCCTGAGTCATTCCCAGGGTCCTGTCTTCAGGCGCTCTAATTGTACGGTCTGCTGTATTTCCATAGCTCTCTAATGCATTCTCCATCGCGTTTATTGAGTTCTTCAGCTCCAGGGTTTTGGTTTGATTCTTTCTTGGAATGTCAGTGTTCTTGGCAAAATATTCCATCTGTGCATTACTTTTATCCCTGAGTTATCTCATAGCTCATTGAATTTCCTCATGATGGCTCTTTTGAATTCTCCACCAGTTAGAGCCAGTATCCATGACTGGTTTGGTTTGTGATATCCTGTGTTACTGGTGAGTTACTCCTCTTCAGCTGGCTCATTAGAAGTAGCCACTCCCTTAGATAAAGCTTTTTTCTGCCTGATTCTAACAACCCCACAGGTTGGAAGCTAGAGGCTTTTCTTCTGGTTTCCAGTAGGCAGTTGTGCAGCCCAGGCTTTGGTTTCTCTTGCCTGCATGGCCTCTCCCTGAGGTGTTGCCTGGCGTCCCTGCTGCTCCCTGTGCCCAGGCTTCTGGCTGTGGCTGGTATCCCCCTGGAGGCGCCTGTCTTGTGGGCGCCTCTGCCTTGTCCAGGGTCACCGGGGGTAGCCGAGTGGGGGTGGAGCTGGGCTCTCGAGTGCCTCGCCTGTCTTGACTTGTTGGGTCCTGGGCGCTGCTGTGGGCTCAGCTGCCGGGCCAGGAGCTGAGGTCTGGGGTCTCAGGTCCTCGGGTCCTGCCCCTCCAGGTCCCAGCCCACCACCGTGAGGTGCAGAGGTGTGGGCCACCGGGGCACCCTGGTGTGCTGGGCAGAGGCACCTGTGTGGAGCTGTGGGCGCTTTACTGGCTGTAGGTTGAAGGGGCAGACAGAGGGGGCGTCTCCTTGAGGAGGTGGTGACTGCAGTGCGGCAGGGGAGTGGACCTGGAGCTTCCCAGGCACGTTCTCGGTGGGGCCCGGGGGCCCGTGGCGGCGGCCTATCCTTGGAGGGGCTCCCAGGCCCTGGCAGTGCTGAGCCGTCTGTGAGTGCGCTGCTCCCCCTCTCGCCGCAGTACCTGCAGTTCCAGTTGGCCGAGATGGCGGCCAGGCTGGTGGCCTCGCGGCTGACGGTCCGTGCTGCGGCCACGGCTCTGCAGGAGGAGCGGGAGGACGCGGTGGCTCTGTGCGCCATGGCCAAGCTCTTCGCCACAGACGAATGCTTTGCGGTGAGTGCTGGTGCTCCGGCTCTCCTGGGTGCCCGGGACGTGGTGGGCCTTCTGTTCACCCCTGGGATGCTACTTGAGGCACCAGTTACTCAGGATAGGCCCACGTGGGTGCTTGTGGGGAGGAGCGCCTTCCCGGGACCCGAGGTTCCTCTCCCCCATCTCCCTGCAGATCTGCAACCAAGCCCTGCAGATGCACGGTGGCTATGGCTACCTGAAAGACTACGCCGTCCAGCAGTACGTGCGGGACTCCCGCGTCCACCAGATCCTTGAAGGTAAACGCGCCCCAGATGGTTTCCTCCCTGTCGGAGTGTTCAGCCCGGCATCTGTCCCTGTGCTGCCTGGGCCCTGCCTGCCTTCCTCCCCACTCCTGGCCCCTTTGGAGGGGAGGGCACTGGCCTGGGCATCAGGGAGTTCTGGTCTGTCCGCTCTGAGGTCACCCTCCCCCTGCTCTTGGCCTGTGTCCGTTTTAGTTTTGTTTTTTTGACTGCGCTGGGTCTTGGCTGCTGCACAGCTTTTCTCTGGTCGCAGGAGCAGGGGCTGTTCTTCTCTGCCATGCACCGGCTTCCCATGGCAGCGGCTTCTCTTACTGCAGAGCACGGGCTTCAGTCATTGCCGCACACGAGCTCAGTGGCTGTGGCTCCCGGGCTCTAGAGCGCAGACTTGGCGGCCGTGGCTCCTGGGTTCTAGGGCCCAGGCTCAGTGGCCATGGCTCCCGGGTTCTAGAGCATTTTTTGCATCAGAAAGAATGTAAAAGTGAAGCAAGCAACTCATCTCCTCCCCTCAGCAACTGGCTCCACCCCCTTTCAGGGAAAAGGTTTTTGTTCTTTTAAAATCCAGTTTTCTGATTACCAACGATGTTGGTGTATTTATTGTTGAAAAATTATAAAACACAAAAAAAGGTTAAAAAAATCATTCAGGTTTTGACATCTGAATTAATATTTTGTGTTCCTTTTATATTTTAGACCAAAAATACTTTTTTTGGACTTTTTCTGTGCCTGTAGATGATATTTTTAAAGAACAGAATTATACTACATGTATGTTCTGCTGTTTTATTTGTTTTTTACCTAATAAAAGCATTGTTATCATCCGGAGAGGTTTTTGACAAGTCAATTTTTCCTTCTTCCTAACATCTGTCGAGATGAAAAGCACTGCTGTTTGCATTCCTGGTCAGACTGGTCAGAAAGACTGTTCAGAGCCTCCCTAACCCTGAGGCCCAGCCCGCCCTCTCCCTCTCGCAGGCAGCAACGAAGTGATGCGGATGCTGATCTCGAGGAGCCTGCTGCAGGAGTAGCCCGCCCCAGGCTCCGACAGCAGGTCGGAGGGGATGGCCCGGTGGAGCCACGGTGACTGTCAGGAGGCGCTGAACAGGAGGCTTCCTGCGTGCTGCTTTGGATCTGTCGTGAATCCTCCATCCCTTATTGACTCCTGAACATTCAGGAGTTAAGTGGAGCAGTTGGGTGAGGAATGCATGCATGTCCTCCGTTAGTTTTTCCTTAGGGTGATAAGTGACTATTTACGACCCTCTTCCTTTTTATGAACCATACGGTTAAAAGTGATTATTTACAACCCTCTCTCTTTCATATGGATGACCTCATGTTTCCTTGATAACTTGTAAATTTTGATTTTATCTCTGCTGAAAATAGCAACCTTGTAAGACAGTATAAGTACTCACACAATGTTGAATAAAACACCTTTGCTCCATCAGAACTTTGGTCCCCGTGTCTTTCTCTCTCTCTTTTACTTTCTTATCGTTGACTCTGGGCCACCAGGTTCCAGTCCATTAAAGGACCTCAACAGGTGACGAGTGAGTTGGGCCGCTGGAGGGGCTGACATCTCCACGGCGGCTTCGTGGCATCAGCTGAAGGATGGCTGGGCCCCCAGACTGGAGCTCCCGAGAAGACATGCCAACCAGTCTTCCTGGCACTTGGTGGTGGGGAGCTCCTCGCCCGGCCCACAGAGTCCTGGTGGTGGCCTGGATCCATCCCCAGGGCCCTGAATGCCCCAAGCAGGGCTAGGCGTGGAGAAGGAGCCGGGCAGAGGTGATTCCTGTCGGTTCTGCTCTGTCCCCTGAAGACGAGACCATCCCGCGGCCACCCTCGAGCGGCTCCTCTGAATGCAAGTCGCAATGAGAGGGATGTGCAAAGCCTCCTCTCGAGCCACAAGTGGGGCGCGCCTGCACCTCTGCTGCTCAGGTGGTCTGGGACTGGTTGTTTAGAAGCACGTGGTCTGGAAATGGTCCTCAAAGCTCCTACAACCTTTCCTGATAAATGCTTTGAGTATGTTTCTTTTCTGAGTTTTCGTTTCTCTTTTACTCTCTTCTTTTTAAATGTTTTTAATCACTACATTGATAAATCTACCACTGTCTACCTTTTCTGAGTCTGTTGGTTTTCTTCTTTCAAACAAATCCTTCCCAACTTTTTTATAATTTTATTATATGTGATTAAACATTTATTTAGATTTGGGGATTATAAACAAAAATACTCCTTGACCAAGCTGACTTTTTAAAAATAGGTTACTTGGGACTTCCCTGTTGGTCCAGTGGCTAAGACTGAAGGAGTCTTTTGGGCCTAGAAAAGAAAACAAGTTTCAAAGGCCCACTGAATCATCTAACTTCGAAGAAAACAAAACAGAACTTTAGGTCCCACCATGATGCTCCAGGCCAGTTGCATCTATCTGGGACTTATCACCCCCTCTCCAGAAACCTTCCACCCCGTACACCTGCCCCAAAGACTTAACACCCCCTGTCCAAACACCTTCCACCCCTACACCTGCCCAAAGGACTTATCACTCCCTGCCCAACTACAAATGCCATCTCAACTAAAATATACCCAAAACATCCCGCCTAATTAACATTTCCCTTATCGCTTCCACAAGCCTCCCTACAAATATGGAGCCTCCCTGATCCCTCTCTGCGCTCAGCCTGGTCGTTAGGCTGACTGTCACCCCTCCTTGCCTGAATAAAGGTAACCTACTTCTGTTGAGGTCGTCTTTCCTCTTTCTGCCTCGGCCTGAACTATACCTTACATTCTTGGTGCTGAAACCCGGGATGGGGCGAGGCACTTGGCTCACTCTGTCTCACTCTCCCTCCCCATTGTTTTCCATTTTCCCGGAGTCTGGGATCACGAACATCCCCCAAGCTCACTTTTCTGCCCGCTTTTCTGCCGGGGCTCAAGCTCCCCTCAGGGACGCCCAGTGCCTTCCTGAGCGGGGTGAGCCTCGTGCTAAGGTTTTATAGGTGCTTTGCGTGCCCCCAGGCCTCGGCTCTGCCCCCTCTCCCTCCTCTCTCTGGCGGCCTCCGGAATAGGGAGCTCTTGCCATTCGACTGCTCTACATCCAACTCTCCACTCAAGCCGGCCCCTAGAGTAAGGCAAGATCCGGACGGCGCTCTAGAGGCGGCCTAGAACTCAGTCCTCTCCGGGCCCTGGGGCCACTCTGTAGGCTACGGTGGGGGACGCTCCACCTCGACACACAGCTCTCTTCTCATGACTCCAGTCGCGACTCCGGGTGGCGACTCGAGCTCTCAACAGGAGCCTCTGCTTGCCTTTCAATTATGCGGTCTGGCCAGCCTGTCCCAAAAGACTCCCCCCGACCTGTGTTCTCAAGACTCAAACCACTCGCACTCACTGAACCCAGAGCTGACCGTTTAAAACAGCCCTGTACACAGATTTGGCCTCAGTACCAATCAGACAATCAAGACCGCTGGCCTGAAGTCGGCACATTTGACTTTAATATTCCTCAAAATCTCACCAACTTCCTTAAATGGAATGGCAAGTGGTCGGAGGTCCCCTACGCCCAAGCCTTTTGGGCTCTTCGGAGCAGGCCCTCCCTATGCAAGGCCTGCTCCACCCACGAGGCCCTTCTATGCGCCTTGCCTCCCAAGCAAAAGGACTCTTCTTCCTCAACTTCCAGGAGGGAGCCAGCACGGGAGATCCCACCCATGGCAAAGGTCATGAGGAAGAGCCCTGATGGGCAAAGGCGGGTCAGGACTCGAGGGACTCCCCGACCCCACCCATGACAAGGTCATGCAGGCAAGGCGGATCAAGACTCAAGGGGTCCCTTATATCTGCTCGAGCATCTACCCCCGAAACCAAAATCCATCTGTTATACTACACTCTTCTGACATTAACAGGGGCTATCCCTGATCACCTTTCTCTGGAAAATTAACCTAGAGCTCCAGTTAATAGTCTCCTGCATATAAAAAGAGTGTCTCAGGTCAAACCTCTGCTGGCAGACTAGCTTGTGTGACGGGATTATCCACACTCCTGCTACTGCGCACATGATTGTTTACAACCTCTCAACCATAAACAGCACAGAGAGTCTGGAGTATTTTGAAAGTCTTAGTTAGCATAGGGTTTTTCTAAAGATAAAAGTCATGTTGGTGAAGTGTTTCATTGCTGAGTTAATGATTGCTGCCAGGTCTCCATATCCTTAGGCACCTGGGAGTATGTTAATCAATGTAATTGGAATGTAGAAAAAGAAGTATAATAGTTTTGATGTTAGCAATATTGGACTTTTGAGTTAATGAATTTTCTCCTTATTATAAATCACTGTACTCCTCTTTCTTTGTTATAAATCGTTGTATCCTTGCTATGTAAGAATGTAACTTTATCACTATCTTAAGACTAAGTAGATCTTAAGGGAAAACAAGTTTTCTGATTGACTAAACCTCTGTCAATAGAAAGAAAGATGGGGCCATAAAATGTTAATCAGTCTCCAGACCAGAAGATACTGTAAGCAAACATGAGACCCTTGTAAGGACAAAGGTATGCAAAGAACACTCTGTCTTTAGATAAGGGTCGTGACTCTGCTTCTTACATTTATCTCTATGTACAACTTAAAGTGTAAAAGCTTCTCTGAAAAATACAGAGATGGACCAGGACCAAGACCAGTTCCACGAAAGCCTGGTTTCCCCATGTCGTCTTTTCTTTCTTACTCTCCTTTTCAGGCTAATTCCCATCTGGAACGCAGAGGTCTGCTGTGTTTACTTATTTGCCTGGGCTTCTAAGACCTGAACGGGAAGGTGCCCTACGTCTTCACTCCCTCGGGAGACCGGGAGGGCGCCTGTGGCCTACGTAAATGGTGCAAGTCTCTTGTCTCGAGACTTTATTGACTTTCTGTGTAAACCAAGGAATATAAGCCTCTTTCTCTCCTCTATTCTCTTAACTGCAAATTCTTTCCTTATCTCTCTCTAAATCTATATATCTCCCTTGCCCTGCCATCCACGCTTCAGATACCCTGGATCCAACCGGGGCAGGACCCCAGTACTCAACTAACCACAGACCGCGACCTTCCGCATCCCCAGCGTTCAACCCTGCGGACAAGCCCCCTCCCTACCCGCCACCCCGCCAACCCTCTCCTTCCCCTTCATCCAACTCTCCTACTGGCCAGGAAACCTCTCCTGACTCGCCCTCGACCCTGCTACCCCATCTCCCCGACTCCCCCTCCCCACTTCCTTCCCGCCCTGCCACACAGTCACGTACCCAACACACGTTTCCCTGAGAGAGGGGCAGGACCAGAGGGCCCCACCCGAGTCCATGTGCCATTTTCAGTCAGATATGAGCCAGATAGAAGAAAAGTTTGGGTCACTTTCTGGAAATCCTACCAGATACAGAAGAGAATTCCTGAGACTCTCCCAGGCCTATAACCTCACATGGAGTGATGTATATTATATCCTAAATGCCACTGTCACCCCTGATGAAAAAGACTGTATCTGGCAAGCGGCAAAAGCCGTTGCTGATCATTTACATAACCAAGACCGGGATGGCCCAGTTGCTGCTGAGGCGGTGCCTCAGTTAGATCCCCACTGGATGTCCCAGCCCGGTGACCCAGGTATCAGAAGACTCAGTCATATGATTAACTACATTCTACAAGGAATGAAGAAAAATGCTCATATCCATGTCAATTATGATAAAGTCAGAGAAGTCACCAAGGGGCAGATGAAAATCCAGCCTTATTCTTGGCACGCCTCACAGAGGCAGCCCAGAAGTGTACCAACCTAGACTTCACCACTCCTGCTGGACTACTCTTCCTTCACGTTCAGTTCATCAGCTAGTTCGCCCCTGACATCACACACAAGCTTCGACAACTAGAAAAGGGCCCTGAGGCCCCTCAAAGAGACCTTCTAGAAATAGCCTTCAAGGTGTTCAATAATAGGGAGGAGGAGGCTAAGAGAGAAAAAGAACGTGAGAGAAAAGCTAAATATGCTTTTTTAGTGGCAGCAGTTAAGAGAAGAGATCAGCCTGGCCCAAGTCATCCCAGAACGCGGCTTAAGACCCGCCCCCCAGACCCTGCTTCTGATGCAACCAGTCAGGATGCTGGGCAAAGGCATGCCCAAACCCGTGGCCCCCCACAAAAGCATGCCCAACCTGTGGCCAGTGAGGACACTGGAAGATGGACTGTCCCCAGGGACGCCCTGGCACCCCTGGGGAGGTCCCCACCTCCCAGACCTGGAGAGTGGACTGTCCACAAGGATGCCCTGGTGCCTCTGGGGAAATCCCCTCTTCTCCCCAGAACCCCAGCCCAACCCTACAAGAGTTGTCCAATGATGGGGCCCAGGTTCCAGCCCCCCAGCCCGTGTCCTGAACATGAGCTTGGAACTTGGGGTAGACGGGGTAGTGGCCAGGAAAAAGACCTCCTTTACAGTAGACACTGGAGCCACTTTCTCTCTCTTAACTTCCTACTCTGGCCCAACTCAAGACTCAGAACTCACAATCAAACAGGTCTCTGGAGTTCCTCTAAGGCCAAAAATCAGCGCTCCATTACTCTGTCATTTTGGAAAACCAACCCTTATACACCCATTCCTCATAATGCCTCGGTGCCCAATGGCACTCCTAGGGAGAGATTTGTTATCCAAACTGGGGGTCTTTATTACCATACCCCCACCTCGAAACAGTCTCTATATTCTGCATCCTGGACGGTCCCCATCCCTCACCCCGACCTTCCCTTGCATCTACCCGCCTTAGACCCCCAAGTCTGGGACACTGATCACCCATCCATAGCCAAACATCATCCCCCAGTCCACATTACCCTAAAAGACCCCTCGACTATAATCACCCAACAGCAGTACTCTCTCACCCCGGAGGCCCACAGGGGACTTAAGCCTATCATAGACCATCTTCTTCAAGCCTCTATCCCAATTCCTACCCACTCACCACACAACATCCCTATTCTGGCAGTAAGGAAGGGACCAAGCTCTTGGAGACTGGTCCAGGGTCTGCAAAAAGTCAATGAGGCCATCACAGTGACATTCCCAGCAGTCCCTGACCCTTACACCCTTCTGTCCACCATACCCCCGACTGCAACCCACTTCACGGTATGAGATCTCAAAGACGCCTTTTTCATCATTCCCCTCCACCCCCTCTCCCAACCCCTTTTCGCCTTCACCTGGCAAGACCCCGTGACTCACTTTCCTGGAAACTAACATGGACAGTTCTCCCCCAGGGGTTCAGAGACAGTCCCCACTCTTTTGGACAGGCTTTACAAAAGGACCTACAGACACTTGACCTAGCCCCAAGTCATCTCCTCCAATACGTAGATGGCCTCCTCCTTTGTAGCCCAACCCAAAAACTCTGCTTCCAACATACTGCCAAACTCCTTGGGGCCCTGGGATCCTGGAGTTATTGGGTATCTCAATCTAAGGCCCAAATAGCCCAGACAAATGTCACTTACCTGGGGCTCTCCATATCCCATCAACAAAGAACTATTCCCCAGATAGAATCCAGGCCTTAATTGTCCACTTCCAAAAACAAAAAGGGAGCGCCTGTGTATCCTCGCCCTCCTAAACTTTTTCCGTATCTGGATCCCTAACTTCTCCTGTTAGGTGAGAGACGACCAGGACACCAAAAGAATGTCTAAGAGGCTTTAATGGCGAAGCGCTCCTGGGCGGCGTTCCCGGACCGAAGCGGGCAGGTTGAGGAAGTCTGGGCGCGCGGACTGTGTTAGAAGTTTGTTCATACAGGCCCGCTGCGAGGGGTCGCGGCCGGTTAGCGGATGGGGGTTTGCAGAGGTTGCCGGTTCGCGGCGTGGCGAGCTGATAGGTTTTTCTGTGTGGCTGGGGCGGGGCGGCTTTAGCTGGCGGAGTATGCTGTCATTGGTTCCCGGGATCTGGGAGGATCCTTCCGTTGGGGACCTTCTCCCGGGTGGGAGGGAGAGGAGGGGTGGCCCATCATGGCCCCCGGGATCCGACCTCACATCTCCCTCATGCAAAGCTGCTCTATGAGGCAACTAAAGGATGTCTGGATGAGCCCCTCTTTAACCCCTCCTCACTGGCCACTCCTCTTCGCGAGCTCACCCAGAGCCTCCTCCGAGTACCCGCTCTCCACCTGCCAGATCACACCAGACCATTCTTTCTCTTTGCACTTTCCAACCAAGGACAGGCCCTGGAACTTCTGTGTCAGCGGGCTGGAGACACCTGGGCTCCCATAGCCTATCTATCAAAACAGCTGGACATGGTGACCCAGGGGTGGCCTCCCTGCATGCAGGCCGTCGCAGCCCTTGTACCCGAAGCAAATCAACTCTCCAGGCATGCCCCTTTAACAGTCTGTTCTCCACACACCTTCCGAGACTTGCTATCACATCGGTCTTTCCTCTCCCTTCCCCCTTCCAGGGCACAGGTCCTACGTGCCTTTCTCCTCGACCCTTGGCCCTCACTCTCCCCCTGCTCTCCCCTTAACACCACCAGCTTGTTACCCACGTCCTCTACAACAGATTCCCTCCTACATAGCTGCAGCCTAACAGTAGGTCTTACCCAAAACCCCTTCCAACATTTAACAGATCAGCCCATCCTAGACCCAGACACCCCACACTGGTTCGTTGATGGCAGCTCTCAAAAATCCCCACCCTTTTCAGCAGGATGTGCCATCATCCAGGGGGACCTTCGTCACAATTACAGGACCCAGAGAACTGAGGCTTCACCTCTGCCACTTCACACCACCTCCCAACAGGCAGAACGGATAGCTCTCACCAGAGCTTTGACTCTGGCTAAAAATCTAAGGGTTAACATCCACACAGACTCCAAATATGCCTCTAACATACTTCACTCAAACATCCTAATATGGAGAGAAAGAGGTTTCCTAACCCAAAAGGGATCCCCCATTATTAATTCAGACCTGATCCACAAACGTCTAGAGGCAGCGCTCTTACCACACAAAGCCGCCATCCTCCACTGTAGGGGACATCCAAAGGGAAGTCTCCTATCAGCCTGCAACAGTGCCGCAGACCAGAAGGCAAAGGAGACAGCCCTGTCCCATCCTTCCCTCCAGTCCCCTGTCCTCTTAGCTGACTCCTCCCAACCCCCCACCACCAGAGAAATCCTCTCTTATCTACACTCACTTTTTCATCCCTCATCCAAGACACTCCAGCAGTTCCTCCATAACCACTTCCCCATATCCAATGCTGACCAACAATATTTAGACCACCTTACCTGCTCCTGTCAAACATGTCAACACACTAACCCCAATTCCAACCTTAACCCGACATCCTTTCCAAGCCACCAAGTGTGAGGCCACCTCCCAGCACAGGATTGGCAGGGAGACTTTACTCATATGCCCCTGGTCCGGAGAGTCAGATACCTCCTGGTCCTTGTGGACACCTTTTCGGGATGGGTAGAAGCATTTCCCACTACAAACAAAGGAGCCCACACCGTGGCCCAAATCCTCCTCACAGAAATTATCCCCAGCTTTGGCCTGCCTTCATCCCTACAGTCTGATAATGGCCCGGATTTTGCGTCCAAGGTCACCCAACAGCTTGCCCCATTCTTACAGATGCCCTGGGAATCTCACATTCCACACTGTCCCCAGGCCTCAGGAAAGGCAGACAGGATGACTAGAATAAAGAACCCTCACCAAACCAACCCTCGGAGGACATCTGGGCTGGGCCAAACTTCTGCCAGTTCTTTTCCTCAGAATGCCGGCTTTGCCCAGAAAGCCCCTGGGGCTGAGCCCCCTTGAGGTGATGTATGGAAGGCCCATGCTCCCTCCTGGACGCCCCCCTGAACCTCCTCCCACACCAAGCTTCTTACTCTCCCCTCTGCTGGCGGAACTCCACAATACCCTCTGGAAATACCTCAACCACAACTTGCCTGCCCCGACCCCCAATCCTCCCTGCCCCCTTTACACACTGGGGACATGGTCTATGCCTAATAATCCCTAGGGGGACCTAACCCCAAAGTGGCAGGGACCATTGTAAATCATCCTCCTTACCCCAACTGCAGCTAAACTCAAGAAGGTCACCTCCTGGATACACCTCTCTCGCCTAAAACGGGTCACCTCTGACCCTGCGCTGCCCTCCTTAACTGACCCCATCAGGTCTCCCTCACAGGACCTACCTCCTTAAAATTCACCCAGCGACAACCTCTGTCGACCATCCAGGAAGACACTGAATGACCTGGACTCTCTTCAACCTACAGCTGTTCCTGACCCAACCACCACCAGACCTCTGGACCAGCGCCCACAGGAACCTCCTCCAAAGACCTGACCACACTGGTGTCTCACCTGTGGCTCCAGGGAGCCTTCTACAACCTGATTCCAGACAAGACTGATTTCTCTACTCTCATTCTCTACATCATTCTACATCCTGATGAACACTGCTCCCCCTCAGATCCAAGCAACCACCAGCTTGGGGCCTTCTCCCCCTCTCCCTGTCTCTCTAACCATAACCGCACTGTTAATCTTAATCCTTGCTGTAGGCCTAGTAACTGTCTCCCTCAGGACTGGCCACCTACCCTTCGTCTTTCCCTGGGTATCGCCTGCGTTGCCAGCTGGGTTCCACTCCTAGGCTGCTATTTCCTCTGCGCTGCCTAACTAACAGCCCATGACGCCCCTGTTCCCTATCCTGGCTGCACTCCCCAGCCTTCTGGCTACTCCCTGCCCCTGCTCTGACATTTACTCCTATGTGCATGTTATAATACAGCTCCAAAACCACGCACCATGAACCTCAGCGGTGGGAAGTCCAAATCCCTACTCGCTGTTAAAGTACAAAAGAGAGGGAGTTTCGTGAGCACCTGCCGTAAGCCAAATGGAAGAAACATATGTTTCTATCCCATTACCCATTGAGGGTACTCAGACGGGGGTGGGGTACTAGATCAAAACCGGGAAAAGAAACAAGAACAAGTCATAAAGAACAATTTCTCAGTTACAGGTGACCCCTGAGCCTTATAAAGGCCTAGACCTTCTTTCCCAATTACAGCCTCTCCTAAAACCTCCCTCTGGCAACCAGCACCTTACCCGCCTTCTCAACTCTCCCTTCCAATTCTTCCAGTGCACACAACACACATCCCAGTGCTGGACATGCATGTCACTGTGTCCCTCACCGCACACAGCAATGCCCTTACCCTCAGCCCGGCTGTCACAGGGCAACTATACTCCCCTTCCCAGCAAAAAGTACGCAACTCATTGGGCCAGTCTCTGACAATGTCCTACTCTCAGCCTCTTCAAGCCTAACCTGTATTAACTACTCTAGACCCAACTACACTGGTCTCACAAACTCCACTCCCTCCTTCTGTTCCACTGGGGTTCTCTGGAACAGCACAAATAATTGCACCAATCCGGGAATCTTCATTCTCTGTGGGACCTATGCACATTCGTGTCTCCCCTTGGACCCCCCTGGACCTTGCATCTGGGTCTTCCTGACCCCGGGCCTAACATTCCTCAAAGAGGAAGAGGCAGAATAAATAGTCTACCCCCAAGGGGAACTTTCCCACAGGAAAAGACGTGCTGTCATAGCCCCCCTCCTGATGGGGACTGGCATAGCAGCAGCCCTAGGCCCCAGGATTGGAGGCATCTCGACCTCTGCCCATTTCTGCTACAAGCTGTCCCAAGAACTTAATGAGGACATGGAGCAGGTATTGGAGTCCTTCGTTTCAATCCAAACACAAGTTAACTCATTAGCTTCTGTGGCCCTACAAAATAGGCGAGCCCTGGACCTTCTCACTGCAGGAAAGGGAGGGACCTGCCTTCCCCTAGGAGAGGACTGCTGCTATTTTGTTAATGAAATGGGCATAGTCCAGGGTAGAGTCAAAGAACTTAGAGACAAAATTGAACCTTGCAGGAAAGAGTTACAAACCTTCACAGTCCCCAAAACCTAGAACTGAATGCCGCAGAAAAGAGTTACAAACCTTCAGAGTCCCTGAAACCTGCTCCAACAGGCCCTCCCTTGGCTGCTCCCTTTCCTGGGGCCACTGATACTTATCATTCTAATCCTTTTACTTGGACCTTGTCTCTTCAATCTCTTTCAAAGTTTTCTCCAAGAACAGATTCGGGCCATTTCTCAAGATCAGGTCAAGACCATTCTTGAGAGCCTCACCCAAAGCTCAAAAATAGGAGACCCTGGGCCCTAAGACGATCCTCCATTCCAGACCCCAAATCGTCACCCTTATCCAGCAGTGTCGGGAGCCACATTAGACATTACTGACAAAATGGAGGCAGGGCCCCAACCCCCTCTCCTCATCCTGCAGGCACGGTCCCGGGATGAAGGAGTTAGGTCTTGTGATTCTGACTTCTTTCCTTTCTTCGGTTGAGTTGGCTGAAAAGAATGTTAAGGTGCTTATTGTTCTTTGAGAGAAGCATGAGAAAGCACAAACCCTTCTGCAGTTGTGCCAAAAAAATAATCTATAAAGTAACAATTGACATTTGTTCAAGGATCTTTACAAAGAATGTTCCAGGATCAGCACACAGGCCGCAGCTTGAGGTCGTGGGAAGGATTGTTATCTGAGACCTGTTTGTGAGGGGAATGTTTATGGCAAAAGAAGTTTGCTGAGCTTAGGGTTTAGAAATAATTAAAAACAGCTAGAAGCCTTTTTAGGAGTTAGTGAGCTCAGGATACTATGGGCAAGCAGGCTTTAGAAAGATAAGAAGTAAACTGAGGGACATGGTATGTGGCCCAGACAGAAGCGTGAGTCACAGTGTAGCTCTGGTTGAAGGGCAACAATGATTTATGGAGACAGTTAATCCGGCTGAGGGGAGCTGAAAATGCAAAGCCTCTGACCTAATGCTTTTGTCAAAGTATAAAAGAAGACCTGATGCTTGACATAAACATGCAGCCCCGCCCCTCGAGTCAGACGCTGCGTCATTCTCCACAGACACCGCTCACCTCTTCGGGCTGATTCCCCGTCTGCTGGAGCTAGACTCCGACACAGCAGGAAGTAACCAGAGAGATACGGCACCCCCTTTCCCATGTTCTTAATGATTTCAGGTTCTGGAATGAAGGAGTCTTTTGGGCCTAGAAAAGAAAACAACAGTTTCAAGGGCCCTTCGCCTTCCATCTAACTTCGGAGAAAACAAAACAGAACTTTAGGTCCCACCATGATGCTCCAGGCAGGTTGCATCTATCTGGGACTTATCACCCCCCATCCAGAAACCTTCCACCCCTACACCTGCCCAAAAGACTTATCACTCCCTGCCCAACTACAAATGCCATCTCAACTAAAATATACCCAAAACATCCCGCCTGATTAACGTCTCCCTTATCGCTTACGCAAACTTCCCTATAAATATGGAGCCTCCCTGATCCTTCTCCAAGCTCAGCCTGGTTGTTAGGCTGACTGTCGCCCCTCCTTGCCTGAATAAAGGTAACTTACTTCTGTTGAGGTCGTCTTTTCTCCTTCTGCCTTGGCCTGAACTATACCTTACACAGACTATCTGCCCCCATGCAGGGGCCATGGTTTCAATCCCCGGTCAGGGAACTAGGTCCCACATGCTCCAACTGAAGAGCCCACATGCCACAGCTAGGACGAGGTGCAGCCAAATAAATATTTAAAGACAAAAAACTTAAAAAAAAAAAAAAGGTCCCTTAAATTTCTAATAGCTTTGTAAGCTACTGTTTATGATTTTTGACAGCAGATTTAAATTCCTAAAGATACAGGCTTTTTAGAGAATGCTGTTATAAATGATCACATTAATTCATCTCATCCAGACTATTTTTTAACTGCATGTCAGCATTTTAAGAAACCAATATATGCACCATTAGCTACGCCAAGTTTTGAATGTGTCCTCTGAGGCCTGTGCTGAGTACAGCTGGGGAGCAGAGTGTAGCTGTTCTGCAGAGCTGAAGCTTCAGCCTCCAGAAGCCTGATTCTGCAACTGTATCATGGGGCTGCGGAAGAGAGAGCAGTCTGGCACAAGTGCTTCAGAATTTGTAAAGAAGGTAGGAATTCAAATTAAGCTCTGATGATGTGTGTGGTACCTAAAGATGGCCAAGGAAGTCAGCTTCAGGCAGGAAACATGTGGGCTTTGTTTGGGAGCTGTTTACACTTTTGTTTCAGCGGGATGGAAAGGAGGCGTAAGTTGAATTTGGATGCAGCGCTATGTAAGCCAAGTGAAAGTGGCTCAGTCGTGTCCAACTCTCTGTGACCCCATGGACTATACACTCCATGGAATTCTCCAGGCCAGAATACTGGAGTGCATTGCCCTTCCCTTGTCCAGCGGATCTTCCCAACCCAGGGATGGAACCCAGGTCTCCCACATTGCAGACGGATTCTTTACCAGTTGAACCACAAGTGAAGCACCAGGGTAGGTTTTATTTTGCAAGCAGTGGAGAGTGAAGGAGGGTTTTATCAGGGAAGATCTGATGAGATAAACCCATTAGAGGAACATTCTGGGAAGGAATTCAAGTGGGGCAAATGGGGCATGGGGCATGGCAATCTGGGCTCTTGAAGCCATCCAAGCGGCGCTGAGGCTGAACTTGGCAGATGGAGAGGGACTGTGCTGCCGCCATGGGACTTGGACAGCCTCCTGGGTGGTCCAATGCTTGCTGGTGCTCAGTTCTGACCTGAGGCCAGAACAGGCGTTGGGAGGGTCTGGCAGTCTTTGCGCGGGGGCGAGCTGCTGGGATCTCACATGTAGCTCCTGCTTTCCCTCCTGTTGCTTTCTGGGGCCCAGCCTCCAACCAGGGCTTCCCTCGGCTGCTGAGGAGTCCGCCTGCAATGCGGGAGACCTGGGCTCGATCCCTGGGTTGGGAAGATCCCCTGGAGAAGGGATAGGCGACCCATTCCAGTATTCTTGGGCTTCCCTGGCGGCTCAGCTGGTAAAGAATCCGCCTGCAATGCGGGAGACCTGGGCTCGATCCCTGGGTTGGGAAGATCCCCTGGAGAAGGGAAAGCCTGCCCACTGCAGTGTTCTGGCCTGGAGAATCCTCATGGACTGTATAGTCCATGGCGTGACAAAGAGTCGGACATGACTGAGCAACTTTGACTCTCGCTGTTGGCCTCCCAACAGCCTGGCTGTGGGCTCCGCGATGGGAACGCAGTGAACTGTGGCTCACCTCTGTCAGTGCCCTTTTTCTGGTCCATGAATGAAACCAACAGAGCAGAACGGACGGCTCCTGAGGATCCGTGCTACCATGGGCTCCGGGCGGTGCATGAGGCGCATAGAGGACCACACGCCCCACCTTCGCCAGACCTGCCAGGCTGGGAGGTGCTCAGGCTGCGGCTGGGCCACAGAGCTGCATAGAGTGCCAGGCCTTCGGGTTCCTGAGCGGGTGACACCGTGGCTTGAGTCACAGCCGCCTCACCCAGTGGTCTGAGCCCTTCCACGCCCCCTCAGGCTGCTCCCTTCTGGCCCTCTGAGCCCCTGTCCCAAGGGAAGGAAGCCCACCCACTCCTGTGTGTGGATGTTTACGCAGAGGAAGGTTTCTGCCACCTGTTGACAGTGCCTCCTTGATAGATTCAGTTCAGTTCAGTAGCTCAGTCGTGTCTGACTTTTGTGACCCCCTGAACCACCTCCCTGTCCATCACCAACTCCCAGAGTTCACTCAAACTCACGTCCATCGAGTCCGTGATGCCATCCAGCCATCTCATCCTCTGTCGTCCCCTTCTCCTCCTGCCGCCAATCCCTCCCGGCATCAGAGTTTTTTCCAATGAGTCAACTCTTCACATCAGGTGGCCAAAGTACTGGAGTTTCAGCTTTAGCATCATTCCTTCCAAAGAAATCCCAGGGCTGATCTCCTTCCGAATGGACTGGTTGGATCTCCTTGCAGTCCAAGGGACTCTCAAGAGTCTGCTCCAACACCACAGTTCAAAAGCATCAATTCTTCGGCGCTCAGCCTTCTTCACAGTCCAACTCTCACATCCTTACATGACCACAGGAAAAAGCATAGCCTTGACTAGACGGACCTTAGTCGGCAAAGTAATGTCTCTGCTTTTCAATATGCTATCGAGGTTGATCATAACTTTCCTTCCAAGGAATAAGCGTCTTTTAATTTCATGGCTGCAGTCACCATCTGCAGTGATTTTGGAGCCCCCCAAAATAAACTCTGACACTGTTTCCACTGTTTCCCCATCTATTTGCCATCAAGTGATGGGACCAGATGCCGTGATCTTAGTTTTCTGAATGTTGAGCTTTAAGCCAACTTTTTCACTCTCCTCTTTCACTTTCATCAAGAGGCTTTTTAGTTCCTCTTCACTTTCTGCCATAACGGTGGTGTCATCTGCATATCTGAGGTTATTGGTACTCCTCCCAGCAATCTTGATTCCAGCTTGTGCTTCTTCCAGTCCAGCGTTTCTCATGATGTACTCTGCATAGAAGTTAAATAAGCAGGGTGACAATATACAGCCTTGACGTACTCCTTTCCCGATTTGGAACCAGTCTGTTGTTCCATGTCCAGTTCTAACTGCTGCTTCCTGACCTGCATATAGATTTCTCAAGAGGCAGGTCAGGTGGTCTGGTATTCCCATCTCTTTTAGGATTTTCCACAGTTTATTGTGATCCACACAATCAAAGGCTTTGGCATAATCAATAAAGCAGAAATAAATGTTTTTCTGTAACTCTCTTGCTTTTTTGATCCAGTGGATGTTGCCAATTTGATCTCTGGTTCCTCTGCCTTTTCTAAAACCAGCTTGAACATCTGGAAGTTCATGGTTCACGTATTGTTGAAGCCTGGCTTGGAGAATTTTGAGCATTACTTTACTAGAGTGTGAGATGAGTGCAATTGTGCAGTAGTTTGAGCATTCTTTGGCATTGCCTTTCTCTAGGCACAAAAGGTCCTAGAGGAGCTACTCCACTTTCAAGGTCAGGAAGGGCGGTGGTGAGCAGATACCCCTAGTCCAAGGTAAGGAGCAACTGCTATGCTTTGCTGGAGCAGCTGTGAAGATATACCCCACGTCCAAGGTGAGAGAAACCCAAGTAAGACGATAGGTGTTGCAAGAGGGCATCAGAGGGCAGACACAGTGAAACCATAATCACAGAAAACTAGTCAGTCTAATCACACTAGGACCACAGTTTTGTCTAACCCAATTAAACTAAGCCATGCCCTGTGCGGCCACCCAAGACAGGTGGGTCATGGTGGAGAGGTCTGACAGAATGTGGTCCACTAGAGAAGGGAATGGCAAGCCACTTCAGTATTCTTGCCTTGAGAACCCCATGAACAGTAGGAAAAGGCAAAATGATAGGATACCAAAAGAGAATCTCCCCAGGTCAGTAGGTGCCCAATATGCTACTGGAGATCAGTGGAGAAATAACTCCAGAAGAATGAAGGGAGGGAGAGAAAGCAAAAACAATACCCAGCTATGGATGTGACTGGTGATAGAAGCAAGGTCCGATGCGGTAAAGAGCAATATTGCATAGGAACCTGGAATGTCAGGTCCATGAATCAAGGCAAATTGGAAGTGGTCAAATAAGAGATGGCAAGGGTGAATGTCGACATTCTAGGAATCAGCGAACTAAAATGGACTGGAATGGGTGAATTTAACTCAGATGACCATTATATCTACTACTGTGGGCAGGAATCCCTCAGAAGAAATGGAGTAGCCATCATGGTCAACAAGAGTCTGAAATGCAGTACTTGGATGCAATCTCAAAAACGACAGAATGATCTCTATTCCTCTCCAAGGCAAACCATTCAATATCACAGTTATCCAAGTCTATGCCCCTACCAGTAATGCCAAAGAAGTTGAACAGTTCTATGAAGACCTACAAGACCTTTTAGAACTAACACCTAAAAAAGATGTCCTTTTCATCACAGGGGACTGGAACACAAAAGTAGGAAGTCAAGAAACACCTGGAGTGACAGGCAAACTTAGCGTTGGAATGCAGAATGAAGCAGGGCAAAGGCTAATAGAATTCTGCCAAGAGAACACTCTGGTCATAGCAAACACCCTCTTCCAACAACACAAGAGAAGACTCTACACATGGACATCACCAGATGGTCAACACTGAAATCAGCAAAAGATGGAGAAGCTCTATACAGTCAACAAAAACAAGACTAGGAGCTGACTGTGGCTCAGATCATGAGCTCCTTATTGCCAAATTCAGACTCAAATTGAAGAAAGTAGGGAAAACCGCTAGACCATTCAGGTATGACCTAAATCAAATCCCTTATGATTATACAGTGGAAGTGAGAAATAGATTTAAGGAACTAGATCTGATAGACAGAGTGCCTGATGAACTATGGGCGGAGGTTTGTGACATTGTACAGGAGACAGGGATCAAGACCATTTCCTTGGAAAAGAAATGCAAAAAAAGCAAAATGGCTGTCTGGGGAGGACTTACAAATACCTGTGAAAAGAAGAGAAGTGAAAAGCAAAGGAGAAAAGGAAAGATATTCCCATCTGATTGCAGAGTTCCAAAGAATAGCAAGGAGAGATAAGAAAGCCTTCCTCAGCAATCAGTGCAAAGAAATAGAGGGAAATAACAGAATGGGAAAGACTAGAGATCTCTTCAAGAAAATTAGAGATACCAGAGGAACATTTCATGCAAAGATGGGCTCGATAAAGGACAGAAATGGTCTGGACCTAACAGAAGCATAAGATGTTAAGAAGAGGTGGCAAGAACGCACAGAAGAACTGTACAAAAAACGGTCTTCACGATCAAGATAATCACAATGGAGTGATCACTCACCTAGAGCCAGACATCTTGGAATGCGAAGTCAAGTGGGCCTTAGGAACCATTACTACTAACAAAGTTAGTGGAGGTGATGGAATTCCAGTTGAGCTGTTTCAAATCCTGAAAGATGATTCTGTGAAAGTGCTGCACTCAAGATGCCAGCAAATGTGGAAAACTCAGCAGTGGCCACAGGACTGGAAAAGTCAGTTTTCATTCCAATCCCAAAGAAAGGCAATGCCAAAGAATGCTCAAACTACCGCACAATTGCACTCATCTCACACGCTAGTAAAGTAATGCTCAAAATTCTCCAAGCCAGGCTTCAACAGTAACTGTTGAACTTCCAGATATTGAAGTTCACTGAACCGTGAACATCCAGATGTTCAAGCCAGATTTAGAAAAGGCAGAGGAACCAGAGATCAAATTGCCAACATCTGTTGGATCATCAAAAAAGCAAGAGAGTTTCAGAAAAGCATCTGCTTTATTGACTATGCCAAAGTCTTTGATTGTGTAGATCACAACAAACTGTGGAAAATTCTGAAAGAGATGGAAATACAGACCACCTGACCTGCCTCTTGAGAAATCTGTATGCAGGTCAGGAAGCAAAAGTTAGAACTGGACATGGAACAACAGACTGGTTCCAAATCGGGAAAGGAGTACGTCAAGGCTGTATGTTGTCACCCTGCTTATTTAAGTTATATGCAGAGTACATCATGAGAAACGCTGGGCTGGATGAAGCATAAGCTGGAATCAAGATTGCTGGGAGGAATATCAATAACCTCAGATATGCAGATGACACCACCCTTATGGCAGAAAGTGAAGAGGAACTAAAGAGCCTCTTGATGAAAGTGAAAGTGGAGAGTGAAAAAGCTGGCTTAAAATTCAATATCCATAAAACTAAGACCATGGCATCTGGTCCCATGACTTTATGGCAAATGAGGAAACAGTGGAAACAGTGACAGACTTTATTTTGGGGGGCTCCAAAATCCCTGCAGGTGGTGACGGCGGCCATGAAGTTAAAAGGCACTTGCTCCCTGGAAGGAAAGTTATGACCAACCCAGACAGCATATTAAAAAGAGACATTGCTTTGCCAACAAAGGTCCGTCTGGTTGCAATGTCGGACACATCTGAGCGACTGAACTGAACTGACCTCCTCTTGGGCACATTTCAATAACAGAAGGGCATGACTAAGCTGACTGCAATTGCCTTCAATGTCCCATCAAAGCAGTTCTGCTCATTTTGCCTAAGGGGAGAGGAGTCATTTCACAAGGATCAAAGTTTGTCTCTGTAAATGACTAGTTTCTTTAAGCCATTGAAGACAGCCCCTGGCCACTCACTGGTCCCCAAGCTGAACCCGTGCTCCAGACACCCTGGATTCTCCTCGCTTTCATCACTGATGATGCTGTTTCCCTTGATTCAGGAGGGACTGATGATTCCCTTCATCAGATGGCTCCCTAAATTATGTATCCACTCAACAAACACCAAGTGCCTGTCATAAAATGAGTGTCTTTGTAAGAAAAAAGTGTCTTTGTTTCTATATAGACTCCTCCTGGCTTAACGATTACTTCATTACAAGCACATTTTCCACTGATGGCAAGTTGACTGAGGATAGGGTTTCCTGTCACATACAAACCGTTGGCCAGGGAGACTAGCGCTTGCATCTTCACCCAAGTCTAGTCCCTGCTGACGGCTGAACAAGTGCTGGGCGCAGCGGCCACGGTGTGGCCGAGAGCTGGGCCTGGAACACAGGTTCACTCAAAGTAGTGTTCCTCCCGGAAAGTGCTCGCGTATCAGTCACCTGCCTCCACTGAGGGTCAGCTCGTCGGGCTGGGACCAGAGCCTCCGGTGTGGGTGCCCTGTGCTGGCCCAGAGGTCCGCCTGGCCAGCTGCTCACAGGGTCCTGCTGGGAGGACCACGGGCTCCGGGGGTAGCCATCCCCCAGCAGAGACGCCCCCCATCACCTGCCCTCCCTGAGCCCGCCTGGCTCCCAGCCCTTTCTGAATGGCAGTGGGCATCCCTGCTCTCAGAACCCACGTCAGCCTCTGCGGTAACTGCGTCCATCCCCTCTAAACAGGGTACAAGCCGTGTGAAGGTTTGCTTGCTCCTCGTGAGCAGTTCTGACCACCCCCCGCCCTGGTCCTTTTCCAGCTTCACCGGGCCTTTGGTGGCTGCTTGCCCCTCCAGCCGGGCCTGACATCGGTGCCACTGTGTGGGGACCTCCACCTGTCTGGGTCCGGGCTCCGGGCCTGCGGAGGCGTCACTGGTGTGGGCGCTGAGCCCTCCTCGGTCTGGTAGCCACTTTCAAGTCCCACGCCATGTCCCCGAGGAAAAAGCTCGAGCAGCCACTGTCCTTCACATCAGTGTCCCGAGGACAGATGGTTTAGAACTGCCTGTGGCAACTGCTCACCTTTGTAAAAACATAATGTTTTTATTCGAGTGTAACTGCTTAACAAGCTTGTGTTAGTTTCTGCTGCACCACATGAGTCAGCTGTAAGCAGGCACACATCGCCTCCCGCTGGAGTCTCCCTCCGCCGCAACCCCATCCCACTCGCCTCGACTGTCACAGAGCTGGAGCGGAGCTCCCTGTGCTATGCAGCGGCCCCCCTCGCTCTCCGTCTAACACGCGGTCTTGTGTGTGTGGCAGTCGCAGCCTCCCGGTGTCTCCCGCCGTCCCCTCCCTCCTGTGCCCACATGTCCGCTCTCTACGTCTGCGTCTCTATTCCTGCCCTGAAAATAGGCTCATCTGAACTAGTTTTTTTTCTAGAGTCCACATATGTGCATTAATGTATGATGTGTGCTTTTCTCTTTCTGACCACTCTGTGTCAGATTCCAGGTCTATACACATCTCTGCAAATGACCCAGCTCCGTTCCTTTATACGGCCAAGTAATATTCCATTGGCTACACACCACAGCCTCTCTATCCATCATGTCAGTGGGCGTCTAGGGCATCTAGGTCCCATGTTCTGTTGTAAATAGTGCTGCAGTGGACATTGGGGTGCATGTTAACAAAAACAACTTTTATCTTGTGGAAGCTGCTTATGTAACACAGGGCAGCGTTTGGAACACGGTGTGTGTTAGTCACTCAGTTGTGTCCAACTCTGTGTGACCCCGTGGACTGTAGCCTGCCAGGCTCCGCTGAATGCTGGAGTGAGTCGCCGTTCCCTCCTCCGGGGGATCTTCCCGACCCAGGGACTGGACCCACATTCCCTCCTCCGGGGGGTCTTCCCAACCCGGGGGCTGGACCTACATCTCGTACACTCACAGGCAGTCTCTCCACCATCTGAGCCACGATGAGGGAAGCTGCTATTGGAACACAGTGGGTTCCCAATAAGTACTCTTTAACTTAGTGAATAAATAAAGATGAAAGTGTGCTATTGTCCAGAAAGGAAAATTCTCTAATTTTTTCAGGCCCTTGAAGAGAGATAGTGAACAATAATTGAAATTCCTTGTGTTTAAGTGGGATCTAATTATAACTTGATGAACTTGACGAAATGATTCTACAACGTATCTGGAGTAGCACACGAATAAACAGGAAGCCTCCTTAAGGAGAATAACGAACTCACAGACTCAGCTCTGGAATATGCTGTGTTGTGCAATAATGTTCAGATCTGTAGAAAGCAAACAGAAAGGATAAGACTCATAGGATGCGTGAGGCACAGACAAGCCCTCAGCGGGATGTGCCAGACTGGGCTGATGTTGGTAGATAACCTGCTTGTGAGCGCAGAAAGGGACGGAAGGACCAAGCTTGCACCGAACATTTATGACCCCTCCTTAACCTCTGCGCCTGCTTACCCCACTCTAGTCCCAGCCCTATGCGTAGGCCTGACAGTCCGCAATATACTAAGTGTCCGTGAACCCTGCGAGGCCCTTGGGACTCATGAGGTCTAATTCCTGTACCCACCGGGGATACTCACGCCGCCCACAGGGTCCTCGACTGCAGAGCGCAGTCCCATGGCCGCCCTGCAGACTGAACGGAGAGCTGCAGCCGTCAGCCGTCTCTCGGGGGGCCGGGGCGGGGGTTGCTGCATGCTCCTAGCCTCACCTTCCCAGGGCTCCGGCGTCTGCCTGTTCACTGTCACTCTCTCCTAAGAGCGTTACCACTCCACCTCTTGCTTCTCACTCTGTGTTTCAAATTTATTTACTAAACCGTGTGGTCTGAGTCAGTTTGATCTGTAAGCCTTTCTGTTCCTTGGCCTTTGGGACAATTTGGTAGTACCCTTGGATGCCAATATTGCATCAAAGTAAGTTCCTGAGCAAAACTCGTTGAAATGTGAAAGCACATGCTGCCTGGCCCAGAGGTTAGCAGCACAGGCTTTGGAACTCTGTCGCAGGCACGGGGACCCGGGTCTGCCACGGCTGCGGCATCCTGGGCAAGTTGCCTCAGCTCACTCTGCGTCAGCTCCTTTTTTTATATTTTTATATTATTATTTTTTTACTTAATTTTACTTTACAATACTGTATTGGTTTTGCCATACATTGACATCTTTTGGGGTCTTTGTTCCTTAACGAGGGATCAAACCCTCACCTTTGGCAGTGATAGCGAGCAGTCCTAACCACCGGGCTGCCAGGGAGTTTCCTGCCAGAGTTCCTAAATCTGTGAAATAGGAATAAAAAGAGCACTAGCTGATAAAGCTGATAAATGAGTTCACAGGTAGTGAGTTTAGAACTGTGTCTGGCCCCGTGTAAGTTCTTTTCGCGAGTTGAATCTCATCAGACAGACCCAGTGGAATAAATGGAATAAAGTACAGAATCAAAAGCAGATAAAAGTATATGAGAATTTAGTATATGATAAAGTTCTTTGCAAACTGATGAGGGAAGAATTACATTTCGGAGAAATCTGTTAGCCGTTTGGAAAAAAATGAAAGGTTCATCTACCTTTCAATCTTATATTAACATAAAGTTTTGATGAACCAGAGATTTAAATGAAGAAACAAGCTGAAGAAACACTAGAAGAAAACAGAGGCACCGTGGAGCACTCTACTGGAGCACTGCCACAGAAGGTGCTCAGCTCTTGGGTGTGGAGCTATAATAGGGCTAGAGTCAGTGTTGACTGAGTCAGCATTAACATTTAGCATGTCCGTACAAGCAACAACAGGGGTTTTGCAGGAGCACATACAAAACCATGCACATCCTTCAGAACCCGGGGACTGATTCTAGAACCTCCGAAGACACCCAAGCCCACAGGTGCTCAGGTCCCTCACCATCAGTCCTCAGCATCCCCAGGTGTGGAACTCACAGTCAGACAGTGAAGCGATGGGCATGAAATGTGCGCCAAGACAGAGGAAGAGCACAGCCGGGCAAACAGCTGCAGCCACTCTGCAGGCAGCCTGCACGGAGCTCACAGCTGCTTACTCACTTCCACTTCCAGAGCAACGTGCTACATGCAATGGGGTTAGCAAAGCCTCACTACCAACAGAGCTACTGGAGGTGACAGAATTCCAGCTGAATTATTTCAAATCCTAAAAGATGATGGGTTAAAGTGCTGCACTCAATATGCCAGCACATTTGGAAAACTCAGCAGTGGCCACAGGACTGGAAAAGGTCAGTTTTCATTCCAATCCCAAAGAAAGGCAATGCCAAAGAATATTGCATCTCCCGTACGATTGTGCTCATTTCACTTGCTAGCAAGGTAATGGTCAAAATCCTTCCAGTCAGGCTTCAACAGCATGTGAGCTAAGAAATTCCACATATACAAGAGGATTTTAAAAAGGCAGAAAAACCAGAGATCAAATTGCCAACGTCCACTGGATCATAGAAAAAGCAAGAGAATTCCAGAAAAACATCTACTTCTGCTTCATTGACTACACTAAATCCTTTGACTATATGAATCACAAGAAATTGTGGAATATTCTTAAAGAGATGGGAATACCCGACCACCTTACTTGCCTCTTGAGAAACCTGTATGCAGGTCAAGAAGCAACAGTTAGAACCGGACATGGAACAACAGGCTGGTTCCAAATAGGAAAAGGAGTACGTCAAGGCTGTATATTGTCACCCTGCTTATTTAACTTCTATGCAGAGCATATCATGAGAAACACTAGGCTGGAAGAAGCACAAGGTGGAATCAAGATTACTGGGAGAAATATCAGTAGCCTCAGATTTGCAGATGACACCATCCTTATGGCAGAAGTGAAGAACTAAAGAGCCTCTTGATGAAAGTGAAAGAGGAGAGTGAAAAAGCTGGCTTAAAACTCAACATTCAGAAAACTAAGATCATGGCATCTGGTCCCATCAGTTCATGGCAAATAGATGGGGGGAAAATGAAAACATGACTTTATTTTCTTGGACTCCAAAATCACTGCAGATGCTGCCTGCAGCTATGAAATTAAAAGACGCTTGCTCCTTGGAAGAAAAGCTATGACCAACCTAGACAACATTTTAAAAAGCAGAGACATCACTTTGCCAACAAAGGTCCGTCTGGTGAAAGCTATGTATGGTTTATCCAGTAGTCATCTATGGATGTGAGAGTTAGGCTATAAAGAAAGCTGAGCACCGAAGAATTGATGCTTTTGAACTGTGGTGTTGGAGAAGACTCTTGAGAGTCCCTTGGACTGCAAGGAGATCCAACCAGTCCATCCTAAAGGAAATCAGTCCTGAATAGTCATTGGAAGGACTGATGCTGAAGCTGAAACTTCAGTACTTTGGCCGCCTGATGCGAAGAGCTGACTCAAAGGAAAAGACCCTGATGCTGGGAAAGATTGAAGGCGGGAGGAGAAGGGGACGACAGAGGATGAGATGGTTGGATGACATCACCAACTTGATGGACATGAGTTTGAGTAAACTCCAGGAGTTGGTGATGGACAGGGAGGCCTGGCGTGCTGCAGTCCATGGGCTCCCAAAGAGTCGGCAGGGGCACGCTGAGCGACTGAATAACAAAGCGGCTCTCAGAGCCTGAATCCGGATCAGCACAGACCAGCCGGGAGGGCCGTAGCCAAGCCGGCCGCCCCGCGGGGGGAGGGGCGGGCCGCCGGCGCGCTCTCAGCCCCGCCCCCGGCCCCGCCCCGCCCCGCCCCGCCCCCCGGCCCCGCCCCGCCCCCCGGCCCGCACCCCCGACCCCGCGCGGGCGGCCGCCTGCAGGTCCTGCTGGTCTGGAGCCAGAAGAGCTCCGCGCTTGAGGTTCGCCGGCGCGGCCTGGGACTTGGCGGTTTCAGGGTCGGTCTGACAAGAGCCCGACCTGCCCCGGGGATGTCGCCGGGCCTGAGAGGCGCTCCGGCTGGATCCCAAGTCCAGGGAAAGACCTCCTGCTCTCAGAGCCTCGCGCAGGGATGTGCGGCGACCGTGCCTAGGGGACGGCCGCTACCGCGTGGGGTCCTAGGGGGGCGGTGCAGACGGAGGAGAGGGTGCAGGAGAGGGGAGGCAGGAGCAGGAGGGGTGCGGGAAGGGGAGGGGTGCAGGAGGGGAGACAGGTGCAGGAGGGGGAGGGGTGCAGGAAGGGGCAGGGGTCCTGGCGGTGGGGGCGGGTCTCGGAGGGAGATGGGTGGGTGCGGGCTGCCCAGAGGCCGCAGCGGGTTGGGCACCACATGGGTCCTGCAGGGAGCTCCAGAGGAGGCCCAGGGCGGGGTCCTGGCTGTTTTGGGGTCCCTCTCTGTATGCGCTCCCCTGGGATGGCCTGTTGGGGGAGCAGGTCTAGGGCGGGGGTCGTCTGCACTGTGAGTCTGGGGCCTGTCACTTGGAGCTGGGTCCACCCTCCCCATGACCTCCCTGACACTCCCCCCCCACCCACCGGGTCCTCGGGGACACCCCTCATTGCTAGGTGGGCCACCCTGGCGGCCCCTGTTCCCTGAAGAAAGTCGTGGGCCACGGGCCGCCGTGTGGGGGAGGGGTTGGGTGTGGTGGGCGGAGATGACCGAGGCCCAGAGGCCCCGCCAGCCCTATTCTCTGCTGGACACTGATCCCTGAGTCACTCAGCCGGAAGATGTCTCTGGCAAATCACCCGAGATGATTTTGTTTATAAAGCTTCCTTGAAGGATGCTTGGTCTTCTCTAAAAAGTCAGGGGTGTCTGAAGACCCCATGGTTCAGCAGGAGCCTGTCTGCACAGCCCACCTCCCTCCTGGCAGGAGACCTGGCCTTGGCATGTCTGGAACCCAGGATAGCTGTGCAGGCCTGCCTGCCCTCGCCCCCCCGGACCCCCAAGGCCTGACCTCTCCCGGCAGCCACTCCTTCCCGGCCCGGGGCCCTGACCTCTGTCTGTCCCGTCTCTCTAGCATGCAGGCCTTCTTGTTCCTGGTGAGGCTGGTGGGCCTCCTGAGCCTGACTTCCAGGTTCCTGGTAACGTCCGCGTTGCAAGGCCTCCCAGAGAGGTAGGTCTGAGGGCAGGGCCCTGGAGGAGAGGCCCTCACAACGGGCCCACCTCTGTGGGAGTCACACGCATCCTGTGTTTCTGCAGCGTGGTCCAGGCTCTCCTGAGGCCCTCGAGCGTCAGTGAGCGGCTTGTGGGTCTGCAGGTGAGGGGCTCCAACTTCACACTGGGGAACACGCCTTTCCTCATCCTGTCGGGCACCATCCACTACTTCCGCGTGCCCCGGGACTACTGGAAGGACAGCCTCCTGAAGCTGAAGGCCTGTGGCTTCAACACCGTCACCACGTGAGTGCAGTCTGCCGCGGCCCTTGCACCGGCCTCTGCTCGGCGTCGCGCGCTCCCCGGGCCACACGTGAGTGGAGCCCGCTCCTGCGGCCGTCTGTCTCAGCAGGCTTGCTCCCGCCTGCACGCTGCTGTCTCCTGTCCCAGGCAGCTGCAACCCAGCGTCCCCTCGGTCCCGGGGATCTAGGCAGCGGGCCCCATCCTCCTTGGAGAGCTGCCCTGTGGGCAGAGTCGGCCCAGTGATGAGTGCCAGGGAAAGTCCTGTCTCACTGAGAGGCAGGCCTGGAGAATCCTGAGATTGTCCTCATTCTGCTCACTGAGGTGAAGAAAGAACAAACAGTGGATTTCTTTTCCACCTTCTAAGCTTAGAAAGTGCCCATCCATTATTGTTTGGATAGTTCTATTTGCGTCCTTTTCAGTGACTTGATTTTTAAAGTGTAAGTTTAGGAAAAATAAAAAAAAAAACCCTGTATTTTAAACATTTGGATTTTAACATGGCAAATGATGGGGAATGAGGTTTTAAAGCATTTTCCCCCAAATTGCCATGAAAGCCTTCACACATCGCATCCTTTCTCTTCCTTGCTTCCTCATTGTGCTGTTGCTTTTGAATAGCAGTGACTCAGACACTGAAACGCCGTGAACTCCTACGTTCTGTAAAAACCGGGAGTCACTGCGCTGTACACCTGAAAATGATACGCCACTGAAGTCGGTGGGACTTCCATTAAACGTATCAGGAACCAGTAAAAATGTTAAAACATTTGTGGCTGAAATAAAACCGCCAAGTTTTGTCGGTTTTAGTATCCCTGTTTAGAAATATAAAAATTCTCACCATTGTTTCATAAACTATAAGGTGCTCTGAGTCACCCGAAGCAGAACGTCCTCTCAGAATGAAGCTGCAGCACAATGCCTGCGTTTTGTAGAAAAGATTGCACTGTCTTTACGTGTATAATATACACACACACACATACTTTTTAAATTGAAATATGGTTGATTTGCAAAAGTTTTTGTGGAGAGTGTTAGTCGCTCAGTTGTGCCGACTCTTTGCGACCCGATGGACTGTAACCTGCCAGGCTGCTCTGTCCATGGGACTCTCCAGGCAAGAACACTGGAGTGGGTTGCCATTCCCTTTTCCAGGGGATCTTCCCCACCTAGGGATTCAACCCAGGTCTCCCATGTCGCGGGCAGATTCTTCACCATCTGAACCACCAGAGTTGTGCTAATTGCCCCTCTATAGCAAACTGACTCAGTCACACACACACAGACATTTAAAATCATTTTCATTATGGTTTATCCTAGGAGATTGGGTAAAGTTCCCTGTGCTATAGTGAAAGTCGCTCAGTCGTGTCCGACCCTTTGTGACCCCATGGACTGTCCGTGGAATTCTCCGGGCCAGAATCCTGGAGCAGGCAGCCTTTCCCTCCTCCAGGGGGTCTTCCCAACCCAGGGATCAAACCCAGGTCTCCCGCGTTGCAGGCGGAATCTTTACCAGCTCAGCCACAAGGGAAGCCCAAGAATACTGGAGTGGGCAGCCTGTCCGTTCCAACCCAGGAAGTGAACTGGGGTCTCCTGCACTGCAGGCGGATTCTTTACCAGCTGCGCCGCCAGGGAAGCCTGTGCTATAGAGAGGACCTTACTTTTATCCATTCTAAGTGTGACAGTTTGCGTCTGCTAACCCCAAACTCCCAGTTCACCCCTCTCCCTCCTTCCCCCTTTTAAACGTAGAGTCCATTTGCTTCATGATGTTGTGTTGGTTTCTGCTGTACAACAGCTCTGTGTATACACTCGTCCCTCCCTCTTGAGCCTCCCCCCCCCCCCAGCCTCTCAGCCGTCACAGAGCCCCAGGCTGGGCTCTCTGCGCTATGCAGCAGCTCCCCACTCGCTGCCTGTTTAACACACAGTCACGTACACATTGGAGTTTCTCTTGTGGCTCGGATGGTAAAGCATGTACCTGCAATGTGGGAGACCTGGGTTCCATCCCTGGGTCAGGAAGATCCTCTGGAGAAGGCAATGGCACCCCACTCCAGGACTCTTGCCTGGAAAATCCCATGGACGGAGGAGCCTGGTGGGCTGCAGTCCATGAGGTTGCGAAGAGTTGGACACGACTGAGCGACTTCACTTTCACTTTGCACTTTCCAGCATCGGAGAAGGAAATGGCAACCCACTCCAGTGTTCTTGCCTGGAGAACCCCAGGGACAGAGGAGCCTGGTAGGAGGCCGTCTATGGGGTCACACAGAGTCAGACACGACTGAAGCGACTTAGCAGCAGCAGCAGCTGGGCACAGCAAGGAGCCTGTGGACGAGAGGCCAGCATTCGCTCCCAAGGGCCGCATCTCACAGCTGTCAGGCTGCGCTTCTCTCTCTCCGTCTTGAACAGGTCTTCAGTCGTGGGATCATGCCGCTGTAGGTTCACAAGCGCTCCGCCCCAGGGTGGAGGGTCTCGACACGCTTTGCGGACGCGCTTTGAGGCGGGCTCGGGTCCGGCCCGTTTTCGGTGGTGCCCTGTGGCCCACCCCTCCTTGCGCCATCGCAGCACTTCTTCTGGTCTCTGATGTCCTTCCACGCAGGTTTCTAAATGCGTTTACCCTGCTTTGCGTTCGCGGAGCTTCCTGGGTCTGCGGTTTGACGACGGCCCTCCGCTTGGGGAGTTGTTGGAGCGTTGCTCCATGGACTGTTGCTTCTTTCCTTTCTCCCTTGAATCTCCTCTGGCGCTTCCGTCACACGCGTACTGTCCCACAGGACTCGGATCCTGTCCTCCTTCCTTCCGTGTTCTTTCCTCTTTGCAGTTCAGTTTGGAGGGTGCTCCTGCCCTGCCGCAAGCCCTCGCCTTCTTCCCGTGGCTCTGTGGCCGCTGAGCCCATCCGGGCGCCAGCCCTGTGTGTTAGTGCTTCCTTCTTATTCTCAGGGTTCCCGTCTCTGCTCATGTTGCCCACCTTGCCCACTGTCCACTTCCTGCTTTCGCACCTGAGGCAGAGCTGTTTTAAATTCCCGGTCTAGTAACTCCACGGTGTCTCCCATGTCGAAGCCTGGTTCTCATCTGCTTTGCCTCCTTAGCAGTGGCCTTTGTTTCTGCCTGTCTTACAGCTTTCTGTTGAAAGCAAGGCAGGCTGGCGCGGGCGAGAGGGCCTGGCACAGCAGGCTTGTGTGTGAGCTGTTACATCTGCCTGGCGTGCGGGGCTGCTGCTCTGACTGGTTTCCGAAGAACTTCTCCTCTTGCGTCCTTGCTGCTGTCTCCCCGCCGCCTTTGGCTTTCCCTGGAGATTCCCCCTAAGCAGGGCCTGAGGCCTAGAGTGCCTCGGGCTGTAACCCCTTCTGTCTATGGGAGCCTGTAGACAGACGCGCTGCGAGGGGAGGGCGGAGGCCTCGGTGGGTCTCTGCCCCGAGCGGGCCGCGTAAGGCCGGCTCTGCGTGCTTCTCTTCCTCCCCGCGGTCGTCTGGGGAATGTCCCCTGCAGCTCTGGCAATGGTACTCTCGGCTGAGGGCTGGCGTTTGTCAAGGACAGAAGAGCCTGGACGTGCTTTAAAATGCCCACTCTCCCCTAACCCTGTGGGAACCGAGAGGGATCTGTCTGAGACCTTCACAGCGAGAACCCTGGGGCTTCTGCAGGTTTTGCCTCTCAAGCTCATTGATACAGAGCCTCCGGCGAGCCGTCACTTACAGAGTGAATGTTGCTGCCAACCCCGGCTCCGGCAGCTGGCTTCAGCTGTGGCCATCTGCTCTGAATGAATGTCATCAACTGTGTTAGGAGCCTTCTCAGAGAAGCAGGGCCGGGGTGTGTGTGTGTGTGTGTGTGTGTGTGTGTGTGTGTGTGTGTTAAGGAACTGGCTCATACAGCGAGGAGAAATCTCAGGATCTGTGGTTGGCGAGCTGGAGCTGCAGAGCTAGAATGGTGAGATTCTAGCCCAAGAGATGGCAGGTGTTGAGGCAGGGGTGGTGAGACCTGAGCCCGAGCTCAGCAGCCAGGCGTTGTCGGGGTGAGGGGCGCGCAGGGTGCGGAATGTTTGGTCCAAGTTCCCCAGCATAGCCTCACTGGTAACGTTCAGCTCAGTCGCTCCATTGTGTCTGACTCTTTGCGACCCCATGAACTGTAGCATGCCCGGCCTCCCTGTCCATCGCCAACTCCCGGAGTCCACCCAAACTCATGTCCATCAAGTCAGTGATGCCATCCAGCCATCTCGCCCTTTGTTGTCCCTCCTCCTGCCTCCTCCCGGAAGAACTTCCCACAGTTTGTTGTGATCCACACAGTCAAAGGCTTTGGCGGAGTCAGTAAAGCAGTAGATATTTTTCTGGAACTCTCTTGCTTTTTTGATGATCCAGCAGATGTTGGCAATTTGCTCTCTGGTTCCTCTGCCGTTTCTGAATCCAGCTTGAGCATCTGGAAGTTCACGGTTCACGTACTGTCGAAGCCTGGCTTCGTCGCTGTCTTGTATTCGCTTTCGTAGCTGCACTTTATTGAAGTCTGGCATGTGTCCAGTATCTAAGCACTGAGCTCCGTGAGCTTAGCCGCATGGACGTGCTCCTGTGGCCTGGCCTCAGAAGCCTTCCCATCGCCTGCAGTCAGGACCACCCGGCAGAGGGGTGGCAGAGCGTGTGTCTCCAACGCATACATCACCGTGGCCTCTTTTGAACTTTATGCGCCTGGAGCCGTACAGCCTTTACTCTTGTGTCTGGTCTTCTGCTCAAGATCATGTTTGTGAGCTTCCTCCACGATCTGCCTTGCTCTAGCTTGTTCATTCCCATCGCTGTGTGTAATTCCGTCAAGCACCGCACCAACACGTGTTCTTCTGGCCTACTGTGTAGCTCGGGTCCAGTTTCCCTCACTGAGTTTCTGTCTGGATGATGGGTCCACTGGTAAAAGTGGGATATGAGTCATTTTTTTAGGATCCTGGACTTGCTCCCTGAGTTCTCATATAAAGTTCGTCACCTAGATCCCCCTCTTTTCTCACGGTGACACACTGGGGCCGCAGCATCTTGCCCTTGTGTGTTTCCATCTCACCCTCCTTTGTGCCATGCTGTGTCACGGGCCTTATTGTTTTAAACTATGAAACTCGTGAAACATTCTCTTCCTGGTTTGAACATCCGATTACATCTGAGATAAGTTCAAGGAGACAGAGTATCTGTTGTATTTGCCCGCGTATTACCCTCTCTTCACGCTCCTCGCTCCTTGTGCAGGTGGCTGTTCCCAGCGCTGCCACTGCTTTCTGCAGAGAGACGTGCCGAAGCCAGCTGGTCATGAATTGTCTTAGATTTCATCTCTTTGAAGGATATTTCTCTTTCATCTTAAATTTTGGGGGATAATTTCACTGGGTATAGCATTTTAGACTGATTTTTTTGTTGTTTGGCGCTTCGTTCTCAGCACCTTAAATATGTTTCTTTGTTATCTTCTGACTTACACATTATCTGATGGCAAGTCTTCTGTAGTTCCTATATTTTTTAAAAAATTATTTGTGTAATTTCTCGTTTTCCTCTCTCTGGTTGCTTTTAAGACGTTTTCTTTGTCATTGCTTTTCAGCTATCTGCTTCTGATGCATTCTGGTGTAGATTTCCGCCCCCCCCCCCACCCCCACCACCACTTGTGGTTCATTGAAGTTCTTGGGACTGTAGGTTTATAGTTTTCATCAATTTACCAAAATTTGGTAAAACTTCCTATTTCTTCTAGTAATTTTATCTCCCCTCTTCCCCTGGGACTTGGACTTCTTGATAAGATCCCACATATTACTGATGCTTTGTTCATTTTAACTTATACTGGTTTTCCTGTTTTCCAGTTTGGGTAATTTCTTTTGCTCTATCTTAAAACATCCTGGGATTCTATTCTGGTTTCTGTTCTGTTGTTAGTATCAGTGGTATATTTTTCATTTCCTGCTCATAACTGCATCCAGAGTATTTTTGATTTCAGATATTATATTTTTTTAAAATTTAAAAGTTCCTTTGGGATCCTTTTTATATCTTCCATTTTCTTCATTATGATCATGCTTTTATTTGCTTATTAAAGATATGGTATATGTTTGTTATACCTTTTTAATATTTTTTTGCCAGTTTCAACCTGCATGTCATTTCTGGGTTCATTTCTGTTGCTCAATTGCTTTTTCTGGCTTATGCGTCAATTTTTCTGGATTTCTTTGCTTGTTTGTTTTGGAGAGTGAGTTTGGCATGCCTAGTAAACTTTAAATGGATACACTGGCTATTGTGAATGCTGTACTATTGGTTGCTGGATTTCATTTTGTCTTCATTTAAATAATATTGTATAATCTAATATTATATAATTTACAATTGTAAAATAGAAAGTTTTTACATTTCTTATTTTTTCTGTTTCAGGCATGTTCCTTGGAACCTCCATGAACCAAGAAGAGGCCACTTTCACTATAGGGGAAACCTGGATTTGCTGTATGTTTCTTGTTTAAGTTGCTGTTTCTCTGGCTCACAGACGGGAGTTTGACTCTGTAGGGTCAGATGAAGCAAGAGTCACCTTGCTTTCCCTCTGAGAATCCCCCGGAAGCTCTGATGATTCCATCCCCCAATGGCAGCCCCCTGAGCAGGCAGCCTGTTGTCAGTGGTGGAGCCCAGACCTCCATGTCCGCTGCGCATTTCGCCCACGTGTGGCTCAGGCAGCGTCCCTGCAGCCCTAATCTACGTGGGGACCCCACTATTTCAATTGTAAGAGGAAATTTCTGAGCTATAGTTTGTGGGAGTTTTGAGACGTAATACAGTAAGAGTAATTGTTCAAAACCATGTATCTTCCATCCACTGTAATCCTAACTGTCTTTGATGCTGGAAATACACAGACTATGTGCTGTGCTGTGGAATAAGACTGTCTACCAGTCAGTTCAGTTCAGGTAAGTTGCTCAGTCCTGTCCGACTCTTTTCGACCCCATGAATCCCAGCATGCCAGGCCTCCTGTCCATCACCAACTCCCGGAGTTCACCCAAACCCATGTCCATTGAGTCAGTGATGCCATCCAGCCATCTCATCCTCTGTCGTCCCCTTCTCCTCCTGCCCCCAGTCCCTCCCAGCATCAGTCATTTCCAGTGAGTCAACTCTTCTCATGAGGTGGCCAAAGTATTGGAGTTTCAGCTTTAGAATCAGTCCTTCCAATGAACACCCAGGACTGATCTCCTTTAGAATGGACTGGTTGGATCTCCTTGCAGGCCAAGGGACTCTCAAGAGTCTTCTCCAACACCACAGTTCAAAAGCATCAGCTCTTTGGCGCTCAGCTTTCTTTATAGCCTAACTCTCACATCCATACATGACCACTGGAAAAACCACAGCCTTGAACAGACAGACCTTTGTTGGCAAAGTAATGTCTCTGCTTTTTAATCTGCTATCTAGGTTGGTCACAACTTTTCTTCCAAGGAGTAAGCGTCTTTTAATTTCATGGCTGCAATCACCATCTGCAGTGATTTTGGAGCCCCCCAAAATAAAGTCTGACACTGTTTCCACTGTTTCCCCATCTATTTGCCATGAAGTGATGGGACCAGATGCCATGATCTTTGTTTTCTGAATGTTGAGCTTCTGAATGTTAAGCCAACTTTTTCACTCTCCTCTTTCACTTTCATCAAGATGCTTTTTAGCTCCTCTTCACTTTCTGCCATAAGGGTGGTGTCATCTGCATATCTGAGGTTATTGATATTTCTCCCGGCAATCTTGATTACAGTTTGTGCTTCTTCCAGCCCAGCGTTTCTCATGATGTACTCTGCATAGAAGTTAAATAAACAGGGTGACAATATACAGCCTTGACGTACTCCTTTCCCGATTTGGAACCAGTCTGTTGTTCAATATCCAGTTCTAACTGTTGCTTCCTGACCTGCATACAGGTTTCTCAAGAGGCAGGTCAGGTGGTCTGATATTCCCATCTCTTTCAGAATTTTCCACAGTTTATTGTGATCCACACAGTCAAAGGCTTTGGCATAGTTAGTCAATAAAGCAGAAATAGCTGTTTTTCTGAAACTCTCTTGCTTTTTCAGTGATCCAGCGGATGTTGCCAATTTGATCTCTGGTTCCTCTGCCTTTTCTAAAACCAGCTTGAACATCTGGAAGTTCATGGTTCACGTATTGCTGAAGACTGGCTTGGAGAATTTTGAGCATTACTTTGCCAGCGTGTGAGATGAGTGCAATTGTGCAGTAGTTTGAGCATTCTTTGGCATTGCCTTTCTTTGGGATTGGAATGAAAACTGACCTTTCCCCGTCCTGTGGTCACTGCTGAGTTTTCCAAATTTGCTGGCATATTGAGTGCAGCACTTTCACAGCATCATCTTTCAGGATTTGAAACAGCTCAGCTGGAATTCCATCACCTCCACTAGCTTTGTTCATAGTGATGCTTCTTAAGGCCCACTTGACTTCCCATTCCAGGATGTCTGGCTCTAGATGAGCGATCACACCATCGTGATTATCTGGGTCATGAAGCTCTTTTTTGTACAGTTCTTCTGTGTATTCTTGCCACCTCTTCTTAATATCTTCTGCTTCTGTTAGGTCCATACCATTTCTGTCCTTTCTTGTGCCCATCTTTGCATGAAATGTTCCCTTGGTATCTCTAATTTGCTTGAAGAGATCTCTAGTCTTTCCCATTCTGTTGTTTTCCTCTATTTCTTTGCATTGATCGCTGAGGAAGGCTTTCTTATCTCTCCTTGCTATTCTTTGGAACTCTGCATTCAAATGGGAATATCTTTCCTTTTCTCCTTTGCTTTTCGCTTCTCTTCTTTTCACGGCTATTTGTAAGACCTCCTCAGACATTAGAGGGAGGCAAATAGCAGCTGAGGACTCATAACCCAAACTAGGGGAACAGCCTGGGGTGGGTAGCAGCAGAGGGGTAGCTCCAGTACATTGGGACCCCGAGCAGGAGTTTGTTAGACGTGATTTCAGGCCACGATCGGAGCAGTCAGAGGTGTGGGAGGGCACTGACATGAGTTAGACTGCCGTTCCTGCTGCAGCGAGGGAACCGCGACATCATCTGTCAATAAAGATCTGTTTTCATTAGGGAAGGTTTAAAATAGATATTCACAGTGAGTGTGCATTGCTCTTCCAAGAGAGAACCGGGGCTTCAGGGTCTTTCCCTCTCGTAGCTTAAGCTTTCGCCGGCACCTAGCTTTCAAGCCACCGCGCCGCCCCGCACTGCGCCCGCCAGGCACCACGCCCAGAGTGGGAAGCAGGCGGAGGGGGGTTTCTGGCGGGAGCGCTCGCTTCTGCTTCTGTTCTGGTGGCTTGGGATCCGCCTAGGTCAGTGCAAGGCGGCAGGATGTGTAGGTGAGCGTGTGCCAGGGAGGCAAGGAGCAGGCCCTGGGACTAACTTCATAGTTTCCTGGAACGGCAGTAGCGCCATCTGACTCTCCTGCTGGTTCTGAGTAGAAGAAACATCAGAAAATAGAGCTGGAGAGAGAGTCAAGCTTATCTTGGCCCGTTTTGGGTGCTATGCTGCAAAATTTGAAATCTGTTCCGGAGGGGCTATGAAGTAAGTCACCGGGGGAATTTTAATTCGGGAAATTCAGGAAGTTACTATTTGCATGCTGGTGGTATTTCTGAGAGGCAGAATAACACAGTTAAGATTTCTTTTCTGGAGGCGGATTGTCTTTTAACGCTTCCAGTTTCCCAAGAATGTGACCTCTGACTCCTTAAGCGCCTATTGTCTTATCTGTAAAATGGAGGTGTATCGATCCCTATGTGATAGAATTGAGAGAGCAAATAATCGCAGAGCTGAGTGTACTGAGTGCTGATGCTGGTACTCGGGACACGTCACGCCCGTGTTCGTCCTGGATGATTCTGCGCTCCTGGAGCGCCATCGGCATCGGAAGAGAGGCGGCAAGGAGGGAGGGAGGAAGCCGTTGGAATGGATGCGAGTTCTTTACGCAGGGTGGTAGCGGTGAAAATTAAGAGGAATTTCGCGGTCAGAAATAGCAACTGCAAGGAATAAACCTGACTCAGGCGGACTGGAGGTGGGAGATAAGGAAGGAGGAGCCAGCGGGGCTGTGAGGGCGGGTCCCGGTGGTGTCCTCGCGGGGACAGGAGGCTGCGCGCTGGTCCAGGGGCAGCCCGAGTCTGGCCGGGGTTCCTGCGAGTCGTGTGCGTCCTGCCCTCGGGGCCTCTGGACTAGGGCCTTTGTGTGGAAGGAGGCCCCGTCCCTGGGTCCTGCCTCCGGCAGGGACTTCTGTGAGCAGGCTGGGAGTTGGTTCCACCGTCCTAACCGCAGGAGAGGCCTCGGGGAGGCGGCGGTTCCAGGCTCTGCTCTTGGTGACTGCCGCTCTTGCCCCCTCCTCAGCGCTTTCATATCCTTGGCGTCAGAGGTGGACCTGTGGGTCATCCTGTGCGTCGGCCCCTACGTCGGGAGCGACTTGGACCTCGGAGGCTTGCCCAGGTGAGCCGTGCTCACGCCCCGCGCCTGTTCGGCAGCAAGTCGGAGCAGAGTCTCGCTTGGTTTCCTAGGGGTGCTTTTAGTCCGTGCCTCCTGCCCCTTCCGCTTCATGACCTAGAAAATGCACTTTAGAATACCTAGAACGATACGGTGTTTGTTTGTTTTTTATAAATGTACATCTCATCCTTGTAGTGCAGAGGTGGAATCCTTCTTTTCCTTAATGAAAGCTACTGGCTAATCGTATCATGTAATCAGTATCTTTATAAGTTCTAACTTTTGTGATGATACTAATAATAGAACAGAATTGGATTATCTCTGTTCAAAGAGGGTCTTTTTTCTTATCATTTGTAAATGGTAGTGAAATGTACCTAATATGAAATTTACCATGTGAAACGATGCAATTTTGTGGCAATCGAGTGCATCAAGATGTTGAACAACCGTCACTACTGTCCTGTCCCGGAAGGCTTTCTGCTGCTCAGAGAGCAAGCCCCTGCCCGGCCACCCCCAGCCCCTGGCAACCGCTGCTTTCCTTTCAGTTTCTGTGGGCCTGCCTAAGTCTGCACACTTCATATAAATGGAATTATACCTCATGTGACCCTCTGTGCCTGGTTTCTTTCTCTTGGCATAATTTTTTTTTCCTGCTGTGCCACGCAGCTTATGGGATTTTAGTGACTGAGCCCAGCACAGAGCCCTAACCACTGGGCTGCCAGGGACGCCCCTCCCTTGGCATAATGTTGTCAAAGTCTGTACATGCTTTAACATGAACCAATTCCTCATTTTTTAAATGACCAAATAATATTCCATTAAAAAACATTTTTTAAAAAACTCTGAAACATTTTTATAAAAAAATCTCATACCAGACTAAGGTTTGGTGAGCTTTATTTATTTATTTTTTTTTAAAAAAAGGCCAGATGATCAATATTTTCAGCTTTCAGGGGGCACAGACAGTGTCTGTTGCGAAGTTCATCTCTGCCGCTGCCTCAGGAGCACAGCTGTGATGACATGTAAGCAAGCGAAGGGTGAGCCAAGTACCAATAAAACTTTATTGATAGGAACAGTCAGCAGCTCTGACCTGGCCTGTGGGCTGCAGCTCAGCGACCCTGCCCTGGTTGCTTCCACGTCCACAAGCCTTAGTTGCATTTGGGGGCAAGAGGTGGCGGTTGAGGTGTTGAGATGTGTGTGACCGAACAGACGACTTCTTCTTAGAGACGGGTTAGCACCTCAGCCTGCTGCTCGTCTTGCCATGTGAACCCGGGCTGTTCACGTTCTCCAGCCTCGGATCCGTGAACTTCTCTGCCTGCTGTCTCCCACCGCAAGGCTGAGTCTCGCCTTCTCCCTCCTAGCTGGTTACTCGAGGATTCTCACATGAAGCTGAGAACAACTCACAAGGGCTTCACAGCAGCAGTGAATCGCTATTTTGATGACCTGATTCCCAGGATTAGAGGATTCCAGGTAAAACCTGATTCCCCATCTCTGTGACCAAGGGAAATACTTGCCTGAATGGCCTTCCTGGGCAGGGCTCAGCCTACTTTCTTTCACTCATAAGCAGGAAGCATGCATAGCAGCTAATTCCAGTTCCTTATGTAAGAAATATGCTGCTTCTGCTTTCAGGCCTGTTCCTCGTCTCCTGTCTTACTGGGACGCCGTTTCTGGCAGGATGCCGGGAACCGCGCTCTGTATATTTTCCTGTCTTCTGCATTATTTGTTTGCTCTCCAGCTCCACAAATGGGGATTTATGACGGCCATCAGAATGTCTGAACTAACCTGTAAAGACAGCTGTGTGTCAGTCTTTCACAAGCGATAGATGGCGCAGATGACCTTAGGTCAGTGATTTCGTAGAAACTGCAATTCGGCTGTTTTTTTAATATCTCTCCCCTGCAATAAAGCCATGGTGGCATACACATTCATTGTTTCAGTAGAAATAGTGTGCCACCATATTGCTGCAAGGTTTGGAAAATGCACAAAGGACTGTGTAAGTAGCTAGCAAATGAGCAGAGGGAAGGAACAAAGGTATCTATCAGGTATCAGGTTTCTGTTGGGCTTCCCTGGGGGCTGAGCGGGAAAGGATCCCCTTGCAGTGTGGGAGCTATAGGAGACTTGGGTTTGACCCCTGCAGGAGGGCACGGCACCCCACCCCAGTCTTCCTGCCTGGAGCATCCCATGGACAGAGGAGCCTGGCGGGCTACAGTCCGTGGGGTCGCAAAGAGTCGGACACGACGGAAGTGACTTGGCACACCTGCATCAAGCTTTTTATTAGGCATTTGCTGTTTATGGAGCATATTTTATCCTCACAGCAATCACTGGAAAGGGATGTTACTGTAGGGGTAGCGACAGGCCTGGACATGGCCAGGCAAGGCTTCAGGTGGTGCGGATCTTCTCGGGGCAGAGCTGGCTCCTGACTCTGAGTGTGCCCCGGGGTCAGCAGACGAGGTGATGTGGCTGCAGGGCCGGTCCGTGTGCAGCTGGGGACCGGAGACGCAGGGGCGGTCCTTTGCGGCCCTGGAGCTGTGCTGGCCAGGGCGGTAACCTTGGCCACCAGAGGCTATTTCACTTAAAATCTGTTGAAACTAAATAAAGGATTTAGCTCTTTATTCACACCAGACAGTTCAAGAGCTAGGTGGCCACCTGTGGATGGTCACTATCACACTGGACGGTGAGAACACAGAACATTTTCATCATCAAAGAAAGTTCTAGTGTGAATTAGCACACTCTCTGCACCCCAGATCAGGACATTCCCCATCCTGGAGCGCTTGCAAGACAAAATCAGTAATCAGAAGGTTGCCTGGTGAGCACAAAACCCGGAGCCGCCGAAGTTGGGGGTCTTACCCTTTGAGCCACCAAAGTTTTCACTTATCTTTTGCTGTGCCACACAGCTTGTGGGGTCGGGGAACCAAGGCGTAGAACCTGGGCCACAGCAGGGAAAGCCTGGAGCCCTAACCGATAGGCTACCGGGCAGCTCCCAGTGCCGTGGCTTTCTTCCTGTGTGTGCCGCTCCGTCACTGAGTCATGCCCGACTCTCCTGCAATCCTGTGGAGCGTAGCCCACCAGGCGCCTCTGTTCATGGGCTCTTCCAGGCAAGAACATTAGGGTGGGTTGCCATTTCCTACTGCAGCGGATCTTCCCGACCCAGGGATCAAATCCACGTCTCTTGCATTGGCAGGCTCTTTACCATTGAGCCCCCTGGGAAGCACACAGGTTTGGGAAACTGTTTTAGGCTCTTTTCTGCCCGCTCAGCTCTAGCACAGCTGGTTGCGCTCTGCTTGCCGAGTCTGTCCCAGTTCAGCTCTCCCTGCCCAGGTCCTCCCGGGCCACAAGCACAGGCATTGGTGTGTAGACCACCATCCTGGGGGCTAGCTGGCTTCTTCCTTTCATTGTTGGTGTGTCGTCTAATTCTGAGGGAGCAATGCCCTTTTCCTTAGTCCTGCATGCCAGGAGGAGACCTTCTGGCGGCCACATGTCTCCAAGGGCAGAGCTGAGTGTAGTGAAACTGGCTAGCACATGGCAGGTGCGAGGCACAGAGAGAAAACACGGCTGCGGGGCTGGCAAGAGCTGCAAAGACAGGGCTGATGGGGCGTGTGAGCGTTGCAGAGCAGAAGGGAGTCGGCCGGGAAGGGGGAGGAGGAGACGTTTGCGTGAGGGTGTAGCTGAGAGGGCGGAAGGCACGGGATCCCACACGCTCCTGGGTCTGGGGAAGAGGTGGCGGGGGGAGAGGAACTCAAGGAGGAGGCTGAGGGGTGACTGGCCAGTGCAGAGCCCGGGAAGGGTGCTGCAGGAGGGAGGGCTTCCCGGACGAGGGGAGACTGTTGGTGGAGAGAAGTCAGACCAGGATGAAAAGGCATTGTATCCATTTAGCAAAGAGAAGGTCAGGGCGGAATGCAAAGGGCGGCCGTGAGACCACAGTAGAGGACAGGGTCGCGCGCGGTGTGCTGGCGCGGGGCGTGCAGAGCTGCTGCACCGTTCGGCCACAAAGGGAGGCCACGAGGGAGGGGAGGACGGGGGCCCTGTGGCGGTGACGGGCAAGTGAAGATAGGGGTGCAGGGACGGAAGCAGAGTGGGTCCCTGAGGGGGTGATGTAGGAGAGGGCCACTCCCCTGCTTCCCTGGTGCCCTGGAGGAAGGCTGGGCAGAGGTCTAAGCCTCTGCTTAAGGTGTTGGACTAGGGGAGTCAGTGGGCGCTGCTCCCTGGGGGCACTGGGGAAGGAAGGGTGCTGGAGGTTTTGACCCCACGAGGCGGCTGCCGACTTGATGACGGAAACTGCCCCCACCGCCATGTCCTCGGGGCTGCGTTTAGGAGCAGGTTATTTTCTATGGCACTCTGAACGTGCGTGTGCAGTAGCAAATTGAGAAAGTCAGTCCAGCCTTTCCCCACCGGCTGACTCATCCTCAGACTCTCGTCTCGACCCCCAGTTCCAAGAAGAGGGCCCCATTATTGCCGTGCAGATGGAGAATGAGTACGGTTCCTATAATCTGGATAAAAGATACATGCTGTACATTAAAAACGTAAGTGCCCCTTCATTTTCCTCCGTCTTTACATACTTTTCTCACTTTGCTGATTCATGGAGCCAACATTCTGAGCAGCTAGAGCTCGCAAGGTACCATCTGGGATGCAGCATTTGTTAGCAGTGGATGAAGAACTTTCAAGTGTCGAAGTCTTACACGGAATACTCTGTAAACCTGCGGAGCTCATGAATCAATGCTGTGTCCACTTGGGGGCTTCCCTGTGTCTTTTTTTTCAAAATATAGGACAGAGAAAAGTTATTTATTCTAACGAGTTTGTAGTGTTGACTTCCAAACAGTCCAGAGTTTTAGTTTTGAAAACCAAAGAGAAGTCAGAGGACGCCTCGGTTGCAGCGAAAAGACAGAGTCGCACACTATCGTGCGGCTCTTCTGCACATGGACGAGGCCGCAGCCGTGCGGCTGGTGTTCCCACGCTTTTCCCCCAGACAGGGGCCTGGGACACCTGCATGCCTCTGAAGCTCAGAGTGAGTCACAATAATCTTCCCTTCTGTGGACATCACAGATCTTTTTTGGTTGGTGTTTGTATAGCACAGGGGTTTCCAACCTTTCATCTTTGATTTTTCTGTATCCACGTACTTCAGGTACATACTCTATATAATTAGAAGGATTTCTTTTCCTTAATCCATCATGAAAATTCTTGTCTTTGGTTGGTGTCCATTTCAGGCCGTTGCTGACGGTTGCCTTTAAGTCCCTTTCAGCTGTTCACATTGAACAACTTACCAGCAACGGGTGTGGGGGGTGGTGAGGCCTCCTTCCCTCCCCTCAGCTCACTCGGGTGCCCGGATGCTCGCCTTCTCCTGGGTACCCGCCCCACACCACCCCCCTCCCGCCCACCAGGGCTGCGGACCACCGTTCATCTTCCCGACTGTCCCACAGGCACTGCTGAGCAGAGGGGTCAAGACGATGCTCATGACGGCGGACACGGGCCAGGGACTCCTGAAGGGACACACACCTACTGGTATGCACGGTGGCTTTGCCCGCCGCCGCCGGCTGAGTCTGAGGGTCTGTCTGAGGCTCCATTGCCCCATTTTCTGGGCCGGGCCGTGTCCAGGCGCCCGTGGCCCCGAGATGAGGCCCCCTCGCAGCCCCGCGTCTCCCTGCTGGCCTCCGGCCCCGGGGCGCAGCGGAGGCATCTCTGCCGCTGCCCCAGGCCAGGCCGGAATCCCCGGGAGAGAGCAGGGTTCCAGAGAAAGTCCTGTCCTAGACCCGCCCTGGGAGCGCGTGGGGCGAAGAGTCCGGGCATAAAAGCCGCGAGGAAACGTGCAGGAGAGTTTCAGGGGGAAACACGGGTGGGCGCACAGGCCGGGGGAAGGGTCACGCGAACGAGCTGGAGAGCGGTGCCGCGGGCTTCTCCAGCCCGCCTGGCCCGGGCCTTGCCCTCCGCCCGCTCTTCCCTGGGCCCCGGAGACCCGGCCCGAGGTCTCCGGCCGCCCCGCCCCGGGCTCGGCTTCCTCTGCGGGCTCCTTATCCACGAGCACGCCGGGTGCCTCCGCCCTTCTTGTCCTCCGGCCAACTCGCAGTGAAGGCTGAGCAGAGGGCAGTGTGCCCGAGCGCGCTGCGAGCCCGGGGACACACGCGGCCACGCCTTCACCAGCAGCGTCTGCGGGCGGCGCAGGCGGCGCGGGCGGCGGGCGGCGTCTGCGGGCATCGCGGGCAGCGTCTGCGGGCATCGCGGGCAGCGTCTGCGGGCGGCGGGCGGCGGCGCCCCGCCAGCTGCTGACGCGTCTCGTCTCCCCTTCACTCCGCAGTGTTCGCCACTCTCCACATGAAGAGCATAAGGCAGGAAACGTACGAACAGCTCTCCTCAGTTCAGGTGAGGACAGCTCAGAGGCGCGGGGTGCTTTCCTTCCTCTCAGGAGAGGACTTGGCTCAGATGTTCAGGCACTTCTCAGCTCTGACTCGCTCAGGTAGAACCTGGATCTGCTACACGCTGGAAATGCCTGCTCTTGTGGTTTCCGGTGCCATTGCATCCAAGTGCCCACAGGGCCTGGCCCACAGCCGCGAGGAGGGTTCAGGATGGCTCGGCGCCGCAGCCGTGTTGTCACTAAGGGCGGGGCTCCGCTCTCCCCGCAGGCCAGGGGCTACACTCTCCCCCCACAGTCCCGGGGCTATGCCCTCTCCACCACTGCCCCGCCCCCCACCCGCCAGTTTGGCAGCAACACTAGGAACCAGCTGGGGCCCCAGGTCATGGCTCCAGAGCCTGAGCTTCTGGCTCTGCCAGCAGAGCCTCTGGTTTCAGGATGCCTTGCACACAGGAAGCCGTGACGCTCACTGGGAGTTTATACATCAGGCATTGCTCTCCATGCCATGTGCAGTTTGCTAAGCAGATGTCACTCTTTGCCATAGCAATCTGCCTGATAATATGGGTAACACTCCACCTTTATTGAGATTTCCAAACCAAAGTGGACCTAAAGTCAGTTTGCAAAAGTTTTTACCCTTTGAATGAAAAGCCTCATCGACATTTACCTGTGGTCCAATGAGAAAGACAAGAAACAGAAATAAACAGAACTCGGTAGGACGTGCTGGTTCCACTAGAAGCATTAGGGGGAATCAGAGGCTACGCAAATCTCTGACCAAAAGAAACCAGTGGCTGAGTGCTCCACTCTGCACTGAGCTCTGCAGTATTAGCAGGAAGGGAGCACTCTCCTAATTTCCATCAAGACAAGACAATGCCTGGAATTCTAAAAAAATAGTTAGCTCCCTGATTCTGTCCTTCTTCAGTCTAAGATAGAACTAAGATTTAGAGAAGAGTGCAAAGATACAAGTGACGAGTATCCAGCCATTTAACAACTGGACCAACACCAAGGGCTGTTGGTCCCTGGTACAAGGGAAATGGTACAAGCAGTGCAGAGATTTGCGAGGACTGGGGTCAGTGCATCCTGAGAAAATATGGAGAGGGAATGTAACTCCTGGGGCAGAGCAGACACAAAGAATATGATGGTGGTGATGGTGATGGTGGTGATGGTGATGGTGGTGATGGTGGTGATGATAATGGTGATAATGGTGATGGTGGTGATGGTGGTGGTGGTGGTGGTGATGATGATGGTGGTGGTGGTGATGATAATGGTGATGGTGGTGATGGAGGTGATGGTGATGATAATGGTGATGGTGGTGATGGTGATGGTGATGGTGGTGATGATAATGGTGATGGTGGTGATGATGATGATGGTGGTGGTGGTGATGGTGGTGATGGTGGTAATGATAATGGTGATGGTGGTGATGGTGATGGTGATGGTGGTGGTGATGATGATGGTGGTGGTGGTGATGATAATGATGATGGTGGTGGTGGTGGTGGTGGTGATGGTGGTAATGATAATGGTGATGGTGGTGATGATAATGATGGTGGTGGTGGTGATGGTGGTGATGATAATGGTGATGGTGGTGATGGTGGTGATGATGGTGATGGTGGTGGTGATGGTGGTGATGGTGGTGATGATGGTGATGATGGTGATGGTGGTGGTGATGGTGGTGATGGTGGTGATGGTGGTGATGATGGTGGTGGTGGTGGTGGTGATGGTGGTGGTGGTGATGGTGGTGATGCAACAATATGAGACAGTAAGTGGATTCAGGAGTTAAAAATGATTATCCTAACTATAATTAATAAAGTCCTAAAACTGAGTTCATTTATTCATTAAACAAATCAGCCAGTAAATGTTTTTAGCTCTTGCTCTGTGCCAGTTCTTTCCTGGTGGCTCGGATGCTAAAGCGTCTGCCTACAAAGCGGAAGATCCAGGTTCGATCCCTGGGTTGGGAAGGTCCCCTGGAGAAGGAAATGGCAACTCACTCCACTACTCTTGCTGGAGAATCCCAGGGACGGAGGAGCCTGGTGGGCTACAGTCCGTGGGGTCGCAAAGAGTCGGACACGACTGAGCGACTTCACTTTCTTTCTTTCTGTGTACCAGCTGGGCCTCCCAGGTGGCTTAGTGGTAAGGAATCTACCTGCCTGGGAGAAGCTGTGGGTTTGATCCCTAGGTCAGGAAGACCCCCTGAAGAAGGAAATGGCCGCCCGCTCCAGTTTCTTGCCTGGAGACTCCTGGTGAGATTATAGTCCATGGAGTCACGAAAGAGTTGGACGTGACTTAGCAACTAAACAAGGGCAGCAGGTGTGCCAGCTAGGTGTGTCTTTGTCGCGGCATCGTGGGTAAAGCAGGGAAGGAACCCCATACAGTCACCACTTTTGGAACGTGTATTTTAGTGGTAAGAGACAGGTGGTGAACAAGCCAACTATGGAGAAAGCTCGTAACACAAGCTAAGAAAACATTCTATGATAATATTTATATAAGCAAGTTTTAGTTTAATACTCCCCCCCCACCACCATTTTTAATGTTTGTTTCTTGCGTTGCCATGTAAGAAGCTATTGGTCCTATCCTTATCTTGCCTATGAGGAAACCACGATTCGGAAATGTAAAATTTCGGCTTTGAGATCATCTGTGGTCAGTCATGTAACAGAATAACCCAGGTTCTAACCCAGTCCTTCTGCCTCCAGCTCCCGTGCTCTTTCCCTGTTTTATACCATCTGCCCTCTGAACTCCTCCAGTGAGGGGAGGGTCAGGGCGGAAGAATGAGAACGTACATCAAAGTGGTTTGGAAAGGCTGAGACGCACTCTTGCCAAGAACTCCACCCTGACACGGTACCGTGCCGCCAGAGGCAGCCCCCAGCTCAGCCTTTGCCAGCCCTGATGCCTACCTCCTGGACTCCTACCCGAACAGTGGGCTCTCGAACACCCAGCTCTGAAGGCTCACGGGGACTGTGCCCCTAAGACCTGCTAGGCCGTAGCAAAGAAGCAACTCTTCAAAGCCACCGTGGAAGTCCGTATGGAGGTTCGAGGGGGAATAGAACCGCCTCTGATGCAGCGGTCTCGTCTGCAGGTGTTTAGGGAGGAAACAGTTACCGCCCTGAAGAGGTGTGTGCTGCCTGCTCACAGCGCCAGCCTCACTGCAGCCACGGTGTGCAAGCTTCCGGTGCGTAAGGAGGGGTGAGCGGATGAAGAGGGCATGATACGTGCCTCGAGCTTTTAAAAAGGAGGAAATCTCTCATTGTGACCGCATGGAGGAGCCTGGACAGCGCTGAGCCTGACGGATAAGCCAGACAGAGAGCGACGAGTAACGACCGTGGCGCCACTTCCGGGTGGAGGCCCGGCAGGAAGCCGCGCGCTGCACAGTGGCTGCCGGCGGCCGCGGGGCGCCCGGGAGACGGGGGACGCTGGAGGAAGGGCGCGAACACCGACAGGGCCAGCGAGGTTTCGGATGCACACCTGATGCCGGGGGCAAGCAGCACTGACTCGCTCAATCGAAGTTGATTGAAAGAATGTGACAGAGATGTTCCTACCGAAAAAAAAAAAAAAAGAGAGAAAGAAGGAATTGGGAGTGAATCTCACATTAAGAGAAGACTCATTTAGCGGCATCTTCAAAATTTTGGAGCATTTTCACGAAAAAGGGGAAATTCTTTCGGGTGCTAGGGAACAGAATTAATTTCAGTGGGTACAAGGAATAATAGAGCTTTTACTGGCTGTATGTAGGGGTTGTACTTTCTCGCAATCTGAATTCTCCAGAAATGGAATATACTGTCTCGTGATGAACTCGCCATCACCTGCAAAGGCAGGGTGGCTGCAGGGGTCAGTGCCCGCCCGAGGGTGGGGTGGCGGCCGGAGCCCTCTTCCCGACGTGGGGGCCTGTAGTGTGGGGGTCCTGCGGGGCTGTGGGGGGAGGAAGCTGCAGGGACTTGAGACGCACAGCTTCCATTTGTGTGCGTTTGCTCAGCCATGCCCAACTCGGCTCCTCTGTCCACCTGGTTCTCCAGGCAAGAATGCTGGAGTGGGTTGCCATGCCCTCCTGCAACGGGTCCTCCTGACCCAGGGAGCGAACCCATGACTTTTCTGTCTCCAGCACTGGCAGGCGGGTTCTTTTCCTCTAGCGCCACCTGGGAAGCTTGACTCAGAGGAGTGAGCAGGTTATCTCTGGAATTCAGTAGAATATTTTTAAAATGTTGAAGTGCTGGATGCCAGGCAGAAATGAATGAAAAGTTCACGTGATTTTGTGCTGCACAAAGTTGGCAGTGGTTTTGTTAGTTTACTTATTTTTGTCTTACTTTCTTTGAAGCATTTATCAGCTTAGGCAGGAATGTGAACGCTGCGGGTGGCTGGGGGCAAGGGTCCCTGCACTGAGCGCAGACATTCCAAGGCTGCATTAACTTTCAGAGCTGGAAGGAGCAGCATTGACTTTAACTGTGGATTGTGTGAGCCTGAATGCGGAGCTCTTAGGTCCTGAGGGCCTGGGACGGAGGAGGGCCCCAGGCCGGCTCAGGCTGGGACGCTGGAAGGCCTTGGGACGGCTCGGGATGGGGTGCTGGAAGGCCTCAGGCCTTGGGATGGCTCAGGGCTGGGACGACTGAGGGCCTCGGGATGGCTCAGATTGGGACAGTGGAGGGCCTCGGGCCTCGGGATGGCTCAGAATGGGGCGCTGGAGGGCCTCAGGGTGGCTCGGGCTGGGGCGCTGGAGGGCCTCGGGGTGGCTCGGGCTGGGGCGCTGGAGGGCCTCCGGGTGGCCCGGGCTGGCCAAGGGCGGAGCAGGAGCCGGGTATTGTGTGGGATTCTCGCTGGGCTTGCATTGTGGGCAGTTGGCTCTCGGCATCTTCAGTGCCTTCTCTGGGTCAGGTGCTTCCCTACGAGACCTCTCCTGGGGTTGGTCTGGGGGATGAAGAGATTTCTCCAAAGCCAGAACAGTGAGACCATGAGAGGCAGGCCAGGCTGGGCGTGTG